>NW_028258151.1:9375000-10000000 GCF_053883595.1 Heterocephalus glaber | reverse complement strand
AAGATTGGCCTGTAGTTCTATTTTGGGGTTGGGTCTTTCCCTGATTTTGGAATCAAAGCAACACTTGCTTCCAGGAAAGAATTTGGAAGCCTTGCTTCCCTTTCAATTTCCTTGATGAGTTTAAAGAATAATGGAAATAGTTCTTCTTTAAATGTCTTGTAGAATTCAGCAGTGAAGCCATATGGACCTGGGCTCTTCTTTGTTGGAAAATATTTTATTACATTTTCAATTTCACTCATTGTAATTGGGGTGTTTAAAATTTCTATATCTTCATTTAACTTTGGCAGTTCGTATGTATCTAGGAATCTGTCCCTTTCTTCTGTGTTTTCCATTTTATTGGAGTAGAGGTTCTCAAAGTAGGTAGGTATTGATGATCCTCTGGATTTCTGTTGGATCTGTTGTGATTTCCCCTTTTCCATTCTTAATTGCATGTATTAGTGCCTTTTCTTTCCTTTTTTTGATAAGGTTGGCTAAAGGTTTATCAATTTTATTTATTCTTTCAAAAAACCAACTCTTTGCTTCATTGATTTTTTGTATTGTTCTCTTAGTCTCCATTGCATTGATTTCTGCTCTGATCTTTATAATTTCCTCTCTTGTATGAGCTTTGGATTCATTATGCTCTTCTTTTTCTAGGAGCTTGAGGTTCTGCATTAGGTTATTTATCTGAGTTTTCTCTGTTTTCCTAATATGGGCAGTCACTACTATGAATTTCCCATGTAGAACTGCTTTCGTTATGTCCCATAGATTCCTGTATGTTGTACTGGCATTTTCATTTACTTGTAGAAACTGTTTAATTTCTTCTTTAATTACTTCTGTGACCCATTGGTTGTTCAGGAGGGTTTTATTCAGTTACCATGTATTTGTGGGGGTTTTGTGGCTTCTTATGCTATTGATCTCCAATTTTATTGCACTATAGTCTGATAATATATAGCTGGTAACTTCAATACTTTTACATTTACTTAGACATGTCCTATGAGCTAACATGTGGTCTATTCTGGAGAATGATCTGTGTGCAGTTGAAAAGAATGTGTATTCTGATTTTGTGGGGTGGAGCACTCTGTAAACATCTATTAAGTCCATTTGTTCAATAACTTGGTTCAGTTGTAGAATTTCCTTGTTAACTTTTTGTCTAGATGATCTGTCTTTTTATGATAGTGGGGTATTGAGGTCCCCCACTACAATTGTGTTAGTGTTTATTTGGTTTTTCATGTCCATTAATATTTGTTTTGTATAGTTGGGGGCATTCATATTTGGTGCATATATATTTAGGATTGTCATCTCTTCCTCTTGGATTGTTCCCTTCACAAGGATGTAGTGACCATCTTTGTCTCTCTTAATTAGTTTTGGTTTGAAATCTGCTTTGTCTGCAAATAAGATTGCTACCCCTGCTTTCTTCTGGGTCCCTGTGGTGTGGAGAACTTTTTTCCATCCTTTTACTTTCAGTCTATGAGTTTCTTTTTGAACTAGGTGTGTTTCTTGTTACAGCACATTGTTGGATTTTGCTTTTTAATCCATTCTACCAGTCTATTTCTTTTGATTGGTGAATTGAGGCAATTAACATTGATGGTTATAATTGATAGATGTTGATTTATCTTTGTCATGATGTTTTACTTTTGTTGGCTCTTTTATTTCTTATTTTTTTGTCCTTTCCCTTTAGTGTCTTACCTTGCCTGGTGGCTTCCCTCTGTTGGGCCTCATGGTGTTGTGACCTTCATTGCTTTTTTCTAGGATATTGTTTAGAATTGCTTATAGTGCTGGTTTGATGTTCATGAAATTTCTCAGGCGTTCTTTGTCGTGGAAGTATCTGATTTCCCCATCAATTTTGAAAGATAATTTTGCAGGATACAACAGTCTAGGTTGGAAGTTATTTTCTTTTAGGGCTTGAAATACTTGACTCCAAGCTGTCCTTGACTTGAGGGTTTGTGTTGAGAAGTCTGCTGCGATTCTGATGGGCTTTCCTTTGTAGGTGATTTGTTTCTTTTCTCTAACTGCTTGTAAGATTTTGATTTTCTGTTGGGTTTCTGGGATCTTGACTATTACATGTCTATGTGTAGATTTTTTTCTGATCATGGCTAGTTGGAGTTCTATATGCCTCACTTATCTGTATGTCCAATTCTCTACCTCTGTCTGGGAAGTTTTCCACTATTACTTCTGTGAACAGTTTTTTATGTCAATTGTGCTTTCTCCTGTTTTTTCATGGACTCCTATCAGTCTTATGTTATTCTCCTTTGCATCATCTAGCAGTTGTTGGATCGATTTCTCATGATGCCTTACTATTCTTAAGAAATCTCTGTTTTCATCGTCTCTAACTGCGATCCTTTCTTCTATATCTGATATTCTATCTTCAGATTCCCTTAATCTGCTGTGGATATTTTCAGTGGAGCTTTTGATCTCCTGAATATCTGTTTGAATCTGTTTCATGGATTCCATTTCTTTCTTATGTTGGGTGATCATGGTTTCCATTTCTTTCTTATGCTGGGTATTCATTGGTTCCAGCATGTTTCTGAGCTCCTCTATTTTTTTATCTGTTTCTGTTCTAGATCCTCTAATCATGTCTTTCACTCTGCTCACCATGTCTGTAGATATCTCAGAGACTACTTCTGCTTTCAATTTTTCTAGAGCCTCATTCATCTGTTTTGTTACTTCCTGTGCTATCAGTTCAGGGTATCCAGGTGGTTGGTTATTGGACTTTTCCATCTCATTTCCCCCAGGATTTACCCTTGGTGGGATGGAAGTCTGAGTTTGTGCCTTGCTTAAATGTGTTCTCATTTTTGGTTTTGGTACTGTCCTTGGTTTAACTCCTGGGTTGATAGTTTGAAATTGCTTATTGTAGGTACCTTTGTGGCTTGTAATTAGAACCCTTGTAGAATGGTTGCTTCTTAGAGATGTCTTCCAGATATAGCTGGTCTTTAAGTTTTGGGTCTCTAATGACTCTAAGGCTATCTCATTTTCCTTATACTAGGAAGGTTCACTGACTAGATCAATACCAACACCTTAGCTGAAGTGATACAATCAGCAACACCATTGCATCAAGTACATCTTTGAAAATGACATTTTGTGGTAGTTATTAATCTATCACCTTTAGCTGTGTGAATTAAATCAAGATCGAGGACCAACCCAACATATAGTGAATAAACTCTTCGATATAACAACTTTACCCTTTGGGATGAGGAGTTAGAAGGGGTTGGGGAAGGAGGGATAAATAGGTATAAAGATAGGGGAAGGTTAGCAGTGAGGCCAGAGGACACAGGCAAGAAGGAAAATGAGAATAATAGGAAAATAAAGAAGAACTCCGAATGAGGGCCAGAACAGGGACAAAAAGGGAAGATGAGCAATGTGGGAGAGCAAGAGAGTGAGTGTAAGAGAGAGAGAAATGAAAGAGAAAAGGGAGAAAAAAAGAAAAAAGAAACAAAGGAGAGAAAAATATTTGTACAGAGTAGGAAAAAAATTAAAGATAAGAGGAGAAAAAGAAAAGAAAAAAGAAAAAAACAAACCAATAGTACTAATTTGGGAAATAAAAAATAATGAAGATGAAGGGCCTCTTTCAGGTTATGTCTCTGTTGTCACAATAGACAACGTGGGTAGCAGAGTGGAGATATAAGTCAATTAGTCTCAGCAAGCCAGTAGCAGACCTGTGAAATTCAGGGAGATTTATGGCTGCAAGTCCCAAGTTGAGCTCCCTGTCCTCCTATAGGGTTGAACTCTGTAGGGTTGTATTGCAGGTTCCAGCTGCCCTTCCCCTGAAGATAGTCCCGGTCCTGATGTGAGGTGAAGATGACTCCAACTTACCCAGTACAGTGGTCTAGTGGTCTGGTGTCCTCTTTGTCTTTGTAGTGTGGAACCAGGTGGCAGTACAGAGAAGAGGCCAGAGGAGTGTGTGGGGGGCGTTTAGTGGATTGCTGCCGGGGCGCGGGCTGTATCAGCGTGTTTTGCACAACTCGCGACCTTGGTACGGAGTCTGCAGACCTGCCTGTCTGAACCACTGGTTGATTTCTTGATAGCAGCCGGAATGATGTCTTAAAGCCTTAAATTTAAAAAATCCATCACAAGGAATTTTCTTAAAGCAGGAGGACATTTTCAATAAGTTGAAAAAAATTAACTTTTATTGTGCTTGTTGTTATTGAAATTTTCTATTAGACATGGATGCGACTCTTAAAGAGTTAGTGGTTTGAGTATTTATACACTTTAAGGCTAAAATGGAAATAAAATAATTGGTGGTTTATTGTCTACCAGGAAATGACACTTGACCACTGATCATGTTATGTTTGTTGTTGTGAATTTTTAAATTTAATTGTATCTGTAGGATATCTTTCCAATCAATTCATATAGATAACTTTCATGGAACTGTCATTCAATTATCATTCACCAACTGATAATATTCAGGTTCTCTTTCTCCTCCTTCTCTCCATCCCTCTTCCTCAGGATTGAACATAGTGCCTTTGCCCTGACCTATATACCCACCTCTTTTTTCTTTTGAGACAGGGTCATGCTAAATCACTAAGTTACCCAGATTGGACTGGAACTTGGAATCCTCTTGACTCAGCCTCTCAGAGCTCTGGGATTACAGGGATGAGCCACCACCATGTCTGATTTTTAGTTATTTCTCATTTTCCCCACTACAAATAATATTGTAATAAGAACCAACATATACCTAGATTTATTTTGGTACTTGTGTAAATATTGTTATAAGATAGACTTTTAGGGGCTGAATTGCAGAATCACTTGATACCAACAAATTGTTCTCTATAAGCTTATAACAATTATAGTCCAACAATAATATTTTCTGTTACATTACTAAGAGTAGATAGATTTGCTATATTCACAGTGTATATGTCGATTTCCATTTCCACCAACAATGATAGTTCCATTTGCTCTATAACCTTCTGAACACTTTATATTGTCACTTACTAAAATTTTTGCCATTATGGTGGGTTGTTGTTTGATATCTTACTTTCATTTTAATGTACATTTTCCTGTTGATTGATTTCTAGATTTTTTTTTTTGCTACTAGGTACTCTTTCTTGTGAATTTTCTATTTAAATGTTTTGTCCAACTTAAAAACAAATTAAACTGTTTTGTTCATATTGATTTGTGATATACAAATCTAATTGGGGTTGTGTATGTTTTATACAAATTCTCTATTCTTCTGGTAACTTTTTCATGGTATTTATAAATATATTGGCGCTTTTAATTTTAATGTAGTCCATTTTATCTGTCTCTTCCTTTGCAGTTAGTACTTTTGTTCTCTGCCTAAGAAATCTTTTTTATAGTATCTTCAGGGTATTTTATTCTTTTCCCTTTCACATTGGGATCCACAGTCCAGTTGGAGTTGAGTTTAATGGGTGATACAAGCTAGGAATAAAAATTTATTTTATTCCCCATAAATATCCAGTTGAACCAACATCATTTGTTGAAAAGATCCTTTTCCACCCACTGTTCTGAAGTGTCATTTTAAGAAAGATAAGTGACTGTATATTTGTTAACTCTCTAATCCTTTCCTTTGGTTTATTTATCCAACTTTTCTTAAACAGGAATACATGTTGGGTCTTGTTAAAGGATTTTACCACATCCATTAATATGATCACACAGTTCATTTTTTTAAACTTTGTTAGTATGGTGAATTATATTGGTTTTGATGTATTGAGACTTTCATTAGTACTTTGTTAAATCTTTAAAGAATTAGGAGGATTAATATCATCACAGGAATGGGTTTTCCAGTTATGAATCTTTACGATAATGTCACAGTTTCCGTAAGGTCTTTTCCTTTCCTTTCCTTTCCTTTCCTTTCCTTTCCTTTCCTTTCCTTTCCTTTCCTTTCCTTTCCTTTCCTCTCTCTCTCTCTCTCTCTCTCTCTCTCTCTCTCTCTCTCTCTCTCTCGCTCTCTCTCTTTTCCCTTTAAAAGTAGGTTGCCTGCATACTGTGTGTATTTTAAAATATATACAGGCAGTTGCCTGGACATCAGAGAGACCCAGGGGCAGCAGCAAAAGCCACAATGACAGATTCTGGCAAGGAACCATGTAGATGCAGTGATCTATGGGCTCTGAGGTCTGTCAACACAACTCCTTCACAGTGTAATATTTCACCCAGCTTTACCGTTGCCTGACATCTGAGGCTGGAGGAAGTGATGAAATTGTCCAGACTGCCCTCTAGTTTACATACAGCAAAAAATACCCAGATGAAGCTCTGCATTATGAAATAGTCTCCCAGGAAAATATGGAAGATAATGATATCTCAGGTACCTGAAAATTATTAGAAGTGCAAGCTAAGAAAATCTTAGTGTGGTGATGATCTTTAGTGAGAGCCATATAAGAAAAATTAAATGAAATAGTAGATCAGATGAAAAAAACTAGGAGAGAGGAAGAATTGAAACAAAATGAGAAAGCAGTGTAAGAAGCAGAAAAGCAATTGTTCCATGGCACTTCTGTGGGAATTTCTTAAATGGGAAGGCCAAGGTTGAGGCAGGACTCAGGGAAATAGAAAGGAAACAAATGGAAGAAGAAGAACAACAAAGAAAAAGTAAATTAAATGGGAACAGCTTTTTGAAATAGGGCCTAATCTCAGCATAGCTGACATCCTGCTGTTGGAGGTGCTTGCTGGGAACAACGTGGGGAAGAGTCTTAGTTCCAGGATGTGGATGACTTGGAGCTGAAAGGGAAAGACGATCTGGACTCCAGACTGCTGATCCAGGGTGATTCGGCAGACTGATGATCATCTCCATCTCCATCTCTGGGGGGCTGGACTGCACACCATTGGTGGTGGTACTGAGAGGTTTTGATTTTCATTCCTTGCTTTCTAAGAAAAAAATTAATTTTCAGAATAATATTCTATGATACCTTTCACATTGGACTTAATAAGCTGTCCTTAACATTTCAAAATAAGGCCACACACTTTTGGCAACTCTTCCTTCATTGAAGGACTTCTTCCTTCCTTCCTTCCTTCCTTCCCTGCCTCCCTCCTTCCCTCCTTCCTTCCCTGCCCCCATCCTTCCCTCCTTCCTTCCTTCCCTCCCTCCCTCCCTTCTTCCTTCCTTCCTTCCCTCCCTTGCATCTGGGCACTGCAGAAGTGATGCTGCCTCCCCTTCCCTTCCTCTGGGATGACCTAGGACTTGAAATAGCTGACAAGTGTGGCAGAAATGATGCTGTGTGACCTTGGTGTCAAGGTTCGAAAGGCCAGATCTCATCATGGACATTTTCCTTTATTTTTGATATTAAATTACCTTTTAGTAATCCAACCTCTACCACAGTGCCAGGCATTAATCTCTACAAATATTTAAAAATAATTTTTAAAACTGTATTTTGTACTGAAGTCTACTGCTATGAAATAATTATTTGGGAGTCCATGTAGAAACATGGATGTGTCCATGATATGGGAAGTAAAATGAGCACAGTACAAAATAGTATGGGACTATGATTGTGACTATAAAGTTTTTATGCACGTGAGAGAGAATATGCAAAATAAATTGTCTGTTAGTGTAAAGGGATATGGAATGATTTCAATTAACTCATTTTCTCTTTATTGTAACTTTATTTTTAATAAAACAAATCACAAAACAGTATTTAATTCCTCTTTGAGAGATTTGATAAGGCTGGAAGTGGTCTGATGAGGTGAAGGAGGTGGGAGAGAGGAAATGGAAACAAACCTTGTAGAGAAAATATTTTCATTCTAATTCTACACAAGAAAATATTACGTGCTAGAAAGCTGCATTACTTCCCCATGTGCGATGCAGAGCCCAAGTCCAATCCCTCAAGTCATCTGGCTCCGATGTTTTTGCTCCTTCTTCATTATGCTTCTTAGAAGCAGGGAGACTACATTGCCAAGGATTATCAGATTAATATGTCATATCTTCCTGAGGACAGGTAACTGATTTAAACCTTAGAGTAAGGTATATTACAAAATATAACAAATAATGATAAGTCAGGAGAATTCAGAGAAATATAATTTCCTGAAGCTGGTTATTTTAATTCTAGAAAGATCGAGTTCCATACTCTCCTTAGGTAAGGAGATTCAAAGTTCATTATGCTGCATCTTATCACTACCAATCCAGGGAAACAGTGAAGTATTTTGTTCCTATGGAAATTAATATGAAGATTTCTCAAAAAACTAAACATAGATACACTATTTGATCCAAATATATCACTCCTTGATATATTACTGAAAGAATTAAAGATAACATTATAGTGATACATGCACATCCATGTTTATATTCACAATAATATAAATAATTCACAATGGCTAAGCAATGGAAACAGCCTAGATGCCCATCAATTGATCTGATGTGTATATGTATGATATATATATAATATATATATATATTTCAGCCATAAAGAAGAGCAGAATCATGTCATTTGCAGGAAAATAGACCATCATGTTAAGGGAAATAGGCCCATCTCAGAAAGTTAAATATTGTTTTCTTTTATAAGAAAATAAAAATAAAAATAAAAATAAAAAGAGATGACAAGAAACTATAAAATAAACATTTAGAGATGGAAAGGGGAGGGGAGGAAAGGCAGAGGGGCATAACAGGATGAAAATAACTCAAAAGATGTTATTTGCATGTACCATAACAAATCTCATTATTATGTATTATTAATATGCACCAGTAAAAATCAGTATGTTGCATCTTATTAGTACTGTTTCAGAGAAACAATGAGGTGTTTTTAAAAAAATTTTGGTCATAATTTGCAAGTCACAATGTATACACTTCTAAGAATTAATATTACTTTCTTTTTGGGTTTTGATATAGGCCAAACACTTCTTAGTGCTATTGCCTTGTTTATACTTACAGCATTCCTGCAAATATTCTAAGCAAGTCATTCGTACCTTAGAGAGGCTAAGCAATTTGCTTACATTTTCACAGGCAGAGAATAGGGACTCAGCAATAGACCTGTTTATCTCCTCGGACTGTGTGCTCTTAACCCTAATGTTGTTTAGGCAAAGGACTTCTTGAAACAGAGCTCCTGGCAAAACTCACAGGGATGGGAATATTAGTTCCAGATGTGGATGGTACCTGCTTAGGCTCACAGTGGCCTGATTCTGCATCCAAAATGGTTGGAAACAGGACCATATTGTACAATCTCTGATCTGCCTGGAGAGAATTTATAATTGCTTCAGAGTGCAAGTTACACCTCCTCCCTGGCTGCCCAGGTTGTCTGTAGGGAGATATCATACTTGTGTGCATCTGCTCAACCATCTGCAGTGTAGAATCTTGTCAGTCATCCCTACCTCAGGGAAACCATGAGGCTGTAGTTCTGGGAAATTACATCCTACTGAAGGCTAAAGCAAGATGTCATTGGTAAAGCTATTTTAACATCATTGCTTGCCTTAGATGAACTGCTGGATACACGGAGTGTAGACTTAGGATTTTACATTACATGAATAATCTCCTAGTCTATGAATGTGATTCATTTTATATTTGCCAGATTATGAGGTAATAAGTTTTCCTTCCTAGCACAGACCATATTATTAAGTCTGACAGTTAAGGTGTCACAGATAAATGGAGCCAAAATGTCATGGGATGTAACTAATTGTTCATATTGGGTGTTTGGCCACTCTGTGAGTTTTCTGTTTTTGGTAGTTGTGAATGTGGTGGAAAGGGCTCTAATGAGCTGTAATCCTAGGGTAATCAGAGGTTTCTTAGAAACTGTTCACTGAGGTGGTAAGTCTACTAATTAGTGATTTACTTTTTCCAAAAGTATGGGAATTACAATCTTCAGCCCCCACCACCTCTCCAGTCATGGAGCCGATGTGTTGAGTGACTTTGCTGGCCTTGTCTGCCCGATCCACCCACAGTGGCTGTTCAGGTCTGTGGAGTCCTCTATGTCACCTTCCCACGGACTTTAGGGGCAGTGTCCCAGGCAGGTTTCTTGTGACTTCCAGTGGCGACTTCACAGCTGAAGGAGCTAGAAAGAGTCCAGAGACCGAAGGTGATTTCTCATTCCAGATTTGTAGTCTGTGGCTCATTTGAATGTATTTTTATTATTTTCTGCTAACTTTGTGGACAGGACTCACAGATTGTGGTTATATAAATAGAAACTACATTTGGTGACATAATGTGACCTTCGTCCTCAAACCTGGTTCCTGTCTGGGCTCAGTGAATAGGATTGTCATATATCCAGGGACTTGTGCCAGAAGCTGCAAGATATCTGGGTGGCTTCCCTACTCCCTGGCTGCATTCAGTCCACCACTGAGTTCTGCAGTAGCCCCTTCCAGGGCCTCCTTGTCACCTCTGGCTGCCCCTCCAAGTCATTCTCCACACTACATCCAGGATGCTGTCCTCCAAAACTAATTACTCATGAATAATTAATCTCCCAAATGTGTGTGGGGCCTGTGTAGAAGTGATGTGGTGGGGAAACAAACCTCTCTTTATTACATGCAAAATAAATTGTGTATGCCTCCTCCAGCCTTCCCCATACTAATTCACGTTAAAACACTGTTTTAGCTGTTTTTAGGTTAAAATGTTTCCCATGGTCTTCAAAAGTAGGTCCCTGTATCCCTCCTTGTCCTGTCACCATTCACCTCTCCCTTAGCACCCCATCCTTGCTTCTGAGTCACCATCTCAGGCCTCTACATGTGCTGTATTGGTGGCCAAGTGTGCTTCCAGCCTTGTAGAAACAAGGTCTTTTCTATCAAAAATATAAGAGAACTGGACTATGTATCAACAGCCAAGAACTTTCAGTTCCCCGTACCCCACTCTTCTCTCCCTTAGCAACCCTTCAGGACAATCAGGATAGATTGCAACCTTCAACCCAGCCAATGGGGAAAAGGGTTAGCTGGTTCTCATGTTAGGGATAAAAAGAGCCCTTCTATGGCCTCCCTGTGCCTGCTACCTCATGCTAAAATGTGCTCATGCCCTTCTGCAGAAGTAAACAACAGTGCCTCGTTGAGATTTCTTGGCGTCTGAGTGCTTTATTATCTGTACCAACAAGTTGAGTCTGGGGGCGTATTCCCACAGAGTCTGCCCCCTGCATCACCCCTCAGATGTCAGCTCCACTGGCTCTCTGCAGGGAGACCACCCCAGACGCAGCACACTGACACCATCCTTGTAGTCTACCCTTTTGTGGTAATACAAACATTTCTTTTTTGTGGCCATCACTGTTATTGGGTAGTTAAATGGCTCACCAATTAAAAGTATTCCAGGTCCTTTAGGCCTCGAACAAAGAATTGAATGAGACAAGCCAAAAATGGTACCAAAAGTTTATTTGAAAGATGAGGGATGAAGGGGTGAGGGAGAAACTGGCTCTGTAGAGGGAACATGGGCTGAACAAAGAGAGGAAAGGATAAAAGCAAAAGTAGAAGTGTACTCTGTGTTATGGTAGTGGGCCCTTCATGGCGTCTGTGTCATTATTTGTCATCCACATCTAGTGGGAGCCCTGGAAGTCCCACATTTGGGTCCTGAGAAGTATTTGGCACTGCCCTGGGGTCTTGTGACCCACAGGACCTGCTTATTTCCAGCCCTGCCCCTATATCATCATTGATCATTTTCTTGGGGTTGGTGACTTCTCCACCTCTGATCCTCAAGGTGCATGGATTTTTCCTTATCACTTGTATCCCCAGAGGTCAGCATAATTCACAAGTAATGAGAACCTAAAGTGATGTTTTAAAAATAGATGATTGTTTGAACAAATGGCAAACTGGGTCTCAGTGAAGGGCCTTCCCCTTGTGAACCCACTCTTTGGCCACAAGTTCTGATGAATGGGGAGGACAGGCTTCTGCACTGAGCCCACCTAAGGAGCAAGTCTGACCCCTTCGATGTCAGCAAGTTACTCACTTGGCAAGGCCTCACCGTGGGCGCTCTGAGGTTGATAAACACAGAACTGCTAGTGCAGGGCTGGCTGGCATGCAGCAAGCACTCAGTAAGTGGCAGACTTAATAATACCACCATGGTAACTCATTTACAGTTAGCAGGGCCTCTGACTGCACTCATAAGTTAAGGACTTGGCCTTCCCTGTTGTAGAGCTATGCACAAATGAGGAGTACTTTGGGAAGAAGGACTTCAGAAATTCATGTCATTCTGTTCGTGTTTGGGGGCGCTGGCTACCGGGGCAGAGGCTGATGTTGTCTTCTCTTTTTCTGTTCCTTCTCTCTTTCTGTGTAATGTAGAGGGCTTAAGGATGCATACTGCTCAGCAAAAAGTCTCCATTTGCCAGCATTTCTTATACCTTGGTGTGTCCATTTAACCCCATTCTGGTTGATGAGATAATTTTTATGGGAGTTCTAGAAATATTCCCCAAAGCTGGCACATATCTGCTTCCCTTTTTATTATTTCCCTTCTCCTCTACCTTTTTGGTGGAAGCCTGTGCTGATGGCTGGACCTGGAGCTGCATTTCAGATCATGAGGAAACCATGGGAGTAGTGGCCAGTCAAGACAGAGGTAAGAGCCTGATGTCCAAGACCTTCTTAGTTACAAACCTGCTCTTCGGTGACTCTGGATCATTTTCCTTACAACTCTGACAATTAGAGAGAAATAGCTTTTATTCCAGTCACTGACACAAGCAGTTTTCATGCCAAGGCTCTGTGCTGTCTAAGGCATGAAAGGAACAAGTCTCTGCCTTCCCCCACCCTGTGAGGCAGTGGAATATGCTTCCTCGAGAACCCAGAGCACAGCTCTGACGAGTCTTCACCTCTACAGAAGTCAGGAGAGCCTTTCTGTGCTTTTCCACACCCAGACCCAAATCAAGCCCAGTGCGTTATTTGGCTCACCTGTCAGATACCTGCCCCATGTGTGCTGTGGAGCAGGCCTGGCACTCGGTTCTTGGGTTGTGTCCATGAGCAAAGCACTGAGCTGTGTCCATGCAGCTTCCTCCTGTTGTCAAGTGCCTTGCCCTCTCTTCAGGGAGACAGTCCTGCTTCTAGTGGATGGTAGTCCAACCTCTATATCTTTCTGGTATTAGGAAGAACTCTATACTCGGATGGTAGATTTACAAAGGCATTTTATATAGTTTCAAGTTTTTGTTAAGAAAAATTAAAACTGGCTTTTTATGACACTCCACAGTCACTTATCATTTAGTCACAATAAGTCGAGGGTCTTTCATCGCTGCTTCAGGTACTGCTTTCTGTTCTTAACGACACAGGAGAGTGAGGGTTGGGGAGGCTGTGCGGATACAGACAGGGTAACAGGTCGCCGTCTCAAGGCCACGCAGGCCACATGCTTGTCCTGCTTCCAGTCTGAGTTCTGATCCCTTGGTGGTGTTGGAAGAATGTTCACAAGAGACGGCTACTTTCTTTTGCTTGGTCTCTGTCACTTCACACCAACCTGCAGGAAGCCAGAGTCATCTCAGCACCATGGTGCACAGACCACGTGAGCTGTGTTCCCTTTTGTTTTTTGGAGGTCAATTATTTTCTTTCGATTCCTTTACTTATTGTTTATCTAGTGTTTAGGATTCAAGTGTTACTGTAAAGAATTTTAAAAATGTGTTGATTTGTAATTCAAGTGGATAATATGGATTTGGATTCCTTGCCTCAGGGAAGGTTTGTTTCAGGGGTTTCTTTTGTTTTTGAGAACAACAAAGTTGGAGAGAGGGAGGTGGTATGATTTCTCCTGCACCTTGATCCCAAGATATGGCAGGACTTGGGGAGGCTGGAATCCCAGGGAGCATCAGGTTGAAGGACCCCTCAGAATACAGCTCTGTGCCCCAGTTGCCACGTTCTTGAGTGGAACAGAAGGAGCAGACCAGGGAATGTTCTGGGACCACATGGGTAGATGCAGGATAGTCTGGAAGGTTGCCCGATGGCAAGCGGCCTCACAGATGTTGGTACGAAGACTGGCACAATGCTGGAGAGTGCACACGGGAGAAACTCCAAGAAGGAGCCGTTTGGGTGAGAGCTTCCACTTCAGATTATAGTGAGTAAGAAAAAAGCCCGAGCATGTGTTATTCTCTGCAAGGCTGAGTTGTCTCCTGGAGTGGGGCACACGGTCTGCAGTGTGAGTGACTGGCTTTGCTGCTGGCTGTGGGACTTTGGATGAATTATTCAACAGTAGAGAAGTTGTGTCTCAGATTGTATTGTCTGTATGACAGGGCATGCTTGTTAGAGAATCTGAGTACTTAATCTCTGTAGTGCTTGGTGCATAGTAAGCGTCCTGTGTTTAGTGGTTGTTAACATCAGCTGTCTACAGGCGTTGTGCTTTTGTCTGTTGGCTATATTCTTGTTTATAGATTTTTCAACAGAGGAAAATAATTTGGAAAAGAAATTTAAAGCTATGGTAGTAGGAAACATTAATCACTGAAAAGCAATAAAAACTGAAGGTAACAATGTTTCAGGTGGTTTATTTTTTAAAACTTAAGAAATGATAGGAATTTGACATTTTCTTAGAAACACATTGTTTGCTAGAGGAGAGAATATCTATAGTAAATGATTGCCAGTGGTGTAACATCTGCTTTAGTTTAATTTACAGCCAAACCCTGTGCATGTTGGTCTTTCCTCCTTTCCAGACCAACTCAGGAACCCCCTCATGACCTCATTGGCATGGATGTGCCTTCTTTGTGGTCTAGGCAGAACCAAATGCCTGTGTTCAGGTAGTGCAGACTAAGCACCAATAAACCTATGTAGATCGATTATTCCTAAAACCTCTAAAGTAGTCAGGAGGACAATTCAATTGTGTTCTGCATTTTGGTTTGATTCTATCAAATCTAGTTGATGGCTTGTAAACACTTTACATTCTTAGCTCGATCACTAGATCAGAACATCTTAAAATTTAAAGTGCACTTGAACTGCCTGGAGGTCTTGTTAAATCACAGGTTCCTTCAGTCGGTCTGAAGTGGGGCCCACTGAAACTCTGCATTTGTGGCAGGTTTCCAGGTCAAGGGCTGCACTTTGGGTAGCCAGGATCTAGATTTTTACAGAGGAGATATACCAGGGGCAGCAGTGTGGGGGCTGGGACAAGTCACCAAGGGGATGTGCTGGTGTTCCACCCTGGAGAATCTCAGCAAGGGATAGCCAGCAGCCTGACTGGCATTTTCCAGATGCAGCTTTTCCTTTGGAGGCTGGCCCATCTAAATGACCTCTGACTGCTCACCACTCTGTCTGTCACCCTGTGATGAGATTACAGACCACTGTATGGTATGCTATGCAATTCCATAAGCATTCATTCACATGACCAAATAGAGCTCTAATTTTCTAACTTAATTTTATATATTTTTTGCTAGGAGGTCACTCTAATATTAAGTTGGAGGTAAAAGCTCTGTGATATTTTTCTTTGTGATTTTATTTGAGATTAAAATTTTACTCTATGATATTGTATCACTTAGTGCTTACCAGAGAAACAGATTTAATATGAGATATACAAATGTATAAGAATTTATAAGATTGGGTAACAGTGGCCAGACAGAGTCAGGTGTGGAAGCATGCAAAGGTCTTCCTGCACACTGCAGATCTGGAGGATCCAGTCGAAGGCCTGAGCTCACCGCAGTGTCCTCGCATATCTATCTCAGGGGCTGAAGGGCTGGTGCTCAGGCCAAAGAGCTGTGATGGAAGCCAGGGGATGATGTTCTCGGTGAAGGTGCGGACCAGAGTTCCTCTGAAGAAACAGAAGTGAGCCTTCCTTCTTTGCTTCCCTGTGGGTCTTCTGTCTTCAGTAAATCCCTTCAGTCTCACCCAGAACTATGCTGATCCAGTGTAGATGGGCGTTTCTCACTGAAGTTGACACAATAGTTTGCTATCACAGATATTAAGTAAAACATATTTTTAGATGTAAAGTCCACATGACAGGTAAAAAGGCTGGTGCTTGTCTATATGCTAGCATTGTAACTGACACAGAGGTAAGATGTCAAAAGAGCAGACTCAACAATGGCCTGAGGTAAACAAGTATGCCATAGAGTTAATAATAGTGATCACAGCTGTTCCCTGTAAACTAAATGAGGTCTTTATGGTCCTCCAACCTAATTTGTCCAGAATCACAGTACTGCAAAGAGCTGATGAAGAGAATAACAGTTTTCAATGAAAATGAATATCAGTGAATGTCATTGATGGGAGAAAGATAGAAAGTGAGATACCAAAGCATAAATCCCTTTCTTTCTTAGTTCAAACCATGTTGGACAGAGTAATCACCTGCACAAAATCACTGATGAACAGTTCAAGATACAGTAATATAGTACAGGGATTCTCAAAGTTTGGTCAGATTCTAAATCACCTGGGGGAGCTGATAGAACCACGAAGGCCCAGGGGTTCTCCTACCTCAGTGAGCCTCCTTGGTGGGGTTCTGATATCAGACATCAACACTGATGTAGTAAATGGTTGCTAATTTATAAGGCAGTGAAGCATCCAGAGGAGAACTGGGCTGGGATAATGGGCAAAAGCTTCATGGAGAAGATGTGGGGCAAGGAGACTTGCAGTGAGGAGTTTCTGCAGTAGAGGCAGGGACTCAGGAAAGGCTCCTTTGAGGTGGCGTCATGAGCTAAGGGGATTAGGTGGATGAAGAGAAGAGAGGAGGCAACAGTATGGGGTAAGGCGTGGGAGAGAGAAGGGGCTTGGCTTGTTGGAACAAAGGAAAATCTGAGTGTCCAGACTAAAGCATGAAGGTGAGGAGGTGAGAGTGATGGTTAGGAAGATGGCCCCTAGAGCAATGAGTGAAGCCTGGAGTTCATGCTAGATGAGGCAGAACTGACTGGAGGAGAGACATGATTTGACCTGCAAGTCAGAAAGACTGCTATGCCACTCTGAGCCTAGAAGTGCAGAGCCAGGCTGGTATGCTGGGGACACTGTGTGTGCAAGAAAGGATAAAAGCCTGAACTGAAGCTTGAGAGGAGAACAAGCGTGGAAGAGAAAAAGGGATCAGTGCATATGATGGGACATCACAGGCTCAAGTGGAACAGAACCCTGGGTTTCAATCTTTTCCTTGTAAAAAGTTGGCTGTGGAGTAATTTTGTAGCATTGGGTAAGTTGTGAACCTCTCTGAAGCTGCTCCCACATGTGTAAAGAGGGCTGATCATCATGATAGCTATGTGTGGAAGAGCTCTAACCAGGTCCAGCAAGCAGAATGTGTTCCCAAGGGCATCTTCATTATAAGACAAGAGTCCACATCGGGGCTCACTGATGGAAGTGGAACAGAAATGAGACAGGAAAAGAGGGTAATTTTCAGCCAGTGTTTCCTGGCTGAGGGCGAATTTCAACCTCCTGCCCTCAACCAAGGGGGATTTGGCCAAGAGGAGACATTTTCGGTGGTCACAACCTAGGGGTAGAGCAGTGTTACTGGCATAGAGTGGAAGTGGTAGGAATGTTGCCAAACATTCTGCAATGTCCCACAGAAAAACTATCCCAGCACAAATGGTCAGTGGTGCCAGGGTTGAGAAATGCTGCTTTAAGTTGTCTGTCATAGAGGATAAAGTTGACAATAGAACATGCACTGATACAGAACTCAGGAGAGGCACGATGCGGGGAAAAATGCCGATGTCGGTTTTGTACATGTTGGAGCTGTGGCACCTGTGGGGCTGAGTGGGCTGTTTGGATCCTTGTTTTTCATCGTGCATTTGTTCTCCATCACTAATGTAGTGGCTGCTTATGGTCAGACAGGATGACTAAGGAACTGGAGGAGCTGAAGTTTGGGTGTTTGGGGTAGGGAAAGTAAGGGGAAGGAGAGGGGAGGGAAAAAGACAGAAAGAGGGAGCACGTGGGAGTGCTAGAAGTAAATGAGAACAAAGACCAGGGGCTTTGTACCCAGGAGACAATGGAGGTTGGGAGTTTCAGAGATGGCACACTGTTGATGACCTTGACAGAATGGTTCGGATGGGAGTTCAGGTGATGGGGTTGAAGGTTGAGGAGGGGAAGGAGCTGTGGGGCTATGGCTCCTCTTCTGTAACACAGAAATCATCCCAGAAGGAAGCTGGACCAGGGCTCAAGGGAAGACAGTAAGCCTGGTGCCTCTCCTCACTTGGCTTGCTTCCTCCCACATCTATTTCCAACTGTCTTCGAGAGGAGCATATTCTGACTCTCACTGGCTAGAACGTGGCATTTGGTGAGCAATATTTTAATTGAGTTGTCCCAAAGCCACACAACAGCATGCTCCCTGCCTCCAGGGGATAAGTAGACTTAAGCCATTCTCTGCTTCTTCTGTCTTATGTGGCCACTGGGAAGGTCAGGTAGCCTCTGGATTTAGGCCCGATCTAATGTGTCTTCGCTCTATGTGTTTTCCCTTGGCTTTTGTCTCGTATTTGTCCAGCTAAATCCACAAACGATTTTTAGGATACTGGTTATCTCATACAATTCTAATATAGTTTCCACCTGCATTAGAGGAATTTGGGGACTTAAATTTCTGCATCCATTCGGAGTGGCTTTTGATGTGTTCTGTTTGAAATTCTACTGCTAATCCATCAGCCTCCCACAATATTGCATCTTAATTTTCAGAAAAGGAAATATCTTCCATTACTGTTCTGTGTTTTCATCTTTGATGAAGGCATTGTGGGCAAGATTTATTTCTCTGGCTGTTTTTCTATTTTCTGTGGTGGTTTGATTTTGTGTGTGTGTGTGTGTGTGTGTGTGTGTGTGTGTGTGGTTCTTTTTTGATGTAGTCTAGAGACAATTCCAAGTCCTTTGAGGTTAATCTGCCTAGCTTATCTGTGGGGACTTAGGAGATACTCAAGCCTTTAAATTCAAGTCCCTACCTGATCTCTTTAGACCTGATCGCTGATTTGAACTCCATGAAGCTATTTACTGAATACTTCCTATATACTACAAATTGTGAGTTTTACTTGCAACGTTTCATTTAATCCTAATTATACAACATTTCTCTAGCAATTTCATTCCTATCACAACTGTCCTGCTTTTCTGGTTGTGTGTCTGTTTAACAATTTATAGAGAATTTTTATAAAAAGAACCATCACATGCAGCAAAATTTCTTGGCCAAATGCTTGCTGGTCTTTAAAAAAAATTAACCCAATTCTAAGTCAGAGGAAAGAGAAGAGAGAAATAGAATAGAGGAATAGAGGTAGAAAGTATATTAGGCTCCTATAAATTACTGTCAGTCAAATGTTTAATTTAATTTCTTTAGAAATTCAAATAGTCAAGTGACTATGTAAACAATTCTTTTCCTCTCCTCCTCCTTTCCAATTTCTCTTGAGAGACATGCTTTAAGAATTTCATTCAAGGTTAAAGTACTACAAAATTAAAAAAAATATGTCCTTTGCTTTCCATTTACACAAATAATAGCAGTGAACATTTATAGACAATGAAATGAATTGCAGAGATTTCAGTGGTTTGCAAGGCTAGAAAAAAATCATTAATAGCTTTGTATCCAATAAAAAGCCATGTTTGTATTCACTGGAGAATTTAAAGGAAAGAAAGAGACTTTTGAGAAAAAACTCATTGATTTTTGCTTAATAACACAAGAAAAATGAAAGTAGATTTCCAGGTACATGTTTCTCTGGCAATCATGAAGGAATTAAAAAGTCACACCAGCAAAATATTGAAACATATTCAATAGCCATTACTGATTTGTAAATGCAAATCCACAACAAAACTTTTAAAATTTAATGACTCCATGATAATTTTCCGTACATATTATACAACTAACAGCATTTCACTTAGCTTAGAAAGCACTATTTTAAAGCAGTTTCTGGCCTTGGTGTAGTAACTTCTGCTTTACTATACAATTTCCAGCTGGATTATTGCTTTTAAAAATTAAGAAATATATGATTTGTGCCCCAGTCAGGTTTAGGAAGCAACATCTACCACAGACTTTTAGGGCTGCATTTTTATTCTGACAAAAGTCTAAGAGGCAATTGCTGAAGGCCTTGTCATTGTTTCTCTGTGAACTTTTTATGAAGGATATTGATATCCTTCATAAGGATGAGGTGTTATACATGCTTTTTGGAAGTTGTGTAAATTGTAATTTAGGATGCTCACTCAAAGATGCTCAGGATGAACTGATCAGGAAGTCAGTGGAGGACATAAGCAAATCTAAGTCAGATATACTTTATATCAGTCTGATATGAGGAGATGAATGTTTTGTTCACCTACCGTGCTGTCAGTTCACTTTATTCAGTGTTTGATATTTAAAAGAAGAAAGAAAAAATGAGGCAATTTCACACAAACACTAAGTTAATCCAAGTATTTGACAAGTTTTAATTTTTAATAAGCTGCTTAGCTAAATTATTCAATTTGATTACTCTATAAGATTAAATAAATGCTTCAAGTTTATGTACTGAGAAAAGCAGGTTAGATGTGCTGTTATTTCTTTCCTGTACTCACACATACCCCATGCTGTGGTAACTGTGATCTGGTCTTCTGTTATATGTGATAACATGATGAAACTTTAAATATTTGCTTCTCTTGAGCATAGAGATCTACTTGGATAGATTCAGTGATAGTTGATTAGATACAGATCCATCATTCAATGTTTTCTTTGTCTCTCTCTTTTTTTTGTGTGTGTGTATGTGTACTGGTGACTGAACCTGGGGTCTTCACATTGAGCTAAATTTCTAGACCCTTCTTTCCTTTTATTCTGAGACAAGGTCATGCTAACTTACTAAGTGTCTCAGACTGGGCTCAAACTTGTGATCCTCCTGCTTCAGCCTCCTGAAGTTTTGGGATTACAGACATGCACCACCAAGCCTGGCTTCAATGTTTTCTTAATCCAAACTGTCTTGTTAGGAATTTAGATCTCTTATTACCCAACTAGACAAATAGTGAATTTTCCTTTTCTCTAGATAGTAGGGTTCTGGTTCCTTAGTGCCAAATAACTAAAAAAATTAACTAGATGAAATGTCACATTTTTTTTGAAAACTCTGAGTTTAGAAAAAGCATTTTCTAAGCTAAAATGGAATGGAGACTGGGTGATACTTTGCAAGGGCAGCTGTGAATACCTGAGTACTCTCCTTCCACACCTTAAAAAGAAAGTGAAGACTGTCTTCTCTATTTTTACTAGCACTAGGAGAAATGATTAGGGTTTGAGAGGACAGAGGGACTAAAAGCCTCATACAGATATTTAGCACAATGATGAGGATGTGATGGGTCATACTTTAATTTCCTAAATGGATTTCAGGTTTTATTAAAAAAACCCCCAAATAATGTACAGCAAACAAAACAACAGAACAAAAACTACATCTTCTATACATGAGTAAATCCCAGCTAGTCCCACCCCTTTCTGATCTTCTCTTCCTGGGTCAGCCTCTTTCCTGAATTAGGTGTATAGTGTTCCTGTGTGTGCCATTTTGTATTTATTACGTATACTTATGCATCTTAAAGCAGCATTTGATTTATTTTTGCAAGGTTTTGAAAATGGATATGAACAGCATCATACTGTACATTTTTGGGGGAATTTGTTATTTTTCCTCTTCACATTGCTTTTAAAGATTTACCCACATGGATACTGGATGCACTTGAATTGCTACACAGTACTCATTTTAATATGCCAGTTTATTCATATTTCTTCTTGGTTTGTTTTCACATTGTACAAACAGTGCTCCAAAGAAATTTATGTTAGTATTATCTTGTGAATGTGCCTGAGTATGGAATTATTGATTTATAGGATATGCCCACACCCAACTTCTCTAGGTGTTGCAAATTGCTTTTTAAAGTGACTGCATTAATTTTGGGACCTCATTGTTAGTCTATGAGGAAATCATTTCTTAACATCTCTGGTACTGCTTTGGTTTATCAGATTAAATTTTTCTACAACCAGAGTTTAAAATGGCATCTCCTTGGTTTGTACTTTCTTGATTACTGAAGACATGCTTTCTAGAATATTAGTTACCTATGAATAAATCTAACTTAATATGTATATAAAAGAAAGCCTCAAAATCACCCCTGTGGTTATATGGAAGTTATCACAGGGTTGATACACAGTTTCACTTGTAGTGTTATAGAACAATTTATTATGTGGTGAGTGACCGTTCCTCTAATTATTTCTTCTTTAAAATTAGCAGCACAGACAAAAGACACCAAAGACATCCAGTGTTTATTCATTGTAAGTGTGGGAAGCATGGGAGCAGGGTATGCTTTGGGACACCTGGTGATAGCAGACATCACTGGCAGGACTGTAAAAGGGAGGCACTAGCATATCCTGCTGAAGAGAACAAACGGGTAATTCAGAGGGAAAGAATTTAGTTGGAGTCAAGCTGACCTTGGCTGGAAGTTAGCTCAGCAGGGTCCTGCTCCTTCATGGAGCAGGACGTAGGTCCACTTATAGCCTACTAATACTGGGCTGGAATGTCTGTTACAAATAAGGTATTCCAATGACAAAGAGCACCTTAAGAAATTCATAACTACCAAAGCAGTGCTCCAAAAATTTCTCAAGGATATTCAAGAGACAACGAAGCCAACAATGCCAAAATGTCTAATGGAATAACTATACCAGGCAGGGTGAGCAGTTAAGCAAAGGGGAAAAAAATGGAACCAGCAACAGGAAAATAATGCAATGAAAAGAATAAGTCAATACCTTTCAGTAATTTTCATGCCTGGCCTGAATAAGCAAGCAAACATGCCATTCTCTGCAAACAACACACTACTCTCGGTAAATAGGACAGATAGCAATAAAGAAAATTTAGGATGGAGTACACAATCTCCCCACTGCTGAGAGGTCCAGTGATTGTCTGCACACCTGTGCTGACCATTCTTGGACCCTCAGTCGTAAGCATTCCCTATAATCATAGCCCTTTTCAATCCCCATGTAAACTTAATTTCTCTCCCGTCTGGCTGCTGATCTCTCTCTCTCTCTCTCTTTCTCTCTCTCTCTCTCTCTCTCTCTCTCTCTCTCTCTCTCTCTCTCTCTCATCAGCCCATCCACACACAGAGGAAATAAAGTCGGCTCTTCCTAGCTGCTGAAATCTGCCCCCAGTTTCTGTCTCTGTTCACACCTGGACAGGAATAAAGCATTTTTCTCACAAAGCCTGTGTCCAAGTGGCCTCTCATACACCATTTATAACAGTAATGACTCTCAATTTGAAGGACTCACCTGCTATATCAAAAGACACATGTTGGTAGATTGTGTCAAAACCCAAAACTCAATGCTGTATACAAGAAACACACTTAAATCAAAAACACAAAGACTAAAAGTCAAAGGATAGAAAGCAATATTCCATGCAATGGGAACCTAAAATTATAAGAATGGAGATAATGAGAAGTGTTCTAGATCTGGAAATTTCTTTTGAAGATAGAGGTGAAATAATGTGCAGATGGGATGGCTTTATAATGCAAATGAATGAAATATAAAGGATTACTTCATATTCTTGGCATAAGCAGCTTTCCCTCACCTACTGTGCACCAATTTCATTGCTCACTTTTTCATTTTCCACTCCTTTCATTTATTTTGGCTTCAGTTCCCTTTGTCCTAAACTACATTTTTTTTTTGGTGGTACTAGTGATTGAATCCAGAGCTTTCATACTAAGCTACATCCTCAACCCTTTATTCTATTTTATTTTATTTTTTTACTTTGAAATAGGGTCTTACCAAGGCACTAAGCTGTCCAGGATGGGTGCAAACTTTTGATCCTCCTGCTGGGATTTCAGTGCTACCACTTTTGGCTAAACTGTATTTTTAAAAGTACTTTTTCACCAAATGTCCATTTTTGAGTCTTTATTTCATTTCTAAATTTCTTTTCTCTGTTGAATAATATTTATCTGGGAATAAAATACTTTGTTGAGAATTTTTTCCATAACATTTGAAGTTATTTATCCATTGCCGTTCTCTGTCTCCTGATGCTCTTGGAGTTGGCTGTCCCTCTAGTTGTGGTCTGTGTCTTATTCAATCAACTCACTGCCATGTGCAGAGCCGTGGCATCTAACTCCTTTACTTTAGGCTTCTTGAAACTGTGAATTCATAGAGAATCAATTCTGAAAAATTCTCACTATTATCTTTTAAAATTGCTTCTCCCCATTCTTTCAATTCTTTTTTTTTGAAGTGCCATTTTAAAGACTATTGGACTTTCTTAATTGATTTTGCAAGGTTTTTAAACTTTTTGTGACTTCTGTCTTTGAGATGCAGTGAATACTCAGTTTTATCTTTCAGTTCTCTAATTTTGTTTTCAACTATATATTTCATTTCTCAAAATCCTGTTGATTTCCAGTTACTGGTACCTGTTTGTTTTCAAAGTGCCCTAGCTTTCAGGGTAGGGTGTTGAAATCCTTCTCTTAGCACTTTAAGCACGCTGCTTCTGCACTATCAGATGGGCACTTGGTGGGACTGAAGTTCTTGCAGCTTTAATTCTGTTTGTCTATTAACTCTCTCCCATGATGGGTTTATCTCCAAATGATCAAGACCTTTTTTTTTACAGATTTGTGTAGTGCTTTATTTTTAATATTTATGTTTTTCTGGTGACAGTTTCTCCTTGATGTCTCAGGTGTAGTATGTGGAAGAATTCCTCTGGATCAATTTGGCATTTTCATCTGCCACATGACTCAGAGGCTTCACTGAGCTAGATGGGATCTATGGTCATTTCTCCATTTTGAGCTCTTCAGACCACAAAGGTAGAAGAAATGAAGATTATAGGAATGGGTGACTCACAGACCTGGAGTTTAAGTTTGATATTGAATAGTGCTGTCCTTTCTTGTTTTCTTTAGCTTGAGCTTACCCAGAGTCAGGTAAGATTCCCTCTGGTCTTGCTATACAGAATTTTTAACATTTATATTTTTATTAGTACATGTTGTAATACACAATGATTATATTTGTCATGGGGAATTGGTTCCCTGTACATAATTAAGATTAATTTACTTCCCCTTCCCCTTGACTACCCCATTCAGATTTTAAAATAAATGAATTTCTAGATTTCTTAGACAATTACAATGTACTACAAAATCTCCATTTATTATTAAATGTGGGAAGACTAGAAAATATCCAATAAGGAAAAGAAAAATTGCCTACCACAAGGCTGTCAATAACCTTAGCATTCTGACATTTAAAAATTCTATTTATTATATATATATATATATATATATAGTTTTAAAAACAATAAAATTAGGGTAAATAGTATATTTTATAATTATTTATAACTTAAAAGAATATTATGTAGCATTTATTAAAATATTTAATATTTATTTCACTTAGAAATAATATTAGAAAAGCCTTGTCTATCTTTAAGTATTTTTCTAAAATGAAATTTCAACTAGAGGATTTTTCCTCTAGCACTGAGTAATCGGAGTCCTGGAATGCTGCTAAGCATCCCACAGCATATAGGCTAGCCTCACAACAAAGAGCGAGTCAACTGACAGCGTTCCTAATGTCAAGGTTAAGAAAGTACTCTACATTGTGATTTTAATAGGTACTAATAAAATTGTCTTTCTAAGCTGGGAATGGTGGCACACATCTGAAACCCTAACACCCTGGGAAACTGAATCAGGAGGATTGTAAATTCAAGCCCAGCCTGGGCAACTTAGAGACGTAGTGTGACCCTGTTTCAAAATAAATAAATAAGTAAAGATTGTCCTAATATCCCCTATTCTGATCATCATAGCCCTTAGTGACTAAAATGTTTAGTAAGTTTACTATAAGATTTTATAACTTTATATTGCTTATTAAGCAATATTAAACTTTGTCTCGAGATATTAATCATCTTATGATGTCCAACCAGTCTTTGTGCTCTCTAAGATCTGCAGAGGTATTGGTGACTAGCAGCCCTCAGCAGCAATCATGACCATGCTCAGCACAAGGGAAATGTAAGCTCCCCTTCTGCACATGCTCTAACCTGTCATCACACTCAGGCTGTGTTCCTTCCTAGTTATGACCAAGACTTACGTTTTTCTAGCTTCAATTGTAATAGCTACAGTCCGGATATAATAACACTCAGTTCACAGTGCTAGAATTTGACAGTGTGTGGATAAAAGTGTTAGAATTTGACAGTGTGTGGGTAATATTGGATAATTAACAGTTGTTATTATACGGACAGAACTCGAACCTTTGGGGCACTCGTATGATGAGTATCTTAAGTAATATTTAGCTCCAGGAGGCCAGTGAGTCATAATGAGCCAGACTCCGCTAGCACTGACCCATTCCTTCAGGGTGAGCTATGTTCTTCAGGGAATTGTCCCTTCTTCAGGCCAGTGGGCCCCTTCCTCTGCACTGAAGTGGTAACTGACCAGTAGCCTGAAAACAGCCCTAAATGAGTACTACATAGCGGAGTGTAATTTGAAATAATTGTCAAGCAAGATGACTTTATGAGGAAATGGCTTAGCCGGGTTGGCCTCAGGTAATACTGTGAAATAGGCAGTCAGTCTTCATTTCTCACCTCTCTCTCTGAACCACTCAGTGCAGCTGCTACAGCACATCCTGCACCTTGTTCCAGACAGTATTTTTCACCACCCTTTAGTTTATATCCAGGTCTCCCCAGGAGCCTCCGATGGTTATTGTTGGAGCTTTGGGGAGGTGACCGAGTCATGGGGGATCCAGCTGACTTCCTGTTGGGAGCTGGGGTCTGGTCAGAAGAGGTGGCTCACTGGGAATGTGACCGAAGGCTTCCTTTCACTCCCAGCTTCCCTTTACCCCCAACTCTTGTCTTCCAGGCAGTCCTGCTCTGGGGCTGCTCACTATCCCCCCTGTCCTCTGAAAGACGAGCCCAAATAAACCCCACTTCCTTAGGCTGCAGGGGTCACCTGTTGGGTCCCAGTGAGGAGGGAGGTAACTAAGACACCAGGTGTCACAGTACACAGACCAGGTGAGGATGATTTCATCTCAAGGTAGCTGACAGATGCCCCGGGGCAGATGTGTTTTAATGAGTCTTCTGAAGGCTGAAAAGACTGTGGAACTCAAAGGCCTGCAAAATGTTTTGGATCTGGAAATACTGTGTTTAAAGCACCCTAAACCATTCCTGGCATGTGGTAGGAGTTTAAACAAAAAAGCCTACATTTGTGTTTTCATCTCATAAATGAAATAGTATATATTAAAGGCATTGAGCACCATATCACACATAGTACTTCATAACTGTTTTTGTGGAGCGATATGAAAATTGCGTTTTATTCATTTGCTGTGCATCTCCCCTTTGTGTATACAATAAATAACTGTGGACCACCAGTAGGTCCTTAAATAGAAGAAAGTCTCAGTGGCCCACCAAGAGGGCTGCTTCTTCTAGAGCTCCTCTGTAATGCAGTGTTACAAGTCTCCCTGTGAAAAATCTTTTTGTCTGTGTATGTGCAATATTTTGGAGGAGAAAACATTTCTGTTGGTGTTCACGAATTGATATACTTTAGCATTTTGAAAATTGAAGCCATAATTCTGAGATTTTCTTAAATTTCCTCAAATTGCATGCAGTAGTCCTCCTAATTTCTCTTCAGAATATTTTGGAGCTTTGGGTAATGTTTCTAAGGTGGTCACAAAGATGACCTGTTGAGGTAAAGTGCAGTTTTCTTCCTTCCAGGCGTGGGATGGGCTGTTTCCACCTACAAGTGAAACAAGATCTTCACTCATGCAGTCTGTTTCAAAAAACAGGTCAAGATTTCCTGACATTGCTCTGGGAATCAGACTGTCTTAAAAAAATTGAGATGTCAGTCTTCTCTCTTTTACATGGGAAAAATTCAGCAAATTCTGTTTATTATCTCAAGATCTGAAGGCTCACAGACAGCGTAGGAGAAAACGCTGCTTTCAATGTCCATACTCTTTCAGGAGGAACATAGGTTCCTGAACCCAGACTTTGGCATGTACGAATAGGATGACATGCATTCTTGGTTTTCACAGGGTCACTTGCATAGCTCAGTGCCCGTGTGGCAGAATACAGAATAAGACCCGAATGCCCTACAACAGCTGTCCTTAAAATTTCACTCTGAATGTCCCAATGAAGAACTCTGTTTATGATGGAGATAAAACCTTCAGCCATGCTTACAAACAATACTAATTTAAATAGCAGCAAATAAAATTTATATCACTTTAATTTATGTTAAGCAGGGAGACCTGGTGAAGCAGTACTGGGTCATAGGTGCTTCAGAAACGTGACTCGGCAATCTGGATCTCTGGCCACATTGTGGGATTTGTGCTGTTTACTTGTGCATCACCAAAAACTTGGCTGTTTATAGGTTGACCTTCAATAATAATTTATTGATTGGATGAGTGAAATGCCATATCAAATACACTGACAAAGGCAAGCTTCAGGACACTAATTAGGGCTGTGATGTGGAGTTCTGGGACCACATGCCAGCTCAGTCTCTTTGTTCCCTGGGAGGGCAGAGGGCAGAGAAGATGCGTGGTACATCAAGTGACTAGGAGATATCAGTACATTCTTATATCACTCTGCTCTGAGTTAAGTTTCTAAAAGGATTATGTTTACATGTAACTATTTTTTTAATAAAACTGGGTGTATTATACAATATATTAATTGACAATGCATCTACATTGTTTTCATTGTGATGTTTCATTTTTTGGTATCAGGGATCAAACTCGGGTCCTTGTGCTTGCACAGCAAGCGGTGGAACCACTGAGCTAAATCCCCGGCCTATTGTGATGTTTCTTGAATGTTACTTCCTTAAAGACAACACTTGTGTCTGTTACATTGAGACATAGTGTTATGTAGTAGCTAACCAAAGGGGCTCTGTGTCTCACGGCCTGGGTTAGAAGCTATGGCTCTGTCAGTTGCTTTGTGACCTGAGCAAGCTACATAACTTCTAAGTGTCCTTGTGTACTCTTCTGAAAACAATGGGCTGTCATGAGGATGAAATAAAATTAATATATGAAATAGCACATGATATATTCTCAGCAAAAGGTAGCTATTTCTCAGAATTTGTTCTTACACTTTGCAATAGAACAAATAATTCTACTTAATGAGAACCTATTCTATACCTGTTGCTTTACATTACTTATTACGAAGCTAAGTTTTGTATGAAGCAGATTTCTATTGCCTCCTATTCAAAAAGACCTATGGACTGTTGTGCTAAAGTATTTGTATTAGTACAAAGCCTGTTGTAATAGATCACCACACATTTAGTGCCTTAAAAGAACAGAAATTTATTCTCTTGTAGTTCCGGATGTTGGAAATCTGAAATTTGTTTTACTGGGCTGAAATCAAGGTGTTAGCAGGGCCACACTCCCTTTACATACTTCGAGGGAAATTCATTCCTTGGCTCTTCTGGCTTCTGGTGACAGTCAGCATTCCTTGGCTTGTAGCCCAGTCAGTCTCAGCACTGTCTGCACAGCCACAGTGTCTTCTCCTCTTCAGTGTGTACACAATCTTTGCTTCCCTCCTACAGAGATGCTTGAGATTACATTTAGAGCCCACCTAGACAATCTAGGAAAAAATTCTCTCATCTCAATATTTTTAACTTAATCATATCTGCAGAGATCAACTTTTGGATGGCTAAGGCAGCATCCGCAAATTCCAGGGATTAGAAAGAACATGGTTATCTTTTTGGAAGATCATTTCTCAGTTTACCACAGTTCCACAGAAGGTTATCTTAGAGTAGAATGATAAGACTCTATAATGGACTTAGTGCACTTACTAGACCATCCTTCAAATGACTACTATGTTGTCAAAACAATGGTATATCTCAGCATTGAGTATCATTAAATTTAGGTTAATCATTATTCTGCTTCATTTTTATCTTTATTTTAAAACTGATTTTTAAAAATCTGATACTATTTAAATATCAATTGGATTAATCCTGCATTCTATCATTTCCTACTTCTTTCCAATAATTTTTTGATTTGTCACAGCTGATAATATCTTCATATTATAAATGAGGAAACTGATATTCAGAAAAGATAAGTATGTTGCCCAGGATCAGAACGTTTAAGTAGACCCCAATGCTAGCCAAGGTCTTTTGACTTCTAAGCAAGTGCTCTTTACATTTCATCATGGAGAAAAATCACATTCTTAGGAAGAGCTTCTGATGTTTAAAACAATATTTTTAACCTTTTAAAGAATCTAAAACTTTTAGAATTTTTTAGTCTTTAAAATATCTTAATTATGAATCAATCAATGTACCATAGAAAGGATGAATATTGTCCATGTACAGAAAAAATAAAGGTTAAGGTTAAGAAGGGAGCATTTTAGAGATTGTTTCTTTTTCTTTCTTTTCCCCTCTATACTTTAACACCTGTAAGTTTTAGAAAATATGACTTTGCTATTGTGTAACTCTCATGGAGTTCTATTTGTATAAGAACCAGGCCAGTGCTGGTTTCTTGAGCTGCCTGGGTACAATCTCAGCATTTAAACATTGACAAATGTTGCCTGGCAAGGTCAGAAGACTGGAGTGCAACACTGGCCATCACAAAACGAGAGGTAGATGCCAAGAAATAACTGACAGAGGCAATGGTGCACTGCTAGATGAGTAGAAACTGGCAACCTGACAGAGAAGAGGGTAGCAAGTACCTTTATTGGACTTTTCTTTTGTGTAACCTGTCCTTCCACCATCTTGTGACATTTGCACATTTGAAAAGTAACATGGGAATAATTGGAATAGCTCACTTTCAAAGTGTTTCTAAAAGTTCTGTATAGTCACAAGAATGAGCAGTAACTATAAAAATCACCAATAGATTGCACTTTGGTAAATTCTCCATCCAAGAAGGGAGGAGGATCAAGTAATGATTAGCCTTATACATGGGTTTAAAAATTGTAACATGAAGTGAAAACATAGGCAAATATAACAGGATTGCAGTAAAAATAAACACACGGCAGGGTTCTGCCTATTTGCACTTATGTGAGGAAAATGGAATTTTCTCTAGCTATTTTGAAGATACAACATCAGATTGGAGAAGAACAATAAAATGAGGCAAAACAGGAAAATAATTATCTCAGATGCTCCCTGAGTGTCCCCACTTCACGCACTGACAACTAGTAAGTGGCTTTCTATTTTAAAATCCATCTGAGGTCCAAAAGAGAACTTAAATAGCACCTGCATTCTCTGGTGAGAAGATGTTCTATAAATGTAGGGAATAAATATTCATTAGATATTATAAGTGTTCCTTAAGACTAAGATTTACATGAATTTAATATTCCACTCAGGATTATCATAAGTAGATTGGATATCAGCAAATGTGGGTCTTAAAATGGGCAAGTGGATTACGTACAAAAATGAGGCAGACATTATTTCTATGGATGCTATTTGTTTCATTAACCCTCACATAAGCATATACAAAAAATCTATCACCATTTCACCTCCAATTTTGTTACTGTGTTTCCATTTATCTGCCTATCTATCTATTGTGGCTTGTGTCTAGATGTTCCCCAAAGCCTCATGCAGTCATAGGTGGGGCTTTTTCAGAAGTGGTTGAATCTAGAGTGATTGATTCATGGTGATGGTGCAATGCTAGGATTGAGGGTGTGTGATTACTAAGTCAGCCCACTGATTGGTTTAGCATTTTCCTAATCCCAGTGGCCGGGATACAATATAAGGGACAGAAAGAGGCTTGTTTTTTCCCTGGCTTGCTTTGCTGCCTTCTGCCCACCATTGAACTGTTTCACCTCTGCAATGTCTGATTGCCATGCCACACTGCCTTGGAGCCAGTCTAGTAGGGACTGAAACCTCTACAAACTGTGAGCTAAATAAACCTTTTCCTCTTCAACTTTAGATGTTGGGTATTTTGTCTCAGCAATGAGAGAAAAATAACTAAGACACTATCTGTCTACTTACCTACCTACTTTCCCACCTACCTACCTATACATCCATCCACCTACCTGCCTTAGTAATTTTGAAATAACTTATGTGGCAAGGTCAGTATTTGAGAACAATTGTGTAGAACCTAAAATGCCCTACATTATCAGCCAGTGGTGCAAAATTTTATAAATGGCAGAAGTTAAAGAGAAGTTATTGAGAAGTAAATCTCAGTGGAGTACAATTAGCCTACAATAGCAAATCAATCAGCTTTTGCAGCACAAAAACCAACTCAAACCTCAGTAGCTCAAAGTAACATCATTTATTTAAGATCTTGACTGTATGTTCTGGTGTGTGTGTGTGTGTGTGTGTTTGTGTGTTTGTGTTGGGAGGGGAGGATTAGCCATGTGTCTATCTTCTCCTAGCTGGATCATGTTCTTCAAAGGGTAATGGTGGAAACCTAAAAGAGCAAGCCCAACTGTGTGAGTCATATCTCTAAGTGTGTCAAATCTTCAAGGAGACTGGCCAAAGTGAGTCACATGACCAAACTCGAGATTATCAAAGTCAAATTATTCTTCCCATAGAAGTGATGGCAAGAGACTGAAGATTTCTGAAGAATAATCCAAGTTTCCACAAATACAAAAGCAAAACCCTTTTGTCTTGCACATGAACCTCATGGAGAAGAGCAGTGCTAGCTACCGCATTTATGGCAGCTCTATAATGCTGATTCCCAGATGTCCTTTGGGAGCCAAGCTTGTAGTGCCTCGAAGCTTCTACTTTCCAGCATTCTTTGCAACCTCCCTTTCACCTCCCTGCCATGACTAAGGAAGGGAACTGAGGCATCTAAGCATTGTGAAGGGAGGCCGTGTCCAGAAGCAGAGAGAACTTGGGCTATGCTATTAGAGAACCATGGGCTGGATTCCTGTTTGGACATTTACACCCCTCTGACCTTGGGTGAGATTATTGCTTGTTGAGTCTCATTTTTCTAAAAGCAAACTGAGCATAAGGATATCTTTCTTTCAGTATTCTTGGGGGAATAAACTTACCTCATGGGTAACATGTCTCGTATGGTGCCTGGCCCAACGTAGGCACTCAGTAAACAAAAGTGCTCTTCTCTGAGGATGGGGCCTTCAGGAGGAATAAGTAGAATGCATGCTGTCCATCTCTGAGACAAGCACTAGTCTCTATTTTATTGTCTCAAATGATGCTGAGCTCTAGTGTTATCATTCTACTTTCAGTATGCCTCTGTGGACAACTAAAAGCCTTTTGGGGGAAGGGTCACTGTGTGCTCCACATCTCACATAGTTACAGCACATTTCCAAGCTTGTAAGGCAGTATCAGACGAGGGAGAAAACTGGACTTTGAAATGAAGAGATCTGTATGCCAGTCTTGGACCTGCCACCTTATGCTGTGTCTTTCTTCTCTTCTTTCTTTTCTTCATTTCTACAGTGAGGAGATTGGATTTCATCTTCTAGAGCAATACCTGACACATAATAAATGTTTAATGAAAATGTTTTGGGTGAATGAATAATACCTACTTAAAATTTCAACAGGCTCTAAAATTTGATAATAAAGTTCATTTAAGGCAGGGCAATAAGTGACTAAAATTTTTAGAATAAAATGAATTAAACATTATTTCTAACAGTGAATTATCAAATTTCATTTTCCTCCTTCCCAGAAAAATACTAATTTGAAGCAAATGAAGTCCTGGGAGAAACATTTGCTGTGTGAAAAGACAGATGGAAGCATGCTTTCTTTTTGAAGTAACTTGTGATTTCTATTTAACTACAAAAACAAAATCTATTCAGGCAGACATCTTTTTAAGTTCATTGTGTTGACAAAATCCTCACCTACAGTACAGGACTTGGCATATTCAGCCTATCCTTATGAGTTATGGCTTTTATCTGATAACTCAGCAGATCTGTTGGATATTGAATAGCTTTCATCAGTTCCCTATTGACTCTCAATGACAAAAATTCCTGTATCAAACAAAAATACATTCACCACCAAAACTCAGAGATGTTCTGTGTTGTTTTTGTCCCTAAACAAATTGTCTGTAAACCTAATTTTGCTATAAGAAAAAACTTGAAAGAAATACATCTAAATATCAAGTAGCAGGAGGGATAGTTGAACCCAGACTATCCTCATGATTTCCTGTGGAACTCCCAGCAGATAATTTGGGGACCTCTACAGCAATGTTGCTGTTTTCATCATTCCTCTGCCACCAACTTGCCCTGGGAAAAATTGTTTCCACTGCCCTTATGAAACTGCTAAGACTTTTGGAGAGATGAAGAAGGGTGGAATGGGGCCGGGGATTTAGCTCAGTGGTTTCACCACTTGCCGTGGAAGCGCAAGGACCCAAGTTCGATCCCCGATACCAAACCAAACCAAACCAAACAAAACAAAACTAAAAAAAACCTCCCGTTTTTCCCTCCTGACAAAATTGTCCAGCAGTTCCTTCCAGTCCCACAGGACATTCTGAGGTGCTTCAATGTGGATTCATTTGGCACTGGTATGCAGTGCCTAGAACTTGGAATCCAGAGCCAGAGCTGCCTATGTTTCAGTACTGGCTTTACCCACCCAGCAATTTACTTAATCTTCTTGTAGCTCAATTTCCTCATCTACAAAATGGAAAATAGAATTACTACTGTTGTGAAGATTAAATGAGTTAGGATACATTAAATGTTTACAGTAGTGTCTGGCACACTTAATAAGCACTCTGTAATTATTTGCTATCATTATTGTGTCAATAATATCTTTCCTGCTTTATGCTCTCCTCTGTTTTAGTCTGGATTCTATGGTGGTTACAAGGTTATCAGCCTTTTTCCTTTTCCCTTTTCCCCATTCTTTCCATTTTTAGAAATATCCATTCAAATTTGGGGAAAAGCAGTAAACTCTTTAATAGAAGCAGTTCATCAGACAGGGAGAAATGTCTGAGCGGTTGAGAGCTATTACTGTCTTTCTCAGGCGTTGGTATGTTTTATGTTTTCCTCTGGGCAATGAACTCATTTTGAAATTGTGGAAAGAGTTATGGAGCTCTGGTCTTCCATCAGAATGTTGTTGGATGCATCCAGTTTGCATGCTAAAAGTCATCTTTCCAGAAACGCAAAGCCCCCAGTGGGGGAAGATAACCATTTCTCCAATTCAGTGTCAGTAAAGAATTTCCTGCAGCAGGAATAACAGACAAGCTGAGAGGAGGCACCTGATAAGAAACTGAAAATGATCAGATTTTGTTTACAATAGAGTTCATAATGTCTTCGGCACCTTTGGGGCACCGTCACATTCTTCTCATTAGTTTCTCCTGTGCTCTGCTGTCCTCCATTAAGATGTCTCACATCTCTCTTTCTAAAGAATCAAAGCAGAAATGTAAACTTCCAGGGCATGTCAATGAGCCACCTGTTGTACAATTTCTTCATCTTGTTGCTCTGGGGTACAGATGGAGGGGGAAAGAAAAGGAAGAAAGGGAGAAAGAGAAAGGGAGAGAGAATGTTTTTTAAAAATCAAGGTGCTGCAGACTGACTAAAATATTTGTCTTGAAAAGTTAATGTCTTAGGATGTAAATGACTATTTGAAAATCATCCTTGATGGTTTATTAGAATACAGAAAATTGGGTACAAATTGCCCAGACATTTTGCTGAAGAGAGCAGTGCTTTATGTGTCCCCAAATCAGTTTGGGTAGAATTAATATTCCTCGAATATCTATTAGGATGCAGCCTGTGACCTCTGACAATGTGTCGCAGAAATACTGTAGGTCTGGAGTGTGAATCCAGTTTGGCACACTTTTGAAAACAAGGGCAAAATGGGGCTGGAGTGGGACTGTTGTAGACCAAGAGCAGGATGTCCACCTTGGAGGTCACTCCAGGATTTAAAGACTTACAAGAAAGGAATCTACTTTGAAAAAAGCAAAACAGTGCCCCCTCTGCCATGGTCTGATGGAGGCAAAAGCGTTGCTGTTGTTGTGTTCACTTCCTCCTTCCTTAGCCTCAGGATGGAGACAGAAGCACAGGCAGACTGTCCAGTCCAGTCTTGTGGCTCCTGGGTACAGTTCTTGTGACTTTTCCACTTTCTGAGAGTGAAGGGCACAGGTGGGAAGAACAGGCTCCAGCTATTATTTGGGTTGCACTGAACAATATCTGCCTCCCTCCCTCCGTGTTCGCATCCAGACCCTGATCCTTTCCTCTGGGCTCCCGTGAAGCTCCTGCGTTGGTGTTTGTGCTGTCCCTTTTCTGGGAGCAGTATAAACAATTGATCTCTTCTAAGGGACGTGAGCCTGCCATTCCCCTTCATCTGGTCTGAGTTTGCCTCTCAGTTGCTTATTTAAATCCCTAGCAGGGAAAAAACTTTGAAGTTTATTTCTAAAAACTTGAAAAATATGAAAAACAAAGTAAGAGTGAACTCCAAACTAAAATTCCCCATAATCCCTAAACCGTTCCTAATACTGAAGTGTAATGTAACGTGGTGTGTGTGTGTGTCTGTGTGTGTGTCCTATTGCTTACAGCAAAATACACTACAACTTTTTTTAAGTGGCTGCAGAACTCTTAAGTTCACTCTCAGCTGTGCCCTGAGTGTGGGTGACTGGCTACTCTGCCCTTGGGAGAGATGGTGAAAGACAGCTAGGGAGACATTCAAAATTCAGTAAAGCAGCTGTTAGCTCTTCCTCACCGGGGGTTGAGTTGGACTCTTGAAGATGATTTTCTGGGACAGGCCCTTAGTGTACTTTGAACTTTCCCAGTCTGAGGGGCACAAACAAAGAGAATGCCTTCTTCTCTTCTCAGGTTTGTGGAAAGGAGCCCTGTGGGGAGCTAGACTTCTCTTCTATGTGTTGTCTGACTTACTCCTGAAAAATGGCTACATGCCTGAAAACTACATGGCTGAAATGGCTGTGACTGTGGAGAGGAGAGTGTTGCAGTGGCATAACCTGCTCAGAAGTTGGGACTGGATGCTACTGGACAAGATGACTGCAACCTGCTTGTCCTAGAGCTGTGGAGCCAAGGATGTGCCCTGTGAGCTAGCTGAGGCCACACATGATCACACATGGCACAGGAGAGGATTTGCTAAGAGCCTCACAGGAGAAAGCTGTTGGGGTATCAGAGTGCTTACACGTGAGGAGGTCCACCGGTGGGATGTGCAGGGGCTTTCAAGAGTCCCTCGCAGATATCATGAGAAAAGTGCACAGCTTGAAACTCAGACGGCACCGAACTCACACGGCCATGGCAGCAACAACAGAGAGGAGCTGCTCAGGACCCCTGGGCCTCTGCCTCCTCATCTCCACCCCAGGAGGGGCAGAAGCCCAGAGCACAGCTGAGGGGAGGAGCTGTGTTTGGTGGGGATGAGAGAAGGCGACCGCCTGTCCAAGCCCTTCTCCGCTGCAGACTGCCAGGGTAGGCAGCGGTCAGGGTGCAGGGCAGACTTCAGCTCTCCATGAGTGATGAGTGTATCTTATTGTGCAGGCATATTCACACATGTACGTAGTTAATCACATGAAAATGTTGAGAAAATTGTGGTGACTTCCCAAGTATTTATAGCAGAATGAAAAAAAGAGAGCTAGCTCCTCAGAGCAGGTTTAAAGTGGGGTGGGAAAAAATAAGGTTATTTCTGTGGCACCCAAGGAGTCTTCTTGTCAGCATGGGATTGCAGAGGACAGTGTGGGAAGCCAAGGTGGAACCTGAAGAGCTTGCCACAAAAACAGTACTGGCAACCACAAGAGCGTCTCACCAGACCTTTCTCCCTTGCCTTATTTTGCAAGGTCTTTTGGCTGCAGCTGGTGTGTCTATCTAGCTTACTGAAGTGTTTAGCTTTTAGAAATGTAGGCCAATGTTGGGAGCTATACCTAATTTCAGAGATCCTAACAGCTCAAGAGAGAAAGTACCTTCAGGTAATGAGTGCAGAGTACTTCCGCACACTGTGGACTACGTTTTAATTCCAGAGATGTCTGATTAATTGCCTACTAAAATACGTGAGCAGCAGCCAGGATAGGTTTCTCACCGCACAAGTGTCTACAGACAATGTCAAGGTAACAATCTAACATTGCCATCAGAATCAGCAGCTGATCAGATCAAATTCTGGGGGAAAGATCTTTTGGAGAAAGATCTTACATCGTAAAGCTCCTCGCTGCTGCTACTTCCAGCCGCTGACTACTGCTGGAGGTTTTCTGGTTGAACTCAGATTATTACTTGTTTAAAAAAAGTCAAGGAGCAGAAAAAGTGATGCAGAATTATTTACCTTTTTGTTTTTATTGTTCTGAGCTTTCTGGATATAGCCTTGGGGCTTTTCCTTTGATTACATACATGCTTTCCTCAAATGAAAGAAGTTGTGGTAATGTAAAAAAAAAAATCAATAAGAACATCACACTTTTCTGTATAGTCTTTTTAGGCCTTAGTGCTGCAGTTTGTAATGTGACTTTTTCTAAAGAGAACTGTAGGCGAATGGTTATTCCTTAGTTTTGAAGGAATTGTCTTACTAATTTTCTTCAGGAATATGATCATAATCTTGACCTATTCACTAACATCACAGGTTTTTAATAAAAGCTCCTCTCTGGTCGGAGCACATCCTGAAGACAAGCACTGCCACAGTCTGCCGGCATGTGCGGCCTAACAACCGTACTTGAGCACAGCTCTTCTCTGGCTCAGCACTGGGCTAGGGATAGACTTCTGAGTTGGGTCAATGTAGTTTTTTTTACCAAGAATTTGGAACCAGGATTCAGGAATGCCAATTTTTCAGCTGTCTTCCCTGAGGGAGCATGTGCCCCTGAGCAGAGGCTGGTCTCAGGGTGTGGTTTGAGTCATAATGGTTTTGAGAAGAATGAAGTCTGCATGCCCAGAGAAGAGAGGAGATCAGAGTGGAGAGTGAGAGTAAGACTGGTGGGCCTGGGCTCAGACGGCTCCCTCTGCCTGTCTCGGTCTTTGGCAATGCTAGCCGTAGGCCTTTGACTCCATGACATTCCTCTGTATTCTCACAATATTTTGTTCTTTTTGCTTGTCCTTTGTCCTTTTTGGCTTAAGCGAATTTCTATCATTTACAACCAAAAAGTGAAATTTGTTGAGCCATTTATCCAATTGCAAAACCAAAATTGAACCAAGAAGATAGCCCACACTGGACAGCCCAGCGAGCTCCGTGGCTGCCTCACCGTGGCTGGTCACACAGAAATACAGCTCAGCAGTCTTGAAGAACAGAGGGCGTAGTATCTGGATTCACCACTGCTGCTTGTTGTCTTCGCCCCAGATCATCTGTAGAGCAAGCTCTGGGCTCTCCCAAGAACACACCGTCAGCTCATGTTAGTGCCCATCAGGGAAGCAGGCTCCACCAGGAGTGTCTCCTCCTTCCCTAACCACCACCTAGAAAGACTGAGACCCAACTGAGGCTCTCTACTTCTGGCTGTGTGATTTGTGGTAAATAACAACCCTATAGATTTAGTTCATGCATACATATAAAATGAGAATGAGAGATTAACTTCAGTTTTAGCTTAATGACACTTGGGAGGAAAATCTCTAACCACAGGATTGCAGCAGCATGTTACATGGTTTGCAGACTGAAGCAAAGACAGCTGGTACAGCACCCAAGAGCATGTTCACCTTCTCCCCTTAGAGCATAAATCTGTTTTGTTAGGGGGCCCAGTCCTACAGACCACTTTGCCAGTCTCCCTTCTAATAACACTGCTCTTACTTGGTCCAAGATAGCAGCCAGGCACTGTTTCAGTAGCGTGCACACACTATTGCCTCAGTTAATGCTCAACAACTTGAGGAGACTGCTGAATCGGGACCATTGTCACCCTCATTCTAATGCACAAGCCAATTAAATGATCATTACCAGTGGTGAGAAGTGCTCTGAAAATGAGTGAGTGAAGTGAAAACACGGATGGTCCCAGACAGCTGCTGGATGGAGTAGCTGTGAAAGGCTCTCAGCAGAAGTGGCATTTCAGCTGCTGGGCCAAGGCCCAGGGGGAAGCATAGGTGGTCAGTCTGACCAGGAAGTGCAGTCTGTGATCTGAGGCTGTGGTGAGGGGCTGAACTCCACCTTGGCCGGGGATGAAGCGTGGTATCTTAGGACATCGTGAGGGAGGTCGATGTGGAGCCCTTCCACATACAGTGCCCTTTCACTGTTCTGAAATGAAATACACACACACACACACACACACACACACACACACACAAATATATCATTTAAAAAACATATAAGATGCCCCAGCTAGAGTACAAAAGAGATGCAAAAGGACGTCAATGTATTTAAACTAATAAGGACTGAATGTGTGCAGTCTTAATCACAGGTACTCTAGAAGGTAGAATGAAGTGGTTTGGTGTCCCCAAGCATCAAATCCCCATGACTGTGACACTTACAGATGCACTTCGGTTCAGTCGTGTTGGTTTCCTGAGCTGAGTTTCTGTGGACGACACGATATTCCCACATGGTGAACACTTATCGGTAAATTTTTGAACAAAAAGAAATGCCACTTGCTTTGCTGACACAGGAGTTGTTTATATTACAACAGTGATGAAATTAATTTGTTTTCACAAATAAAACATAATGAATTGGCTCAGGTAACAATATAAACTTGAAAAACATTGCAGCTCACGTGAATGTCTGCGGAGCATCCTGAAGTGTAAAACGTTATCTCCATTCGTCCCTGGCACAGTTTCTCTCCGGGGAGCGTGCACCCCCTGGGAGCCACTGGAGCTGCCCTGTGACTGACCTGAGGGACTGCTGTTCCCTCCGGGGTCCGCAGCGCAGTGGGAGGTCAAGGGCTGAGGATTTCCCCTCAGGTTCTCTTCGGTTTTTGCAAAAAATGTAAACCTCAACTTTTCAGTCTTTTCCCTTTGGTTTATGACTATTTTTTCTTAACACTTTTTATTAGAAATGTTTTCTTACATAATGGTTACATTCATTGTGAGGGGTTGGTGTATGTACATGACACATCTTCATTCTTTTTACATCCCCTTCCTATCCCAATCCTTCTCTTCTTCCTCTCCCCGCCCAGGTTCCCTTCCCATTTGCCAAAGATCTGTCTTCCTGTTTCCTATTATCTATCTTTTATTTTGGTCTTTAAATTATGTATACTTAGAGTTTCTCATATAATAGAAACCATGTAATATTTAAGCTTTTGTGTACTGATTTATTTTCCATTATCCATTTTCCAGAAATGATTCAAATTTATATAAATACTACATGCATACCCATGGTTACACATAGCAGCACAGCTCATGATGGCTAAATCTTGGATAAAGCCTATATGTCCATCAACAGATGAATGCATAAAGAAAATGACTATTTCTTATAAATAGCATATTTTTTCCATGTTGTTTTTAGAGTCTTGTTAAGAGATATTCTCTAACACTTACATCTCTAGATTGCAAAGCACCACCTGGACTCATGGACCACTGCGATGCTAGTACACAGTGGCCGCCCCAAATGTGTTTGGTGAATAAATTCACTGCTTCCTTTACACTTCTTCAATATTTTGGGAGGATTTGTCTTGATTTTTATTTTTTAAGTGATTATTTTTAAGTGCTTCTAAATCACTTGTCAATATTTTCTAAGAGTAAAATTTTTTTTTTGAAATCTCTTTATTTAAAAGGATTCTATGTTTTCCTCACTACTTCTTCAGTCTTTGTTAATAAAATCTTGGGGTTAGTTGTGCATTATTTCTAAGAATCTTTTTCCACTAAGAAACCCATTTTTGACATTTATCTCTACTTTCATAACCAAATTTATAATTTTTTGGCTATCTCATTATAGTTGGACCCCATGTTCACTGACTGTTTTTTAATGTTGACTTTTCTATTTTTGAGTGGTTATTTTTCTTCTTTCTGATTTTCTTCAAATTCTTGTTCAAGAAGAGTACAAAAATAGTGGTTTCTTACTAGAGATCTGGTGACTTTTAGAGAGAGACTGGATAAATAGTTTCCCTCCACATCTGTGTATTCAACCAACCATCAATTGAGAAAAATGTGCCTATAATGAACATGTACAGACTTTTAATTGTTATTATTCCCTATATAATAAAGCACAACATCTATTTACATAGGCTTTATACTGCATTAAGCATTACATGTAACCTAGAGATGATTTAAGGTGTACAGGATGATGTGTGTATATTATGGGAAAATACTGCACCATTTTATGTAAAGAACTTGAGCTTCCACAGCGCCGACCTAGTTTCCTCTGCTTCCTGGCCACTGTGAGGTGAGTGGCTCTGCTGTGTACCATGCTCCCATCATCGCACTGTCATTCCTCACTGCAGGCTCTTGGAAATGGAGCAGCCACTATGGACTGAAACCTCTGAATCTGTGAGCCAAATAGGTCTTTCTTCTTTTAAATTGATTTCCTCAGGGATTTGTCATAATGATGAAACACTAACACAGCTATTATTTATGGTGTTCTAAAATGGCAATTTAAAAGAATAAATTCTTCAGCTCTGTTACATGGAGCAGTTTTATTGTTAGTCCTGAGACACCCTGTTCCAGCCGCCCTTAGAAAATCAATAGCTCTCTCAGAAGGTTGGGCAGGCATCTATTCTTATTCAACCAAGCGTGAGTCTTGATTCATCAAGATTTTAGTGAGCAGTTAGGAGGTTTTTAGCTTATAAACAGATATGAGAGGAAGAGGAAGTCATGATCCCCAACATCTGGGTATTTGAGGAACTCAGTATCTTCTTGGAGAGGCAGAGAATCCATAGAAATAAGCAAGGAGTCAAGTATAAGGCAGTGAATAACCCAGTGCTACACATAAGACCTTTACATGTCAGAAGAGAATAACTGCTTTTATGATATATATGTGTATTGCATATGTTTATACACACATTATAATACACATAAACATATACCTGTGAACATAAGAATCTTGAACTAGTTTATCTCATTTTGACTCAGTATTGTGTCCAACTCTGTTTAGAATATTGAAAACCAAGTGTGACTAAAGTTGAGTAAAGTACCCAAAGAGCTTATAGGATGACAAGGAAGACAATCAGCCATAGGAAATAAACGCAAGAACAGGCTGGCGTGATAGTGGACGGCACAGGCTCCATGGATAGCCATGGCAAGGTGCCACTCAGATTTTCCCTGAGCACACACAGTTGATCAGAGGTGATGTCAATTCCCGGCTGAAGGCAAAGCACAGTGCATTTATCACTGCTGCAAAATTCATCTACACTGAGGAAGTGTCAGTGCCTGGCAGTACATTTTGGATATTTGGCACTAAAAATTATTGCTAGATTTGATTTTAATTCATCTAAAGTTTGTTTTCTGTAATTTTTTTTTTTTGGTACCGGTGATCAAACTTGGGACCTTGCACGCTTACAAGGCAGGCAGTGGCACCACTGGTCTAAATCCCTGGCCCTGTTTTCTGTAATTTGAATATTGGGGAGATTTCTGCCATGGTGAAATTCAGAGAATGCCATACAGAGATGACAGAACTGGTAAACTGTAAACTAATGTGGACGAACCTAGAAGATTCTATAACAGTTAATGCTACATGTTGGGTTCACAAGTCCGCAGGGGCCTGGTCATGGCTGAATATCTGGAGCACATCTGTTTCTGGAAAGAGCAACATCTGATAAATGCAGCAGAACCAAGTGGCCTACCCCATGGGTGGGCCCCACCTGATCAGCTGAAGGTCTGCCTGGCACAAGAGGCTGAGTAGGGAGAATTCAGTCTTCCTTGGCCTGATTGACCTGGAGCTGGCACATCAGTCTTCCATGGCTTTTAGACTGGGACCAGAACTGAAACTTGCACTGTTGGTCCTCTTGCTTTTCAGGCCTTCAGACTTGGGTCTGACACCAAGGACCGGTGTCTTGCTTGTGGTCTGCAGACCTTGGGGCTTGTCAGCCTCTGCAACTGTGCAGTCCAATTCCTCATAATAAAGTAGAACCTCTGTCTCTTATCTCTCTGTCTCTGTCTGTCTCTGCTACTGGTTCTGTTTCTTGAAAGAATCTTGACTTAATACAAAATTTGGAACTGAGAGTGACTCTAGAGAAAAAAAATCATGAGGATGAATTTTCTGACTTGGTTCTGAGGTGCCTGGTTTGGCTGCCCAGTCTGATTAGATTTAGAAGTGCTGACGACTATTTTTAGTAGTAACAGGAGTATTGCCCACCTGAGGCAGGGCTGAGGAGTGGAAACAGGCAGAATGCACCTGTGGATTCTCTGGCTAGGCCAGTGGTAAGAAGCACAGCTACTGTGGTAGCTATGTGTGACCTTCTAACATTTCTGACAAACAAAAGCACACATGGACCTTTTCTTCCTATTTTGCATTATCGATTATGAGCTCAGAGATACAAATTTGTTAAGGTCAGGGTCCAGAGGCTAAGGGCTAGATTATAAGATTCCTGCAGCTTCGTACCCGAAGGGCACTTATACCAGGCATGAGCAGGTGAGGTGGGTGCTTTGAGAGAATTTCTCCAAAAAGGGGCAAGATAAAAACACAGGACCATATTGGGAAGCTTTAAGGGCAGGGCCAAGCTTAGTTCATCTTTTAAAGCCTCACATGCTGTGGGCTTGGTGTTCTTTTTACTGGTATTTACTCAACAGAGCTGGTTAGATCAGGCCGTCTCCTTGATGGCAGGGCACTTCTCTCTATGAAGCAGGCCTCTTGGTGGCAACAGAGTTTTCTAATGGTGTGAAGGTGCAGCGCACTGGTGAGCAACTAAGTTATGCTTATTTATATCTTGCTTATTCTTAGAAGAACACTTTTTGGGTGGAAGATTTTTAATTCTATAGCTGGCTTACCTACTACCAGGAAAGTCAAGAAATAGGAACTCTACCTTGGTGTTAACTTTCAGGATGTATGGGGCATCTCTGGGCTTATTCCCCCCTTCAATTAGTAAGATAATCATATTAATCATCATTAAGCTGTTATGAAAAATATTTTAATAAAAATATCCCTACACCAAAGCATTCCTTTGGTGATGAATAGAATGTTGGTGTAATGAGGTGGAAATCTCGAGCTCCGTGGGAGGGAAAGAACTACAACAGGAAATACTATGATTTTTTCAACCTCACCTGGGAACAATTACAATAATAATCATAATAACAACTATAATAGGAAAAACCCAGTGGTCTTTCCATTTCTGTCTTGCCAGTGCTAGAAATGCTGTCTTGAGGGAGTGTGCAAATCAGTTGGGACGGGACGGGAGGCTAAGAGCGCTGCCCTGGACAGTTACGTGTTTGAGACTGAGAAGGTGACAGGCATGGGATGCAAGGTGGGGCAGGTGGGAGTGGGGGGGTCCCTGGGTGGTCAGGCTGCCCTGTCCTTCCCTCCACTCCCACAGGTGCCTGGTTGAGGACGATGCTTGGTGCTTCGCCTTCAGAACTTGAAACCGGTTCTAATACCTACTGTGGACATAGTCCTCCCTGTGGTCTTTGTTCAGAAGAAGGGTTTATTGTTTGTAAATTTCTTTCTCTTACAGGATGGTGCTAACTTGTGCAAGCATGACATGCTGAAGTCACACAGGTAGCACAACTGGGGCTGTGGGACCCCTCCCTGCACCCCGCAGAGCCTGGGAAGTGGGCAGTGGGCAGTGGGCCCAGGGCTCACTACAAGGTATGGACACACAGATCTCCCATCTGCTCTGGAAAATTCCCAAATTCCAAATCCAGATGTCAGTGCCAGACGTCCTGGATAACCTTGGGTGAGCTTCCTCTCCTGGGCTCACTGGAGGTTCAGGCTGAGGGCTGCATCCCAGACCTCAGGTGCACCTTCGGTGGGCAGCATATCAGACCCCTACCCGCACTCTGGGGCTTGGCCACTTTCCTCTAGCTTTGTGCGTACCCTGGCCTTAAGCGCATTTCCCTGCTTTCTCCTTGCTATCGAGTGCTCTTCCGCACAACAACCTGGGGCCCCGTCTGGCCCTCATAGCCATGACAGGCCTCTGGAAGTCAGTGAGCTCCTCTGCGAGTGCCCTTCTCATCCAAATGAGGTTGCCAGGCTCAAAATGTTTGAGTGACAAGGAGTTAGTGTGTTTTCGCCTGTACGAAAGTTCAAAGTTAGGTTATGACAAACTGGTAACCAGGGCAGGATGACCCTGATGACCCACTTGTGATACACAGTCTTCATTCGATCAGAACAGATGTGGCCAGACTCTCTGCCAGCCCTTACCTCAAGGATGCCCTCATTCTGGAACCTCCTCAATTTGTGTTGGAGGTTCCCAGCTTTCATTCCTAAAAATAAAATATGATCTGGCATGTGTATGAATTCAGGAGAGTGTTCATAGTTGTCCTTACATATGCATAAAAGCCAAGGAACACTTTCAACTCAATTCACATGCTGGTCTCTTTTATTAAATTATCTGCAAAGATTCTCCTAATTGGTGACTAAAAGTGGATTAATCATCTGAATTTCTTCTGTAGTGATCAGTAAGATTTTCTCGCAGTGTTAAAACTGTGCCTGGTTCATGGGCTCTTGCATTGCTAGATCCAGTCTTACTCCACACTGAGCTTTACGTAGTAGGTGGGCATGTTTGTTTTTGGATTCTTGAGCCTGCCCTGGCATACTCTTTCTAATTAATCATCGTGCAGGCTTAGAAGACTTCTGCCAAATCCTTTTGGGTACATTAAAGAAAAGAAAGAAGGTTTTAGCCTGAAAGAGATCTTACCTAATAAGTGTCACATCATATAGATTTTAACATTTAAATATATTTTATTTTAAAATCCAGTGATTTTCCCAAACTAGAAAGATTAAAAGTTTGCGAATAACCACTGTCCACCAACACCAGTGGATGAAGAGCTTAATGCTATAAAGGAAAGAAATGGCTATTTAATAGCTCTTTTATTTTCCATTCAGATTACATACACTGTTACTGAGAGAGGCCTCACAGCATGGAGTCTGATATTACAGCAGTGTTTTCAGGAAGCAATAATTGAATACTCCTCATTAAAAAGTTCATAAAAGAATTCTATTAAAACCAATGCAAATAATAAACTTTGTAAATGCTGCTTTAAATCCCAAGAGGGGGTGAAAATATGCTATAGTAACAGTCTTCCTGTTCATAGGGTGATTTTTGAAAATCCTGTGGGCTGAAGTTTCCTAAGCCAAGCAGGCACCTGACTACCGAATGAAAGACCTGGAATATTATAAATGCATTCAATTCAAGCCCATGTTTTTTATAGTCTGTCTTCTTCACGAATTTATTCTTGATCCTGACAGCCTATCCAACAGAAAGGGTAGTTACCTTTAATGACTTAATTAATAGGTAATTCTTACAGTGAGGCTAAACACCTGAACCCACCAAGTCCTCTTCACGCACAAATCCAGCTGGCTTGATGCACTAATTTAACTAAATGAGAATCTGGCCAAACTGTATGGTGCTGTAAATAATGGTAGATGAATCCAGTTAAAAAATAGTAATGAAAAAGTTATTTTTTGTTCCCTTTTTAATCCCAGAAGTGGCTGTGGAAGGCCGGAATGCACAGGCATATGGCTCACCTTGTCACCGGACTGCAGCGGCCAACTCCTGCCCCTCTGGCCCTCAGCTCTCCTGTTCCAGTTGTGTTGCTGTGCATGTTGGTCCTTCTCCACCATCTCCCTTGTTCCTCTCACCTCTCAGTGTTTTCTCTTCTCTGGGTTTTTTCCCTAAGCTTCTTTCTCACTCAAGTTGTAAGACCGAGGGCCTTACCAAACGCTCTGAGGAGCTGACTGCAGCGAAGAACACCCGGGAAGGAACACACCGGACAAGTTGGAAAGTAAAACAGACCTTTATTAGTCTGGCCAGACAGCACTCCCAAAGCAAAGTAGCTTAGAGAGGCAACTAGCTCAGAGTCTGAGGCTCTTTTTATAGGGGGTTGCAGGGGAAGTTAACAGGCAAAATTTGCAGAAGAGGAACAAAGGTTAGTGGTCAGCTGACACGTACTGATGGTCAGCAGATGTTTGTAGATTGTTCTATAGATAGTAGTGTCCGGAACATCCGTTTTGAACAAACAAAAGAGTTGAGTAATTTACTTTGGGACTTTATGGCTATTACAGTTCTTCTCTAGTGTCCCAGAACTAACAAGCATCTTTATCTATTAACTCACATTCAATCACAGTTGGGGCTAGGGGAGTTTTAGGATTACAGAGTTATGCATTCCCACAAAGTGCTCTGACCTGTGTATGGCCTGGCCTCTGAAAGTGATCAAAATTCCCATGGATAGGCATCTGTGTCTTAGCCATGGGTTACTGGTGCATTTCCTGCCTAACTCAGATGGGGTGTTACAGCTTAGATTTCTGTACATGTTGGTTCAGTGGTTTCTCAGTTTTCAGAAACCAAATGTTTAAGAGACTCTGTTAGCCAATCACGTTTTGCTTTATGTTTTTTAATCCTCTCGAGCCATGCAGTGATTGTTATTATCAGTGCAATGGTGATTTAATACCCCCCCCCCATGCTGTTCTTTGTGTTGCTCTTGTTCTTGCTTCCTCTTGTTACTGCTCAGTGTTTCCCAAACATTTTTTACCCCAGAATGCCTGGAGGGCTTTTACTACACATTGCTGCTACCCTCCAGCTTTTCAGATTTGGTGGATCTGGGTGGGCCAGGGAATTTGCATTTCCTTCTACTTTCCAGGCTCTGCTGGTGCTGCTGGTCCAGTCTGCGAACTGCTGCTCTAGGGAGGAGAGATGATAAAGGGTAAAGTGCTTCAGCTTGGGTCAGTTACAATCCTACTTCACTATGCTTCCAGCTGGATAGTAGCCTCTCAGCTAATAAAAACTCACTAAACTTCAGTTTCTTCATTGCTAAAATGAGTTCAACAAAACATCTCTAGCAGAGTTGTTAAAAGGAAGAAATGAGAACGTTTAGTAAGTGTTTAAAGGAAAAGTGATTGTGGAGAGTATTTTTATTACTTTTTATTTCTTCCCTAGAACTCAATTTTTAGGACTTCTAATTGAATCATAAAGGATCCTTTAAGCACCCAATTTGGTTAAGGAAAGTGCGTTTGTTTAGAGAAATAAGAAAGTAAAGTTCTTTTGGGAGGATTTAGACAAAATGATGGTTCTAAATTGGCCCGGACAGGCACAGTAACAGCCAAGAGAGTTTTGGAAGCAAGCTTCTTTGATTAGGGCCTCACTTCAGTCATGGAAACACATACTTGCAAGGCATCACATACATTATAAAGTCACAGTAATTAAAACAGCATGGTATTGACTTAGGAAAAGACAAATAGATTAAAGGAAAAGAGTAAATGTGTATCACACAGGAACATACATTTATGCATATATATGTGAATACAAGTATGATTTCAAGTCAATAAGGAAAATACAGACTATTAAATAATGTTGGAAAAATCAGCTACTGATTTAAAAAACTTTGAAATTTGCCTTATACCACACAAAAATAATTTCTGGGTAAGTTTTTTAAAATCTAAAACTCATTGAAAGAAAATATAGTGTGGCTGAGGATGTAGATCAGTGGAACAGTGCCTACCTGGCAAGCTCGAGGTCTTGAGTTCGATTCCTGGTTAAAAGCAAATATAGTGTGTTATTTTCATGACCTTGGGGCAGGGGATTAAGGATAAAAATTTCAGATTTGAAGCAAAAGAAATTTGTAATTTCTATGTGGCAAAAGGTGCTTATTATAAAGTTGAAAGACAAGATAGACTAGAAGAAAATATTTTAATTATATTACAGACAAGAATAAATTTGTGCATAATAAATCACTTTAGCAATAATGGAACAAACTGCATACAATGCAATACAAAATACAGGCAAAGCTTATCAATAGCCAAATCAGGAAAAGAAGAAATATAAATGTCTAATAGATTGATAAGTTTTAATATTGCTAAGGCTATAGAAACCAAATCACTCTCATATAATGTTTGTGGAAATGTAAAATTTATCAACTGTTTGGTGAGCAAAATCAAAGTACACATACTCTTTGAAACAGCAAGTCTACTTCTAGAAATTTATGCAGTAGAGATATTTTCATGTAGGTGCAATAACATATCCACAGGAATGTTTATTGACACATTGCTGTTGATACTAAAAAAATTTGAAACTACCTTTTCATCAATAGGAAAAAGGTTATGTTATGGTAATTCATACTGTGGAATACATATACAAAAGTTAGAACTTGAATTTTCAGTGAAAAAATCTAGTATCATGAAAGACTCCTTTGCTAGATAAAACTCAACAAACATTTGTTTGAAGGCATAATTGAACTTACATTTCTGTACAAAATCACATAGATTCAAAAGGATTAGGAAAACAGAACATCAAGCCCAATGTTAAGTGAAATAAATCAGACACATAAGTTTAAATGTCACAAGAGAAGCTCAAAATATAAATAAGGAGCAAAATAAAAGACAGATGATAGGAAATAGGGAGACAGACCTTTTGCAGATGGGAAGGTGACCAAGAGATGCAGGGAGTGGAGGGAAAGAGGTGAAAAAAGAATCGAGAGGTGTTCTCTACACGGAGCAGCTTCCCTTCGTGAAGATGATCACTGTGTACTGCAAACCTGTACTGGCAAATAATGAAAACTGAAAGAGAAGACTGCTCTGAGGGCATTTGCTTACAGTGGCAACGAGGAATGCACAACAACTTCCTGGGCTTGTGCAGGATAGGGCATGGGAAATGAGGGTTGTGGTAGATCTCCACTGAAAAAGAGTGCAGCAGAAATCTCCACTGGATGGCAAAGGGAGGTTAAAAGAACTCATTTGTCTCAGACTGGACACACACACACACACACACAGACACACACACACACACAGACACACACACACACACACCAGGCAGAATAGGTCACATTAATCAGAAAGAGCCAAAAACGTCCAGCAGGAAAATGGGAAAAATTCATGCAATTTGCAGAAAAATCATAAATGGTAAATAAACACACAAAAATGTTTAACTCCACTAGTGATTAAGAAACTGTAATGTAAAACCAAAACAAACAAACATGTCCATAAAAATGAAAAAAATTATTGAGTCAGAGATACCTATTATTTGAGCATTAGAACCTGTGGTGGAATAGTAAAATGGCATGATTACCTTGCACAAGTAGTATGGCAATGAAGACAAAACTTGAAGAAACAATATCCTATCAATCAGCAATCTATTCCTACACGTGTACCTCAGAGAACCCCCTAGAGCAGCACACAAGGATGTCTTTACAACAATGATGACAGCATTTATAGTGCCAAAAGTTAGAAACAATCTAAATGTTTAACAAAAGAAGAATGAGGCTGAGGCAGGAGGATCACAAGTTCAAGTCTAGCTAGGGGAACTTACTGAAACCCTGTCTCAAAATAAAAAAATTGAAAAAGGGCTGGAGATGTAACTCAGTGTGAAGGCCCTGGGTTCAATCCCCAGTACTGAAATATACATATGCGTGCGCGCGCGCACACACACACACACACACACACACACACACAATAAATAAATTATAGTATAATCAAATAGTAGATTGCAGTGAAGATTAGGAAACTGGAGCAATATATATCTACCCAGGTGATTCTCATAAGAGTCTTGAATGAAAATATAGTGTGTAGTGGAAAACATGCAACATACCATTCCATAATGTTTGCAAACATGCAAAAGAATACTAAGAACAGTAGTGTTTAGAAACACATATATTTCTATTTCTATACTTGTAGGAAAAAATAAAGAAGTGTATGGGGGTGATACATACACATTTAGAGTAACAGTTATCTTCGGTGAGCCTGGGGGGGCGGTGAGGTAGTGGTGGAATACACAATGTGAGATGGAGTTTAGTGTCCAGTGGAAAGTAATAATACATGTATGATAGTGAACATTAAAGCACTTCAGGATATTTTCAATCTTCCAAAGTTATATAGATTAGACATCAACCTGGAGAAAGATGTTGATATGATTAATGAAAGCACAGTGCAGATTACAGGTACACTAAGCTACATAAAAACACACCAGCAGTGGACAGGTTGGAAAGGTAATTACACAAAAGTAGAAATGGGTCTTCTGTTAAAGATGTCTGACTATGAATAATTAAAAATTGTCTCTAAAATCAATGTATTATAATCTCAATTTCAAATCATTTTTGATATACCTGAGAGTCAAATAAAGACCCCAAGGACTGTTAGTATTGATCTGATAATGCAATTAGAATCCCAATAAGCTGCCATTCAGAATCTTTAGCAGCTCAGAGCTGCTACTGTATATTAAAGGTTTGAAGCAGCTAACTTGAAGCACCTATAATTTTTGTAATGGAACGAGGTGTGTATGGCAAATTGTATTATTTCAACAATTTTGTATTATTGAAATTATTTAAGAATATATATAATAGAATATATGTAATAAAATGACTATGGGCCAATAAATGAATAAATATGAACTGAAGATCCTAAACACTAACAGTAGTGAGAATTATCAACAAGGCTACAGAAATTCTTCCCCGGCTCCTAAAGAACTGGATGTTCTCCTGCTGTCATCATCTCCAGGCCCATCTGTGCATGGGGGTCACCACCCCATGCAGCCCCTTCGGCATCGCTTCTCACTCAAGTGTGTTAGTATAGTGTAAGCCACTTGCCTACTCACCACCAGTGTGAGCATTTCAGCATTTGTAAATCTACTTCAGGGAGATGGGACACATAGCATATGAAACTATCAACACAATGAGCTGTTCAGAATTGCTGATCAACCAAGAATACAGATGACCATGACTCTGGAAAAAGCATCCATAAAGGGACAGCGCGACATAGATAAGAAGGGTAACAGACACAAATAATGAGAGGAACCCAGATAATCTAGACTAGTGGTGCTCAGACTTGAATGTGCACTGGATTCACCGAGAGGGTTTGACAAGCACAGATTGTTTGAACCCAGCCTATAGTTTCTGATCCAGAGGCCTGGGATAGGGCAGAAGATTCCATAATTCTTCCTGACTCCAAAGTGGTTATGGTGATGGTTGCAGGGCAAAATTCTGAGAACCCCAAGAGCGCTAAGCAACTGCTCTGTCACTGAGCTACATCCTCAGCTGAGCTGTGATTTTAACAGATTCTCTTTCCTAGCTCTGTCTGCTAAAAAGGCCGTGGTGCAGTGACTCCTTGCAAGAAAGGTAATATTGGTTTCTAAATACCATTCCCACTAGAAGGAACCAGGATGGTCTTAGGTCTTACATAGGATAAACTTGGAACTTCTTATGTAGAAATAATGAAGTGCTTACAGAATAATTTGAACATGCAAAAACACAGGAATAACCATTTGACTAGCAAATTTTGAGAAAATATAAATATCAAAAAATGACAATAATGGATTACATATAGCATACTGAACATCAAAAATAATGACAATTATACTTGGATTAATCCAGATTGTAGGAGATTTCCTAAGGTTATTCATCTATACTCTTCAGAATTGCCAGTGTAATGAAATACAAGTAAAATACAGGCGGGATACTACTATCTAAGTTAAGGAGGAGCCAAGAGACATAAAATTCTAAATGGGATTTATAATCTTTGGTTGGATTTTAGATTTCAAAAGCATAGTTGGAAAGGACATCTTTATAGGCAATCAGGAATATTTGCGAATGGATTTTATATTTGAAAATACAGTACTGTATCAATGTTAAGTTTCTTGGGTGTGATATTGATATGTTTAAGAGAATGTTTTTGTTTGTAACAGCACTTTCAAATGGCTCAGTCATAAAGCATGCATAACTCTGTGTGTGTGTGTGTGTGTGTGTGTGTGCGCATGTGTGTATGTGTGTGTTTGAAAGAGAGGGACAGAGAGAAATAAAATAAAGTTGGGAGCACAATATCTGGTGGATCTAGATGAAGGAAATATGCTCTTTATCAGACTCATTCTTCCAACTTATTGTAGGTTTGCAACTTTTCAAAATAAAAAGGAGAGGAATAAAAGATAAATGGTAAAAATTCACTTTCAAATAATAAAATCTTATTTAGATATGTAAGGAATACTTATAGCTTGCATGGTTTCTCTTATATGAAAATCTCAAAATATAAATAAAGAGCAAAACAGAAGATAGGTAATAGGAGACAGGAAGATAGATCTTTTGCAAAAGAGAAGGGACTAAGAGATGGAGGGAATGTGGAAGGAGGGGGGAGAAAGAGGATGAAAAAAGAATTAAGATGTGTTATGTACATGTGCCAAATGCCCATGAGGAATGTAATCATGCTCCTAACATGTACTAGTAAAAAATCTTGAAATGAATAAATGATGTAAATAAAAGCCATTTGTCTCTTTACCTGAAGGATGAAGACAAAGATCTGTGAATAAATTAACTTCTCTCAGGTCACACTGTAGTGTGCGTTAAGATTCCATGTCTGTGAACTTTACATGGTAAGTGAACATCAAATATAGTCTTTTGAATACTTGAAATTTTCAGTCCAGACTATTTGCTTGAGGAGGCACATTATGTTGCATTTTATCAGAAAGAACAGACCTTTTGAGGATTTGTTTTTCTTTTGATATCTGCTATTTTCTCTCTCACATTTTAGTAGGGTTTGAAGTACCAGTAGGATGCTTTCTATTTCTTAACCCAGTTCTTCATAAGCAGGTGAAACAGCTGGAAGTCCATCAGCTCTGTTGAATGAGGTAATGGACATGTTTAAACAAATAGTAAAGCTAGAGTATAAAAACAGTTTCTAGCTAAGATTTAATATTTTGAAAATGAACATAATCATTTGTTCCTCTGTGCTAGTGAGGATTCATTTTCCAATCATAGATTTTGATGTCACACATCATTAGCGGCACCACCTGCCTGGTCCAGGGCGACCCTGGGACACTGTCGATGGTTCCTGCTGAGCATTTGGACAGCTGGGTCAGTACCTGTCTGTCCCTCATGGCTGTGTGACTCTGAGTGAGCTAATGAGTCTCTAGCCGCCCTTTCCTTGGGTGTAACATGGAAATAGTCATGGTATTGAGTTGGCAGGTTTGTGGAGAGGATTGAGTGAGAATGTCCATAGCACATGGCCTTGTACATAGAAAACATACAGTTGTTTTATTAAACTCTTATTGTCATTAGACATTTCTCAGATAACTGGAAAGGACTGTGAATGATTTTTATTTTACAGATCCATCCAACATTTCTACTTACACATTTATATATGATGACTTCACTAAAAATTGGTGTTCATTATTTTGACATGAAAATACATTTATTGAAAAAAATCATTGGATCTGTGGTCCTTTCAGTGTTTTTATTTTAGTCACATGCAACAATTTATGCTTTCCTCTTATATATATCAGGAAATATCACACATAGTTTTTTTGAAATATGTTAGATTTAAATTGATGCCACAATGATGTTTTCATTCTCCCATATTTTTGGTTGTTTAATATTTGATAAGCTTTTACCATGTGTTAAAGAACATTTAGCAATGAAGATTGAATGCAGCTCAACATGATTCATACTCTGACTCAGCACAGACCCGTGTTCTGATCTCTGCTTAGTCCTTCACCCCACAGAAAGTAAAAATTCACATTGGTTCAATTGCTCACTATTCTGTAAATATTTATCAAGTGCCTGTTATGCTCAGTGCTATGGTCAGTTAGGAATAGTACTGGTTCTCTAGGAAGAGCCAAAATAATTACAAATATAAATCATACACTTAAGCAGGTACATAAAGTGGTGATAAAATGGCCCAAGTGAGAGGTGTAGGAAGGGGAAGGTCAGCAGAGCCAAGGGTGGTCAGAAAGCCTCTCCAGTTTGTGTGAAATGAAATGCTTTTAAAAGATGAGCAGAAACTACTGGCCCAGAGGAAGGGGCTTCCAGGGGGCCGTTCATCCCACTGCTTCTGGCACAGAGGTAAGGGCTTCTGAACCACCCTCCCACTGCTCCTGGTCCAGAGAAAGGGGCTCCTGGGCCACCATCCAGCCCTCCACTCCAGGCCCAGAGAAAGAGCTTTTGGGCCGCTGTCCATCCCACTGCTCCTGGCCCAGAGGAAGGGGCTTCTGGGCCACCATTCCTACCACCACTCACGGCCCCTGTTCCACCTCTCCCAGCTCAGAGGAGGTGAGCCATGCAGGTGCCAACAGCACCCCCCCGCCCCCAGTTGAAATGAGAAGACACATAAATAAGTCTCAAAACCAAACTTCCAGATCACCTACAGCAACCCCAAAGGGAAATGAGGTGGAACATGCTGATACTCAACCACTTGGACCCACTGAACTGGCAACAAAAGGGGATCTGGAAAAAATGAAATCAGAAATAATTTCTCAGATAACAGGAGAAACTGTGCTCCTAGTGCAAGACATGATTAATAAATCTAGAGAGGAGCTCAGGAACATGATGGAATCCCAACATAGGAAACAAATGGAATCCATAAAACAGATGCAAATAGATTTCCAGGACATGAAAAACCCCACTGAAAGTCTACACAGCAGAATGAGCCAATGTGAGGACAGAATTTCAGATATAGAAGATAAGATTGCAATTAATGACCAGGAAAAGAAAAATTGCTTGAAAATTATAAGGGAACATGAGATATCTATCTAGCAGCTGCTAGATGATGCAAAGAAGAATAATATAAGACTGATTGGAGGCAAAGAAGAAACAGGAGAGAGTGCAGATGACATAAAAAACTCTTCACGGAAATAATGGCAGAAAACTTCCCAAGCAGGGGAAAAGAGCTTGACATACAGATAAGTGAGGCATATAGGACTCCAAATAGCCTTGATCAAAAAAAATCTATACATAGGCATATAATTGTTAAGATTCCAGAAACTCAACACAAGAACAAAGTTCTACAAGCAGTTAGAGAAAAACAAATCACATACAAAGGAAAGCCCATCAGAATCACAGCAGACTTCTCAACACAAACCATCAAGGCAAGAAGAGCTTGGAGTGACATATTCCAAGCCCTAACAGAAAACAGCCTCCAACCCAGATTGATGTACCCTGCAAAACCATCTTTCAAAATTGATGGAGAAATAAGATACTTTCATGACAAAGAGCACCTTAGGAACTTTGTGAATACCAAACCAGCACTCCAAAGAATTTTACACAATATCCTAGGAACAGACATTGAGTATCACAACCCCAGGAAGCAAAGCAGAATGAACCCATCTGGCAGGACAAGAAAGTAATTGTAAAGGGGGAGAACCCAACAAAAAGAAAAAGTCACGGCAATGACAAGTCAATACATGTCAGTTATATCCATCAATGTTAATGGTCTCAATTCACCAATCAAAAGAAATAGATGGCCAGAATGGGTCAAGAAGCAAAATGCAACAATATGCTGCATACAAGAAACACACTTAATTCAAAAGGAAACTCATAGACTGAAAGTTAAAGGGTGGAAAACAATACTCCATGCGACAGGAACCTGAAAAAAAGCAGGAATAGCTATCCTCTTTGCAGATCAAGTAGATTTCAAACCAATACTGATTAAAAGAGATGAAGAAGGACACTACATCCTTGTAAAGGGAACAAACCAACAGGAAGAGATGACACTCATAAATATCTATGCACCAAACACTAGTGTGCCCAACTATATAAAACAAATACTAATGGACATGAAAAGTCATATATGCACTAATACAGTTGTAGTGGGGGACCTCAACACCCCATTGTCACAAGTAGATAGATGGATTCTGGCACCTGCCTTGGAAGAGCAAGGTCCCGAGTTCAATCCCCGGTACCCCCCCCCACCAATAGATAGATGAACTAGACAAAAAATAAGTAATGAAATACTAGAACTCAATCGAGCTCTTGAACAAATGAACTTAACAGATGTTTACAGAGTCTTCCAACCCACAAAATCAGAATACACATTCTTCTCAGCTGCACATGGGTCATTCTCCAAAATAGACCACATACTCGTGCATAGAACATGTTTAAGTAAGTTCAAAGGAATTGAAGTTATCCCCTGTATATTATCAGACTATAGTGTGATGAAATTGGAGATCCATAGCAAAAGAAACTGGAAAAATTTCATAAACACGTGCAAAATTGAACAACGCATTTCTGAATAACCAATGGGTCACAGAGAAAATTAAAGAAGAAATCAGACAGTTTCTTCAATTAAATGACAATGACAATATAACATATTGGAATCTATGGGACACAATGAAAGCAGTCTTACGAGGGAAATTCATAGCAGTGAATACGCATATTAGGAAAACAGAATGAGCCCAATTAAACAACCTGATGCTGAACCTCAAGCTTCTAGTAAAAGAAGAGCAGGACAAACCCAAAGCTCATACAAGGGAGGAAATTATAAAGATCAGAGGAGAAATCAATGCAATGGAGACTAAAAGAACAATACAAAAAAATCAATGAAGCCAAGAGTTGGTTCTTTGAAAGAATCAACAAAATTGACAAACCCTTAGCCAACCTTATCAGAAAAAGGAAAGAAAAGGCCCAAATCCATGCAATTAGGAATGAAAAGGGTGAAATTACAACAGACTCAGCAGAAATACAGAGGATCATCAATACCTACTTCCAGAACCTATACGCCAATAAGATGGAAAACCCAGAAGAAATGGACAGATTCCTAGACACATATGAACTACCAAAGTTGAAGAAAGAAGACTAAAAATTCTAAACAACCCAATATCAACCAATGAAATTGAAAATGTAATAAAAAACTTATCAACTAAGAAAAGCCTGGGCCATGATGGCTTCACTGCTGAATTCTACAAGACATTTAGAGAGGAATTACTGCCACTACTGTTTAAACTCTTCAATGAAATTGAAAGGGAAGCAATACTCCCAAATTCATTCCTGGAAACAAGCATCACCATGATCTCCAAAGTAGAGAAAGACCCAACTGAAAAGGAGAACTATTGGCCAATCTCACCAATGAACATAGATGCAAGAATCCTTAATAAGCTAGTGGCAAATAGAATGCAGAAGATCATCAAGAAGATCATACACCCTGACCAAGTGGGATTCATCCCAGGGATGCAGGGATGGTTCAACATACTCAAATCAATCAGTGTAATACACTATATCAATAGAGCCAAGGACAAAAACCGTATGATTTTCTCCATAGATGCAGAAAAAGTATTTGACAAAATCCAACATGCATTTATGATAAAACCCTACAAAAAATTGGAATAGATGATCTCTATCTCAACCTGATAAAAGCCATCTATGAAAAACCAACAGCCAGTACCATACTAAATGGTCAAAAACTGAAATCTTTCACACTAAAATCAGGAACAAGACAAGGATGTCCACTATCACCACTCTTGTTCAACATAGTTTTGGAAACATTAGCCATGGCAATTAGAGAAGAGAAAGAAATAAAAGGAATAAAAGTAGGAAATGAAGAAGTAATAATTCCTTTCACAATAGCATCCAAAAAACTGAAATACCTAGGAATCAACCTAACGAAAGAAATCAAAGATCTCTTCTCTGAAAACTATGGCACTCTGAAAAGAGAGATTGAAGATGATATCAGAAAATGGACAGACATCCTCTGCTCCTGCGTAGGAAGGATTAATATAGTGAAAATGGCCAAACTTCCAAAACTGCTACACAGATTCAATGCAATTCCAATTGAGATCCCAGCAGCACATTTCATGGACCTTGAGAAAACAATCCAAAAATTCATTTGGAACAAGAAGAGACCCAGAATAGCAAAAGCAATTCTGGGTAACAGAGACATGGCAGGGGGTATCACAGTCCCCAACCTGCAACTACACTACAAAGCTACTGTGATAAAAACAGCATGGTACTGGCAAAGAAACAGACCTGAGGACCAGTGGAACAGATTAGAAGATGCAGAAACAACACCAGACACACTCAGCCAGCTCATCTTCCATAAAGGAGCCAAAAACCCTCACTGGAGGAAAGATAGCCTCTTTAATAAATGGTGCTGGAAAAATTGGGTTTCAACTTGCCAAAGATTAAAACCAGACCTATATCTCTCACCATGCTCTAAACTAAAATCAAAATGGATTGAAGATCTAAATATTAAAATAGAAACGCTGAACCAGTTGGAAGAGAGGTTAGGTAGAACTCTTGAAGACATTGGTGTAGGAAAAGATTTTATGAACAAAACCTCAGTTGCCCGTGAACTAGCACAAACAATCAACAAGTGGGATCTCTTCTTATTAAAAGGCTTCTCCGCAGCAAGAGAAACCACCAGCAGTGTGAAGAGACAGCCCACAATGTGGGAAAAAATCTTCACCTGCTTTTCCTCAGACAAAGGTCTACTATCTTGAATCTATGAAGAACTTAAAAAGATCAGACCTCTCAAATTTAAAGACCCAATCCTAAAATGAGCATCTGAAATGAACAGACATTTCTCACACATAGAAGTAGAAATAGCAAAGAAATACATGAAAAAATGTTCAACATCACTGGTCATTCGAGAGATGCAAATGAAAACAGCACTGAGATTTCACCTCACTCCAGAAAGAATGGCTGCTATGAGGAAATCAACCAATAACAAATGCTGGTGGGGCTGTGGGGAAAGAGAAATCCTATTCCACTGCTGGTGGGAGTGTAGACTGGTGCAACCATTGTGGAAAGCAGTGTGGAGATACCTCAGAGAACTAGAACTGAAATTCCCATTTGACCCCACTATTCCCTTGCTGGGGATTTTCCCCAAAGAATTAAAAGAATCATACCACAGTGATATATGTGCACCCATGTTCATAACAGCACAGTTTGTGATAGCTAAAACTTGGAAACAGCCGAAATGCCGATCAACTGGGGACTTGATAAAGAAAATGTGGTTTTTTAAATAAAATGGATTACTACTCAGCCATAAAAAATGAGAAATTAGAGACATTTATAGCTAAATGGATGCATATTGAGGTGATACTCTTAAGTGAAATAAATAGGACACACATGTATAAATACCAAATAGTTTCTCTGGTGTGAGAAACTGAAAGTGTAAATGAGGACTAAAATGTATAATAGGTAATGTGAAATAGGAAGAAAGGGGGCAAAGGGGAAGGAAGTGGGAGGGGTAGGGGAAGGAAGTGGGAGGGGTAGGAGAAAGGAAAGAAGGGAATGGAGTTAATATGAGAAAATGGAAAAATAGGAACAAAATCTTTGTAAATAGGGAGGAATGGAGGGGTTGAAGAGAGGGCTGGGCAAGGGTGAAAAATAAGAACCAAGAGAGACTATGTAAAGGTGCAAATTTCCAATGATGAATGTCATTATGTTGTATACCTAAAATGTACCAATGATTAGAATGAATAATCGATAATGTAAAATAGGAAGAAAATGTCCAAAGGGGTAGGGGTAGTGGGAGGGGCAGGGGAAAGGAAAGAAAGGAAAGGAAAAATGATAAGAAATGGAAAAAATGGAAATAAAATCTTTGTAAATAGGGAAGGGTGGAGGGGGTGATGGGAGGGCTAGGAATGGGGAAAAAATAAGAACCAAGATGCATCCTGTAAAGGTACAATTCCCAATGAGAAATGTAATTGTGTTGTATACCTACAATGTACCAATAAAAGAATTTAAGAAGTAAAATAAAATAAAAGATGAGCAGGAACTGGCTGGAGAAGAAAGGGCTGCCATTCTATGTGCACGGAACTGTGTGATCAAAAGCTTAGCATAGAGACTTAGCTTAATCTATTGTCAAAAGGAAGAAATAATAAGTAGAGTGTTTGGGGGATTCAGATATAGATGATGTGAAGGAAGATCACAGAGCAATAGTATGCATTTTGCCCTGAAGAAAGCAGAAGCTTTTGAGGATGTCTGGCAGTGGATAACTTGATTGAATGGTATTTTATAAAGATTTAATACATATTGATGCAATGAATTACATTACAATATACCTAAGGAAAATGGAAAAAGAAAAGAAAGAAACTAAAAGCAGAGAAAATGGATGAATATATGTTCTGCATTTAGTTTTTTTGAGGAAGGTGATGTTGGTCATGCTGTCTAGTAGGACATCAGTGGGGACATTCAGGACAGGAGATAGAATTTGAGTAATTGTCATTAAGGCAGCGCCTGGAGGATTTACACAGATGGAAGTCGGAGCCCAGGGACAGATCCAGGCCAGAAAGTGAGCCAATGAGGCAACAGAGAAGAGTTTCTCGCTGAAGTGAAGCCTTTTCAGCATCAACACTTGTGTCTAATGCACACAGCTGTTTTGTGTCACCATTGGTGGGTCCAAGTGCAGGTATGGTTTGGAAAAGGACTGCGTGGCTACCCCTTTCATATAATGACTGGATTGAAGAATACCTGACAAGCCATTAAATGCACTGCTCAGCAATTGCTAGGGCTTTATTCTCAATGTTATTGCTGCATGCTGTCTTTTACACCCTCTGGATAAATATGATGGGCATTTATGATTGGAAAAGTAGAATATGGTAGGCATTTATGATCACAAAAGCATTCTAGATTCAAATGGAAAAACCCCACAAAATCTCTGTATTTGTGGCCAATGGGTTAATCAGGATATCCATGGAGGAAATAGTAGAGGCAGGCTTGGTAACCTGCCAGGTTTTGTGGGTAGGCTTTGGTTTGTATCAAAGACAGTAGAGGACAGAGAGTGGCCTAGTAAGGAGCTTGAGTTCCTGAAGTACAGTTGTTCATTAGGCATAGCATCCCACCATCCAATCTTGAATCCAGGCTTCATAAGGTTGGTTCAAACAGCTGTACTGCAGCTGTGAGCAGACCTGGCTCAGCGCATTGAAGTCAAAACCAAATGGCACCTAAGGGAACATGGCAAGGGGGCACAAGGAAGGCTGTCTCTGTTCAGTCAGTCAGAGCAGAGGAGATGGCTGTCAACTGATTTGTAGCTAACCTGAGCAAAAAGACATTCTGTGACATGCCCTAGTGATAGCATGGACAGTGACAGCAAATGTAATCACGGTCAGAACTCACACAGGGCACCTGGGGAAGTGTCGAAGGAGAGACACTTGGTCACTGAGTGGTTCTTAATGTTTGTACCATTTGGGGCCTGCAATGGGCATCTGAGCAAAACCACTTCTCTTGAAGTCTTCACATTCTGTCTTATGGGTGATTTTTTTCTCTGTCCCTCCTCATTCTCTTGGACAGCAATTCTGGGTTGCCTTTAGGAGAGATCAGTGGAGGGCTTACCTTGCGTGGGCCTTGGCCATACCATCTTCTTGGACTAACTTAGGTCTGGCACAGAGACCAGTGCTCTCTCTGTATACTTTCAAAGCCACTATGGAATTACAATGTGAAATGCCTGGTAATTTCAATTAGGTCTTGAAGCCCTCTAGGGAATCGGTTGGCAGTTGAAAAACTAATGTTTATAGTGGGTCCAAGGAAAGAATAATATTTGAGAAATTTGGTGTAGCAAGGTATTGTTATTTGCTTTAAGCTACTTAAAATTAAATGATTATATGTTGAATTCCCTTGAAAGTATCAAACAAATGAAAATAACCCCAAAGCACATCTTTCACATGAATATGAAAGCCAGCCGTATGCAACCTGTCTCAATGAACGTATTGGCCTCTTTGAGAGAGAAACTAAGGAGAACTTGTATCTTGGTGTGGAAGTCAGGATGATTTTTTTTCTCCATAGTTTGTTTCCTGGCCTGAGAAAGTATTTGCATATAAATGTGTAAGGGGAATTTCAAAAGAGGAGCTAAAATTTATTTTCTCTGAGTGTACATTAACATAATACCAATGAAATGCAAAGATCTCATTATCTGAATATACTACTAACATTCCTGGAAATTTCCATCTCAAGATCAGTCAATACTTTCTAAAACATACCTTTATGAAAGATGAAGGAAGAGAATTAAATATCATTGAACTTTCCTAATTGTTTCCTAGTGTGTGCATGTGTTTGCATTCTCTAGAGATCCTCTTAGTCCTTAGGAAATACTACACATATTCCTCAGAGGTTTATGGTGAAAGATGAAAGCAAATGGGAACATTTATGTGCAGTTCAATTGTTCATTTGGTTAAATATTTATATTTCTGCCTATGAGTGTTACAAAAAACCAGAACGGAGACTTTGAAATGAAAGGAACAAATTAGAATCAATGATTTAGATGACTTAATTTTATTAAAAATTCAGGGTATAGGATAAATTATGAGCATTGTGTGGAAAATTTAATTGTTTTCTGCAGTGGGGAATACTTCATTCCCTGATCTCGCTGTCTTAGAAGGGTACTGGATGTAGTGTGGAACTTTTGGAAAGCAGCTGCAAACTTGGAGCTCCCACTTATTTGCCGGTATTTTACGACCAAGCAGATGCATACGCAAATCACACTTGTTATGATTCCAGAAGCTCTGCTCCAGTTATTCACTTTCAAATAACTTCTGTCCCTAAGATATAAAATGCACTAAAGAATCTGGAAGGCTGGACAATGAAAGTGTCAGCAGCTTCCCGACCAAGGGCATGGCTGAAACATATGGTCACATTTTCTGTGCTTTCATGGGACTCCGGGGAGTACTCAATGACAAACCAATGAGACTTCTCATGGATGGGAAAGTGAGAAGCCCTTCAAGGCGAGTGTGCTGGGGGACAGGAAGGTGCATCTGCTATTTGAATGCTTTTCTTATGTTGCTCTGTTCAAGAAAACCTTGAAATGGTAATGGCCTCATGTGATGTAGTAACAGCAGATAAACTGTAAGTCAAATTTGTCCTCTGAGAAGTGAAGGGTAAAGTACTTGGTACTAGTTGTCTTCATTACTCTTAAAATACTTGTGTGTTTGTCTGGCACAAACCATGTAGAGTAACCCACAAGACGCTCTGTAATGATATACAAATAAGGTATCTCCACATCCCTAAATGCCACTGTTTGAGTTGAATGCAGAATGTTAAAAAATTCTGAAGAGTTCTTTTCACAGAGAAATAAATTGATTTTAAGTTGATGATGGGCATGATTTAATCTGGCTTCTGACAAGTCTCTGCTCTTTGCTTCTCTGCAGATAGCCTCATGTTATTTTGCTTTGTGAAAACAGGCTGTTTGGTGTATGGTCAGAATTTACTGTTTGAAAACAGCACAATTATTTTCATTGTATTCTTTGCAGACACTTAACAATTTGTGGTTGATGACAGCATCTGTCTTTGTTGCGCATGCTCTTTGCAGTGCATAGTAGACATAGTAGACACATCATGATAGTCCCTTCAGCTCTCCAGCTGAATATCTCACCAGTAGCCTTGGTTCTTTGTCTTTGAACATTTCACACACACTTCATTCTCAATCATTTGTTCTTGTATTGCCACTGTAAACTGCTTATGTCCTTAAGATAAACATGGAGCACGCTATCTTTGTAAAATAATTTTTATTTTTCTTTGCTTTTTATCAACGTATGAGGCACATAAAGGTGAACATATTTTTATTTATTATTTATTTATTTTTATTAGTATATGTTTGCAGTACATAGTGATTGCATTTTGAGGAGTTTGTGTATACACAGAGCACATCTTAATTCTCTTTTCTTCCCTATCCCTCCCTCCTCTTTCCATCTCTTGGTCAATTTTTCATTTGTAAAAGCTCTAATTCCACTTTTTATTCAATTCTTTTCATTCATCCCTGTTCCTCTTCTCTCTTTCCCCTCTCTCCCTTCTTCCACTTGAAGATCTCCCTACTTCCTATTATCTATATTTAATTTTGTTCTTTATTTATATTTTGGGTTTCTCATATAAGAGAAACCACATGATATTTAAGCTGGTGTGTTTCATTTATTTCTCTTAATATTGTGGTCTCAAAGGTGCATCCATTTACCACAAATGCCTCCAATTTATCTTTATACAAAAATAGTACTCGATTGTGTATAAATGCCAAAGTTTCTCTATCCATTCATCTCTTGATGGGCATATAGACCATTTCCAAAATTTAGCTAGTATAAAACATGCTGCTATAAACATGGGTATGCACATATCACTGTAATATAATGATGTTAGCTCTTGTTGGAAGGTACCTAGAAGAGAATAGCTGGGTCAAATGGAATTTCTAGTTTTAGTTTTTTGAGGAATCTCCATAGTGATTTCCATAGTGGTTGTAATAGTTTACATTCTCACCAACAATGTAGAAGGGTTCCTTTACTCTGTAGGCTTGCCAGCCTTTGTTATTATTTGATTTCTTAATGATGGCCATTCTTTCAGGAGTAAGATGAAATTTCAGTATTGTTTTAACTTGTTTTTCTCTAAGGGCCAACAATGTTGAGCATTTTTTCATGTATTTATTGGCCATTTGTACTTCTTATGAGAAGTGTCTATTCATTTCAATAGCCCTTTTTTTTATTGTGTCTTTTATTTTGGGGCATCTAATTTTCTTGAGTTCTTTATATATTTTAGACAATGGTGCTCTGTCTGAAGAAGAGCTGGCAAAATTTCTTGCCCATTCTGTAGGTTGTCTCTTCACTCTGTTCATTGTTTTCTTTGCTATGCAGTTGCTTTTTAATTTGATACAGTCCTATTTGTCAATCCTCAATAGTATTTCCTGTGCAACTGGCATTCTGTTCAGGAAGTCTTTGCCTTTACCTATGTCTTTAAGAATTTTACCTATTTTATCTTCCAGCAGATTGTTTTTGTTTTAACATTTAGATCTTTGATCTATTTGGATTTTTGTTTAGTACATGGTCTAGACTCAATCCTCTGTATGTGGATATCCAATTTTCCAGCACCATATTGATGTTTATATTTGATCTTTTATATAAAGTAGCATTTGTTTTATGAAGTTGGGTGCACTGTTGTTTTTGCATATATTTAGAATTGTTATCTCTTTTTGTTGGATAGTTTCCTTAACCAATATATAGTATCTTTCTTTACCTTGTCTAATCAGCTTTGGCTTAAAGTCCACTTTGTGTGAAAATGGGATAGCTACTTCTGCTTGTTTTTCGGTTCCTGTTGCATAGAGTACTGTTTTCCATCTTTTGATTTTAGTCTATGAGTTTCTTTTTGAGTTAAATGTACTTCTAATATACTGCATACTGTTGGATTTTGTTTTTTGATCCATTCTGCCAGTCTGTGTTTTTTGATTGGTGAGTTGAAACCATTTAAACTGATAGTTATAACTTATATGACTTATTCTTGTTATTGTATTATTTTCCTGCTGCTGATTCCTTTTCTTTCCCTTCTATTTAATTTCTCACCCTACCTGGTGCATTTATTCCACTGGAACTTTTAGCATTTTTAGCTTCATTTTCTCTTTCTAGGATATCCTGGAGAATTTTTAGAGTGCTGGTTTTATGGTCATGAATTTCTTTAGGTGATCTCTGATTTCACATTTGTTGCTTCTGTTGCCTATACTTGAAGTAGAATTTTGAATCTCTTGGATTTTTAAAATGGATTTTAATGCTTTTCTATGTGGGACATTCACGTTTTGCATCTTCTTTAGCTCTGCTAGCTTTTTATTAGTGTCTTTTGAAGAACTACTGATCTTTGGTTTCATTAAGGTCATTATTTGTTTCATTATATCTTCTTTGAATTTGCTAAGCACATTTATGTTCTGTTTTGTTACCTCATTATTATCCTTTCAGATAATTTGGCTTTGTGGCTTCTGATTTCCTCTCCTTCAGTGCCCCCCAGATCAGCTTTTGGGGAGCTGGGAGTTTGGAGACATTTTGTTGCCTTGTTTTCTTATATTTTTATTTTTTGTTTGTCTTCTATGCTGAGGCATGTGGTTGATAACAGCGAGTAGCTCTGTTGCTAGTACTGAGACCTCTTTAGTTACTGTCTAATTTTCAGAGATGTCTTCTGAGTGTAGCTATTAGCCTTTGCTTCTGTCCCAGAATCCAACTAATTCCACTTATTTGGGAGGAGAAGTTATAGTTTATTTACCCCAGTACCCAGTTCTTTGGGAATGAGCTGAGGTATTGTTTATGACTCTAGGCCATCCATATATTGGCATACAGAGAAAACTAATTGATAGCAACAACAGTCTCACCTTGGGTAAAGTAGCAAAATTAGCAATAACAATAGCATCAAATGCAAACTAGATACTGACAGCCCTAAGAACCAATAATGTACCACCATTAAGCATAGAAAAGAGATCTATGATCATATTATAAATGTGAAACAAACCAAATCTTGATTTACAGCAAATATCTACTCAATGGAACAACTTCACTCCCACTAAAAATAGAACAGTGTTCAACAGTATTAAGATAGAGTTGACCATAGATTCATAAAGCTTAATGGCTATATAAGTACAGACAGAGGGTGTGGGGAATGGGAACATGAAAAAAGTAAAATTGGGACAATTCAGTTGGTGAGGGGTCCTGTCTGTAAACCCCAGACCATAGCAACTGTCTAATCTGAGTTATGTCTCCATTGTCTTTGGTACATGAGGCAGCAGTCAGACCACCAGTCTGTGCTAGATGTAGGCAGTGGGACAGAGGCTTAAGCAGACCACCAAATTCAACGCCATCACCTTCAGATCCAGACACCTCTGAAAGCCACTCCTGCTGAACCTGGCCTCTGATGATGGAATGCAGGCCCATGTCCTTCCTGGCCTGAGCTTGAACTTCTGAGGGACCTCAGGGTATCTATGTCTAGCCCTCATCGTTTTACACCTGTCTCCCATGGCTGTCTCTGTGGTAGGGCAACCCTTCAGTCTTGGAGTAAAACTGGTCTGTGACTCAGTCCCACAAAATCACTCCCTTCCCAAGATGGTGCCCATTACACTTTCTGGCAAAATGGTGGGCATGGCACTGGATTTCTTATACTCTGTTCCACCACGAAGAAGGTGCTTTTGAGGTAAACCCCATGCTGTTTTTTCAGTTTAAACTAGCTGTGGGCTTTTCTTGAGGGTATCCCTGCTGGCCCATTTGTTATTTCTCCCTGAAGCAGTAGGCTTTTCTGGGGCTCACCTCCTCTGCCAGCCTTGACCTCGCCCTTGGTCAGGGCAGTCAGTTGCTGTCTCTTCTGCAGCCCTGTGCCCCAGGGCACCAAGGAGTAGAGCTTGCCAGGAGTTGGGGGTTTGATTTGCAGGGCACAGGTCTCCTCACCATGGAGCAAAAAATAAATACATTACAAATACAAGTACTGTAAAAATTCATATGAACACACTCAAATTCAGATAGAAAAATGGAACATTACTAGCAACATCTTTCAGATAGATAACCACAGTCTCGATTTCAAAAAGCCTCACTTACTTTTGCCTATTTTTGAACTTTACTTAAAAATATGTACATAAACATATTTTGCTTATATGTAGTTAAGTTTGTTTCTTCTTGTTGCTATGTAAGATTCCATTGTTGTACACATATACCATGTTAGAATTGGGCATTTATGTAGTCTTTAATTTTTAACTGTTAAACATAAAGCTGTTATGCACATTCTACTTTTGCATTTGGTTAGCATATGCATGTGTTTTGATTAGGTATACCTCTAGAAGTGGACTTGCTAGATTGTAATATATGCTTGATTGTAGAATTTTGGGAAAGTGATTGAATTAGTCTTTTAGAAATATCTTTCTCATATCAATGAAAAGAACAGATTAAAGAATGGTGAGAACAATTTAGGTGAAGATTGTTACAGTTTTGAACTAATAATGCCAGTGAGATAGAAATAAAGAGATATGAGAGCTGTTTGTGAACAAAAATAATTGGACTTGAGGACCTAATTGATATGGGGGTGAAGCCAGGGTGACTCCTAAGCATCTAACTGAATGGATATTGGTCTTATTCTTAAAGATAGTGGCTATAGAATTACTACTGCATGAGCATAAACATGCTTCCAGGATATTATGCTATTATTTATTTTAAAAATGAGGAAATGTATACAACATAGATAATAGCTAATAATTGGCATATTTTCTCCAAAATGTTTATTTTCTTCAGTTTTTAAATAGCCAGAATAGATTTGGGCCAGGGATTTAGCTCAGTGGTACTAAGCCTGCCTCACAAGTGCAAGGTCCTGAGTTTGATCCCTAGTACCAAAAAAAATTCCCCCCAAACCCAGAATAGGTTCTAAGAATTGTATCTATTGACACAGAGGGCTCAAAGGACAGACATGATTCAAATTTACCTCTGTTCTTTTGAAGTTATATAGACTTGGACTCGCTATTTAATGTCTAGAAGGCTGTTTCACCTGTGATGCAAAATAATAATACAGATTTTACTTGATTCAGTGAGAACAAATGTATAAAGCCTCAATTAATTAATACCTTGCACACACTCATTTTAAATGACAGCTATTATTATTATTACATTTAACTATAATCCTTAATGCTTTTGTTACCACTTACATTCTCAGAGGATAGACTACCTTCCTGCTTTCCACTCCTTCTCAACAATTTACCTTAAAATCTGAGCATTGGAACGTTAAGTAAAATTCATATTGTACAGTAGTTAGCAGCCTTAAACCAGATATAGCCATTTGCCACCAGGTAGCCTCTGGTTTAAAATAAGGATGTGAGAATATGTAGATCTTGCCTCAAATACATTCCAATTTTATCCAACAAACTTGTCTTGATCTTTTATTGATATGTAGCCTACATTTCTTTTTAGGATCTCAAAATTTTTACCAAAGGTGAAATCTGCATCAATAAGATGCTACTACATGTTCCTGAGTTTTAAGATATAAAACTCCAATTGCCTTGGAAACAGATTTGTACAGAATGCAGTCTGTAAGAAACTACCACTTCTGTTTGCCTGTGTAGAGACAATTGTTATTCACCATGTGTACCTACATCTGCACGGGAAACAAACAGACCCAGTGTCCCAGCAACTTCGAAATCCTGAAGCATCTGTGGGGCTCAGTAGAAGCAATCAAACTCTTGCAATGCAGCTGAATCTCTTTTGTGTTTCCATGTGCAGGGGCAATGAGTGAGACCAGTGATGTCCTTGACTTTGGTCCCCTGTATGTAGATCTGCTGACTGTACCATACAGGCTAGGAGGAATTTTGAGATAAAAATGTTAAACACAATGTTGGTTTCATCATCTGAACCATCAGGAGAGCAGAGCAATGCTTTCAGAGTGCCTTTTGGACCTTAGACATTTGCTCCCAGGAAATCTGTCCCTCCCTCGTCGCTGCCTGTCTCTTACCTCTCCTCTTCACATACAAATTCCATATTGTTCTGTTTTTAGGTAGAAATCCAGTAAAATAAAAATATTGTAGCAATTTCAGCTAATATTATTATGAAATAATGTTTGTTACCTGTACAAGATGATAGCAATACATACCACTCATGATTCATTGATTTTTCTGACATCTGAAAAGGACTTGGGATTAGACCTATAATAGAACACATCACTCCCCTGGATCTACTCTCCAATTACTGAGCTACAGAAAATAGTATCATACAACTGCATTTTAAACACTGAAACACAGGTGGAAAGGACACCTTTTAAAAATAGCTCAGATTGATTTTGGTGGTTTATTTTGCTGGGACCTGAGGTAACTGAATGAAGATGAGAATTTTTAGGATGAGCAGGCCTACATAAAGGACACTTCTGGCGACCACAAAGAATACCACACCACCACATGTGCCTCATTATATTGATTCGAAGGCCCAGGAGGAATGTTTTGTTTGCTAAAACAGTAGAAAAGATGAACGTACACATAACAAGAACTTAAAAACCTTAATGCCAGTAAATTCTGAGCTTGCCTCCAAACACTTGTCTCCTGAGTCCAAACTTAATATAACCCTTAAATATTACAAGGAATAGCTTAGGGCATAACGCTACTTCACAGTGCAATAACATATTTTAGGAAAATGATTTTCCCACTGCCATGCCCAGCTTCAATATCCTCTGTATATTTTATAATTCTTTATGTGTCATACAAAAATAAGTAAAATGTGTAGAATCACAGAAATTCCATTTACCAGGGCTGTTCAATGCAGTCTCTTCAGGCTCGATTTGTTGGCTGTAAGGGAAGAATGCTCCACAGACTGTTGCAAGGTGCTTGGAGTGGGGTGTTGTCCAAGTCCATTGGCTTATAGACACCATTGTTGTCCATTTCCCAGCAGGGCCATCCTGACACCCCAGTGGTTGACGATGTTATGTAGGGACAGGGCTTATAGGCATCTGGCTGTGCTGTGTCCAGTCGATCCACAGGAGTAAACTTCATCAGTTAGGTACTGGGAATTTGTCCTACAACTAAAGCCCCTTCCATTCAGTTGTTTATCTGCCTACAGAAAATCATGTTTTCTCCAGAAATTCATAATCTGGCAAAAAAAAAATCAAGAAAAAGGCACAGAAATTGAATGTACTGTTTATTTATTTAACAATGGATTTCATGAGGATTCTGAATGTAGTTCTGGTATATTTGTTTTGATTTGTTGTGCTAGTATTTGCCTTGAATTTGTTTTTAGCTTTAAGCCTTTGCTTTAAGATTATTTTTCATTAAAATGTAGAAGGGAGAAATACACAGACTTTGCTATATAATTGGGCATAATTTTAAAATGTGTTATGAATATATTGAACCTTTCCTTATTTAATCATAATCTAGGAATCCTTTTGACTTCCTCTAAAAATATTTACATATTCTAAACTTGTATGTATAGATAACAATTTTTTTACTGGATAGCAAAACAGGAGATTTTTTTGTTAGAATTCATTCTTTAGCTTGTTAGATGAAATCTAAATGTACAAAACACAGAATCCTCATAAAAAGAATAAAATAATGTCACTAAGATCTTTAATGCTGGAATTTCCTGTCACTTAAACTCTCATCATATCAAGAATTTTATAGATCCCTCATAAAAGAATAGAAAGTATGGATTATTTTCCTTTTACAACCGTACCAAAGTTTTGAAGAATATTATGTGTGTAAGAACACTGGATAAGGACTCAAAACAATTTTCAGGTCTCCTGCACCCTTAATGTTGTCTTATTTCTAATAAGAATTCAAATGCAGAATAGTGTGTGACTTCCTATTTTTAAATGTTAGCTTAGGACTTTCTGAAGTTTAATGTGATTATGTTTATAATTTATTGTATGATATGTGTTAGATAATGTATCAATTCCTTTCTTTCTCATTATGTAGTATATTCTAATGAGTCATTGTTTAACACATAAACATCTTAACTAATAATATGCAATATTTAAACTTGACAGATCAGATGAACAATATTTTCTAAAATTTCTTTCTGAAGTTCTCAAACCAATAAATTTTATATTTGGAAAATTTCACAAGCTATGGAAAATCATGTGTAATATATCCAACTGGCCAGGGCAAAGTGAGGTAACAAATTATTATTATTATTTTTGTTACTGGGGATCAAACTCTGGTCCTTGCATTTGCGAGGCAGGAGGGGGAACCACTGAGCTAGATCCCCGGCCCCAATTATTTTTACTTTATAATGGCATTGGAGAAATTTTGCACTAGTATTCATGTTGGATTATAACCTTGATGAAAAGATATTTATAAGCAGCAGCCACACTGTTAAGGCCTAATGATTAGGAAAAACCACAGTGGCATGATAGGATAACCTTGACACTACAACACAAAATCCCTGAAGTGTTATGGATGACTGTGTGGTATAAATATAAGTTACAAACTTCATCATGCTGAGATTTAATACTTGGGGGTCAGTGCACTGGTAAAGTTTGAAAAACCTAAGCACATCAACTAAACAACCTTCATTATTGTGTCTACTAGGGAGTCTCAGTATGAAATCTTTTCACATTGAGGATATTTTCAGCTTTGAAACAGAAAGCCTAAACCATATAGGAGAGCAACCAGGCAATGACGAAATTCTTAAAGAGAAATATGAATTCCTAAACTCTTACATATCAAGTTTTATATACAATGTACTTAAACATAAATCATTTAAAGCTGAATTTAAAAAAAAAGAAGACATTTTTTCAAGCATTTATCTATTTTCCAAAAAGGAGTTGAGTTAATTAAAAGTATAGAAATATTACTTTAGAAGCATTATTATGTATGATACGCATAAAATTAAAACATTTAAAAATGTTAGATCTTTCATTTGATTTGATTTTTGTATTAAAACAGATTTTTGTGATAAAATTGACAGAGTAAACTGCATGTATTTATGGTGAACATCTGGCTAAGTTTTGACATGTGTATATTGGGGGAAGTATCAACATACTCAAAATGGTAATCATTTCCATTACCTCTAGGGCTTCTTTTCCCCTTGAAATCCCCTCTTTCCTACCACTCCATGTCAGTTGTCAGACAAAGACTCTTTCAGTGTTATTGTTGTAGATAAGTTGGCATTTGCTAGAGTGTGCATAAATGGAATCATACAGTATGTAAGGATTTTTTTTTTTGTACCAGGCATTGAACTTGGATCCTTGTATTGCAAGGCAGGTGGTAGAACCACCGAGCTAAATTCCCAGCTCTGTAAGTTTTTAGCCTTCTCTTACCCTGTGTAATTATTCTGAAAATCACCTATGTTGATGTACTTACTATGTTGATGTTCATTCCTTCTTACTATTGAGCAGCATTTTGTTGTATCAATGTAAAATGTTCAGTTCATTTGCCATTCACCTGCAGTTAAGTCTTTGACCAGCATGCCCTGGCGGCTGTCTGTTAAAGGCTTGGCCCTCACCCCATGGCCTTTGAGAGGTGGGCCCTATGGGAGCACTAGGTCAGTGGGAGCATGTGCTTGCAGGCAACTGTGGGAACTTGGTCTCTTCCTCTCTCCTTTACTTCCTCATTGCCATGAAGTAACTGCCCTGCACCCCACCATGATGTACTGCCTCACAACAGGTCCCACTTAAAATCAACCTTTCCTCTTTTTATGTTGGCTATCTCAGATATTTTGTTATAGTTATGGAAAGCTGCATAACACAACTGTTGGACACTTGGGTTGTTTCTAATTTGGGGCTATTAAAAATAAGGTTGCTATGAACATCTGTGTGGAAGTATTTGCATGGAGATATATATTTTTTATCTTGAGAAAATGTCTTGCAGTAATGGTGCATGCGTTTTAAATAAAGTGCTAAACTGTTTTCAAAATACTGTGGTATCTCTGTTCATGAGCTTAATTTATTCCACGATTTTGGGGAAGATGGCCATGTTCATGTTCATGTGAGAAGATGGCTGCAGTCATGCTTGTCACCCATTGCAGAGTTTGCTAACAGAAGCAAAATTTTGCTAAACACTTCTGTTAGTGAACTGAATTGTTTGCGAAAAGAAGAGTTGGTGAACCAAGGTATTAATGTAGTGGTACTATTCTATAGTATCACTAGTAGTACGGTAACAGAGAGTTCTGGTTCCTCTCTATACTAGCCAATATTGGTATAGCTCGTGTTTTCAAATTTTAGACATTCTAATAGTGTGTGATGATATGCAGTTGGAGTTTTAATTTCCATTTCCCTGTGACTAATGCTATTGAGCATGTCTGCGTGTTTGCCCTCCAGGTATCTTTGTGGTGGAGTATCTGTTAAAATCCTTTGTCACTTAAAGTTGTGCTGTTTATGTTCATATTACTGAATTTTAAGAGATTTTCTATATAGTGTGGATACAAGTCCTTTCTCACAAATCCGTTTTCCAAAGAATTTTTCTAATTTGTGGTTTGTATTTTCATTCTCTTATGTCTTTATAAGAAGAAAAATCTGCCATTATCACTATTTTTATTCCCCTTATTTTTTTTGGAATATATGAAGTACAGCTATAAAAGCTATCACTGTCTCCTCATTTGGTAATTCTAACATCTGTGTCAATTCTGGTCAATTGATTCTTGTCATTATGGGTTATGTCTTCCTGCTTCTTGGCATGACTGGTAATCCTAAATTAAAGGTCAGGTATTGTGTGGGATTTTAAGTGGCTTTTAAAGATTTCTTCATTATCTTCTATTTTGAGTAATCTGATTGTGATGTGTTTAATTTTAATTTTCTTCCTACTTCTTATGCTTAGAGTTTGTTGAGTTTCTGAACTTGTGAGTTGGGAGTTTTTAATTAAATTTGAAAAGCCTTCAGACATTATTTCTTCAAATACATTTTCTTCTTTCCCAACACTCTTCTATTCTTTGGGGGATTCAATTATATAGCATTAGACTACTCAACGTTGTCCCAAGTTCACCAATTCCCTTTTCATTTTTTTTTTTTTTTTTTTTTGTACTGGGGATTGAACTCGGGTCCTTGCTCTTGTGCAGCAGGTGGCGAAACCACTGAGCTAAATCCCCGGCCCCTTCCCTTTTCACTTTTAAAAAATCTTTTTTTCCCTCTCTGTTTCACATTGAAAGTTTCAATTGCTATATCTTCAAGTTCACTGAACTTTTCCTCTGACATGTTGAATCTGCTTTTAGTTTCATCTAGTGTTTTGTAAATTTCCAGCCCTGCCATTTTCATCTTTGGAAGTTTGATTTGGATTTTTTAATATCTTCAATATCTCTATACTTTGGAATATATGGAATATAATTATGACAACTATTTCAATGTCCTTGTCTAATAATTCTGACATCTGTTTCAATTCTGATTGATTGGTTCTCATCATTATTTCTTGCAGTTTGCTTTTTTGCCTGACTGGTAATCTTGAATTAGATGTCAGACATTAACAATTTCATCTTGTTGGGTCTTGGATATTTTTATGTTTTATGTTTGTATATCTTTAGCTTTGCTTTGAGATGCAGTTAATTTACTTCTGAACAGTTTGATCCTGTCAAGCCTTATTTTTATGATTTGCTAGGTGGATCTGGGTTAATTTTAGGACTAATTATTTCCCATCACTCAGGCAAAACCTTTCTGAATGTTTCTGAATGTTCTACCCAATGCTGTGTGAAATACGAGATTTTGGCACCTATCTGTTGTGAACAGGCACTATTCCTGGCCCTTATGAGGTACTGTTCCTTCTGATTATTTCAGATGACTTCCCCAGGCTTAGGTAGTCTTTTTTTGTACAAATGCCAGCAGTGCTCCACTAATACTCCAGGTGAGCCCATGGAAATGTCTGAGTTTCTCTTTCCATACAGCTCTCTCCTGCCTGGTATTCTGCCCTATGAACTCCAGACTCTTTGGTTCCAGGGCTCTCTGCCTGTCCAGCCCCTCAGGCTCAGCCTGGGTACCTGCTCCTGGTGCTGAGAGCTGGGAACTTGGATTTCCAGCAGTAAGGTGGGGCAATTATAGGCCTTGCCTCATTTATTTCCTATTTCTCAAGGATTACTATTCTTAATTTCTTCATGCCCAGTATTTTGAAATCCTGTTTATTTTGTCTAGGGTGGTTTTTCTGTTTGTTTGGATTTTTTTCCCCCTTTGGTTGTTTTAGACCAGGAATTACTTTGTCTTGACTAGAAGTGGAAGTCTCTAAAAACCAATTTTCTAAACAGTTACATTCTTGTTTTTAGAGAAGAAGAAGTGATATTTTAAAAGATGTGAATAAAGGAAAAGGGGAATACAACATTTATATTTACATAGAGAATTTATCCTAGGGTGCAATGTTAATAGTTTGAGCTTTCCTTTAATTTGTTCTGATATTGAAATGATTATTATTTAATATATGTTAAGCCTTCTAAATATGGACACCATAGCTATATTGTAATTAGTCAAATTCCTGCCTTGAGGAAGTTCAAGTCTAATAGCACAAGAGGTGTATAATATTGAAACCCACATATAGAATTAAAATAAAATGGGCAGGGATAGATAGCTAATGTGAAAGTGCACTAGGCTGAAATTTTAATCTTCCCTTTCTGAAACTTTTTTTAAATCAGAAAGTCAAGGTACCAAGTAATAATGAAGTGAATGGTTATTGAGAATTAGAGGGAGATAAATTATGTAAATTTCCACAATTACAGTAGTATAGGATGATTACGTGGAAATAGAAAAGAAGTGCCATCTAATGAATTTCTGAGGTAGTGAGGTTAGTATTATCTCACTTTTGAAGATGAGTACAATGAAGTGTGAGAAAAATAGAAAATTCTTCGAAAATATACCTGCCTTCCCTATGGCTCAAGTGGAGCTGATTGTACATTGCTTGGTGCCTCTTACTTGTTCCCTGCTTGTACAACTATGAGACTCCAGGGAACCTAAACAATTGGTTCACATCATTATCTTCTTACTGCAATGTACGTAGATTTGTCATGTAGAAAAACATGTATGTTTGATCTGGAGATGACAGGTACTTCTGTGAGGTGGCACTGAACAGTTTAGGTATGTTTATATTGAGCTGCACAACAGTTCTGTGGATTTGACACTGTATCTTATCAGTTTTAAAATTTCTATTGTTATTCAGCATAGCATCATACCTATACTAAGTGGTAGGTGAGTAATTGTGAAATATATAACTGAATAGTGGGATACTCTGAATTTTAGAATGAAAGCTAAAGTATGCTAACTTTAAATTTAAAAGAGCATTACTTTTTAATTGTAACTTTATATTTTTTTAAGTGGGTTGAAGACCCACTCTCTTTGTAAAGAGAGGTAGGAGGCAGAGTGCCCTGAACTCCTATCTCGGTGTTACAAGGCTAAAAGGGATTCACTGTTTTACACTCTTTACTTCCACTTATGTCCACTGTACCTTTCCTTCTCAACCACATGTGACCTCAAGCCGATCTTCCCATCACCTCCATCCCTGCCCCCATCTCTCACTGGAAGCTGCCATGACCTCCTGTGTTTCTGGAAAATGATCTTCCTCTTTCTAACCTGACCTTCTACTGTCTGTTTTTTACACAGCAGCCAGAGTGATGTCTAAATGTATCTCATTCCTCCCCTCGCTGAAGGTTTTCAATGGCTGAAAACAAGTCCCACACCTATCTCATGACCCACCCTGCCCTGCAAGTGTGCTCCTTCTGCTGCCCTCTGCCTCTTCTCCTCCCCTCTCCCCACCTCACTCTGCTCACATTAATTGCCTTGGTCTTCTTGAAGCACTACTTGTGCTGCATTTGCTCTCCCCTCCACTTGGAATTCCTTGCCAAATTTTATCCCAAAGTGATTCAAACAAGGATATCTCCAATACAACAAACATATTAAGTTCTCAGTGAACCCTGAAAAAGCCACACACACTTGCATATATAGGTTGTAGGTCTGCTAAAGAATTAGATAGATTGCCTTTTGGTTCCAAAGCTTTTGGAAATAAAGATAGTGGACTCGCATTCTGTAGTAGTCATGGTTTGCTGTTTGAGGGGAAGCGTTTCTATGTCTTAGGACTGTCCTGGGAGGCTGGCGTAACTGTCTGAAGTATGAGTTACCCACCATCTGTCTGTATTGGTAAAACAGGCTGCTGTTGTTCATTCTGTCCCCCTTAGTGTGTTGTCACCTCTGCAGTGGGCATTTTCCTGCTTGAATCGGCATTGTGAGGGATGTAACACCTCACCTTCCCTCCAAGGTCAAGTGTAGTTTACTTGACAGGGACAGAGCTATTACAGCTATCTTATACAATTTGTTTTTTTTTTTAACTATGATCCATTTTGTACCATTAAAATGGGCATTGCTATTTTGTGAGAAAAAGCAGGCTACATCAGGGGAAGGAGATGAAAAATGGCTTGGGGAGAAATGGGATCTTTCTAACAAAGAGATAGATCAATGTAAAGACTTATTAAAAACATACCACTCATAATGCACAAATTGTAGTAATCGCAGTAGCCATCATTGGTGTTCTGATGCACTTCCCCAGACTTCCAAAGCAGACCAGTGTCCCCAGACAATGTCTTTTGTCAGTGATGGATTTTTCTTTTTCATGTTGAACTACTATAGGATTTGTTCTCTGCTGAGTTCAAAGGGCTAGACTTCTGTTCATCCTGTTTTCACCAATTGCCCTTCTATCTTGCTCCTTCTAAGCTGGCTATAGGAGTTAAGAATTTTTTTTTCATTTCCAAAAATTAAACAGAAATTACCTTTATGCTTCAGGGAATTTTAGACTTCCTCAAAAATATTAATAAAAATACAATACCTGTCGAATCTCTGTAACAATCAATTCTCTTCCTCTAAGAACAGTTTGAAACCCTGTGTTTTAATGGTTAAGTGTACTATGCGTTTGTGTGATACTCAGGAATATGACACATTCTGCCTCAGGTGGACTTTTTACACACCTGTGTGTAGAGCTTTGTAAATATTTGTCATCCCTTTTTTGGGTAGAAATAGCAATGAGGTATCATTTGAACCAGTTCTACCACCATGCTGATAATTGTGAACAAACAGTGCTAGCCAGATGATGCTGGTCTGCAGGAATCAGAAGTGGAATTGTTTAATTTGAAGGAAGCATCTGTGCTAGTGGCAATGTGACAGGCCTTGCAACCAGCAGCAACTGGAGGGATGACAATATTGCAGGCAAAAAAACTACAGATAATGCTTTCAATCTTTTATTATATCCCCATAAACCAAGGAAGTAATACAACTAGTGGCGGTACTTCTCTGTGAAGAGTATGTGCTGCCCAGGACTCAAATCAGACAAAGCCTTTGATGTGGTTTTCAGATTGGGAATTGTCAGGGACTGAATGTTTGTGTCCTTGTAAACTTCATATAATGAAATCCTGACCCCCATGGGGGTGGAATTAGGAGAGGGATCTTTGGGCTAGGGACTAAGCCATCAAAAGGAGCTCTCCCTAATGGGACTAGAGCTTGTCCACTGGCCCTTGCCATGTATTGGGAGGTGTAGCTACTAACACGAAGTTAGAAGGTGCCACCAAGAATGGGGCGCTGGTCCTCACAGGTGCCAAAGCCAGTGGCTCCTGGGTCATGACTTTCCTAGGCTCCAGAGCTGGGAGAAAGAGATTTCTGTTGTTTATAGCGCCTCAGTCTGAGGTATTTGGGCATTGGTGCCCAAACAGACTAAGATAAGGTACATTGGCATTAACTGAAGGCACTGGTTCCTTAAACTGTAACCCAAGATCTTAGTCTGGGGAGGCTTCATCCGCCTCCCAAGTAAATTACAATTTGGCCAACAAACACTTAAAGCAAGAAATGTAAATCACTAAAAATGCCTCCTGAGGAATCAAATGTATGAAATGTTTTTTAAATTCCAAAATTTAAAAAAAAATTCTCTTTTATGCCTGAGAATTCATTACTCAGGTTTTCATGATCTTTTGAAGCATAGTTTCTCTTTGAAATGCAATAGCAATAGTTTTATGACATCTTTCCCTTTAGTCTTAATTAAAACATTAAGTTTTATTTTTCTGTTGTTTTAAAGCTTAGACATTTCCTTTTGAAATAGCATTTTACTCCTTGCCAAATGGTTTTGTTCATAGGCCTTTGTAAAAGAAAAACATGAAAAACAAAATAGTTTAAGTTTACTTTGGCAATATTCTAAAAAGTCATGCATTCTACTGGTAAATACATGTTGCATAAGTAACGTACTCAGGTGTCTAGACTTCCATTCATTTCCTGTTTCCTTTTGTTGGTTTTTGTTCATTTATTTGTTAGATATATATTGAGTATTTACCATGTGCTGTGATCTGATGCTCAGTGTTATCTTCTTGTCTTTCTCCTGTCACCTTCCTCTCCTGCCTCTGTCACTTGTAGTGTCATTTACATTGTGTTGGGTAGGATAGGAAGGCTGGGGATAAAAAAGATGAATTAAATATGATTTCTGTTTCTAAGTACCTCACAGACAATATACTTTACCTATGAGCCCATATGCAGTTACACTTGTGATTTCTTTTTTTTTTGGTATCGGGGATCGAACTTGGGTCCTTCTGCTCTTGCAGCAGATGGCGAAACCACTGAGCTAAATCCCTGGCCCTACTTGTGATTTCTTTGTGGCCATATGAACTGTATTATTTTAAAAATCAGAATACTGTTAATGCAATTTGGAAAAAGACACATTGGATATAAATATATATGAAATCTTTTTCTATTAAAACTAGCTAAATCACATTGTTTTTGCTTAGTACATAATAAGAAAGAAAATTAATTCTCTTAATTATAAATGAATTTCAAACTATGAAATTTAAATATTTTTATTTGCATTCCAAATAATGCCAGAAGTTTAGAATCTTAACTGTCTCTTAAAATACTTAAAATATAAAGCCATAATCTTATCAAAGATCTTTGAATTTAGTAGCGCACAATGAGAGATGAATAAATGCTGCTTGCCTGTGCAATCACTAAATATTCATTCATTCATTAATTCAAACTTTATCTCTTGAGATTCTATTTGTGCATGCTCTAGACCCTTTTCTCTGCAGTGAGACATATTCCTCAACACGAAGATGTTTATTGTTTAGAAAGCATGATGTTACATAGACAGAAGACAAAGATATGCCTTCATTTTAAAGTAAAATTCAGTGTATTTGTTCTTCTGAAAAAAATTTATCTATTCTTGATTACATTGTAAACAATATCATTCTGAAAAAGTATTGTTTTAAAAGTTATTTTTGTCTGCAACAGCACCTATCTCTAGCAACCACACGTAGCCCCCTCATTCCATCTCAACTGATTTGTCACCAATAAATACCAGTGGTTCTGGCTGTTCTGGGTCTTTGCTTGCACAGCTCTGACCATCCCAGTTCCTTGTTTCACTTTGATTCTGTTTCCAAGTCTTTCCAAGTCTTTCTTCTCTCCTTGAGTCACAGCACTGAGCAAGAGATCAGGATCCTCTACAGGGGTCCCCTGTAAAAGATCTAAGTATTGAAACAGAAACATTGAACCTACTGGATGATAAAATACATAAAACACTTGAAGTCATAGGTGTAGGAAAAGATCTAAACAGAACTGCAATTACACAAGAAATAACAGCAAGAATCAACAAATGGAATCACATCAAATTAATATCCAGAATATATAAAGAACTAAAAAAAATTAGACCACCTTAAATAAAAGATCCAGTCAAGAAATGGGCAAATAAAATGATCAGATACTTCACAGGGAAAGAAGTATAAATGGCCAAAAAATATATGAAAAAATATTCAACATCTTGGTCATTTGAGAAACGCAAATGAAAACAATGTTAAGATTCCATTTTAATCTGGAAATAATTGCAATCATCAAGAAATCAAAAAAGTAACAAATATGCTGAAAAGGAACTCTCCTATACTGTTGATGTGAAGGTAAACTAAGACAACCTCTGTTGAAATCAGTATGGAGATTTCTCAAAGAACTGAAAATAGAAATTCCATATGACCCAGCTATTGCTCTGCTAGGTATCTTCCCCAAAGAGCTTAAGACATCATACTATAGCAACACATACATGCCAGTGTTTACAGCAACAAATCCTAATAGCAAAATCCTGCAAGCAGCCTATATACCCATCAACAGATGATTAGATAAAGAAAATGTGGTATCTATATATAATGGAATACTATTTGTCTATAAAGCAGGACAAAGTTGAGACATTTATAGGAAAATAGATGCACCTGAAAAATATAATATTGAATGAAATAAGCCAGACACATAAACTTAAATTTCGTGTGGTATCTCTCATTTGAGTGAGGCAAAGTACAAACAAAGAAAAAGATAAAGGATGGATAGAAGGAATAAGTGGACGGATCTCTTGCAAATGGGAAGGGGTCCAAGAGACCATGGGTGTGGGGTGAGGAGGAAGGGAAGGGAAATAAATAAAATAAATGTATGTCATATACAGGAACCTAATAATCTCCATGAATGTAATCATTATATGCCATAAAATGAGCTAAGATTAATAATATCAACAAGAGTGAAAATGGGGAAAGGGGAATCAGAAGAAGAGTGAGGGAAGGAAGAGGAAGGGATTAAAAAAAGAAACAAGCTGTATTATACACATCTACCCACTCCCAAAGATGATTGCAAATTGCATGTAATGCAAAAACATACTAATAAAAAAGAAAAAGAAAAAGTAAGAGGCCCTAGAGAGCACCCTTATCTCTCCTGTCATGTGAAAACATTCTAAAAAGATAGTCATCTTAGAACTAGGAAGCAGGCCCTGACCAGACACCAAATTGGCTGGCAACTTGATCTTGTACTCCCCAGCCTCCAGAAGGATGAAAAATAAATTTCTTTTATTGTTAACTACTTTTTAAAAAAGTTTATATAGTTGTCCTTACTGGGCTATCTGTTTATTATATTTTTTAAAAATTTAATTTTATTGGTACATTTTAGGTATATGATATAATGACATTTATCATTGGAAATGTGTACCTTTACATAATCTCTCTTAGTTCTTATTTTTTCCCTTTCCCCCGCCCTCCCTTTAACTCCTCCATACCTCCCTACTTACAAAGACTTTGTTTCCATTTTTTCATTTTCTCAAATTAATTTCACTCCCTTCTTTCCTTTCCCCCACCCCTCCCACTTCCCCTTCCACTTTGCCCCTTTTCTTCCTATTTCACATTATCTATTATACCTTTTAGTCCTTATTTACACTTTCAGTTTCTCACACTAGAGAAACTATTCAGTATTTATACATGTGTGTTCTATTTATTTTACTTGAGTATCACTCAATGTGCATCCATTTACCTACAAATACCTATAATTTCTCATTTTTTATGGCTGAGTAGTACTCCATTTTATAAAAAACCCACATTTTTTTTATCGAGTCTCCAGTTGATGGGCATTTGAGCTGCTTCCAAGTTTTAGCTATCATGAATTGTGCTGCTATGAACATGGATGCACATATATCACTGTGGTATAATTCTTTTAATTCTTTTGGGAAGATACCCAGCAGGGTAAGAGTGGGGTCAAATGGGACTTCCAGTCCTAGTTCTTTGAGGTATCTCCATACTGATTTCCACAGTGCTTGCACCAGTCTACACTCCCACCAGCAGTGGAGCAGGGTTCCTCTTTCCCCACAGCCCTGCCAGTATTTGTTATTGGTTGATGTCATGATAGCAGCCATTCTTTCTGGAGTGAGGTGGAATCTCAGTGTTGTATTCATTTGCAGCTCTCGAATGACCAGTGATGTTGAACATTTTTCATACCTTTATTTGCTATGTCTACTTCTTTGTCTGAGAAATGTCTGTTCATTTCAGATGCCCATTTTTGGAGTGGGTCTTTAAATTTGGGAGGTCTGATTTTTTAAGTTCTTTATAGATTCGAGATACTAGACCTTTGTCTGAGGAACAAAATTTTTTCCCAGATTGTGGGTTGTCTCTTCACACTGTTGGTGGTTTCTCTTGCTGTGCAGAAGATTTTTAGTAAGAAGAAATCCCACTTGTTGATTGTTTGTGCTAGTTTACAGGCAACTGAGGTTTTGTCCATAAAATCTTTTCCTACACCAATGTCTTCAAGAGTTCTACCTAACCTCTGTTCCAGCCATTTCAGTGTTTTTGTTTTAATATTCAGATCTTTAATCTATTTTGATTTTAGTTTAGTACATGGGGAGAGATATAGGTCTAGTTTTAGTCTTTGGCAAGTTGAAAATGGCCATTTTCACTATGTTGATCCTTTCTACCCAGGAGCAAGGGATGTCTTTCCATTTTCTGATATCTCCTTCAATCTCTTTTTTCAAAGTGCTCTAGTTTTCAGAGAGGAGGTCTTTGATTTCTTTTGTTAGGTTGATACCTAGGTCTTTCAGCTTTTTGGATGCTATTGTGAAAGGAATTGTTTGCCCTATTTCTCTCTCAGTGAGTCTGTTGTTCATGTAGAGGAAATATATTGATTTTGTGTGTTGACCTTGTATCTAGCTACTTTACTGAATTTGGTTATTAAGTCTAGAAGACTTTTGGTGTAGTTCTTGGGGTCTTCTATAAAGAGTATCATGTCATCTGCAAATAATGACAATTTGACTTCTGCATTTCCTATCTTTATTCCTTTTATTTCTTTCTCTTGTCTAACTGCTGTGGATAATGTTTCCAAAACTACATTGAACAGGAGTGGTGATAGTGGACATCCTTGTCTTGTTCCTGATTTTAGTGTGAAGGATTTCAGGTTCTGACCATTTAGTATGATATTGGCTGTTGGTTTTTCATAGATGGCTTTTATCAGATTGAGGTGGAGACTGTCTATTCCAATTTTTTGTAGGGTTTTTATCATAAATGCATGTTGGATTTTGTCAAATGCTTTTTGTGCATCTATTGAGATGATCATATGGTTTTTGTCCTTGGCTCTATTGATATAGTGTATTACATTGATTGATTTGCATATGTTGAACCATCCCTGCCTCCCTGGGATGAATCCTACTTGGTCAGGGTGCATGATCTTCTTGATGATCTTCTGCATTCTATTTGCCATTATCTTATTAAGGATTTTTGCATCTATGTTCATTGGTGAGATTGGCCTAAAGTTCTCTTTTTTGGTTGGGTCTTTCTCTACTTTGGAGATCTAGGTGATGCTTGCTTCCAGTAATGAATTTGGGAGTATTACATCCTTTTTAATTTCATTGAAAAGTTTAAACAGTAGTGGCAGTAGTTCCTCTCTAAATATCTTGTAGAATTCAGCAGTAAAGCCATCAGGACCTGGGCTTTTCTTAGTTGGTAAGTTTTTAATTACATTTTCAATTTCATTGATTGATATTGGGCCATTTAGGATTTTTAGATCTTCTTTGTTCAACTTTAGTAGTTCATATGTATCTAGAAATCTGTCCATTTCTTCTGTGTTTTCCATCTTATTGTCATATAGGTTCTGGAAGTAGATATTGATGATCCTCTGGATTTCTGCTGGATCCATTGTAATTTCATCCTTTTCATTCCTAATTGCATGGATTTGGGCCTTTTGTTTCCTTTTTCTGATAAGGATGGCTAAGGGTTTGTCAATTTTGTTTATTCTTTTGAAGAACTAATTCATGGCTTCATTGATTTTTTTTTTGTATCATTCTCTTAGTCTCCATTGCATTGATTTCTCCTGTGATCTTTGTAATTTCTCCTTTTTATGGGCTTTGGGTTTGTCCTCTTCTTTTTCTAGAAGCTTGAGGTTCAGCATCAGGTTGTTTAATCGGGCTCACTCTGTTTTACTAATGAGTATTCACTGCTATGAATTTCCCTCATAAGACTGCTTTCATTGTGTCCCATAGATTCTGATATGTTGTACTGTCATTGTTAGGAACTGTCTGATTTCTTCTTTAATTTCCTCTGTGACCCATTGGTTATTTAGAAGTGGTTGTTCAATTTCCATGTGTTTATGAAATTTTTCTAGTTTCTTTTGCTATTGATCTCCAATTCAATCACACTATGGTCTGATAATATACAGGGGATAACTTTAATTCCTTTGCACTTACTTAAACATGTTCTTTGAGTGAGTATGTGGTCTATTTTGGAGAACGACCCATGTGCAGCTGAAAAGAATATGTATTCTGATTTTGTGGGGTGGAACACTCTGTAAACATCTTTTAAGTTCATTTGTTCAAGAGTTTGATTGAGTTCTAGTATTTCATTGCTTATTTTTAGTCTAGTTGATCTATCTATTTGTGACAGTGGGGGTACTGAGATCCCCTACTACAGTTGTATTAGTGCTTATTTAATTTTTCATGTCTGTTAATATTTGTTTTATGTAGTTGGACACACTAGTGTTTGGTTCATAGATATTTAGGGTTGTCATCTGTTCCTCTTGGATTCTTCCCTTTACAAGGATGTAGTGTCCTTCTTTGTCTCTCTTAATCAGTGTTGGTTTGAAAACCATTTGATCTGCCAAGAGGTTAGCTACTCCTGCTTTTTTGGGGGTGGGGGTTCCTGTTGCATGGAGTATTGTTTTCCACCCTTTAACTTTCAGTCTATGAGTTTCCTTTTGAGTTAAGCAAGTTTCTCATACGTAGCATATTGTTGGATCTTGCTTCTTGACCCATTCTGCGCATCTGTTTCTTTTGATTGGTGAATTGAGACCATTAACATTGATGGTTATAACTGATATGTATTGACTTATCACTGTCATGACTTTTTCTTTTTGTTGGATTCTCCCTCTTTGTGTTTAATTTCTTGTTGTGCCCAATGGATTCATTCTGCAGGGCTTCCTGAGTTTGTGATCCTTGTTGTCTTTTCCTAGGGTGTTGTCTAAAATTTTTTGGAGTGCTGGTTTGGTACTCATGAAGTTCTTCAGGTGCTCTTTGTCATGACAGTGTCTTATTTCTCTATCAATTTTGAAAGATAGTTTTGCAGGGTACCCAAATCTGGTTTGGAGGTTGTTTTCCTTTAGGGCTTGAAATACAACACTCCAAGCTCTTCTTGCCTTGAGGGGTTGTGTTTAGAAGTCTGCTGTGATTCTGATGGGCTTTCCTTTGTATGTGATTTGTTTCTTTTCTCTAACTGCTTGTAGAACTTTTTTCTTCTGTTGGGTTTCCGGAATCTTAACAATCATATGCCTTTATGTAGTTTTTTTTGGTCAACGCTATTTGAAGTCCTATATGCCTCACTTATCTGTATGTCAAGTTCTTTTTCCCTACTTGGGGAGTTTTCTGCCATCATTTCTGTGAACAGTTTTTTATGTCATCTGCACTCTCTCTTGTTTCTTCATTGACTCCAATCAGTCTTATGATATTCTTTGCATCATCTAGCAGCTGCTGGATTGATTTCTTGTGGTCCCTTACAATTTTAAAGAAATTTTTCTTTTCCTGGTCATTAATTGCCATCTTATCTTCTATATCTGAAATTCTGTCCTCATATTGACTCATTTCACTGCATAGACTTTGAACAGAGTTTTTAATCTCCTGGAATCTGTTTGCATCTGTTTCATGGATTCCATTTGTTTCTTATGTTGGGATTCCATCATGTTCCTCAGCTCTTTCTAAATCTCTAGATTTAGTAATCATGTCTTGCCCTATGAGCTCAATCTCTGCTCTTGTCTGAGAAATTATTTCTGATTTCATTTTTTCCAGATCCACTTTTGTTGCCAGTTCAGGGAGTGCAGGCAGTTGAGTATTAGAGTGTTCCACCTCGTTTCCCTTTGGGGTGCTGTAGGTGATCTGAAAGTCTGGTTTTAAGATTTGTTTATGTGTCTTCTCTTTTTGATGGGGGTAGGGGGGTGGGTGCTGCTGGCACCCCAAAGCAGCTCACCTCCTCTGTGCTGGCAGTAGTGGTAAGGTGGTCCAGATGCCTCCTCCTCTGTACTGGGAAAAGTTGTATGGCCCATTCGTTAACTACTTATAAATCTATGTTATTCTGTGATTGTATCCCACATAGAGTGAGAAATTTGGCATTCAATCAACAAACAACAGAGGAATGAAATTTTTTTTAAAAATGATGAATGAATGATCTTTAAAATAGCCTAGACCTTAAAACATCTAGCAATAAATCTAATAAAATATTTGCAAGATCTATGTATCACTTTCTTATTGCTGCTATAACAAATTACCACAAATAAATGTCTTAAGACAGCACAAATTTATTATTTTATACTCTTGGAGGTCAGAAGTCCAAAGTGAGTTCACAGCTGCATTGTTTCTGGTGACTTTGGGGAAGATTACTTTTCATTGCTCAGTCCAGCTTCTAGAGTTTGGCTGTACTCATTGGTTCCTGGCCCTTCCTCCATCTTCAAAGCTAACAGCCATATCTCTTTACTCTCTTCACAGATTTTTCTATCAGTCTCCTCCATTTTTTGAAGATTATGATTATATTTGCCAATTTGAATATTTCAAGATAAATATCTCACTTCAAGTTCCTTAATTTAATCTCATGGACAAGCCTCTTTTCATTATGTAAATTAACATAGTTAGAGCTTCTAGGGTTTAAGAAATGAACTTTTTATAAATCTATTATTCAACCTCGCTCAACCTATATGAAGATAATGGGGGTTTTATAGTGGTTACAATCATTTGAACCAATGGTAAATCTACCATTTAGATTTATCTACTTTTTGATCTTTAAAAATTAATACAATCTTGCTAAGATTCTTTTCCTTTTCTCTAAAGTAATAGCAATTAATTTCATTCCTTGGAGAGTGATTGTAGAAAATAAGGTAATCCTTTCAAAGAGTTGGACACAGGGTCGGGGATTTAGCTCAGTGGTTTTGCTGCCTGCTGTGCAAGTGTGAGGACCTGAGTTCAATCCCCAGTACAAAAAAAAACAACAACAAAAAAAGAGTTGGACACAATTTGATGATTTAAGAAAACACTAAATCCATAAAAGAGTAGTGTGCAATATATGTTAATATTTATAAACAATTATGAATAATTGGTAAGTAAAGCCACACATATCAACATAAGATTTACAAGTATTACAATGTAAAGTTCAAAAAATATTATGATATAATATAAAACAAAAAGACAATAAATAAGAAATAGAAACTGAGGTCCAGAGTCCTACAGAATAATTTCAGAAAGTTCAAAATATGATAACAAGTTTTCCAAAGAGAGAGAATAGAAAACAATCAACCGAGAAATGTGTGAAAGGAGTAAAACCATGCAATTTCTCTCAAAAAAAATGCCATGTTTTTTCAAATGGAAGAAGACTATTTAAAATTAAGTTTGATGAATTTATTAGCAATTTTAATGAAGATATTGGATGCTGGAAAGCAGTAGAACATAATGTTCAAAAACTTGGCAGAAAAATAATTTCAACCTAGACTTTTATACCTAGCCAAATTATCATTCAACACAGAAAGAAAAATACTTTTTTAGACATACAAGGATATAGAAAATTTACCTTTCATGTACTTTTTCTAAGTAAGGCAAAACAAGAGGATGTACTCTGCCTCATTCAAATGAGAGATACCATATGATATTTAAGCTTGTGTGTCTGGTTTATTTCACTCAACATTATATTTTCCAAGTGCATCAGTTTTCCTACCAATGTCTCAAAATGATAAAGGATGGATAGAATGGGACAAGGGGATGGATCTCCTGTAATAGGGAAATGTTCCAAGCAAACAAGGGCAAGAGGTGAGGCGGAGGGGAGGGGGAAGTGAGAAGAGTAAAGATATGCCATGTATAGGATCCTAATAACCCCAATTACTGTAAACACTACACGCCATAGCATGAGATTGGACCAGTAATATCAACAAGTATGAAAAAAGGGATAGGGAAACTGGAGAAGGAGGGAGAGGGGATGGACAGGGAAGAGGGTTAAAAGAAACAAGCTGTAATAGGTACATGTAACCACTCCCAAGATGATTGTAAATGCACAAATTGCAAACATGTGCTAATAAAATAGAAAAAAGTAGAAAAAAAGAAAAGATATAATATTATACCTCCCCAACCAAAGGAAAGCATCTGAAACCTGGAATAAAGGAGTAAGAACCAGGGAAGTGCAGGCAGTCTCAGAATGACAGTGAGAACCGGCCTCACTCTCAGTGGGAGTGGGACAGATGTCTCATTCATTCCTTATTTCTGCTGTGCTGCCTTCATCTGAATCGTCCATGTTATTCACTGTTGTGCCTGCATTTCATACAACAGAAGGTGAAGGGAGAAATAATGGGACCTCTCACATTTTACTCATTTTATTTCTGCTCACATTTTACTGCCAGAATCTGGCCACGCCTCTTGGGGAAAGGGGCCTGGAAATGATATAGTTCTACCTTATCTCAAACACTATTTATCATAGTACTTACCATATGCCAGACACTGTGCTAAGTTCTGAATTGTCTTAATTTATCTGCAAAGCAATCCGGTGAGGTATTATTCTCATTTCACAAATTAAAAATTAGGGAGTTGGGAAGTTTTTTTTCCCCACATAATAGTAAGTAGAAGAGTCAGGATTTGAACTCACATCTTTCTGATTTTAGTGGTCATAATCTTAACTGGTAAACCATATTGCCTTCATCACAATTGTCAGTGGATGTGATGACACTCTTGACCACCAGAGTGGCAATCTTGGTAACTGAAGACATGCTTCCTGGCTGCCCACTGCTATGGTCTGCTGAGTGCACAGAGAAAGTCCTCGCTATAAGGGCTCCTTTGGTGGTGGTGGGGGGAGAGATTCCCAGGCCGTTTGTGGTATAATTGCAGTTTGGATCTCTAAACACAAAACTGCTGTAGACATGATTCAGATGCTAATCATTTCTCAGGGCCATTTCTCTGCTTTGTGTCTAGAAATAAATTGTTTCCAAAACCTAGGAAATTCCTTCACAGGTTTCTCTATTTAAATTCTGTCACAATTTTGCAGCTTTTTCTATTTTCCTGGGTCTTTTGATATGAATGCAAAGGAAGGTGAATAAGGCCAGCTTTCTTGCTGCTGCCAAACTTCCAAACTGATCCAATGCCAGTCTTTGTGCGATTATGGGAACAGCTGTGAAGAGGAATACAGTGGAGCCAATCACTTTATATTTTCAGGAGAGCTGAGCAAACAGTTGGACATCTAGGTGAAGTTTTTTTTAATGTAAAGAAATTAAGTGACTGAATATTGTTTAGATGTACTTTCTCAGAGAAGTAATGCATGTCTTTGAGGAGGGCTGTGTAAGTTTGAGATTTTTGTATGAATTTGTGTATGTAGGTGAGCAAGTGTTTAAATAGGTGGGAAAATAAAAAGGGTGGTTGAAACTTATTTGGTGGGAAAATGTGAGGGAACCCAGGCTTGGTGTCCTGGAGGATTTAGAGTATCGAGGGTATGCCTTTTTCCTCAGGCCTTTTCTTCAGAAGTCAAGTGTCAAATACCACCACTGACTGCCCAGCTGAGGTCATCTGGGACTTGATTCTAGACCATTAATCTGATTTGGAAGAAATCAATGCATCTGGTTTAAAAACAGTGCCCGTCGCATGGCACGTAGTGAAGGATGTGTCACCTTCCCACTAGGTTGGACCCCACCCACAGATGGGGCCGGGAGTGGGATGGAAAGAAAGATGTAGAATAGGGCAGACCTCAGGCTGTCAGAGAAAGGTGCTAAGTGGGATGTGACCATGCAAGGAGTCCAGGAGAGCTTACTTCCCTGGATGGACTTCCTGTGGGTTACAGACAGAGTTGTGTTTAGGACACAGTTTCAGTGTTCTCCTATGTCTAACTCTCTTTAATTTCTTAAGTCTCTGTGTGAAGCAGAATTTTCCTGTACAGCTGTGTCACAGTGTTGTTGAGAGTTAGGGGAGGGTGAAGGGAAATCAGACCTGCCTCACTTTGGATCTTCAGAGACGACAAAGGTGCTGCTTCACTCTCAGGGCCCTGAAGGGTGTCCTGTGAGGGCTCTAAGTGTGAAGGGGTGGCGGTGATTAGAGTTCATGTAGAAGGCAGTACAGGAAGTCAGGAAGGACTCATGGAAAATGCATCTTGGTAAAACCCTAAATTTTGCTATGTATACTCTATTCAAAGACAAAAACAAAACCAAACTCCAAAATTTCACAGTGACAAAATCATTTTAAGGAGATTTCCTATAAGGACATTTATACATGGAATACATTTTTTAATATGTCATTTACAAGTACAATTCTGGTTAAGAATCAGTATACTTAAATTAGCATTTATACTGAAACTCAAAGATAATAACTTGTGTATGACATATGCAATGGCTACTGAAAACTGAGCCTGGGAATAATTTGTAAATAATTTTTTAAAAATCTTAAACAGTGAAGGCTGTGGAGCATGTGGAATCTCTTCGCTTTTTAAAAATTGTGTGTGTGTGTGTGTGTGCATGTGTGTGCATGTGTATGTGCATGTGTGTGTGTTTCCAAAATGACTCAGGAAGGAATAACCAAGTTGCAACCACCAAGGAACACCCAAGAGTCTCAAATGTGCTCCTTCTCTTTACTACTTTGGCTCACCCTCTGAATTGTCTAGCACCAGATTACAGAAGAAAATTTACTCTCATCAAGACACAGGGTCCTGCTGAGAAACAATTCTCAGGGATAACCTTTTATGGTGCCCTGCTGTCAGAAGAGCTATTGACTCCATTGTAAGTGATCCTGGCTTTCTCTTTGCTATAGTTGCCCAACAAGAGCAAGGTTAAAAAGTCTCAAGAATCATTTTATGTTCTACTTTTCCATATTCTCCAAGTCAAGAAATCTCTTGGTCTTCACTGAAATGATCTCTACCCGTAAGTTCCAAATTATAGTTGTAAAGTGCACATAGGATGATGTGACAAGCAACCTTGGAAACTCCTGTTCTGTTGAATGAGAACAAGTATTCTTCTGACAGGGCAAATGCACATGCGTAGTGGCAAAGATCCTGTCTGCTTCCATCACATCTGAGCCTCGCGTGGAAGTAATACATCACAGTCATCCACAGTGTACTTTCCAGATCAACAGCTCCTCTGGGGAATGTGGAGCAAAGTGCTCCCACTTGAACCTATTCAGTCCACAGTCTTGTTCAATGTATAGAACAGCGAATCCACCTGGCAGCTAGAGAGTTAGTAGTCACTTGCTCTCGTAGTTCTATCCTTACACAGCAGAGTTTTGGCATTTGCAGGGATAGAGAATTTAGAGATGACTATCTCTTCTAGAGTTGCCTGCTAGTTTGGATTTTGTGCAATTAAAGGCTATGGGAAAATGTGCAATGTCATGAGATTGGTAAGTAGATGTTTTAAGAACAATCCCATTAAAAAGTTTTAGTTTGAAGACCAATTAGGAATCAGAATGATTAACCAACCAAGAGCTCGTAGGTAAATTCATGGTAGCCTTTGTGACTTCTGGGAAAAGTGATGCTAGGCTCTATGGAGTAAATAATCCTAAGTCTCTGTGTCATTGCAAATAGAATATCATTTCCATTTACATAAATTTCAAAGGGGTAAAGGAAGCTTTGTCATATGCTATCATTTAAGAATTTAGATTTCTTTTATATTGGCTTCCATCTTTAAATATGGCCTCCAGGGTTCTTGCATAATGGAGGGAGGAGAAAGAGAGAGAGAGAGAGAGAGAGAGAGAGAGAGAGAGAGAGAGAGATGAACTTTCTTTATAAAGAGTTAGATCATGAATATTTTTTGGTTTGTGAGCCACATGGCTTTGTTGCAATTACTCAGCTATATCATTGTAGCAAAAACAGTTGTAGTTGTCAACTTTCTTCTGATAAAACTTTGCCAAACCACAGAGTGGATTATACTTTGCTGACCCCAACCTAGTCCTGTGTGAGATATGTTTGTGATTCAGACATAGAAATAGCATACATTACTTCCACTTTTTCTGTTGGCCAGTTATCAGTAACATCAGCTTAGCCTAACTGCAAGAGAGCTCAAAATATAGATTAACTGAATATCGAGAAGAGAAAAGAATATTCTGGGCTCCAGGGGACTCTGCTACAGTTTTTATTACTTAATGTGAATTGGCTCTTCCAGAGAAACCAGAAGCCTCTATTGGTTTACCTTTGTGATTAGGACCTTAGACAATTTAGTACAATATTATTTTTTATTAGGTCTTTGTTTAAAATCTGCTGGAATGACAAAAACACCAGAAAAGAGCCATTCTGTGCACTATACAGGGATCTCTCTGCCTTCTTGGGCTGTCCTGATGTTTCACAGAACTGGAGGAAAGTTGCCTGTAAAGAGAGAGAATGGCACTGCTTACCTGGGAGGACTAGGGGACTGGCACAGCTCCTATCAGGAACTCACAAGAAGAGGCCAGAGAGGGGGCTGGGCCACCACGGCCCTGTCTTCTGTGGCTTTTTGGGTAAGGTTGAATGATCCCTGTTTATATTATTTTTATTCTGTATAATAGTAAGACCCCCAAACAAGCAGTATTTTATTTCTTTGACAAGAATGTTCTTTTCTGATCTTTTTTTTATAGTTATATCACTCCCTACCAAGTGGCTAATGAAAAATGGTTTGAATTTAGCAAGCTAATAATCATGTAAAGCTGTAGAGAGATATTATCAGCCCAAATGTAGTCTTTCTTTGTCTTGAGCTATTAATGGGATAATTTATACTTTAGTAATTTTCTCTCTCTGTTTGTTTCTTTATCTGTTTTTGAGAAAGGGTCTCACTATGCAGTTCAGGCTGGCCTTGAACTCACTATGTAGCCCAGGATGGCCTGGAACTCATGTTGATCCTCCTACCTCAGCCTTCTGAGTACTGGGGTTATGGGTCTGTGTGCCATTATGCCTGGCTCTTTTGCCTTTTTGAGAACCAGATCTTTCCTCAAGTTAGATGAAATCAAGTTGTCTATATGAGAAGTGTAGTGCTTGTTATAGAGAAAGGAAAGAGAAAGAATAAGGTAATGGTAAACTTTCAAGCTGTAAAATGGGATTTTTCAGTAAATCTTGAGATTCAAATTTTATTTTTAAATAAATTTTATCTCTTATTCTAAAATATATAATAACCAAATATGAAAGATACATACGCATAGAATTCTCAATTTAACAGTTGTCACAATTTTTAAAGCCATATAGTGTTAACAATGTTAATGTTTAACACTTTCATCGGATAGGAAAACCACAAGGCTTCTTGGCTTGATAGTGGATGGCTGAGCTAGGAATTTTTTTTTCAAAGCAGAACTTAGAGATATTTGTGGACGAGAAAGGTGAGAGACTGTGGAGTTGGTCAAACATGTGCCTCAGTTACCCTACTTGGGTTTTGCTCTGGAGATTTTGAGGTTTCAAGTTCAGTCTTCCCAGTTTACTCTCGGACTTAGTGCAGCAGAGCTGGTCACAGAAGCAGCTGGGGATTCAGCTGAGAGATGTTCTGGGTAGGGGAGGACTGTGGAGAAGAGCTGCGGAGGGGTCCATCAAGCTGAGGCCAGAGCCCAAGGGAGTCTACACCAGTGCCAGTGGATGCAAGGCTGAGTAATGCAGGGGAGACTGCTGGGCCCTGACCCAGACAAGAAGAAAAACAAAACAATGCTGACCTACAACTGAAAGCTCTTATCTGTAAATCACAGAAGGGTGAATGATCCTTAGACAGAAGGGCACACTCTGACCCCAGAGGGATGCGAAGACTCAGGGTGGATCCAAGGGCCACCTCAAGCTCCACAGCCAAGGGGTCCATCATTCCCATTACCCCAGACACCTCGAAGTCAACTCAAGGTGAGCAAAGAAGGAGGCAAAACCTCCAACAGGAACTTTTTTTTTTTGGTACCTGGGATCGAACTCGGAACCTTTCACTTGCGAGGCAGGCTCCAGAACCACTGACCTAAATCCCCAGCCCTCCAATAGGAACTTTTATCCAAGAGAACCAAATAACACCTAAAGGTACTATTTAATTGGTAAGATTGCACCTCAAATAAACATGTTGGACATTTAGGTAACATTTTTTATATTAGCCATCTTGGGAAGAAGGCTGATCAGTTATGGACAAACCAAGAAGTTACGTTTTTTTTCTGCACATCTGCATTGATTAGTGAGTTAAATATTTGCTCTCTTTCTGTAATGGCTAATGAATTAAAATGAAAAGAAAATTTAAAAAGAACACCATGTAAAATTTTTATTGCATTTCATACTCTTAGCTAATTGGAAAATATTTGTGTTGTCCAAACACATATACTTACATCCACTTAACCTAAAATTCAATTATAACAAGTTTAAAAATCACATTCTCTTAGTGTATGGCAGAAATGAAAATTTATATTGTCCAAGCTTTATAACAAGTTACCTCATAGGCTGGCTCTATATACATATAGCAGTTTATCTCAAAATGGAAATGTATCTTTATATAGGAAAGTTGTTCTTGTTATGTAATTGATAGCATCACCGAAAATGGCAAATTGGTAAATACCTGCCTATCATTACCATTGACTGAAGTCACATAGCATTCATTTTCTACCCTTAACTGCTTGCCTGCTCTCCATATTATTGTTTTGTGCTCAACATGGAAACTTATCAGAAGTAAATTTAATAAATATTAAAGAGGAGAAGCGTTCTCATGGGGTGGAGGGTGCACCTTTTGTTTGCACTTGTTTATGAAAGGTTACCTTATCCACTTTCTGCTGTATCTCTCCAGGGCACAGCACAAACAGTAGTTTCCATTTCTCGTCAGCCTGCTCTGGCCCTGTCTCCACTCACGTGTGTGGCTGTGAGCCGCTCTGTGTGGATGGTATGCAGCAAGCTAAGCTCCCTGATGAGTGTTGCCATTTCAGATGAAGCTCTTGCTTGGCTGGTAGCTGCGGCTGCTGTCAAAGGCCAGGGAGCTGCTGGGGACCCTTGCAAAAGCTCTCAGCAGCTGTATTTTCAGGCAGCCAGCCTGGCACTCCCTCCCTCCCCACCCCTGCCTCCAAATGCAGTAGATTATAATTCAATAGAATTCAAATCCTTAGCTGGAGTAGCCAGGCAGCAGGCCCAGGGGCCCTTTCAAATCAGGGTTTTTACAGTTATTTTAATCTATGGGAGATGCCAGCATTTTTCAGCCTCACAAAGACAAGCAAAACTGTTCAAACTCAGAGGCTGGTAAGATACAGTCTTGAGAAGGAAGTTGAGCCAGATTCTTTATGGGAGAAAAAAAATGAGAGCAAATCCATATGTGGTGTTCATTGTGCTGATCTGCTGCTTATTTTCACTGTTCAAAGACAGATTCAGGTAGGAAATGATACAACAAATAAATGGTGTATGAGAATGTTTGCAAACAGACACCATTTTGTGCAGCAACCTGCAGCCAGCACACAGCAAATCGTGTGACTCTTTTCTTCAACAGAATGAATATTAGTCACTTTCTCTTCCTGTTGGATTAGGTTGAAAATTAAATCGGTGATGGTTAACAATGATTTAACTCTGCCAGGCTACCCAGATTTGACTTAGTGCCAGTTATTATACAAATATGAGGAGTAATACAGACTACATAGCTAGTGAAGAGCATTGCTACCTGTACGAGTGGAAAGGACACAAAGCAGAATCCAGCACAGTTGTGCTGTGCAGTGTCATTGGAACATTGGTAAATGCAGATAGCATTAGAAATGAAGATTCCTGGACCCTGTTCCTGATCAATTGACTGTATCAGAATCTGAAGTTCAATAAAATTCCTATTCACATTAAAATATTTGAGAAGTATTGCTTTTTGAATGTTGGTATTGGTATTTCAGGATGGCTTTATCTAGTGTATGAGGCATTTTAGTCATTTTCCTTATGAATAGGCAGCTAGGAAGGGAAAGGGCCTGAGGTAGAGTACAGTGGTCAGCCACATGATAGAAATTAAAATAAGAATAGGCAGCAGATCCGAGACTGTGACCCAGAAAGGAGTTCCTTGGGTGAAATGGAGTGCAACCCTTCTCTACTTCCAGACCTGAGTTTTGAGAAACATACAAATGCAGAATAATTGATTTTCCTTTAAAACCAGTTTCCTTTAAACCCTGCAGGCTGAGTAACTGGCTTAGAGAGCCTGAGTTCCAATTAGTTATTTTAAAGCCATGGAGCCACTGGACAACTGAACAAATTTCCCAGGTCTGCTTATCTATTAAGGTGGCCCTGGCAGACCACCCAACCCTTTGGGCTGGTCCCTGACCAACTCCACAACTGTGGATTCCATGCCTCAGCTCACCCACTGCCAACTTGGAGCTGGCTCTGTGTTGTTCCCCTTCTGCACAGGACAGCAGAAGTGCCAAACAACAGACTTGCTCCTGAAGAAGGCTGAAGTCTGGAATAGGAGATTCAACATGGCTGACTAGAGGAAGAGTCACATCCTAGAAGCTGAGGAAAGATCACTGAGAAGGAATGAGCTGCAAGATCCAACATGGCTAAGAAGAGGAAGAGCCATATTGGAGAGACTTAGAGAACATCAACAAGAAACATGGAGGGAAGACAAGATGGAGGAGCAGTGAGTTCCAGTGGCTTGGCTTCTTAGGACAAAGAGTCTAAAGTCTGGAGTGGGAGACAGCAGAAATAACAAGAGTCTCTCCAATCAAAAGACACAAACTAGCATTCTGGATCAAAAAAACATAATTGAACAATCTGTTGCATTCAAGAAACTTATCCAATCCAAAATGATATTTATAGACTAAAGATTAAAGGATGGGAAACAAAATTCCATGTACCAAGACCCCAAAAACAAAAAAAGTAGCAATTCTGATATCAGACATGGTAAATTTTAAGTTAAAATGGATTTGAAGAGACAAAGAAGTCACTACATATTAGTTATAGAAATAATCCAACCAGAAGAGATAACACTGACAAACATATATGCACTGAATACTGGAGCACCTATCTTCATAAAATAAAAACTGCTGAAATTGAAAGATCAAATAAACATTAACACAATCATAGTAGGGGATTTTAACAACCCATATTTGCAAAGAGCGAGCTCAATGAAACAAAAAATTAATAAAGAAATTTTGAGCTGAATCACACCTTGAATATATGGTCTTAATAGATATATCAGAGTATTTCACCCCTATACAACAGAATGTACATTCTTTTCAGCAACACAGGTATCTTTTCCAAAATAGATCATACAGAAGTCCACAAGACCTGCTTAAGTAAATACAAAAGAAGAGAAATTACCCCATGCATACTGTCAGGCCACTGTGTAATGAAAATAGAAATTGATGATACAAGAAATCTTGGAAAAGGTAAAAGCTCCTGGAAAGTTAATGATATACCCCTAAACAACCAATGGGTCACAGAAGAAATCTAAGACAAAATTAAAAAGTTTCTGGAAATCAATGACAATAACTTTACAACTCAACAAAACCTCTGGGACATCATGCAAGCAGTTCTAAGAGGAAAGCTCATGGCAATCAATGGTCACATTAGGGAAACAGAGCAGGCCCAAATAAATAATCTTATGAGAAATCTTATGATACTTGAGAAAAAACAATACACTAGCCTCAAATTGAAATTAGGAAGGGAAATTTTAAAGATGAGAGCAGAAATCAATGAAATTGAGGCAAAAAAGTTTAAAATCAACAAATCTAAGAGCTTTGAAAGAATAAAAAAGACAAGCCCTTAGCAAGACTCACCAAGAAGAAGAGAGAAAAATCTCATATTAATGTAATTAGAAATAATAAAGGTGAAATCACAACACTGTCAAAATCCAGAAGGTAGTAACTACTTTGAAAAACTATATTCCAACAAATTAGCAATTTTTTTTTTTTTTTTGGTACTGGGGATTGAACTAGGGACCTTGTGCTTGCGAGGCAGGCAGCTGAACAACTGAGCTAAATCTCCAGCTCTAAGTGAGCAAATTTTGAAGAAGTTGACAGATTTCTAGACACATGCAAACTACCAAAACTAACCCAAGAAGACATAAATACTCTTTTTTTTTTTTTTGGTATCGGAGATCGAACTTGGGTCTTTGTGTACTGAGCTAAATCCCCAGCCCTGACATAAATACTCTTAACAACCCAGTAACAAGCAGTGAAATTGAATCAGTAATAAAGAATCTAACAACTAAAAAAGCCCAGGAGCTGATGGATTCACAGCTGGATTCTACAAAACCCTTAAGGATGTTGTAACACCAACACTCCTCAAGCTCTTCAAAGAAATTGAAAGGGATGAAGCACTCCCAAATTCATTTATGGAAGCCAATATCACCCTGATCCCCAAATCAGATAAAGACCCAACTAAAAAAAAGAACTATAGACCAATTTCTTTAATGAAGATAGATGCAAAAAATCTTCAATAAGGTATTAGCAATTTGAATGCAGCACATTATCAAAAAGGTCATACAGCATGATCAAGTAGATTTCATCCCAGAGATGCAAGTTTGGTTCAACATACATAAGTCTATAAATGTAACACATCACATAAATAGGAATAAGGTTAAAAACAACATGGTCATATCAATAGACACAGAAAAACTTTTGACAAAATCCAACACCCCTTCATGATAAAAACCATGAAGAATACAGGTATACAAGGACCATACCTGAATATGATAAAGGCTATTTATGACAAACCAATAGGCAGCATCATACTAAATAGGGAAAAACTAAAAGCATTTCCCCTAAAATGAGGAACAAGACAAGGATATCCACTATCACCTCTGCTATTGAACATAGTACTTGAAACACTAGGCAGAGAAATAAGGCAAGAGAAAGAAATAAAAGGGACACATATAGGAAAAGAGAAACAAATGATCATTATTTGCAGTTTTACACTGCATAGAAGACCCAAAGAACTCCACCAAAAAACTCTTAGAATTAATAACTATTCCAATGAAGTAGTAGGATACAAGATCAACATACAAAAATCATTAGTATTTGTGTATATCAACAATGAACAGGATGAGAAAGAAATTCTGAAAACAATACCATTCATAATCACTTTAATAAAAAGGAAATATCTAGGACTAAACCTAACCAAGGAGGTGAAAGACCACTACAAAGAAAACTACAGTACTTAGAAGTAGAAGAAGAAGATTAAAGAGTACATTAGAAAATAGAAAGATGTCTCTTGCTCCTAGATAGGCAGAAATAATATTGTCAAAATGACCGTACTTTCAAAACTTTTATACAGATTCAATGCAGTCCCAATCAAAATGCCAACAGAATACTTTACAGATCTAGAGAAAATAATTCTAAAATTTATATGGAACCAGAAGAGACCCCAAATAGTAAATGTAATTTTGGGCAATTAGAGCAAAGCAGGTGGCATAGCAATACCAGACTTCAAGCTATACTACAAAGCAATAGTGATAAAAATGGCATAGTACTGGAATGAAAACAGATATGTGGATCAATGGAACAGAATAGAGAATACAGAAACCTCCCCAGGCATATTCAACTATTTGATCTTCACCAAAGATCAAAAAGTATATGTTGGAGGAAAGATAGCCTATTCAATAAGTAGTGTTGGGAAAACTGGTTATCTGTTTGTAGAAGAGTGAAACTGGACTCTTATCTCTCACCATATACTAAATTAAAATCAAAATGTATCAAAGATCTAAACATGAAAACAGAAACATTAAACCTTTGGGAAAACAAAATAGGTAAAATACTTGACTTAGATGTAGGAAAGGACTTTTTAAACAGAACCACAATTGCACAAGAAATAGCAAGAATCAACAAATTGGATTATATCAGACTAAATAGAATCTGTACAGCAAAATAGTCAATCAGAGTGAAGAGACAACCTACAGAATGGGAAATTTTTTTGCCAGCTACTCCTCAGACAGAGGACTAATATCTAATATCCACAATATATAAAGAATTTCCACAATATATAAAAAAATTAGATGACCTAAAACTAAAGACCCTATTAAGAAATAGGCTAATGAAATGAACAGACACTTCACAGAGGAAGAAATACAAATGGTTAACAAATATATGAAAACATGTTCAACATCTTTGGAAAATTAAAACAACACCAAGATTCCATTTTACTCTGGAAAGAATGGCAATCATTAGGAAATCAAAGAATAACAAATGGTCACTTAGCTGTGGCAAAAAAGAATTCTCCATTGTTAGTGGGAATGCAAACTAGTACAACCATTGTGGAAATCAGTATGGAAACTTCTCAAAGAAATGAAATTAGAAATTCCATATGACCTAGCTATTCCTCTGTTAGGTATCTTCCTCAAAGAGCTTAAATCATCATACTACTGTGATACATGCATACCAATGTCTATAGCAGCAAAATTCATAATAGCTAAATCCTGGAAGTGACCTGTATAGCCATCAACAGAAGATTGGATAAACAAAATGTGTTATCTATATATAATGGAATACCACTTGGCTATAAAGAAAGACAAATTTGAGACATTTGTTGGAAAATGGATGCACATGGAAAATACAATACTGAGTGAGATAAGTCAGACACAAAAGCTTAAATATGATATCTCTATATCATATGATACCATATGATATCTCTTATTTGAGTGAGGCAAGGTACAAACAAAGAAAATGATAAAGGATAGATTGAAAGGAACAAGGGGACAGATCTTGTCCAATAGGGAAGTGGTCTGAGGGAACAAGGATAAGGGGTGAGGAGGAGGGGAAGGGGCAACGAGGGGAATAAAGTGCGCCATGTACAGGATCCTAATAACCCCAATCAATGTAAACATTATATGGCATAACATGATCTAAGACAAATAATATCAACAAGTACATAAAAGGTGATAGGGGAACCAGAAGGATGGGGAGGGAAGGGGAGGAAAAAAAAAGTTCTAAATTGTACAGGTAACCACTCCCCAAAATGATTGTAAACTGTGTGTATTGCAAACATGTACTAAAAAAAATGTTCTGGACAATAAGCCCATGTGACATCCCACTTCCTGACACCCCTCTCAGCTATAGAGACCTTTTTTTCTTCTCATGTTTCCAATACATACTTGTCCTTTACATCTTTTCTCTCTGAGATTTCATTCTTCGATTTTGTGACACAACAGGCTCAGTTTGAATGGGGATAGCTCTTTTAGAGTGGAGGTCCCACTGAGATTGATAGGAGGGCAGACCCTGATTGGAGAGTGTTCTTTTTTTTTTTACTCTTTTTCTCCATTTGCAATATGTTCTTCCCCTGCCTACCCACAGCTTTTGTTCACTGTGATTACATTTCGGAGGTAAGTGAGATTTCTGTTTTCACTGGATACCCTTATACCTCTCTGTCATTTCCCTGGTGTTAGAGTAGATTTGAGGAGAGATGAGGAGCGATATGCATCATACAAAAAAGTGGAAGCCTACTCTTAAGCCTTAAGGGACAGGTTTCACTGGTGTTATCTACCTTTCTCTCTCTCTCTTCTTTCTTTCTTTCTTTCTTTCTTTCTTTCTTTCTTTCTTTCTTTCTTTCTTTCTTTCTTTCTTTCTTTCTTTCTTTCTTTCTTTCTTTCTTTCTTTCTTTCTCTCTCTCTCTCTCTCTCTCTCTCTCTCTCTCTCTCTCTCTCTCTCTCTCTCTCTCTCTCTCTCTCTCTCTCTTTCTTTCTTCTTTCTTGACAGTGTCTTGCTGTTTATTCCAGGCTAGCCTTGAACTCACAATGTATCCCAGACGGGCCTTGAACTCCCACTGATCCTCCGGCCTCAGCTTCCTAAGTGCTGGGATTACAAGCATATGCCATCATGCCTGGCTTTCACTGATGTAGTCTGTAGAGATGGCTCTGCCTCAGTTTCCTTTCTGAGTTGATTTTCTGCTGGTGAGAGAGCAATTTTAGGTCTTAATGCAATCAGTCTTCCAAGACAGACTGACAGCTCTTGGGCAGGTTGTTCCATTAGCTCACTACAAGCACTGATGAGGACAAATCTCTATTGTTCCTGTGACTTTTCAATATTTTCTCCTAATGCTCTTTCTTTTGTGTCTCATTTTTTTTGGAGGCTTATTTTACTGAAGGTTAGAGGCTAGCCCTGAAAAACTTTGCCCTTGGTGTAGTGAGGTTGTGGGAGACAGTTCTGGGCCCTGTAGGTAAATTGCCTGTTTCTTGCATAGATGACCATTATTGGATCTGAGTTTTTATGGCAAAGGGAGAGGCATGTCTGGGATTCCTGTGTCACCTCCTCCACTGTTTCTCCCCCCGAAATAATGCCTGGAATGGTATTTAACAGACATCTGATGTTCTAGTGGGAATAGTGAGGATTGTGAGTCTTCTGATTGGGGACCTCATAGCACAGATGATTTCCTTGATAGAACAAAAAACAGTTCCAATAGCCACAGCCTGCAATCTCCAGGGGACTGCCCCTCTTTGTCATGATTCTCTCTGGAGCCTATTGCAGGCTGGCAATTGAATTCTGTACTCAGAAATACGTTAACTACAGGTGACAAAGCAAAAACCAGTGGCTGGTATGGACCGAGGGGTGACAGGATAATAAGGAAGGAGGCACACATGTATTGGTAATGGTGGACAGAGGTCGATGAGCAGAAAATATGAATGAACAGAAAATGCCCACTTCCTCAGACAACTCTAATTCATAGGCCCCTGTATTGGTGGAATAAGGGCTGGGGGCAGCCTCAGCTATAGGACAGAACAAGAAGGGATTGACAGGGAAACCATCTGTTGCTTTTCAGAATGGGAAGCTTGATTTTGATTTCAACTTCTCCTACCCCTTGGAATGCATACTTAGAAATGAGGAGGACTCCTTTGACCTTCATACTCTAAAGAACATTGCCTAATCTTTTCCTATACCCATGCATGGTCTGGTTACCCCCTGGAAAGTGGGAAAAACTGGTTGCCAGAGGAAAAGTATAAATTATGACACTGTACCTTTAACATTCTTTCATCTGGGGAACACTTATATAAACAACAGGTTATTAAAGGAGCACTTTCTCCACATATACTTTAATACAGAAGACCCTGAGAAATCAGCAGCAAGTGGAAGGGGCCCTGTACTGTGGTAACAGCTATTCCAGAGATTAAGGTACTAGGTAAGTCCCTAGGTCAACCTAGGATGCTTCTTAAGGCAGACCTTGCTTTCAAGGGTATAGAAGAGACAAAATTTCAAACTTGTTTTTATAATAAGGAAGGATAGCACAAAGATTCTATCTAACAATCTATAGCTCTTCTTTCTTTTCTCATTGTGACTCATACTGGTTCTAAGTCTAGCATTTACTAGCAGGAAAAAGGAACTCAAGAGAGCTTAAAGAAAATACTGTTATGACTTACTTATGAAAAAAGGAAAATCCTTTTCTACATAATTGATGGCCCCTCAGGAAAGTTCTGAGTAGTCTATTTATAAACCCAAAACTGTGAAAATATTATTATAATTCAGCATGGCCAAAGTAAGAGTATACTCTGATCTAATCTAATTGTTTTATGTGTGTTCTATATGTTTTATTTTCTGTTCATCTGCCTCTGAAGTTGTTTTAAAAAATTGATTAAAGTGCCCACAGATGCTTCATCAAAGATTTTTGAGCTCATATCAATTTCATTTTTTATGTTTGCTTTTGCCCTTGTGGACTTCTGGCTCTTTGGGGCTTTCTATAAAAAAGCTAGTTATACAGATGCTCAGGGTAACCAAAGTCACTTAAAACATCACAGGATGCAGGTTGGCAGGCTCCAGGCTTACATGGGCTTACAGGTGGGAAACGAGGTTTATTAACATGCAGGTTATGTACGGTTAGATTAATGTGTGTTTTTGTATGTTAATATTCAGGTATATAGTCTATTTAGGTTGGGTTATAGATAAATGGACATTCACAATATTAGCCCAAATACTTTTTGTTCACATGGCTTACTAGTGAGCTAATTTAAATTGGTTGGTGAGATAAAAGTAAAAAACGTAAAGGTATCTTTAAAGTTGGTGACATGGTGATATGTTTTCATCTAGATCTATCTTAAAAAATTAGTTTTATAAATCCAATGTCCATTTTTTCTTACACAGAAAAAAATCCATGTAGTTTTTACTTGGTTAAAGAAACACACACACACATACACACACACACACACACACACACACACAATGATGTGGCCTGGTTCTCATAAGTCATCCAAAGTAATAAGTAAATGAAGTGGAGAGGCTCTTGGCCTTGAAAACTACTGGACAAAACTCTCTGTGGCTGAAAAGTTAGAAGCCTGAGCCAATTGTGGGTGACTTAACTGTTTTTTTTTTTTTTCAGTCTTACTGTGACACAGCCCTACAAACATATAAAATAATTATGACTTATAATTAAATTGGCTATAACTTAAATGTTAAAAGTTTTCTATGTCTACCACAATATGGCTTTCTTAAGATATTAGAATACTTTAAACTTAAAAAATCTAAATTAAAAAACAAGGGTTTTACGTTTTACAAAGATAATTTCTTGTATTTTCCATTGTTAGGCTTTTGATTACTAAAATCCTGAGTTTTAAAAATATTCAAATGGTGACATCATCAGTTATGATGATAAGTTTTTGAATCATCAGTTAATGTTTAACTAAATGAACAACTATCATCTTAGTTTATAAAGCATGCTATATATTTGGAACTCGAAAACCACATATATATATATATGCATATATGTGTGTGTCTAAGCTTTAAAGTTTAAGTTTAATACGTACAAAGTACCTAACAAGTGCATTTTTTATACAATATGCATTGCATCTAGATCTAAGACATATAAAATGATCAAAATTCTGTCATCTCTTTAGATTTGGTTTTTTGTTTTTGGTACCAAGGACTGAACTTGGGACTTTGAGCTTGCGTGGCAGGCAGTACTGAGCTAAATCCCTGGCCCTAAATTTCGTTTTGCCATTTAAAACTTGATATACATCTATTGACTTTGATTAAAGAAGCATTCTGTTCTTGTATAAATGAGATACACTTGTATATTGGCTAATAAGTCTTTTTCTAGTTAATGATAGTGTTTCCTAAACTTGTAAGAGTTCTGAAGATATCTTTTAAAAATTTTGTCAGTGTAGTAATGAAAACCCGTTAAATAAAAGTAATTTTTGCCTTAAGAGTGAAAACTAAGTAAATATATGTAAAGATTTCTGTGTAGCTGTGATGCTAATTAGTGCTAACCTCATGGCATATTAAATGTTTTTGTGTTTCCCAGGCCTTCAAGGATGCAAAACTTAAGAAAACATCTTATACTGATGATATGCAGACTAGAGCTGTTTATGAAGATTAATTTTTACAGGCTTATGTTTGTTACATAATTTTAACAGTTAGATGTACCTAAGCACTGTGCAGTCTGGGCAGTGTCCCTCTAATGATTAAGAGATTGGACATTAGTAACCTGTAAAGTACATATGTAAAAAAGTATGTTCTATCTGGAAAGGCATTTTATTAAAAAGTAAAAAAATTTAAATGAAGGTTTATTTGTGTCATTTAATATTTTATAATTTGTTAAAGATCACTGATAAAATGGAAATTTAAATATATTTCAGAAATAATACTAATTGTCTTAGTTTAATAATGTCATCATAATTGTTATGCTAAAATGGTGTTTACCCTTGATTTCAAGTTTTCCCTGTAAAACTTTACAACTGTTATCTGCCAATATTCATCAGAAATTTGACTTCCAAAGGACAACCGCAATTAATAAAAGGGATAGAAATTCTCTGGCTACACTTTATACTTTAAAGTGCACAATATTCAGGTAGGATCATAGTGGTAAAACCTTCTGGTCCCACTTCAATACTGGTATAACTGACCTTCTGGGTGTTCAACAACTGAGGCTTGGAGACCAAAGCTAAAATAATAACTGGGCTAAGAGGACAGCCAATATTTTTTCCCTGGCCCTCCAAGGTCAGCCAGTGCTCAGAGCATGATGGGACCCCTCTAAAAGAATCCTACAACTCTGCTGAGTCACCCAACTTTCTGAACAGAGATATTGTTGGACCCCAGTGGACAGGTGTCAACCAGTGTACATTGTGCTAACAGGAGGGTCACTAAAGAGGGAAATGTCCCACATCTTTCCAAAGGAAGCCATATGATCAAGCATATGACACATCCTTCCAGATGACACCGGTAGAGTGAAAGACTATTGAGGAGCTAAGAGGCTCTGGACATGGCACCTAAAGTAAACCCTGAGGAGTCTTAACTGACCTTGACAAATACACAGAAAGAGATTCATTCTGTTTAACACCAAGCAGAAAAGGATAACCAAGAGTAAATATATAGAGAGTAATCTTAATATTAAACAAAAAGCTAGGCTAGATACACAAAGAGGGCTCCAAACACTACACTAGCACCTGCTGGCAGTCTCTAGTTACAGCGATAACTTATCACTATTATGATTCAACAAGGATAGAAGGCCATGATGACAGCTATAGAAGCACAGCAGAGTTTAAAGATTCCTGAAATAGACCTTAAAAATCACAGAGCTCTCAATCTCTTTATGGCTGAAACTGGAGGAATTTGTATACTCATAAATGAAACTTGTCTTTGGATAAATAATTCACATCAGGTGGAAGAAAACCTAAAGACTATAAAGGAAAATATCAGACTTATAGATAATCTCCATAAGCAGGCAGGTCTAAGACCCCACTGGTTACGATCTCTACTCCAATCCTCTAAGAACAGTATTTAGACTTGGCCCCTTGCCTTAATCACTCCCTTCTCTCTTTCAATTCTGGTTCTTATGTTTGGGCTACGCATTCTTTTTTTTTTTTTTTGCTTAAATTATTTTATTGGTACATTTTAGGTATACAATACCTTTGCATTTATCATTGGGTGCTTGTACATGTACACGATGTATCTTGGTTCTTATTTTTTCCCCCATTCCCTGTCCTCCTTTCACCCCCTCCACCCTTCCCTATTAACATAGACTTTGTTTCCATTTTTTCCTTTTCTCATAATTTTTCCCTTCCCCTTCCCCTCCCACTTCTCCTACCTCTTTGGGCCTTTTCTTCCTATTTCAAATTATCAATTATTCATTTTAATCATTTTAATCCTTATTTAAACTTTCAGTTTCTCACACTAGAGAAGCTATTTGGTATTTACACATGTGTGTCATATTTATTTCACTTAAGAGTATGGCCTCAATATGCATCCATTTAGCTATAAATGTCTCTAGTTTCTCATTCTTTGTGGCTGAGTAGTACTCCATTATATAAAAAAAACCCCACATCTTCTTTATCCAGTTTCCAGTTGATGGTCATTTGGGCTGATTCCAAGCTTTAGCTATTAAAAAATATGCCACTATGAACATGAGTGCACTTATATCACTGTGGTATGATTCTTTTAATTCTTTTGGGAAGATACCCAGCAGGGGGATGGCTGGGTCAAATGGGACCTCTAGTCCTAGTTCTTTGAGGTATCTCCATACTGATTTCCACAGTGGTTCCACCAGTCTGTACTCCCACCAACAATGGAGAAGGGTTCCTTTCTCCCCACAGCCCCACCAGCATTTGTTATTGGTTGATTTCTTGATAGCAGCCATTCTTTGTGGGGTGAGGTGGAATCTCAGTGTTTTCATCTGCATCTCTCGAATGTCTAGTGATGTTGAACATTTTTTCATATGCTTATTTGCTGGTTTTACTTCTTTGTCTGAGAAATGTCTGCTCATTTTAGATGCTCATCTTTGAACTGGGTCTTTAAATTTGGGGGATCTGATTTTTTTTCATTCTTTATATATTCCAGATAGTAATCCTTTGTCTGAAGTACAGCTGGTAAAATTTTTTTCCCACATTGTAGGTTGTCTCAGCTCTGTTGGTGGTTTCTCTTGCTATGCATTCTTAATCTTTTGGTAAAATATGTTTCGTCTTGCTTAGAAGCTTTCAAACTCCAAATGGTGATGCAAATGGAGCCAGTGATGAACGTGCTGGACTCCTTTTACCAGGGCCCACTAGATAGATCCTCTGTTGAGAGCCCATAACTGCTGACCCCCAACATGACTTCTATCATTGGGCCCTTAGATCAGCCCTCTGGAGAATATTTCGGTTGCTAGCCCCTACAGTGATACATTTCAGAAGGGAAGAGCTAGATTGGTTTTTGTTCATCTTCCTTAATTGCAGTTAGGGATTGTTTTTCAGAGGAGGGAATATATAAGAGACAGTTTAATTATTTAGCTTACCAATAGGCAGAGAGCCAGAGAAAAGGCCTGGTGTGGAATACAGTGGTCAGCCACACTGATAGAAATTAAAATAGAATAGGCAATGGACCTCAGACTTTGACCTGGAAAGAAGTTCCTCCGGAAAAACAAAATGCAACCTCTCTCTACATCCAGGCCTGAGTTTTGAGAAACATACAAATGCAGAATAATTGGTTTTCCTTTAAAACCAGTTTCCTTTAAACTCTGCAAACTGAGTAACTGTCTTAGAGAGCCTCAGTCTCAATTGGTCATCTTAAATCCATGGACCAACCTATGATAGGTGGCCTCTGGACAAATGAACAAATTCTCAGGCTCTGCTTATCATGAACAGTTTTGGATAAAGGGCCCATGTGGCACCCCACTTCCTGGGGGCCCCTCCTGGCTACTGAGAGCTTTTTTCCTTTTTATATTTTCAATAAACACTTCCCCTATAACCTTTCTGTCTAGATTTCATTCTTCAACTTTGTGAGACAATGTGCTGAGTTTACATGGTGATACTGTTTCACTATTGTAGTTTGTCAGGGCTTCCCTGTTGTTAATTTGTCCCTAACTTCCAAGCTCTAAGCCACAAGAAGCTCTGTGACATTGGTGTCTGATTATATTTATATCTTATTGGCTAGTGGACTGTGCTCTTATGAACCTATTTTCTGTACCTGCAGCCTGATTTCAAATGTTTATTTTGCACCAAGCTCCTGATATTTCTTATGCTATCATTTAATTCTACCCCAAGCCTTCGTTAGTGTCTTAGCTGTCAGCTTTATTAAATGTCTTAGATTATACACTGAATCCTGATGCCTTTGCAGTTCATCTGGAAGGTTTTATGCACAATTAACTTTCCTGAACAAAAAAAGATGAATATTAGGAACACATTAAGGAAAAAAGTTGAGATTCTTTAATACTTCCCTCCTAGGCTCCATATTGCCCAGAAACATTTGATTTTTTTCCCCATTGAATTTATTGGTACATTTTAGGTATAAAGTACGGTTACATTCATCATTGGGATCTTGTACCATTACATGAGTCTCTTGGTTCTTATTTTTTCCCCTTCCCTTGCCCTCCCTTCAGCCCCCTCACTCTTCCCTATTTGCAAAGACCTTGTTTCCATTTTTTTTCCTCTTCTCATATTTTTTCCTTTCCCTTTTTTCCCATCCCCTACCCCTCACAATTCCCCTGCTCTTTTAGACCTTTTCTTCCCGTTACACAATATCAGTTATATATTTTTAAAATTACAATATCAAGATCTAGGAGACATTACCACAGATTTTACAGAATTTAAAAGGATATAGAAAGCATATTACAAAAATCTTTTCTGAAATAAATTTGACAACTTCTAAGAAGTACCTTGGAAGACAAATTAATGAAACTAACTCTGGAGGAAATATAAAATTTGAATAGCACCTATTAAAGAAAGTATATTCCTAGCTTGAAAACCTACCTATATGACAACAGCAGGCTCATAAACATTTTAACTGATAAATTATATCAAACAATTAAAGCAGAAAAAAGAAGGAACACTTCTCCCCTCATTTTAGGAACTCAACTTTGTGCTAATCCTAAAACTGGATAAAGATAATAGAAGAAAAAAGTATGAACATAGATAGAAATTTGTTTAACAAAACAAACTATTGGAAGTCAGATCTGGCAGGATGTAGAAAGTGGTTTTGTTATAGGGATGGCAGTGTTGGTTCAGCATTGGAAGATCCACCCCCAAAAGTCATCGTTTAAACAGAGGAAAGGAAAAAGCCATATGATCCTGTCACTAGTTGGAGAAAAAGTATTGGACTAAATTCTATAGCTGTTCATGGTAAAAGCTATCAGGAGACTAGAAGTAGAACAGAAACTTCTCAACAGATTAAAGACATGTACTCCATACTTCCAGCAAGAATGCCTTATATAAATGGAGAAGATACAATGCTTTCTCCTTAAGGTGGGGAACAAGGGCAGATATGCTTCCCCTTTATCTGTCCATTAAACTTTGAAACCTAGTCCCCACCAAAATAGTCTGGCAATAAAATGACACAATTAGGATAGGATTGGCATGGCAGAAGCAAAATCTTTATATGTAGATGAAATGATCATCTACAGAGAAAATACTAAGAAATCTCTAGGAGCCCCTAGAACTTGTACTTGAATTTAGCAGGATTAGAAAACACAAGGTATATATAAAAATTCAGGTCTGTGTATATTTGCTATAAATGAAGAATTGTATATTGAAATTTTAAAGTTATGTAGGAGTACAAAGGACCTAGAAAAGTTAAAAACAAAAACAAAAACAAAAAGAGTGTTGGAAGACGTTTAGTACCTAATTTTAAGACTTCTTCTAAAGCTACAGTAATCAAGGCAGTGTTTGTGCAAGGAAAGATAGATCATTTGAATAAAACAGAGAATCTAGAAATAGAACCACACATATATGGTCCCCTGAGTTTTGAAAGATTATTTAACATTAGCATTTTATAGAATATAAACTCAATTCAAGAGCTGAGGAAGAGATAGTGTTTTCAGCAAACGGCACTAGAACACCTGGTATCTGTACATAAAAAATTAATCTCAACCCTTTTTTTCCATACATGAAAATAACTTAAAGGGATCTCTGAACCTAAATAAGAAAGCCTAAAAGTATAAAACTTTAAGAAGGAATTATAAGGGAAAATATTTATGAATTTAGGGTAGGCAAGAACTACCTAGGATACAAAAAAACATGATGTATAAGAGAAAAAAATTGATAAATGAGATTCCATCAAAATTTACAACTTTAAATGACATCATTAAAATGAAAAGTAGTCCTTAAACAGACCATATTTACAATACATATAACCTATGACCAGAATATGTAAAGAATTCTTAGAGCTCATTAATAGACAACTCAATTAAAATGTAGATCTAAGAAGATGATAAATAGGCAGTATTGCTATAGGAATGGTGTGCAACTCTAGAATCAGAAAAATACTAATCAGTACATTGTAATAAGATTGAATTATACACTCATTAGGGAGGTGAAGTTAAAAGTTTTAAAAGCTCTGTCATGACTTTTTTTTGTTGTTGGATTCTCCCCCTTTGTGTTTAATTTGTCACACCCAAAGGATTCATTCTGCTGGGTTTCCTGGGGTTGTGATCCTCATTGTCTTTTCCTAGGGTATTGTCTAAAATTTTTTGGAGTGCTGGTTTGGTATTCATGAAGTTCCTCAGGTGCTCTTTGTCATGAAAGTGTCTTATTTCTCCATCAATTTTGAAAGATAGTTTTGCAGGGTACATCAATCTAGGTTGGAGGCTGTTTTCCTTTAGGGCTTGAAATACATCACTCCAAGCTCTTCTTGCGTTGAGGGTTTGCACTGAGAAGTCTGCTGAGATTCTGATGGGCTTTCCTTTGTATGTGATTTGTTTCTTTTCTCTCACTGCTTGTAGAATTTTGTTCTTCTGTTGGATTTCTGGAATCCTATTATATGCCTATGTGTAGATTTTTTTTGATTAAGGCTAGCTGGAGTCCTATATGCTTCACTTATCTGTATGTCAAGTTCTTTTCCCCTCCTTGGGAAGTTTTCTGCCATCACTTCTGTGAAGAGGATTTTTATGTCATCTGCACTCTCTCCTCTTTCTTCATTGACTCCAATCAGTGTTATGATATTCTTCTTTGCATCGTCTAGCAGCTGCTGGATTGATTTCTCATGTTTCCTTACAATTTTAAAGGAATTTTTCTTTTCCTCCTCACTAATTGCAATCTTATCTTCTATATGTGAAATTCTATCCTCACATTGGTTCATTCTGCTGCACAGACTTTTGATGGAGTTTATAATCTCTTGGAAATCTGTTTGTATCTGTTTTATGGATTCCATTTGTTTCCTAAGTTGGGATTCCATCATATTCCTCAGATCCTCTATTTTTTATCTGTGTCCTCTCTAGATTTATTAATCATGTCTTGCACCATGAGCACAAGCTTTGCTGTTATCTGAGTAATTATTTCTGATTTCATTTTTCCCAGATCCTCTTTTGTTGCCAGTTCAGAGAGTCCAGGTGGTTAAGTATCGGATTGTTCCATCTCCTTTCCCTTTGGGGTTGCTGTAGGTGATCTGGAACTCTGTTTTTTAGGCTTGTTTATGTGTTTTCTCATTTCCACAGGGTGGTGGTGGGGGGTGCTTCTGGCGCCCACTGGGCTCACCTTCTCTGCCCTAGGAGCTTGGGATTGCAGCAGGGGAGCTTCCTTCAGGGTTCTGGGACTGGCTTACCTTCTCTGCCCTAGGAGCCTGGGATGGAGGTGGGGAGCTTCCTTAGGGGCACTGGGACTGGCTGAGCTTCTCTGCCCTAGGATCCAGAAATATTTGATTTGTATGATTGTTTCCAAGAGACAATTTTCTAGCAGAGATTTTATAGCAGAGAAGAGAGCTTGGCCTTTAAAGAATGCTAAGGTCAACAAAGCAAAATTTGCTCTATTTACGGTATGGGTATAATATTTGGACCTCTTCCCAGCCAGCATTCTTTTGGCTTCAGAAAAGATTTCATCACCATATCTGCTTGCTTTATTTCACATCAAATGGATTTTAGTAAAGAGGTTTGGAAACGGAGTCCTTCCATAGGCATTCATGCCAAGCATATCACAATTCCATGACATTTGGCCAATAATGCAATGGGAATGGATGACACCAGGTTGCTAAGGCCCTTGCTGTGTGGTGAATTGAAGAAATGCAATTGAATGTGAAATGGACAGAAGTAAAGCCTGAAGGACACATTGGCACCTGACTTAAAGCATTAGAGCCTCCCTGTAGAGACCCTGGCATTCACAACAATAACCTTTGTATCCAGCCATGGATCAAGTTGGAAAAAGGGAGAAGTTGGTTATTTGTAAATTGTGAGATTAATGTAACTCTCAAACCATTTCAATCATGGATGCCTGAGCTACTTGGAAGGACTGCTTAGCCTTCCACAATTATTGATTGTCTTCTCTGTGTATGGCACTGTGCAAGCAGCCAAGGGACAAAAAAGTATAAATTCCAGGTTTTTCCCTTCAAAGAACTTAAAGTAGTCACATACGAATATGCAATAAGAATAAACCATATCAGTGGTAAGTTCTAGAAGAGTAACATAGATGAAATTGCTTGTGTTAATCTAGGGGGGTCCAGCATTAGTGACACCTGACTGTGTCCATGTTAATTCTTTACTGCTGATTTATGTGGAGTGCCCTGACAACCATAGGCCACCTCACAGAGACAGAAACCTACTGAGTGACAGTAATCAGAACAAATGTACCCAGCCTGCAGGCAGGAAGCTAAGAATGAAAGTTCAGCAAGTGCTGGAACATGCTGGCTTAGTCCTGTCTTCAAACTTCACCAGTTGGAAGTCATTCATCTTCCATGGAAGTGTATCCTCTCCCCATCTACCAACTTGGTATCATTCCCTAGAGTTTGGATCCTATCTTCAAGTTGATATTTGTACAAGAAACCAAATGAATAAACACCATCACAGTCATTTAGTTTTCTTTTAATCTGTGGCTTTTTTTGGGTGATATTAGTGTGTGTGTGTGTGTGTGTGTGTGTGTGTGTGTAAGTGTAATTTTTCTTGCTAAGCTAGTTTGTGTTTGATACAGCATTATAACTATAAAAATATGATTTTAGAATAAAGATTGTATTGCTTAAACATTGTGACTTCCCTCCCTGAAAAATAAGTTTATTATGTTCTGAAGCTTCATTGTGGTTATTATCTTGAGGGCCTTGCGAAAATAATTGCTGGAGGGCTCCTTTTACATCAGCCTGATTGAGATCTGCTACAGAAGCTCTGGATGCTGACATAAGAGGAGACTTGGGAGAAACAAGAAAGATCCAGTGTGTGGATTATCTGGGAAAGGCAGATATGATGTACTCCATACGGCCTCATTACATGGAACTAAGAGCAAACACTAGATGTCATATGGAGATATTTCACATATGTGTAAAGGAAAAATTTTCCACATTGTGAAGCACTTAAATATTTAAGAGGGCTGTCTTGGAAATTGTGAATTTCCTATCTCTAGAAATGACAGGATTTTTAAATGTTATTTTAAGCATTAGATGGTTGGTTGTTTAGATCAGAAGCTCCTAGAAGCCTGTTCTACACTGAGCAGCCTTGTTGGCTGTGTGAGGTTAGCCTCAGGGAGTGTGTAAAACAGATTACTGGATATAAATTCTGATTTAGTAAGTTTGAGAGAGGCCTTTAATGTAGATGAGACTTCCAAATGGTTGGAACATAGCGTGTCATGAATGGGCTTGTGCTGGGTTTAGGAGGATTCAGGACGTGCTATCCTAAAATATGGCACCTTGGCATTTGAGAGAATAGTAAAAGAAGGGAAGTCTCTCTGCTCTCCCATTGCTTTCCCCTGGAACAGTCCATAAAACCTAGGAAGGTCACTCTCTTACCTACCCCCTCCCTTCTCCCCCGAAGGCTCTTGTGTACTAGTTGTCCTACTCTGTACCCAGAAGAAAACAATGAAGACACAGGGATGCCAGAAGAATCTGAACCAATGGGCTTTCCTAAATTCCCCACACATCTTGTCACCATCAGCTCATACTCCTCTGTCCAATCTACAGAACAATGCACAATTCACTGCACTAATTTATATCCCCACCAACAGTGTAGAAGAGGTCCTCCAGCCACCACCCCACATCCCCAGCATTTATTGTTCTTCTGTCCTGGGGGCCATTCATTCTGGGTGAGATGAAAGGTAGTTTTGATTTGCAGTTTCCTAATGGCTGCAGATGTTGAACATTTTTTCACATACTTATAGGTCCATTTGTACTTCTTTTGAGTAGCTTCTGGTTCTTTTGCACATTTATTAGTTGGGGCATTTGATTTGTTGGTATTAAATTTTTTGAATTCTTTATATATTCTTGACATTAATCCTCTGACAAAAGCATAGCTGGAAAAGATTTTCTCCCATTCTGTAGGCTGTTCCTCCATTCTGTTGACTATTTTCCTTGCTGTGCAGAAACATTTTAATTTGATGTGATCTTGTTTATTGAATCTTGCTATTTCTTCCTGTGCTACTAAAGTCCTAGTCAAGAAATCTCTGCCCATGACTATGGCTTCAGCTGTTTTCCCCATGTTTTCTTTTAGCATGTTTAAGATTTCAGGTGTTTTCTTTAGGTCTTTAATCCATTTAAAATCTATTTTTATACAAGGTGAGAGATACAGCTCTAGTTTCAATCTTCTGTATATGTATATCCAGTTTTCCCAGCACCATTTGTTAAATAGGCTACTTTTTCTCCAACGTATGTTTTTTGGCTCCTTTGTCAAGAATCAGAGGGCTATAGTTGGATTTGTTTCTGTGTTCTCTAAACTGTTCTACTTGTAAACATGTTTTTTGTTTGTTTGTTCTAATGCCATATGTTTTTGTTATCATTTTAAATTGGGTATCATGATGCCTCTTATTGTTTAGAATTGATTTGGCTATTCTAGATCTTTGTGTTTTCACACAAATTTTAGGATTGATTATTCTAGTTTTGGTAAGAATGTCATTGGTATTCTGATGGGGATTGCAGTGGAGACTCTAGAAGAAACTGATAAATTTCTGGACACATATGGCCTGCCAAAACCGAAGCAAGAGGATATAAAAAGCCTAAACAGATGAATACCAAGTAGTGAGATCAAGGTAGGAAAGAACCAGTGTTCCCAAAAAAGAAAAGTCCAGGTCCAGCTGGGTTTACTGCTGCATTTTACCAGAGTTTTAAAGAGAAACTAACACCAACACTTCTAATACTATTTCAAGAAATAGAAAGGGAAGAAATGCTTCCAAACTTATTCTAGGAAGCCAATTTCACCCTGATACCAAAACTGGACAAAGAAACAACAAAACAAGAAAACCATTCATCGATGTCCTTGATGAACATAGATGCAAAAATCCTTAATAAAGGGGCTGGGGATTTAGCTCAGTGGTTCTGGTGACTGTCTTGCAAGAGCACAGTCCCGAGTTCAATCCCCAGAACTAAAAAAAAAATCCTTAATAAAAAACTTGCAAGCTGAATTCAACAACGTGGTGAAGAGAACATACATTGTGATCAAGTGAGCTTAATTCTAAGGATGCAAGGATGATCCAACATATACAAATCAAGAAACATAATATGCCAGTTAAATAGAATCAAGAATGAACATCTCACAAACACCTCAATTAATGTAGAAAAAGCCTTTGACAAAACGGTTATGGTTTAGGACTAAACTGGCCCCCAAAGCCTTGTGTGTTTGGAAGATGATAGGTTTATGGGACCAGGTCAGCTGAATTGGTGTTATGAGGTAGAGTCTAGGTGGAAAAGGCAGGTCACTTGGAAGGATGTGTGTCAGGAGCCATTCTACATAATTTTGGGGAAAAATCATTTCACTAGTAAATTATGATTGGGGCTATCTTAGGCCTCAATGGTCCCATGATGCTATGATGCTCAAGGGCAAGACTACATCAGCTGAAGACATTCTGGTTCTTTGATAACCAAGTAGTAGTACAAAAAGAGAAAGATTTCACCTGGGGAGGGACAAATTCCTTATCAGCTTAAATCATCTCACCTATGGTTGTAAGAACATTTTTTGCTCATCTTACTGTCCTAACCAACATGAGCTCCTCATGGACCTAAGATCCTCATCAGCATAAGGTCCCCATTATCATAGGATTACTGCCACCCTCTGTGTCATCTGATACTTCCTCCATTTATAAGATCCTCACCAATTTAGGATTATCACTGTCCTCTGAGTCATCTGATACTCCCTATTAACCCAATAAATAGTGACAAGTTCAGGGTGCCTTTGTCTTTGCTGTCTACAGCCGCACTGGTAGGCCCAAAACCTAGCTTTTTCTCTAAGTTTTGTTTGCTGTCTTTATTCTTTAATTTGCTTTGTGTTGTAGTGGCTCACAGAAGACCAGGACTCACTGCAGGGGTTCTGGTAATGTCCTCTTTCCCACTTCCTATAGATATGTATCCCTTCCTGACTCCTCCCTTCACCCCCTGCTTCCTGGCAGAGAGTTTCTTTCATGACATGAACAACTTTTCCTCTACCAGGCCACTCTGCTGTGCTATTTCTTTTTTGGAGCTGGATGACCATGGACTGAAATTTGAACCAAAATGAACATTTTCTCCTTTAAGTTGTGGGAGTTGGGTCCTGTGTCTCAGCAATGAGAAAATTACTAAGACAAAATTCAACATACATTCATGATAAAAATTCTTGAAGAAACTAAATACTGAAGGATTATTCCTTAGTATGGTAAAGGCCATCTATGTCAAACTCACAGCCAACATTATTCTGAATGGAAAAACATTGAAAGCACTTCCTCTACAATAAGAAACAAAGCACTTTCACCACTCCTATTCAATACTTGCTAACTGAATTCAACAACACAATGAAAAGATCATACACCATAATGAGGTGGACTTCATTGGTATTTTAGCTGGAGCAATTAGGCGAGATAAAGCAATAAAAGGGATACAAATATGGTAGGAAGGGAAGAAATCAAATTATCTTTATTTGCAGATGGTATGATCCTAAGCTTAGAAGACCTTAAAGAGTCCACCAAAATATTTCAGGGCTGATAAATAAATTCAGCAAAGTAACAGGATATAAGATCAGCATTAAAAATCAATAGCTTTCCTATACAGCAGTAATGGACTGAGAACAAAATCAGAAAAACAATTCCATTCATAATAGTGAAAACAAACAAACAAACAAACAAACTTTGGAATCAATCTAACCAAAGAAGTGAAAGACTTCTACAATGAAAATTTTAGAACATTGAAAAAAGAAATGGAGGAAGACACTAGAAGATGGAAAAACCTTCCATGTTTGTGAATTGGCAGAGTATTGTTAACATGGCCATACTACCAAAGGCAATCTACAGATTCAATGCAAATCTTGTAAATATCTTAATTATTCTTAATCTTGAATGGGATAGGATAAGTTAGGTAAATTTAGAGCTAATGAACCTCATATTACCAGTTTTTAACAGACCTTCCTTTAGTGATTAGCATGCCTACACGCAGAGCTGAGCAGGAGTCTCACCAAAAGCAGGAGTCTGACCTAAAGGTAATAAAGGAGACAGATACAAAATGAAGGCAGAGATGCCAAGCTTTAGCTTGCTTTATTTCTTTTTTAAAGCAAAACAGCTTTTAAGTCACCGACTGCCTCAGAATAAAACACTTGTTTTGCTTTTAGTGGGTAATGGCTTGTTTGTCCTCTATTGCTCTGTCACATAGTGTATTCTTGAGGACTCTGCAGCAAAGGCAACCTAGTGTTAATATTCCACCTGGTTTGTTTGGGAGAGTGTGGTAAGGGTACAGACAAACACATACCATACTCTCCATGGGTAGCAGGTCTTGAGTTAAGACCCTAGCAGTGCACCTGTCCTTTGTTCCCACAGTGGTCTCCAAATGTGTCATTGTGCCTACATGACAACCATAACCATATTCTTGTTATCTTATTCTTTTATATTCATTTCTCCAGAAAAATAATTGAGTAACATATTTATTGAGTGCCTACCATCTGCTGAAGAGCAAGCAAGATGCTTTGGATAAGAAGGCAACAGTCAAAAACAGACCCAGGCAGCAGAGACTCAAAGACTTTAGCCTTTCAGAGGTTCAGGCATCACTTACACTTAGTTGTCCTCTGCAGTCTCCACCCCAAGTCACATACTATGAGCTCCCTGCTTGGAAGTCCTGTCAGTACTGCATACCTAACACAGGAAATTGGAAACTCATTCTCTCCTCTGTAAACCTACCCTTTTTCTTTGTCTCCCCTTTCTCTATTAAATAACATTTCTATTATGTTTTCTTATCAGCACATTTGTCTCCCTTCCAGTTGCCAATTCCTGTTTATTCTGACTCTGATATGTGAAAGTCCATTTCCTTTTCTCCATTTTTACCATCTTAAGGGCCCCATTGACTCTCACCAGCACAGGTATAACATTCTCTTAATTATGTCTATGTACCAGGTTATCACTGACTCCAGAGTTTTCTTTATACTTCTACAGTTCTGTATTCTATTTCCTGCTTACTTTTGGTATACTGCAGGATCCCTCTTATTTCCCACTTCCCACCATTTTCACTCATGTATGCTTGTGCTGGCAACACCAGACTCAGAATTCCCTCCATACTCCATTGTCTTTCCCAGCCTCTATTGACCTCTGGGACTGGGAGTCCTTTTCTCTCTATCTTTGTTTGATGAACTTTAACTATCAAGGGTTAGTACAGATTCTTCTTCTGTGAAGCCGTTTCCACATTTCCCAGTGGGCTATCTCCAGGTCACCCAGTTCTTCACTCCTATGGCTGTTAAAACAGTTTTCACACAGTACATTTTGTTCCCAGAAACTTGTTCAATAGGTTTGTTGTGATAATTAATTGCTGTGTCAACTTGAGTAAGAAATACCAAACTGATTGGCTTAGCATAGTTCTGGGTGCTGCTGAATGATAGTTTTTCTGAAGAAGGAAGACTCAGCCTGGGTGTGGGTGGGACCAACAAATAGGCTTCCATCATGAATGGAATAAAAAGGGAAGGAAGAAGGAAGTCTCCTTCTACTTCTTTGGAGGAGCTCCAGCCTTTGCCATTGGCTTTGGATGTCCATCTCCAAGCTTCCAGCACAGACTCTTGAGCATCCCAGTGTAGACCCTATGGCTTCCCATATAGATCCCAGTGGAACTCTGCAGTGAGCTCCAGGTCTTCACCTTGGACTGGATCGTTTGGCTTCCAGAGCAGTGCAGACAGCCCTTTTATACTCTTCCACACTTGACTCTGCAGGTGTTTACACACACACACACACACACACACACACACACACATACATACTGTTACTCTAGTGAACTCTAACTGATACACTGGTATAGAGTAGATGATCAATTCTTTTCCTTTCCCTTCCTTCTTTTGCCTGATTATTAAGTGTGATAAAACAAAATTTATCATACTCCTATATCTCAGGCTCAGTCTCTTTGAGAGCCTTAACTTATTTTAGTTTTAGCAAAAGAGTGGATTTTTGAACAATAGATATACTTAACTAATGTAATTGCTTGGTTTTCATTTTGCTGGGAATTTCATCTTAGTACAAAAAGAAAACTCTTTTTCATATCTCTGGGGCTTTATTTTTTGAAGCATATTCTGATAGAAGAATTGGATCTGAAAAATTAAGATAGTCCAGTTTGTGTCTTACATTCTTAGCAGATAAGTTGAAGGAACTGAATGTATCCTGAGGTTATGCAAAGTATAAATTGCTTTAGGTTCTGTGCCTATAGTGTTCCTAATATTGTACACTATACTTTAATGAAGAAAACACTGCATCTTGATATGATTCCCTTTTCTTCTTTCATAGGTTATTGGGATTATATATGATAGAAAGGTTATACCTAATTTCATTTATCCTATTCATATATTCATTTGTAAGCTGACTATCTACTATCATCATTTTTCATGGCAGGATTATGGACTGCAGTTATTATGAGAAACTTTGGGATTTCCTTGAAGTTTCAGATATTCTAGGGTGATATATGAGTGAGTTTATTATTGTTGCAGTGTGCTTTTGGAGTACATTTCTACTAACCTGATTGTCTCCACAGGATGGGTTTTGCAGATACACTTAACCTCATTTACAGCTCGGGATGACACAGACTTGAGAGACAATAAAGATTTAGTAATGGCATTGAAGTAGGAGGCTGAATATGTGTATTTTACAGATGCTTCTTGTGTTTAACGTTATTTCTAAGAGATTTTTCTTTTGCAATGATTTAGTAATCTAAGATTGGTAAGTAACCCAGCAAAAAGACTTAGAATTTTCTCTGATTAAACATTTAAATAAAACCACTTAGACTATAGTAAGAGATGGCAAGAAAAATTGGGGAAAATGTTAAACTGACTCCAAACATGAACTGTTTTTCATAGATTGAGTGGTGCAGCCTGATGTTTCAAAAATGGTACCATTAAGACAAAAAGTGTATGTTAAAGTTTTCCCCAAACTAATTGTGTGCTGTGTTATGCCAGTTCAATTATTACTCATTAACTATTTCATATGTGTGAGGTGACTTAGCTTAGATATATATATACACAGCAGAGAAACTGATCAATGGTTTGCAGCTGTTTGTGGTTCCCTAGCCACATCGGGAGGTTTTGTTTCCTTTTTTGTTATGCCAGGTATGCCAGTTCAACTATTACTCATTAACTATTTCATATGTGTGAGGTGACTTAGTTTAGATATATATACACAGCAGAGAAACTGATCAATGTTTTGCAGCTGTTCGTGGTTTCCTAGTCACATCAGGCGGTTTTGTTTCCTTTTTGTCTTTGCTGACCTATTCCCATTTGCTGGAGTCTGCATAAGTCCTGCTTGGTCCTGAAGTCTCCTAGCAGATGTCCCTGGCCCCCATACATTTCTCTTGTTACCCCAGGCCAGACTAGGTGTCTCTCTATTACAAATCTCTATCTCTATATTTCTCTATCCCACTTTTAGAATGATCTGTTCATGTGTCAACCTCCACTGTTAGATTGTGAGCTCCTTGAGGCCAGAGGCTGTTCTTTATTCATCTGTGCCTAGCACGGAGTCTTCAATGTAGTAGAAAAACTGGACAAGTGTTTGTAGAATGACTAAGTGAAGCCACTGTTCGGGACTGGGATTTTCATGTCTGTGTAGCACTACTGAAGGCTTTTATCTGAAAAGCTGGATTAAGTGAACTTTTTTTTTTTTTGGTACCGGGGATTGAACTCCAGACCTTGTGCTTGTGAGGCAGGCAGTGGAACCACTGAGCTAAATGCCCTAACCTTGGATTAAGGGTGAAATTGCCTAAATCTAGCAGATGCATTTGAATCACTGTCTTAAACTATGATTTAATTTCTTTCTAAAATAAAAGCAATATTTCCTGTCCTCTGGTTATTTAGAGTATATTTTACAAACAGAAAGTGGAGGTGAGTTAAAAAGCATAAAGAAAGTCATAAGTGTAAATTGCTTCCCAATGTAATCTCTTGATATTTAATAATCTCATATTTAACAAAGTTATTACTCAATCACCAATTGTTCCATATGTGAGGGTATTTGTACATAAATTTCTTAGTTTGGCTTGGATCTAACATTGATAGGATGTAATTGATCTTTAAAAGTTTTATGAAGAATCACAGACTGTGAAATTAAAAGCCGTTGAATTGTCTAACTTTGCTTTTCCATCAAATGGACACCTGCTTTCATGCTAGCGGAAGCCTTGTTTTGTGTATATTATTGACCAGTCCATTAATTAATCTGTCTGACAATAATGAACATCATGTTACCTTCTACTTTATATCAGAAAAACCTACTGGAGTCTTTGAATCTGATAAACTGCTCAACTGCTAGAATACTTTGCTCATCCCCCTTCAGTGCTTAGTCATTAAAGTGGTATATTATGTTTTCTGGCTCACGATTTGGTAAATCATTTTGTCATTTAATCTTATCTATTATACAGTCTTGTCATGCTATGATAAGAGCTGGAAACTTTCCAATAAGCCAGTTTTATTCTATCTCTGTCAGTCTATAGCAGGCCATCTCTTCAAACATTACTTTCTGATTATTCGTAAATGTTGTCATTGTCCTTGGAAACGAGGATAGTTGTGGTTAACTGGGTAGTACACAGCCATCAGTGCTCGTAATTAAAATCTTTGGGAAATATTGTGTTTATGTATTTGTCTCACCCACCAAAATCAATGGTCCTTGAGAGCATTTGTATTAGTTTTCTTTGTTGCTATAAAAATGATCACAAACTTAGTGGCTTAAAATAATATAAATTTATTAGCTTATTTCTGATGATCAGAAGTCCAAAATGGGTTTCACTGGGCTAAAATTATGTCTTGCAGAATTCCTTCTCAAGGCTTTAAAGAAGATTTTTTTTTTCCTTTTCTATCCTCTAGAGGTCACCTGCTTCTTTTGCCTCATGGGCTGTTTCTCTGTCTTCAAAATTAGCAATCACATCACTGTGACTTCCCCTTTGATTGCCTTGGTCCGGGTCCAACCAAGGTAATCTGGGATGCTCTCCCCATCTCAAACCTCTTAATCACATCTGCAAAATCGCTTTTTCAATGTGTGTTGGGAGTCTTCAAGATTACTTCCAGGTTTAATTATTTTCTAGGAAGCCTCAAAAGACACAATATGCAGTCTTTATAGCTATGGTTTAATATGAAAATACAAAGCAAAGTTAGCCAAGGGAAAAGGCACATGGACAGTCAGGAAGGAATGAGATGTGAGCTTTTCAAGGTCCACCCCCAGCAGCGTCACTCAGGATGCGAGTCCTCCAGGAATGACTTGGACAACACCTGTAAGATGTCACTAACCAGGGGAATCATTACAAATGGTCTGGGGTTTACATAGGGTCCAGGTTATTTGGTACAAACCATATTGTCTGCACAAACATTTTAGGCATAGTGAGCACTCTTATGGAGACTATAAAAACTTTACCAGATGCGAGCCAAACGGTAATCCAGCAAGTAGGGATTTTCAAAGACAGCAGTTCAAGATTACTATGTTAACTCTTGGCTTCATGTCACCTAAGGTAACTTATATGTAAGTTTTAATGATTAATATGGACATCTTTTCTCTCTCCCTCTCTCTCTTTCTTTTTCTGTGGGGAGGGGGGGCACCATCCTGCCCACATTATCTTCATTTTACATTATAGCCCAGTGTCTTACATTTGGTGAGTATGTGGAAAATGACATTCCCTGTAGCCCAGGCTTAGTGCGTGGCATCACCATCCACTCTGTGCCTGAACAGAAAATCTATTTTGATCCATTCCTTTTTCTTGCCCTCCACATCCAATCAATCACCATGTCGTATTGATTTCACTATCTAAGTGTTTCTTGATTCATCTTATTACCTTCAATCTGCAACCACTACTGTAGTCCTGGCCATCATAACTTCTTGACTATTTTTGTCAATAACCTCTGACAGCTTTCAAGCTTCCAGCTTTGCTTCCCTCCAAGCCATTATCCAGATGGAATGGAGTGTTTTTAGAGCATAGATTAGTGGGTTTTTTTAGAACGCAAATATATTAGTGTTCTTGCCCTATTAAAAACTGTTCAGTGGTCCCTACTTCCTAAGAATCAATTTTTACCCTCTTTCACCTCATTCATTACATAGTTTCCAATCCTGTTTCATTTCTCTTGGTTCTTCGACCAAAACATGCCCCTTCTTGTCTCCAGGGACTTACATGAAGTGTTAATTTGGACCAAACACTCTCCCTTTTGTTAAATTAATTGTGATGAGCTCTTCGATTGTGCTTCACCATACACATTTATTCCTCAGAGAGATCTTAGTAGGCATCTAAATAGGCGTGGCACCTCAATTATGTTGTCCTACGTACCTGTGTTCTCCCTATCATTATACTTATCCTGAAAAATATGTTTTTGGCTGCCATCCCTCAGTTGTCGTACTCTCAATTATTGAAAGACTGTTTCTTTTGTTCATGGTTATATTACTAATATCTAGCACCTAGAATGAGGATAGTAGGTTTTCAGTAAGTATTTACTAACCGAGTGAATAAATTACTGTTGAAAGCATTTAAGAGTGAGTATATGGCTGCTTTGGAAAACTGTCTGGTAGTTGTTCAAAAGTTCAAACTTAGAGTTTCCAGATACAGTTCTACTCTGAAGAATATGCCCAAGAAAAATCAAAACACATCACATACAAAACTTTGCGCAAAATGTTCATAGCTGCTGTATTAATAATAGCTTCCAAGTGGAAGAACACAAATGTCTGATGCCTAATGCATTACTGATCTATGCTACAACATAGATGAACCTCAAAAATCTGCTATGAACAAGAAGCCAGTCACAAAAACTACTTGAGTTATATAAGGAGTCCAAGACCAGCTGGGACTACATAGCAAGAACCTGTCTCAGAATAAAACAAAAACAAAACTACAAAAAATGTACTTGTATCTGTTATTTTACTTTTTGTGTGCCTATTATTTGTGCCACGATTAGTGATACAAGACAGCATGTAAATACTTCCAAAAACCTTACCCTAAAAAAAGAAATAGTTGAATATGTGAATAAACTGTCTTCTTCCTCAGACTGTTGCATTTTATCTTGACTGAAACGTTTAGCCAGCTAGTTCACCTTACAACTCAAAGGATCACCCACAGGCTTCTCCTTGAGATGCCCACTCTACTTTGGTTTGGAGCAGAAGGGCTTTATGTAGATTTTGTCATATGAAATAGTAATAATAATAATAACAATAAAAATGGGGAAAGGGAATTTAGAGATGGAGGCAGGGAGGTGGGTGGGAAGGGGAAAGAGTTTTTGAAAGAATCAAGCTGTGTTATGTATGTGAACCTGATCCCTAAAATGAAGATAAACTTCACATACTGCACACAAGTACTAATATAATAAAAATTTAAAAATAAGTGAACAGAAGGTTTGAGACTTAATAAAATTAATACTTATTATTGATTCATCAAGGACATCTGTATGTAAAACTACCCTTCCCACCCCATGTTTTCCCCTACCTCCACCACTGCTAATGTGAGGTGCAGAAGAAGGTGGGGACCGGCTCAGGCTGGGGTGCCACACCACAGGTGTGTATCAATCCATGAAGAAAGCACATTCCTTCTTATTATCTCAAAGTTAGATTGGACTTGATGGCCTGCCTGAAAGGCTCTAGCAGGTTTGTAAACAACAGCTTCAAGACTGCTGTCCTAAGTGATCTGGCCTCATACCAGCCTTAATGACAGCATGTGTTTACAGATCCCCCTGGTATTAGGTCGTGCTTAAGTAGTTCTTACTTCTAGGGTTCATAATCATCTCAATTAACTCAGAAATTGTTTGGTCAAGTTTTTTATTAACACAGAACACTTCCAATTAAAGAGACAGCATTGCTAACTGCTGAATACCTAGCATTTCCTTGCTTTTCATCGTCAGGGGATATATTAACAGCAATAATTTCAACCTTACGTTTTCTCAGCCCTTAATACCTAATTCCTCTTCTCCAGTATGTATGATGGGAATTTAAGCAACTGAACCCATATCTCTTACTGTGTACTAAATTAAAATTAAAATGAATCGAAAATCTAAGTATTAAAACAGAAACATTGAACCTACTGGAAGATAAAGTAGGTAAAACACTTGAAGACATAGGTGTAGGAAATGATTTCCTAAACAGAACTGTAATTACACAAGAAATAACAGCAAGAATCAACAAGTAGGATTATATCAAATTAAAAAGCTTCTGCACAGGAAGAGAATCAATTAGAATGAAGAGACAACCTACAGAATGGGAAAATTTTTTTGCCAACTATTCCTCAGCAGAGGACTAATATCCCGAATATATAAACAACTCAAAATAAAATTAGACCACCTAAAATGAAAGACCCAGTTAAGAAATGGGCAAGTGAAATGAACAGACATTTTACAAAGGAAGAAGTATAAATGTTCAATAAATACATGAAAAAATGCAACATCTCTGGCCTTTAGAGAGATGGAAATTAAAATACTAAGATTCTATCTTACTTCAGAATGAATTGCAATAAGCAAGTAGAATAAGGATATATCATGTATGGGAATTTAATGACCTCCGTGAATGTAACCATTATATGCCATAAATATGAGTTAAGGTTAATAATACCAACAAGAATAAGAATGGGGAAAAGGGAGTTAGAGGAGGGAGGGAGAAGGGAAGGAAGAGGAAGGGATTGAAAAAAGAGAGACAAGCTGTATTATGTACATGTACCCACTCCCCAAGATGACTAAATTACATGCACTGCAAACATGTACTAATAAAAGTTTAAAAATTAATTAAAATAAAAGAAAGACAAGGCAGCCAAAGGGGTAGAGTTAGGACTTCTGTGGTGAGTAATCTTCCATGATCTAAGAAGTTCAAGAACTCTGCCCTGGGGATCTTGTCTGAGAAGCTTTCTGGACAATTTATGGGAATAGATTGGAGAGGAATTGAAACATCCTGGCTGCCTTCATGTGGGGACTGAGAACCCAAACACCAAACTCTTGATTTGTGTTCAAAAGATAACATGCAAGCTTTGTTATGGGCATAGCTTGTCTCAGCACATGAATAATTCTCTAGCAATGATGTAAGGAGGGAGCTGCCAAAAGAGTCTCAAATTTGCACCTAGGATTTTAGATTGAGCTACCATAATTTGTGACAACATTGAGGACAATTGGCCAGTGACAGGTTAGAGATCTGTAATGCGTTAATACTGTCTTTGTGTTGCTTTATACTGCACTTTTCTTAGGGCAACACTGAAATGTTCTTCATGTTGCACAGGATGTCTCAGTAAGACCAAGTGACATTTAAAGAGCCTAATGAGAAAGATGACTTATCTCTGAGTGGCAATGTCAAAGGACACATCACAGCTGCCCTGACATTCCCAATTATTTCCCAGGACAGTGGCATCCCTGCTGCCTTCTCAGCATCCCCCTCATTCAAGCTGCATTCATCCCTCTCTTCATCTGTTCAAGTGAGTGTCCTGGCACAAAGAGCATGAACTTTATCTCCCTAATGCATCTTGCCATCTCTGGCACATTTGTTGTTTGTTGTCAGTGGAGCCAGGGCTCAGCTGTTCCATGACAGGCTTTGATAGAGTGAATCAACTGTTGTTTTTCATCATGAAATACTCACTAGACTTTGTGCTTCCCCTTTAAAAATGAAGGCTGTTTCATAGTAGTTACTATCAGGAATGAAAGAAATTCAACATAAGACATTGTTATTTCTGCATTTGGCCAAGTTGGATGAACTGCCAGAAGAAAAAATGTGTTGATTTTGTAGAACATTCATTTAGATGGGACCAGCTTCCAAATATCTCAGAAATATTATTTTTTGGAAATACACTATAAAGAGCTTTTACACCCTCAGACAGATGGACACACACAGACACACAGAGAGGGAGAGAGATCATTATTTCCAGCTTTGCTCTGTCCTGAGAGGTCAGGAACTCTCAAAGATGAACTTTGTGGGAATCCAGAAGATTGCTTTTCACCTGAGTGTTATTTGAAATTTCCTGTGGACTTGGACCTGAAACCTTGGGGTCAGGGCGGAGGATTTGTGATCTAAAGATTCTTGACCCTGCTTCGTACAAAGCCATACATTAGTATTAGTGGAACTCACCACAAGATAGCTGTATGTCCACAAGGTAGCAGATGTCCAGCATCCAGAAAAAAGAGTAAAAAATTCAGAAAGTTTTCTTGCTTCTGAGTGATCAAGTTAAACCTTGTATGCCTGATACTATTATTCAAAATCTAAATGAACTCTAATTTTAAAACTATTATAAGGAAGTTCTAACATTGTAAGATTTTTAGAATGGCATTTAAAATACAACTAACTGAACCTCATTTATGGTTAAAAAAGAACAGGGAAGGAGACACAATGCATATTTATGTCCTATCTTTGTATATGCTTTACATTTCATCAAAAATAGCCCACAGCAATGTGCTAATGGGAATGTTGAAAGCAGAGCTTTCTTTGGTCAGTGGTTCTTTTTATCTTTACTAGAGGTCCCAAATAGCCCACAGACAGCTTTGCCAGTTATGTGACCTTGAACAAAGTCACTTTTTGCCCCTCATTTTCTCAACTGAAATGGGGATGCTCACAGTGCTATCTCATGGGTGGAATTGTGTATATGAATGAAGGAGCGAGTGTGATAAATAAAGCACTATGCCTGACACAGAACGAGCACCATGTGATTACTGGCTGTTGTACATGAGGTTCCTCCTCCACCCCCAAAAGCAGTAAGTGGAGAGATGGAAGGTGCGAGCGAGAAGCTCTCCTCTCTGGGGAGGACAGAGAAGCTGGTGGGCCCCGGCTGAGGAGCTCCCTCATTCTTCCCGGAGGGTCGGGGATCCTGAAGAAGAAGCAGGGCCAGGCAGGCATCTCCTCAGAGGGCTGAGCACTGGGAACTGGATTTAAGTTTGTTTAAAGATAATTGTGAAATTCAATGCTCTGTGCACATGAATCACTGCCTGAGATTTATACCCATTGCACTAATTGTCCTCATACTTATATTGTTTACAGGTGTGCTTTTGGATGTTTCCTATGTGCCTACTTTCCAAGACACGTCATGGCTTTGAGGACAAGGACACTTACAAACACAAACCAGAACCCTCTAGTGTGCCTGGATCATCACTCCACACACAGCCAGGGTTTAGTGAGCACTGATGCATGTGCTTCATTCTCGGTGTGGCTCTGATTATGAGTGCCAGGGCACGGGTGTGTGACAAGGGCCTGAGTTAAGTTATGGGACATGAAACCTCCATCCTGGTGTGTCAGTTCTGGTTCTGATCCAGCTGTTCTGTTGCTCAGAACCCTGTGAGACGTGATGTGTGGGCACTGGGTCTTGCGTTGCTTTGGGTAATAAATAACTGGCATTTATGAAAGAATGCACACCTACTGGAACAGTGGAGGACTGTGGATTGTGCGAATACCAGAGGTTAGATGGGTCAGGAGACAGCTCTGCGCAGGCGACCACACAGTGCCAGAAGGCTCCAGGCAGGCTTTCAGGGAAACCGTGAGATGCTACATCGTAATAACTGTTTCCATGTTATTGTTAGTGACTCGAATGCGATTTTGGCATTTAAACCTTTCAAGTATGCCACCAAAATACTATAATTCAAAAGAGTGTGACAAATTATGAAAAGTTGAAAATTACTGCTTTGGGATAAGTATATCTTTAAAAATATGGTGAGGCACTTGAATGTTAGGTTGGTGATTAGTTCAACGCCACCTTATTGGACCGAACACAGATATCTCAATTGGATTACTAAATACTCCTGCCTAATGTCAGGTGATCAGGCTGACTTTAAAGTCAAACATTCTGTATGCAGTAAGGGAACTGCAGTTGTAGGCTTGACTTGCACTTCTGCAGATCTTGATAGAGAGAAAAGCCCAAGTGTATTTAGGAGGTTTGTGCATGAGTGATCACAGTGTTTGCATCAGTTCTCCTTGCCTGGAAAGTCCCTTGGGGATGGTGCAGCTGTGGGCAGAGCAGCTACCGGGTACACAGCATGTGTGTCACAGATGAGGAACACTGAGTCCAGAAAACTCAGGCTTGTGAAGGGCACAGCAAACCTGTCCAATCTTGGCTCCCAAGAAAGACATTGTTTTATTACCTTGGAGTGTCAGGAAACCTCTGGGGAAGGCAGGAGGACCTCATTGCCCTTGAGTGGGTAAATAAATCTGCTCTCTGACAAGGGGAGTGACACTTTCTTTAGCTTGTATGGCTGAGTGTTATGCAAAAGTTCTTAACAAAACTATCATTAAGAAGTCATCACAGGGGTTGGCACTGTTAAAGAAATGATAGCACCTATCAAACCTTGATGTGGATTTGAGTTCTGCTTTACACTAATTGTGTCATCTTGGATAAGATATTTAACCTCTCTGTAAAACTGGGAGTAACATTCATAGAACTATTGAAAAGAACTAAGCTTGATGATGCATTTGAAGCATTCAGACCTATACCTAGCACCAATAATAATAAAACATTACAAAAGCTGGGCTGCATTAGGCTGAGAGTGGTACAAAAGTTGACCAGCAGTAGTGTAAAAACTAAAGGCAAGAAGCAGCCCAGAAGGGCCTCAGCTCCTCGCCAGTCTGGGAGGGACAGGCTGGCTCTGCCTTCCTTAGGAGGTAGCTCTGGGTATTACGGTGGCAAATTGTGCTGGCCCTGTAGGCCAGTGATGTGAAACCTATAGCAGGCTGTTTGCTATCATTTAAAGCTCTAAAAGGTTCTGCATCACTGCCTAAACCTGCATTCTAGGAAGAAGGGAGGTGGATGGGCCCAAAGCTTCTACTTGCAAGTTTTGTGTTCTTATTCTGGAGGGAATGCCCCTCCCTGGTATTTTGTCCATATACTAATTGGCAGGTTCTGGGCTACTTGGCTACATTTAGCTTGGAATTGGATATTTTTAGGTAGGTGCACAGTTGCCCCAACCAAAACTGAGATTCTGTTAAAAAGGAGAAGGTGGAATAGATTCTGTTTGGTCGGCTGCCAGGGGCAGCACAGACCCTGGCCCGTGCTCAAGCTGCTCAGGCTCCAGTGTACTCCCTTTCTGAGCAATAAAAATTCTGTCCTGGCAGTCACCGACCCCAGTTGGTGTATGTATTTTAATAGGCATTTATGTTTAAATTTGAAAAGGTTAATTCCGCTTGATCCAGTGGTCAAAGGGTAGCTGTATTCCCGGCTCCCAGATTTCAGACCTTGTGCATAGTGTATTTGGTGAACTCCAAAACAGAGCAGAATTAACATATCATAGTTAAAAGGCTCACTGGAAAGCCTTATTGCCCCTAACATAAGCAGCTTCATTATTTCACATTTTAATTTCCTCTTGTTCATTAGCAGGTACTGTGGGGCATCTTCAGTGAATTGGCTCTCAGCGTTTTGGCTTTGAGCCTCTCTTTCTATCTTTATACTCTCAAGAATTGGTCAGCTGGGTATGAAGTCATTCTGTGTAGCTTAGTTTCTTGGACATGAATTTACCTGTAAGTTCAGGAACATTTATTTCAGCCATTTTCTCTGGTGTAAATGTTACTAAAATGTATTTCTCACTTCTCAATGAGAGGAAACTGAAAATAATTTATTTTAATTTCAGCGATTCTGAATCACGCACCAAGGATCAATCATGATGAGACTTTATAGTTATAAATATTGATGTGAACTCTTAATGTCAGCTTCCTGCTTGCTTACTTGCTTCTTTCTCAAGAATGAAGCTAACTTACTTGTAAGCCCCTTTGGGCCCACGTCTCCTGGTCCCCTCTAGAGCCTCCATCATTCTTAAAGAAGTTATGAAAGCCTGCAGTGTGCTGCTTGCCTGTAGCTTTTCATCTATGTTAAATAATTATCTACCTGTCTGCAAGAGGTACAGTTGAACCACTAGCACCACCAACCTGCGCACCCTTCCTGGCACCTTTCCTGCTTTCACCATGCTAATTTTATTTACAAAGTAAAGGGGACTCTCCTTTACACTGTCAAAGTCTGTTGTGTGTGCTTTGGGTAGGCTTACTCCAAAGAAGTCAACATTTCCTGCAAAAGGCAAAGGGTGAACATTTTAGTCTATGGGCCTCATGCAGTCGCTGGCATTACTCTTCTTTACTCTCATTCTCAGCTCAGAGAGCCAGACCTGCTCCAGACTCGGCCTGCAGCTGAAATTTTATGACTATGGCTCTAGAACACCCTGTTCCTTATCATTAGAAACACGGTCTTGAAACTTATCCACAGTGGGCCTTACTGTTTAAAAAGGGTTGAGGATGTACTATAGCACAGGTGCTTTCTGGTCCCTGAGATCATCTTGCCCACTCTGAGGAATCTCATTTTATCTTGGACTCCTCTCTGTTAGCAGAAAAGCATGACAAGCCCAGAGACTGGCAGACCTTTACATCAGCTTTTACCTTGAGCCTGTTTAGATGAGGGGAACTTGATTCATTGGAACCTGCCAAAATAAAGGTTGAAAACATTACAGGAGTAAATTTTTAAAAATCAGCCACCTAAAACTACTTAGAGAATAGGCTATGCTAAAAAAAAAATCTCCCTGAGACTATGAAATCCTCCTTCAGGACTACGATTCATTAACCATCCTCGCTGGTGAATATATACCCTTTAATGTGATATCTTACTTGAAATGCCAAGGCCACCTTGTGGGGACAGTACACAGCTACAGCAGCTGCATTTGTTGGTGAGACCAGCCTGTTAGGGAGCAAGGGCAGAAATCCCGGGAACTTTCCAGGGCTTTCTGAGGACCGTTATGCACCATGTCCCACCCCAGATCCTAAGATTCTTGGCCTCGGTCCATGGGTTTTCTAAGGGGCTGGAGACAGCCTTAGTGTCTCAGTGACTACATTAAAATCTGTATGTGGAGCACATGTATGTAATATGGGCATATTTCTTGCCATAAGTATGTACTTAGAAGACAGAGACCCTATCAATTGTTTTGCAGAGAGGGTTATTAACAAGTTTAAAATTATTAACAAGAACACTGAAAAGGCAAAAAGAGGCTAAGTGATCACAGAGGCCGCAGTTGCAGAAAGCTACCACTATCCCTACATGGAAAAACAACAGGAAAGGGTTGGAATAATTAAAATTTAGAAACTTGGGAAGCCACAGATCTGAAGCTGGGATCCCTAAGAAGCTAGTACTCAGAATGCTGGGACTGGCCTCTGAGAGGGGGCACTGGGGCAGTGGGGCCAGTCTCCCAGCAGCTCACAGTGAGCTGTCTCTGGGAGAGCAGGAGTCTCCTTATCTGGGTCTGAGGAAGTTTCCAAGCAAACTGGCATTGCAGGCAGGAGGAGAAAGCGTTGGTGGGGTAGTGCTTTCAGGAGCAGCAGGGGTGGGGAGGAGGAGGGGTCAAGAAGATCACAAGTAGCCAGAAACCTGTCTCAAAACATAAAAAAGGGCTGGGGATGTAGCTCAGTGTGAGGGCCCTGGGTTCAATACTTGGTACTGAAAACAAAGTCTTTCCTTCCAGCCCCAGCCTCACAGTTTCCCTGAGGCGTCCTCTATTGATAAATTCTGACAGCTGGCAGGAAGGAAATGTGGTTTGCAGCATACAACACTGGAGGGCTTCAAGTTCACGTATCACAGCTTATCCCTGGCCCAGCAGCCCATAGACTTTATTTATTTATTTATTTGTTTGTTTATTTATTTATTTATGGTACCGGGGATCTAACTCTGGTTCTTGGGCTTGTGCCACAGGCAGCAAAACCACTGAGCTAAATCCCTGGCCCAGCCATAGACTTTCAATCTTCAAATTCATACAGAAGACAGGAACCCTAAGATTAAAACCTCTAGTTCGTATTTCTTAATATTTGAGAAAGAAGTTTATTTTATGCATAGAGGAGGTGCATCAGAATGTGACTAATAATTGGCTCAGTTTTGTTTTCAGGATTCTTGTGTCACTAAGATTAGATAAAACAGTCACAAATCTGTCACAAGTGTTCTGGAACTAAACTGACAGTGGTGAGGGCCATTTCTTTCTTTCAGTGTCTGCTCCTTCTGTTAGACTTTGCCTGGACAGTGATTTCTGTTTCAATGATGGTGTAGCACAAGCACACAAGCACAAGGACTTCCCTGGCACAGGACACCCCAGGGTTCGTCAGGACACTCAGGCCCTGTAAGCCAGACTGAGGTTCGACACACCCAAAGAGTTGGGCTGGTCCAGTGCATCTCTCCTAGGGATGAGGTTGGGAGGCAGAGCACAGCCCTGGCAGTCCTGCTCCCCACCAGGGGGAGCAAGCCCCTCTGAACATGAGAAGCCAGGGAGGAGTGGCAGACCTTGAACTTTCAGTCCTGCTTTCGAGGCCCTGAAATGACTGTGCGCTGCCTGTGTGAGCACAGTGTGCTCTTGTGAGTCACTTGCTTTCCTGAAGCTTTGAAAGATGGTTTTCTATCACTGGTACCCAAGAGAAGGCTGCCTACGGTAGCTCTGCTGTGCAAATATTGTACATGCCTATCTGAGGAGGAAGTGGGGAGGTGTGCTAAGTGCTCAGCACGATGCTTGTCCACATTAGGTCTTGGACACAGGATCACATTGTCCACACCTCTCTTGTCACGAAGCTGTGTAGAAATTTCCCTTTCCACCTCTTATTCTGCCCTGCTATATCATTTGGCTTCCCCTTAGCATCCTGTTATGGCTTGGGCCTAGATGTTGCTGAGAACGTTATTTGGTCATAGGGCTTTTCCAGAGGTGGCTACATCTAGAGTGTATGATGCTGGGATTGAGGGCATGAGATTACTAAACTAGTACAGTGATAGGTTTGGGACTGCCCTAATCCAGGTAATCAGGATAAAAAGGGCAGAGAGACTCTGTTAAGGTCCCTTGTTGCTTTTGCTGTTTTCTGCCACCATGAACTGTTTCTCCTCTGCCACACCACTCTGCCTTGGAGCCAGCTGATTACGGACCAAAACCTCCACAAACTGTGAGAGAAATAAACCCTTTCCCTTTTAACTTTGGGTGTTGGGTATTTTGTCTCAGCAATGAGAAAGTAACTAACACACATGCTGATATGTCCAGGGCCAAGAAAGTCCAGGGAGGTAGCTGTGGATCACAGTGGCAGCACACTGCTCCTCCAAATGACCTGTGCTCACTGCCAGTGTCTGAGGGTTGGTGTCCATTTAGACCTCACGGTTACTTCATTTACTGCTTGTCTTCTGCTATCATCAAGGGTTATTGCATGTCTGTCATTATTGTATTTCTGATTGGTAATGTTGAGGCCGCACATTACAATATATTTTCTTTCAGGCTATTCTTTTTGTCATGTTTTTTCCAAATCATATAATATCACCACCACATCTTGGCTTCTCACGTGAAAGTCTGGTGACTTCTATGTTTATTTTTATATTTCAGGGGATCAATGTAATAATTTTCAATGAGAAATATAATTCTGAGGCAGACAAATATATTCTTTTGAAGCACAAGATAGACATCTAATGATAATCAAAGGTTGCATATTGATCCAGGCATCAGCATAAAAGGTAAGATGTCCCCCCACCTGGCCCCCAGCAAGCATTATTGCTGTGGGTTTGAAAAGACAAAGCTATTTAGCTGTTCAGAAATTATTTTTGAATTATTATCAAACAAGACAGCTAACAATAATTATGTGATTGCTGCTACTTTAAAATAAATAATTAAAATTGTTTTTGGGTTCTAACAATGATATCTCATAAATACAAAGAAATGGGGATGTACTCAATTCCAAGAAATTTGAAAAGGAACAAAATAAAAACTAACAAAGCAAGTGAAAGGAAGTAATGTTTGGAAAATTTCCTACAATAATTAATAAATTATTACTAGGGAGGGAGATAGCTTCATATGAGCTCTACCTTGCTCAGTAAACTATTGCATTCTCAGCTTGATACTTGGGATGACAAGTTGATCCAGTCTCCCCTTTTTAGATGACTAAAGTAACTCCGGTGAGTGTTCAGCCTATTTGGATCACACAGGTGTTCTCTGAGATGCATTCCCGGTTTTGTGAGTGCAGTGAGACAGTGTGTTACAATAAAAATATGCTCACATTTCTGTCCTGTGCCCCAGCTTCTCCTGCCTTTTGTGCTTCCATCTGCCCAACTGCTCGCTGGTCAGTTCTATGGAACAGTGCCCGTAACACATCTAACAGAACCTTCAACTCCTCCTACAAGACCTACCTCTCTTCCTTGTTCCTCTGGTCCTACCTGATCCCCCTTACCCACCCATTTCTTAAGCCCAAATCCCAAGTCATTTTGGCTTCCCTCTTTTGTTCACAGTCCACATCCCGTCCATCACCTGTTCCTTCACAGGGCACCTCAGCTCAGACATCACAAATGTTCACCTGTTGTGCTCCCATCTGGTGCAGGGTCCCTCGCCTCCCTCCTGGATCTTGGCAGCCACTCACTGGCCTCCTACTGCCTCCCGCTAGTCACGAGTCCCCACACAACCAGCCCAGGGACAGTTCACAAACTCAAATCACCCCACAGTTTCACATACTCAGAATGCTCAGTGAATCTCCAGTCTACTCAAAATAATCAAATTTAACATCCAGGTGAATTTTCTTTTCTTTGTTTAAGACAATGCCTTTCTGAGCTGCCTAGGCTGTCTTCAAACTCATGGGCATGAGTAGTCCTCCTGTCTCACGCTCCTGAGTAACTGGGGCTGCAGGCACTTGCCAACGTGCCTGGCTTCACTCAGGCAATTTTTTATTTATCTACATTTTCTGCAATTACCATGTATAATTTTTATAACCTAAAAGCAATTTGTGTTTACATTTTTGTCTTTATAAGGGATGTAACATTTTAAATGGAAATTAAAGAACTGATTTCTTGGGACATTTTTATATCTTTAATCACTTGGTTTGATACACCTACACTGTTGCTTCCTTTTGTTTCAACTATTTCTATTACAAGTTAGATAAAAGGTAATGTTTAGCGACACTGGGGGACAGTATAATATAGTGGGAAAGACACATGTCTTAAACTGTAAGACTTAGGATCTAGTTTATTTCACAGTGTATTAGCCAAGTGGCTTTAGCCAGTTGACTTAAACTTTCTGTCCATCTAAAAAATGTGAAACTAATAAAATATGGTTTACTTACCACATAGGATTATTTTTGGTGAAGATCAAATAGATGTTTGAAAGCATTTGGTGAAGTGTAAAACACTTAATGAATCCTAGTTTAAAATACCAGAATCACATACTAGAGAAATGATGCATTGTAAAATCTGCAGATGGAGTGACGAATTACCTTAAAACACTCACTGAATTAAATTAAGGATTCAATTGAGTATTGCACTTGTATGTTATAATAATCCAATATTCATATGCATAGAAGATGATGGTTAGATTAGTGGATGTCAGATGCTAACGGAATAAAAATTAAAATGACAAATGTAGAGTTGGAACAGCCCTGTTCATCAGTAGAGACAGCTGTACATAGCTCAGAGAGAAGCTGCCTGGTTAAATGGATGGGTTTTCTTACACACTGAGAGGCAACAATGGGGCTATGGGTGGGAACAAGTGCCCTGGTCCGTATGCGAGAGGAATAGTGCTGGTAACCCTTCTGGGAAAGCCATAGGTGATCTGGAGAAAGGGTGCCTCTCCTCAGGAGAACACTTATTTCATCAGCTCTGGAAGCACCACAGAGAGTAGAGATGAGGCCTAGTGAAGAAAAGTTCTCTGTTCACTGGGAAAAATTAGAGTTGTAGACTGAAGAAAGAAGAGTTCTGTGATGCTCACCAGTTTGAAACATTCCAACATGTACTGAGTATCAGACAGGTTGCTAGAACCATTTCTACGTTACCATGTTGGATCTTTAGTACCCTTTTTCAGGTAGTTGTATTATCTGTCCATAATTATAATGAACACCTGAAAAGGCCTATTTGACGCACAGTCTTGGGAGCTCCAGCCCACAGCTTGGTCCTGTGGTGAGGAGCACATGGAGGTGGCAGTGTGCAGTGGAGAAAGCCGCTGTCCTCTGGTGGGAGCACATGGAGACAGGGGACAGCACTGTGCCCACTGTCCTCTGTGAGGATATGCCCTCGGTGACCACCAGACCTCCACTTGGCCTCCTCCTCTTACCTGCTCCAGCACCTCCCAGAAGCACCTCCAGAGGCCCAGCGTCCGACACATGGGCCTTTTGAAGACATTTAAGATCCAAGCGGTGCAATGGGCATCATTTCCACAGACAGATGGGAAAGCTTCAGGGTCTGTGGAGTGGGAGACGTTGTCTAGATGGCCTAAGGAGCACATGACTGACTTGGGATGGCAATCCAGCCCCACTGGCCTCAGCACACTGGACCCTCTCAGACACCCGTGAGCTTCTGCTTATAGTGGCCTCTGATTGTTCATGTTAAAGATTTCCAGAGAGATGGATGTGAATTTTTTCAGGGATGTCAGCAAAGCCTTTGATTCTAGGGTATGATACCATCAGAAGGAACAAATCCTAGTGATGTGTGAAGGTGCTTTCTTAAAGAAGAAAAATTAGATTTATGGCTTAGCTTGTCTGAAAGATTAGGATGATTTTTTTGGTGTGTATTTTCTTGGCAAAGAAATATTTTGATACTTTGAATATAGCCTTTATAACTTCCTAAAGAATCTCATCAAATCATTGTGTATTAATGTAAGAAACCACAGTTTTTGCTGCACTCATCCTCTGATGGTTTATTCAGGTGTACACAAATAGCATAGCTGTCTGTAATTCATGACCTGCTTCACGGAGTCAGGGATGTTATTTGACAAGGACACTGTTTCATTAACATTCTTCTTCTCCAAGGCACAAAACTGAACACATGATTTCAATGAGCTCTTTTCAGTCATACGTGGTTTCTTTTCAAATGCTTCAAGACAAGACTTTTGTGTTGGGACAAATCCAAGATTTAGTGAAATCCCAGCCTTTTAAAATCCAGTCTTTTTTTCACAAAGATTCACATTTTTCTAATGTATCATGGACTTACCCAAGCTTCACATTTTTATTGGGAAAAAATCTTTTAACATCAAAATAACTGAGAGTTTTGTTTTCAATTTATGTTTAGTTATGAAAGTAAAATCCAAGAATACAGAAACTTGATTTGAAGCATTTTATACTGAGGCTTTGTAAAATGCATTTGTAAAAATCATGTATCCATGATAGAAAGAGAATTAGGTTCTCTGCAATTACTTTTAAAAGAAGAACATATGTAAATCTTAGTATGGAAACAAGGATGGATTGTATATTCATTGACCATGGATACCGCTAGATGTATGTTGTTACTTCTATATTATCTGGAGTAAACGATACTTTAACAATTACTTTCTTATAAATGGAAAATTCAACACAAAGTCATGTTTTAAGCTGTCCTGAAAAAATTAAAGACAAAAAATTTGGTATCTGTTTCTTGTGGCCCCTGAAGTCAATCCATACATCTTATGCAACAGAAATGACGTTTTAAAGGAAAAAACCATTAATTAGACATAGTATAGGAAGAGATAATTTCCATGATCTTTAAGATTCATATTTTCTAGTGTAAGAACCCTTAATTGATCCAAGTATGAAGCCAATTGCCTTATCTGATTGAAATGGCAGATACTATATTGTGTGACAGAATCAAAGTGTCATGTATTTTAGAAATACTTCACAGCTTTAGAGTTTCTACTTGGCAAAGTGTTTACTTTAGAAAGTCTTTATAGTTTGTAATATTTTAGAAATACTTTAGTTTGCAGAGCACTTTGTAGATGGTCATGTTGTATCTCAGTTATCCATTTTGTGTTAACAAACTGCCCCTAGACTGGAGGGCTGTGCACAACATAGATTCTGTCTGTGGTGTTGCAGGGACGCTCTTGTTGCACATGGTGTCAGCAGGATCCTCTGTGCACAGTGTTCATCTGAGAGCTCACGCTGCCTTCTCCAGCAGTCAAGCTGGGACTTCCACGCAGACAGCAACTTGGCCCTAAGAGTGAGTTGGTGCTTAACCTACTGGTTGCATCTTGCTTGCTGTTATTCCATTGACTTGAACAAGTCACACAACAAAGTGTCCCTGGCCATGGAGGCTGGGAGATGCAGGTCATTGGGAGCCACCACTGGGTCCCCACAGGTTACTTCTCTTATGACTCATCCACTTCTGCCCATTCTCATTCTTTGGTAATAAAAGTATTATTTTTAAAATTAATTATATTGGTACATTTTAGGTATACAATATAATGACATGCATCATTAAAAACTTGCACCTTTACATAATCTCTCTTGGTTCTTATTTTTTCCCCCTTCCCCTGCACTCCCTTCAACCCCTCCATCCCTCCCTATTTACAAAGACTTTGTTTCCATTTTTTCATTTTCTCATATTAATTTCATCTCCTTCTTTCCTTTCCCCTACCCCTTCCACTTCCCCTTTGTGCCTTTTCTTCCTATTTCACATTGTCTATTATACCTTTTAGTCCTTATTTACATTTTCAGTTTCTGACACTAGAGAAACTATTCAGTATTTATACATGTGTGCCCTGTTTATTTCACTTAAGAGTATGGCCTCAATGTGCATCCTTTTAGCAATAAATGTCTCTAATTTCTCATTTTTTAAGGCTGAGTAGTACTCCATTTTATAAAAAAACCCACATTTCCTTTATCCAGTCTCCAGTTGATGGGCAATTGGGCTGCTTCCAAGTTTTGGCTATTACAAATTGTGCTGCTGTGAACATAGGTGCACATAGATCACTGTGCTATGATTCTTTTAATTCTTTGGGGAAGATACCCAGCAGGGGAATAGCTGGATCAAATGAGACTTCCAATCCTAGTTCTTTGAGGTATCTTCATAATGATTTCCACAGTGATTGCACCAGTCTACATTGCCACCAGCAGTGGAGGAGGTTTCATCTTTCCCCATAACCCTGCCAGCATTTGTTATTGATTGATGTCATGCTAGCAGCCATTCTTTCTGGGGTGAGGTGGAATATCAGCATTGTTTTCATTTGCATCTCTCAAATGACCAGTGATGTTGACCATTTATTCATGAGTTTCTTTGCTATTTCTAATTCTATGTCTGAGAAATGCCTTACATTTCAGATGCCCATTTTTGGATTGAGTCTTTATATTTGGGTGGTCTGATTTTTTTAAGTTCATTATATATTCTAGATAGTAGACCTTTGAGGAACAGCAGGTGAAAATTTTTTCCCAGATTTCAGGTTGTCTCTTCACACTCTTGGTGGTGTCTCTTGCTGTGCAGATGCTTTTTAGTAAGAAGAGATCCTATTTGTTGATTGTTTGTGCTAGTTCATGGGCAACTGAGGTTTTGTTCATAAAATCTTTTCCTACACCAATGTCTTCAAGAGTTCTACCTAACCTCTGTTCCAACTGGTTCAGAGTTTCTATTTTAATATTCAGATCTTTAATCCATTTTGATTTCAGTTTAGTGCACAGTGAGAGATATAGGTCTAGTTTTAATCTTTGGCAAGTTGAAACCCAATTTTTCCAGCACCATTTATTAAAGAGGCTATCTTTCCTCCAATGAGGGTGTTTGGCTCCTTTGTTGAAGATGAGCTGGCTGAGTGCGTCTGGAGTTGTTTCTGTTTCTTCTAATCTGTTCCACTGGTCCTCAGGTCTGTTTCTTTGCCATTACCATGCTGTTTTTATTACAGTAGCTTTGTAGTATACTTTCAACTTGGGGGTTGTAATACCCCTCTGCCATGTCTCTGTTACCTAGAATTGCTTTTGCTATTCTGGGTGTCTTCTTGTTCCAAATGAATTTTTGGATTGGGTCGGTGAAGTATGCTGCTGGGATTTCAATTGGGATTGCATTGAATCTATATAGCAGTTTTGGAAGTATGGCCATTTTCACTATATTGATCCTTCCTACCCAGGAGCAAGGGATGTCTTTCCATTTTCTGATATCATCTTCAATCTCTCTTTTTAAAGTGCTATAGTTTTCAGAGAAGAGATCTTTGATTTCTTTTGTTAGGTTGATTCCTACATGTTTCAGTTTTTTGGATGCTATTGTGAAAGGAATTGTTTGCCCTATTTCTCTCTCAGTGAGTCTGTTGTTCATGTAGGGGAAAGCTATTGATTTTTGTGTGGTGACCTTGTATCCAGCTACTTTTCTGAATTTGGTTATTAAGTCTAGAAGACTTTTGGTGGAGTTCTTGGGGTCTTCTATATAGAGTATCATGTCATCTGCAAATAATGACAATTTGACTTCATTTCCTATCTTTATTCCTTTTATTTCTTTCTCTTGTCTAATTACTGTGGCTAATGTTTCCAGAACTATATTGAACAGGAGTGGTGATGGTGGACATCCTTGTCTTGTTCTTGATTTTAGTGTGAAGGATTTCAGTTTTTGACCATTTAGTATGATATTGGCTGTTGGTTTTTCATAGATGGCTTTTATCAGATTGAGGTAGAAACCATCTATTCCAATATTTTGTAGGGTTTTTATCATAACTCCATGTTGGATTTTGTCAAATGCTTTTTCTGCATCTGTAGAGATGATCGTATGGTTTTTGTCCTTGGCTGTATTGATATAGTGTATTACATTGATTTATTTGCATATATTGAACCATTCCTGCATCCCTGGGATGAATCCCACTTGGTAAGCGTGTATGATCTTCTTGGTGATCTTCTGCATTCTATTTGCCAGTATCTTATTAAGGATTTTTGCCTCTATGTTCATTAGTGAGATTGGCCTATAGTTCTCCTTTTTGGTTGGGTGTTTCTCTGCTTTGAGATCAAGGTGATGCTTGCTTCCAGGAATGAATTTGGGGATATTGTTTCCCTTTCAATTTCATTGAAGAGTTTAAACATTAGTGGCAGTAGTTCCTCTCTAAATGTTTTGTAGAATTCAATGGTGAAGCCATCAGGGCCTGGGCTTTTCTTAGTCGATAAGTTTTTAATTATGTTTTCAATTTCATTGATTGATATTGGGTGGCTTAGAATTTTTAGGTCTTCTTCATTCAACTTTGGTAATTCATACATGTCTAGGAATCTGTCCATTTCTTCTATGTTTTCCATCTTATTGGCATATAGGTTTTTGAAGTAGGTATTGATGATCCTCTGGATTTCTGCTGGGTCCATTGTAATTTCTTCCTTTTCATTCCTAATTGCATGGATTTGGGCCTTTTCTTTCCTTTTTCTGATAAGGTTCGCTAAGGGTTTTTCAATTTTGTTTATGTTTTTGAAGAACCAACTCTTGGCTTCATTGATTTTTGGTATCATTCTCTTAGTCTCCATTGCATTGATTTCTTCCCTGATCTTTATAATTTCCTCCATTGTATGAGCTTTGAGTTTGTCCTCCTCTTCTTTTTCTAGAAGCTTGAGGTTCAGCACCAGGTTAATTGGGCTCACTGTTTTCCTAATATGCATATTCACTGGTATGAATTTCCCTCATAAGACTGCTTTCATTGAGTTCCATAGATTCTGATATGTTGTATTGTCATTGTCATTTAATTGTAGGAACTGTCTGATTTTTTCATTAATTTCCTCTGTTACCCATTTGTTATTCAGTGTGTTGTTCAATTTCCATGTGTTTATGAAATTCTTGTGTTTCTTTTGCTATTGATTACCAATTTCTTTGCACCATGGACTGATAATATAGAGGGATAACTTCAATTCTTTTGCACTTACTTAAACATGTTCTATGAGTGAGCATGTTGTCTATTTTGGAGAATGACCTGTGTGCAACTGAAAAGAATGTGTGTTCTGATTTTGTGGGGTGGAACACTCTGTAAACATCTTTCAAGTTCATTTGTTCAAGAGTTTGATTGAGTTCTAGTATTTTGTTGCTACTTTTTTGTCTAGTTGATCTATCTATTTGGGACAGTGGGTGTATTGAGGTCCCCTACTACTATTGTATTAGTGCTTATTTGATTTTTCATGTCCATTAATATTTGTTTTATGTAGTTGGGTGCACTAGTGTTTAGTGCATAGATATTAATGATTGTTATCTCTTCCTCTTGAATTGTTACCTTTACAAGGATGTAGTGTCCTTCTTTGTCTCTCTCTCTTTCTTTCTTTTTTTTTTTTGGTACTGGAGATTGAACTCAGGTCCTTGCGCTTGCAGCAGGCAGCGAAACTACTGAGCTAAATCCCTGGCCCCCTTCTTTGTCTCTCTTAATCAGTGTTGGTTTGAAATCCACTTAATTTTCAAAGAGGATAGCTAACCCTGCTTTTTTTCAGGTTCCTGTCACATAGAGTATTTTTTTCCACCCTTTACCTTTCAGTCTATGAATTTCTTTTTGAATTGTGTTTCTTGTATGGAGCATATCATTGGATCTTGCTTCTTGACCCATTCTGCCAGTCTATTATTTCTTTTGATTGATGAGTTGAGACCATTAACATTGATGGTTATAACTGATATGTATTGACTTACCATTGTCATGACTTTTTCTTTTTGTTGGATTCTCCCCCTTTGCGTTTAATTTCTTGTTGTGCCAGATGGATTCATTCTGCTGGGCTTCCTGGGGTTGTGATCTTCATTTTCTTTTCCTAGGACATTGTCTAAAAATTTTGGATTGCTGGTTTGGTATTCATGAAGTTCCTCAGGTGCTCTTTTTCATGAAATTATCTTATTTCTCCATCAATTTTGAAAGATAGTTTTGCAGGGTACATCAACCTGGGTTGGAGGCTGTTTTCCTTTAGGGCTTGGAATACATCACTCCAAGGTCTTCTTGAGGGTTTGTATTGAGAAGTCTGCTGTGATTCTGATGGGCTTCCTTTTGTATGTGATTTGTTTCTTTTCTCTAACTGCTTGTAGAATGTTGTTTTTCTGTTGGGTTTCTGGAATCTTAACTATTATATGCCTATGTATAGATTTTTTTTTGATCAAGGCTATTTGGAGTCCTATATGCCTCACTTATCTGTATATCCAATTCTTTTCCCCTGATTGGGAAGTTTTCTGCCATCACTTCTATGAAGAGTTTTTTTTTTATGTCATCTGCACTTTCTCCTGTTTCTTCATTGACTCCAGTCAGTCTTATGTTATTTTTCTTTGGATTGTCTAGCAGCTGCTGGATTGATTTCTTGCATTCCCTTACTATTTTAAAGCAATTTTTCTTTTCCTGGTCACTAATTGCAATATTATCTTCTATATCTGAAATCTGAAATTTCCTCACACTGGCTCATTCTGCTGAGTAAACTTTCAATGGAGTTTTTAATCTCCTTGAAATCTGTTTGCATCTGTTTTATGGATTCCATTTGTTTCCTATGTTGGGATTCCATCATGTTCCTCAACTCCTCTTTTTTTTTTTATCTGTGTCCTCTCCAGATTTATTAATCATGTCTTGCACTATGGGCACAATTTCTGCTGTTATGTGAGAAATTATTTCTGGGGGTGGGGATTTAGCTCAGTGGTTCCACTGCCCGCCTTGCAAGCACAAGGACCCGAGTTCAATCCCCAGTACCAAAAAAAAAAAAAAAAAAAAAAGGAGAAATTATTTCTGATTTCATTTTTTCCAGATCCTCTATTGTCACAAGTTCAGGGAGTCCAGGTGGTTGAGTATCAGATTGTTCCATCTCATTTCCCTTTGCGGTTGCTTTAGGTGATCTGAAAGTCTGGTTTTGAGATTTGTTTGTGTCTTCTCATTTCAGTTGTGGGTGGGGGTTGGAGGGTTGTGTGCTGCTGGCGCCTGCATGGCTCACCTCCTTGATGCTGGGCGGGGCTCTGCTCCTCTGTGATAAAAGTATTATTAATAGGCTGCATGGTTACCTAGAGTAAATGGGCAAGAGGATTCAAATGGAATGCTATGAGTGACATCTGTCTCTATTTATAACTAACAACATTACCAAACTTACCAGTTTATAACATCAAACACTTCATTTCCTCACAGGTTTTGACAGTTAGGATTGGGGAGTAGCTAAGTCGGTGATTGTGGTTCAGAGTCTGTCACGTGATTGCAGTTACTGAGAAGGGCAGTCATCACATTGAAGTTAATAAGGTGGGAGGAGAAATTTCACATGGCTCACTTGCATGGTTCACTCATGTGGCTGTTGGCTGGAAGTCTCGGCTCTGGTACGAAGGCCCAGTTCCTTACCGTGTGGACCTCTCCACAGGGTGCTTAAAAGGCAGCTAAAGAGAGGGAGGGAGAGAGAAAGAAGGAGAGACAGAGAGACAGATAGATAGACAGACTGAGGATCAGAATGGAGCTACACAAGTGTGTAAATTCCAGGACAGGGATCTTCGGTGGCCATCCTTAATGGTAACACAGTGGTGTTTTTCTTATTTTAAGCTTCTAGTATTTTTCAATATTGCAAGCAGTTACATGACACAAACCAAATCCTATGTGAAAAGTTCTCCACAATGTAGTTAATTAAACTCCAGTTTATCCATATTCTTTATTCTCATTAGGGGGAAAAAAGAAAAAAATTATTTCTTCAAAGTATAAACAGTTATGACAATATTTACTGAGAATTCGGTTCTCCAACCTGCTAGGAGTGTTTTTGGATTGTTTGAAAACAATTTAGAGAATATGGCCTGAAACAGAAACATTGCTGTCTTATTCATATTCATTGCAGAAATAATTACAGATTATTGTTGGTAAACTTGTCTTTAAAAAAAATACTATAAATGGGGAAGTGTAAACCATGTGTGGTATGAAGATGAATTTCTGTATCGACCAGTTCTGTTACTGCTTTGCTGCTGTACTCATGGTGGAGCTGTTGGTTAAACCCTGTCTTTAACACATCCAAGAAAATTCTGATCCTGAGAACATAATTATTAAGGAAATGTCACATTTGGTGTAGCTGTTTGACTCAGCACTGTACATTTTGGTGATGGTTCGGAAAGTGCATAAGGGCTGGACTTAGGTCGGGGACTCCCATTCCTCTGCTATCCATCATGTGCACTTTTAGGCTCTCAGGGAAGATCCCCAGCCAGAAAACAGGGGTGCTACCTCATGTTGGGGCATTGCTGTGTATAAGAAACATGAGGCTCACAGTACTTTATAAATGGAATTATTAATAGATGAATCTTCTTCAAAATTATATTAGAATTAGTAGCTTTTGTGAATGCTGAGCATATTTCCTAATAAGACCTTCTCTTTGTGATAATGTCTTGTGTGTGTGTGTGTGTGTGTGTGTCTTTAAAAAGAAGTTAAGGTACTAGGTGAGTTAGAGTGAAGACTATATTTCCTTTTTTAATTCCTCTTCTATTGGAAACTTTCTTTAAGCAATTTGAGTAGTATTAATACGGGCATATAACTAAACTGGATGGGAGGCAGAGTCAGCCCTCTCTGCCCCACCTTCTGCTTTCACATCCCTGCTCACTCCAGATGATGGTGCAGTTTTACGGATAACTCATACTCTTCCATGATCCCATCATGCTAGTCCAAATTTACTGTGTCCTCTTATTTCTATGTCTCACTCTTCCCACTCTTCACGTCTCATTGAAATTCTACTCCAACACTGCCTCCCCGAGGAAGACTGCTGGGGCCCCTGTCCTTTTCTCATCATTTCCTACCACAGCTTTTAAGTGGAGGGCACAGTGGATTTTGTATCTTTTCAGAGCAGTATTATACATACATGTGAATTTAATATTTCATATAAATGAAATTAACTGTTGTCAATTTAAAATATGCCATGTAAATTATTTACCTGTAAGTATTGGTTGGAGTACCCTATGCTTATTTTTTAGATGTTCTTTCTTCAACAAACAATATGTCATAAACATTTTCCATGCCAGTAAAGATGAGGACATATCTCCCTTAGAGCTGCATGGTATTTAAAAAATTATATGCATTTATTATATTCGATGATTTTTTTTGAATAATACTTATTTCCCTATCTGTTAATTTTGTTGTTGCCCAGGCTGGCTTTGAATTCCTAGTATAAGCAGTCTTCTTGCCTCAGCTTCCGAAATAGCTAGGACTGCACTATGGTGCCCAGCTTCTATCTGTTAACACTTGAAGTTACTTCCTGTCTTTCCCTCTGATTGTAAGCTCCTTGCTAGTATTTCTGAGAGATTGTTCTCAACGGATTGCTTGCTTCTCATGCACATTGAGAGCAGAGGTGCAGACAGCTTCTTTTGGACTGATTTTTTTTGTTTTGTTTTTGGATGCTTTTGTACCAAACAGCCCTGAAAGCTATAGTTACCACTTTCTAGAGCAGAAGTCAGGCATGAGTACTATCTAGCATATAAGGACACCGTTTCCGCCTGCCCCTCAGATCAAGGGCTGGACAAGTCTGCTTGTAGCCCATTATAAAAGGCTTGGGTTCCCCGGCTTAGAGTGCCTCAGCTGGGCCAGACCTTGTGCTACTCAGGATGAGAGAACTCATGTGAATTTAAAGTTCATGTGCTTTGCTGTGTCACATTCTTGTTCATTGTCTCTGGCTTAGTTTTCTATTGGCTTCTGCCAGCATCCAGGAAACTGCAGCAGGCTCCTTTGTCAGCTTGCATTATTTTAAATCTTAGACTGTTTTCTCTCAGTATTGTTGCTGTGGCTTTAGAAAGCTAATATTTATTAAGTGCCCACTACAGGCTAAATTTTACATGCACTTTTTTTTCTTTTAGCTGTCACACAATCCTCATCAGCAGAATGTTATTCCCCCAATTTATAAGTGAACAGACTACATGGAAATGTGAATATGTTGTTAAGATTACATCATCAGGAAGTAATGGAGGGGGAGCCAAACCGGTCTTGAAGCCCCAAACTGTCACCTTGTGCCTCAGTAGATTCCATAGTTTAAGCTATGAATCATCCTAGAAATCATAAGTACTGTAATTGAGCCAATTTCCTAAGCAAAATGAATCAATAAAGGAAATATACACAAGGGAAGGAAGATATTTGCATGGAAGAAACTCTTTCTCTTACTCCTCAAATAAAATGACAAGAGATAAACACTATATACACAGCCTAGACATGGAAATATATGCCAAAATGTATGTATCAGACATACGCCTTGCTGTCAAGGATCATACCGTTAGGTTGGGAAGGTAAAATTTACCCACAGGAAGCAATTAGGAGAAGGTAAGACAGTGTTTAATTAAGCTCCATATTGAGGGTCCATAATGAATGGCTCAGGCCATGAGTAAAGCACCCACGGACCCAGAGGCATGATCGATGAGGATCATATTCCTTTGGAAGAGATTTCTGGAGGAAGCAAGGCTTGAGCAGAGCCAGGAGGAAGGTAAGGTCAGCTCCAGGTAGAGTAAAAACCCTAAGGAAAAATTCCAGGAGAAAGTAACACTGTTGTGTGCCAGGAAAAAATACTTCTTGTGCTTACTTTTCTCTTTACATGAAAAGAACAGTTTTGTATCTGTTTTTAAAAATCACAACACACAGCCATATGCACACACACAAATTCGAAACACACACAAAGAAACAAAACTCACTGTGGTATTTTCTCATTTGCACTTAACTCAGAGTCTGTGAGGCTTTTTCCTGGGGTGGATGTTGCCACTGGCTCCTGACATTTTTAGCTTGATTGGATCCCTGCAGTGCTGTCTACTTCAGCCTACCTTTTTTAGACCACTTGAAAGTTTTCCAATTTATTCAGCAGAATATATCAGCCTGTCAGCTCTGGAGAGCTGGTGCCAGCAGAAGATATATCTTTCCTCTGCAGGTGGCACTGGCTGCCAGTTTTTCTTTGGGGTGAGCTCTTGTTTGGAAACAGCTCTCCCTCCATGGTTTGAGTCCCAGTCGCATTAGGGTTCATCTCCTTATCTGTCTCCTATGCTATCTGGGTAATGGCTACACCTGCTGTGTGTGAGTGGCGAGAGGAGCCTATTGTGTTATTTCTTTGCTTTGTGATTAGCAAATTACTTTTTTGCTTAAACTGGGTCATCCCATGTCTTTTTTCTTGCCTGAGCAATTTATCTGCCTCTATCATTTCCTAGAAGTTGATATCAGTGTCAGTTTGCTTCAGATGACATGTCCCTGGAGTCCTTGAAGTCCCTGCTATCTATCTTCCCTTTGATTATTCGCCATCCTCCTCCTGTCCATCCTCATCATATGAGCAATCTGGCTCAGCTGAGCTTCCAGGAGCTTGCCCCACCAGACTGCAGTGAGGACGGGAAGATTTCTTCTGGGGTCATCAGAGACTTCTAGAAGGTCCCTCAGTCTACTCCTGATCACAGAAGGCAGAGCCCGAAGGCGAAATATATCTTCTGCAGTCAGTTTCACTAAGTGGACTTTATGAAGTGATATTGAAACCAAAAGTAATAGTGGAAGAGGGAAAGAACTTTTCTTGTTTCTGGCATTTCTTTCTTCCATTCATTCTCTGCTCTTTTGAATATGAATTTCCTTTTTTTCTTTAGGCACATTTTGAATGTGAATTTCCTTTTTTCTTCAATCAGGAGATTAATTTTTTTTTTTGGTACCAGGGATCGAACTCAGGACCTTGCGCTTGCAAGGCAAGTGCAATGCCACTGAGCTAAATCCCTGGCCCAATTTGTTTTTATACTGCAACCAAATGAATCATAATTCCAGGCTGAGTCTGGAGGCATACTAAGTTCTGAGAATGGAAAAGTCCAGAAGAGGTCTTGCAGTCAGTTCCTTGCTCTTCTTTCTAGAAGGGAGGGCCCTTGAGCATCCTGGGCAGATGGGTTTTGATGCTATTTTTTTTTTTTTTTTTTTTTGGTACCAGGGATCAAACTCAAGACCATGCGCTTTTGAGGCAGGTGTGGTGCCACTGACCTAAATCCCTGGCCCTATTTTGATGCTATTTTTAAGTATCTTTTAAAACGGACAGTGGAAGGAGAACCTGGCTTCTGCTGAATGGGTCTGTTTTTAACAAGTAATGGTGTATTAATGAGGATTGTATACTATTAATAAAACAGCTAAGAAAAGGACTGGAGAATTATGGTAGATAATGGTCTGAAGAACATTTACTATAAGCCTGATTTTATGATACATTTTAGGAAAGCAGTTTGATCATAAATACTCCCTCACTCATGACATGTTGCACATAAAGTCTGATCACATGAACAACTTCAAGATACCTTCTAAAATTATAGTAGACAAGAAAGGATAACTTTCATATGCTAGAGTTCTCTTAGGCTTTTGCCACCCTTGAAGTAGAAATCCTCAATCAAATTATTTCCACTAAAAATTTACCCTTAGGAGAACTCCTAGTAAAATGATAAGGTCAACTCCTTGAAAATATTTGAACTTTTATAAAAAGAATGAGACATTCAATCAGGCGATAAGTGGCTCACAGGTGTCTTGTTTCTGGATTTCATTATAATCACAGGAAGTTTTTGGTATTTTTTAGAATTATAGTGTTTGATCTTTTAGTCACACTAGGTTTAATTTAGACACGGGAGAATTTCTCTCTTCCCTTCTTATGCTCAATCCATCAGCTGAATTTTACTTAGTTATCTCCTTCATCCCACCCTAGGCACTGTGGTCAAGGCTATAATTTCAGGCATGGCCAGGACAACTATTGCAGTGATATTTTCCTCCCAATACTTCCTTCGTTCCTCGGCATATTTCAACCTGGGATTAAATACCCCTGGCTTTCCTTAAGCCAGAATCACACAGAACCTCACAGTATCATGACTCAAGTTGATATTTTTCTATTTACTCTGAACTGGGGAGTGAAGAAATACTTTGAAGAAGGGAAGATAGATAACAGGGTTATTTAGAACTTTGGAGCTTTATGCCAAATCTTCAAAGTGGGGTCTTAAGATTATTTTTTCCTTTCTGTGTATCCCCCAAATGTAAAGCATACTTATATTTACAATAAGTATGAAAACAGGAAAACACATCCAAACAATATATAGTAAAACCTTAGATTGTGAGTAACTTGTTCTGCCAGTGTTCCGAAATATGAGCAAACATTTCTAATAAATCTTAACTTGATAAACAAACCATGTCTTGCAGTATGTGTAGAAAGTGATGATGAATGACACCTGATCACAGCTGAGCCAGTGGCTCTCTTTCTCTCCCTCTCTCTGTGGGATTGTGGGTGATTGTCTCCCAACAGCAAGAAGTTACAGAGGAGATCTCATCTGCAGAGGAGGAGGAGAAAAAGGTGAAGGAATCCCTCACTTCAAATGAGATTGGGGAGATGTGTAAAATGTTGGGAACAATGCAAAATTTTGTATAAAAGCACTGCCAAAACAGCTGTAGCAGTGTGAGTGATGAATCTCTTTAACAACAATGCAATGTGCAATGTCATATTTCCACAAAATCCTCAAAAAGAGGCAAAAGTGTCATTGGAAATGTTCCTTATTAAAGTTGCATGAAAAGAAAAAGATTCCATTGAGCCAGTAGACAGCAGTGATTCCGTTAGTGACAGTGAAAGTCACCCTGCACGGTAACCCTCCTCTCTCTTATCTCCCTCACACCAGCCAGGAAGATTTTCAAAGGTGAGTGCAGATTAATTTGTTTATTTTTCATTATTATTTTGTGTTATATTATGTATTATAATCATTTTATATGAATATTTTGTGGTGGTGGAACAAATCATCTGAGTTTCCATTATTTCTTATGGGGAAATGCACTTTGATATACAAGTGCTTTGGATTACAAGCATGTTTCTGGAATGAATTATACACACAAGCCAAGATTTTACTGTATGTATTTTATTTGTCAGTTACTTAGTAGTATTTCTTCTTTCTGCTATTTTTAAGTCAACTATCTATAAATTATTTTATTAATGCATCCACTGATAAAATATTTTAACATGCAGTCCTGAAATATCTTTATATATGTGTATATAATACATTTACCATTTTACTAATGCTGTACACATTAAAAATATACATAGAAATTTAAACATAAGCCAAAAACAAATAAATAAATTTATTTCAATTATCTTACCAAAATTTAACCTGTGGTCTTGGCAGGAGTATTTTTAAACTACTTCTCTAGTTCATGAGCAACCTTTAGCTCAGAATAGAAAACAATCCATAAATGGAGCCAGGAGTGTAGCTCAGCAGCACAGCACCTACCTGGCAAATGCAAGGCCCTGAGTTCGATTTCCAGTACAAAAACCGAAACCAAAAGCAATCCATAAATCTGGCAGTTGGTTGGACTTCAGTATATACACTGCCCTGCAAGCAAGCACTTGCCACCATCCACACTGTGGAGCGACTTTTCCTCTCGAGTCTCCTGATCTCCCACATACAATGGTTACCACATAACCAAATTGGATAAAAGCGTGAGTGTTCATCTGAATACTAAACACTAGAAAACTGGTAAAGCTTCATTTTTGTTTTCAAAAAATAAGCTGAATATATATTTTAATGTTTTCTTTTCAGTCACATGAATGGCCTCCTATACGCCCCAAAGAGGGGAGCATTATCTTGGAGAGCACTATTTTTGATGTTATGAATTGATAGCCTAAAACAAAACTATCCATTTAGGGTGATCCTTATTTATAATATGTGGTGATAGATATACAAGAAAGTGTTCTAGTCAAGAAATCCCAGTAGGTCCTCAATTAAATAAGGTAGCTATGATTCTCAATGACTATTCAGAATCACCTCATTTAACTTTGCTACTCTGTATGAATTCCATTAAAAACACCTTTTTAAGGAGAAGTTTAATAACTAAGTTCCAATTAAGCTCTTTCAAGTACAGGTTAATTCAGATGTGCATTTGCTGAGGTATAGGTAACATCTATGAGAAATACTGTCAGTCCCTCACGGTGTGTTCATATAAAATAAAATACCCTAGAATGAAGCTTGTGAAATGCAAGAGACCTAATGAAGACACAGCTGCAGATGCTCCAGGGCTGTTGGAAAGCTAAAACATTTACTGATGCAATGGATCATAGAAAATGTGTTCAGCAGAGATGGGTATAAAAAGATTAAAGATGTTGTTTTAGAGAGTGAGAATATTTACTTCTCCTTCATTTTAGATTGCTAAAAACATAGGGAAAGGAAAAAATATGAGAAAAGGAAAAAGAGAAACAAAGTCTTTGAAAATAGGGGGGGGTGAAGGGGTTGAAGGGAGGGAGGGTAATGGGGAAAAAATAAGAACCAAGATTCATCATGTACAGTTACAAATTCCCAATGATGAATGTCATCATATTGTATACCTAAAATGTACTAATAAACTTAATAAAGAAAGAAATGATCTTAAGTAAGTTTGGAAATTACCAATATATATAGTTATAGAATTAATTTCTTTGTAAGCACTTTTTTAAGACCTTAGGGTACAATCTATTTAACTGTGGGAAAGACAGCAATGGCTTCCCCTAATCCAGGGATAAATATGAAACAGTTTATTTTCTCTCTCTTTTTCTCTATTTTGTACTTACCTGATAACTTTTGAAGCCTAATTCCTGGGACAAACAGCGGCTTATGTTACAGACAAAGGGCTCCCTGGTGCTATCTGCAGGAACAGTTGATGGCAAGATCATCTTCAGATTATGACCTATGAGATTTTGAGATGTATCTGAACTATTCAATTTTATTTGTACAAAAAAAGCATCATCAGGAGGCATAACTTCTTTTTTGTTTTTTATTTTTGGGTACTGGGGATCGAACTCAGGTCCTTGTGCTTGTGCAGCAGGCGGCGAAACCACTGAGCTAAATCCCTAGCCCAGGAGGCATAACTTCTTAAGATACAAGTCTGTTAAAATTTTTTTATTCTAAGTCACTTTTTGTGTCATTATGTGAAATCAGTGAATGTGTTTGGGAACAGGTATAATGAAGACTTTCTCATCCTCATGTTGGATGTATTCCATTCACATATTGTATATTCCTTGGGTATCCAGTGGATTTTGAATTCTCTCATAGTGTGAAAATCACATTTTTTGTCAAAATGATATTCAGCTTTTGTTCCATTGGCATTTTTAAAAAGAATCAAAATCTGGGCTGGGGATTTAGCTCAGTGGTTCTGCCGCCTGCCTCCCAAGCCCAAGGACTGGAGTTCAATTCCCGGTACCAAAAAAATAAGTATCAAAATCTATTAATATTTTCTATGAACTTCCAACAAAAAATTGTAAGGCAATACAATTTTCTCACAAATCGATTCAAATTATTATAAAACTATTGAGTGCACTACTGTGGAGTAAAAGCATGTGCTTGACTTTCCTGAAATTAAGGCTTAATGAATAGGCTTACACCGACTATTGATCAGTAGTCAAACTTTAGAGCTATCTATGAATCTTCATATTCCAGAAATTGCTAGAAATATGAAATTAAAACACAGAGGATTCTTGTCAACAGTTAATATTTCTCAGTGTTTTGGAAGTAGTTTGTAGTATTTATAGAGACTTTTCAATATTAGAGGTTAGAAAGAGGTTTCCAAGCCCAGTGGACCATCATGGTGGTGAACAAGATCTCCAGCTCTGGCCTCAGAAATTCTTCTTCAGTGTTCTAGGGGCAAAGAGTGAGTGTGGATAGAAATCAGTATTTTAACAACCTCCCCACGTGATTCTGTAATAACCCAAATTTTAATTTAACTATGAAGATGATCAGATAGGCAAATTTCAGGAAATCATAGCATTGATATACCTAACGCAGGACATTTGTGTGGGTTTGCTTATTTCAGTATTTCTGACGGAAACAATGTGATTCTGTTCCCTGGTGACAAGGCCTGACAGACTTAATCAGAGGGTGTGGTGAGCACCCAGCCATAGCTGGTGGGAGGAGGGTTATTAGAAGCAGCTGTGCTGTCCTGATGAACATTGGGCAAAAGGACAGAGGGCCACGGGAAAATCAGTCAACAGGGTGTCACCCCCCAGTACACTTTGACATGGATAAGAGAAGAGTGACTTTGATTTGAGCAAACAGTTTGGAAAGCAGCTGAGTGATACTGACCAGCTTCCTTGGACTTGGGAGGAAAACACTGCAGATGCATAGGAGAAAAGTAGCTTCTGCCCGGTGCCACAGCTTAGCATAAAACACAAAGGAAGTAAGACACAGGGAGGGCAGTTAGATACATAACAGGAGGTAGAGGTCAAGTGTTAAAACTCACACCAGTAAAACCTACTTTATGTGAAATTCCAAAGCGAGGTGCTAGATTACCACATGCAGAACTTATAAATGACAAATCTATGGCACGCATGTTATTGTGTTTTCAAGACAAAAGACATTAGTATGGAGTGGTAGAGTTGTTTCTTTCCTAAACTAAAACTTCAGTGTTCAGGTTGAATTGCAATGTTGGCACTTTGTGATAAATACACGGGCTTTGGGTTGCAGTTTGGCACTCTGTCTCTAAAAGGTTTGCCATCACTGAAGCAGGGGATCATTCATTCACAGAGACTACTAAAAGGTAGTGAAAGTGAACGTGGGGATATCTTTCAAAAGGGAAAGGGGTGTGTGTGTGGGGGGGTGGCAGCATTTCTCTGTCTTTCACATCAAGCTCAGTTTGGGAAGGCTTAATGGGACCACACTGAGAGCTCAGATGAATTCCCTGAGCAGAAAACCGTGCCTGCCACCCCTGTGTGACAGCAGGGTAGAGGTGGCAGTGTGAGAGATGGCTGTCACTCCTGGGGCTTGTTGGAACAAAGGATGTGTGAGTGTTGTCCATGTGGAAGGGGCGCCTTGCCCACAGTTGGCAGGATGAGGTACCTTCTAACACTGAGAGTCCAAACTGAGGGGTCACTGTGAAAGCCAGGGGCTCAGGAAGGGCGTTGTCTACCTGTCAGTGGGGCAGAATCGGAATTTTCCAGTGAAGGCAATTTACGAGGAGCCCACGGAACGGCCTGTGAGAAAGAAAGGGTTAAACACTTTCCTCCGAAAGACCCCCTCACCAGAAGAACAGCACCTCCCTGTGTCCACACCCTTTCCCTTAATCCTCTCTTCAAGCATCAGACCGGAATGTCTGGCTCTTGCTTACCAAACTTGTAGAAGAGAAGGAGCAGAGCAAGAACGAGGGAAGGAAGATCCTGCTTCTCTTCTCTCACTGCAAGCAGCCGCTTTAGGCCCAAGTAAGTGGGAGGAGAGGAGATCCTAGGTAAAATCATGTTTTGAGTTTTCATTATTACATGAACTACCTTAATTTACCTAATTGCAGTGTTTTTTGAGTTACAGTGGCTGAAGAATTGCTTATAAGTGTGAAACAGTCTTCCACTTACCTGTGTAGAGGGGGAAAAGATTTTCTTCATCCAAAAAATGTTTAAAACAAGGGAAATAAAAGTTGTTTGATCACATTGGGTTTATTCAGTACACCAGTTTCAGTTTGGCTAGAAAGGTCTATGTGCCCTGGGGGAAGATGGGGGTGTAGAGGGCTGGTGTTGGGGGTGGGAGGCAAAGTCAGAAGGTAGGAGAATTCTAGTACTGTGAGATCAGAGGCCAAGGGATAAGATCAAATTCTTCAGTTTTGAGAGCCAGCATAGCAACCCCCCACCCTGACACCAACCCAGAAGAAAGATAAATGGACCAAAGTGCTGCGCTGTGAAGTACAAGACCAACTCTAGTCCAGATCCCCGCCCCATTTCTGCTGCCTCCTGTGACATGTCCCTGCCTGCTCTACAGAGGAACAGAAGGGGTGGAACAGGACATTCAGAACTTATTGGAGTCGTAGAGGCAGAGACTGCCTTACCTTAAGAGATGGCTTAAATTACCAGGTCAAATTAAGGTGATTGCACTGGACTGCATTTTAGTTTCCCTCGGCAAGTAATTGCTGGTAGTAGGTGTTAGTAATAATATTACTGAAGGGTGATAGTTTGAAAAAGTCATACAAGATAGATGGGGGAGAAGTGGAGCATAGTATGAGAAATTTACTTTTCTCCATTTCTGTTGTATTTGTAGTGTTTCATTTGAAGAGGGAGATAAATCAGGTAACTGCTGTGTTACAAACTCAATATTTATTTCTTTTACTGCTTTTATGTTCTGTGTTGGATCTGAGGAGAAAGAATCTGGTGTGGGAAGAAAGAAGGATACCCTGGATGGAGGAGAAGCTTTGTACCTTTATGCTAAACAGCTCATACCAAGGTGTCACAAATAGCTAGGGTTACTTTGATTCAGCTGTTTTGACTGGGTAAAGAGCCAAGTGTGTTTAACTTTCGCCAACACACACTTTCCCCCTGGGGAGTGGGGTAGATTATTGAGGGGAAATAATTTTCCTTGATTTTATTTCCAGACTGGAGGTAAAGATACTGGAGATATGTAAAACGTTGTATGTGGTATTACTAAGATATTGTTATTAAACTCTTCCATTTTCACATTTTTTTTATTTTGAGAAGAGACTGAAAAATCTTACTACAAATAAGCATACAAACAAACAAACAAAAAAACAAAACCATGAGACTTCTGGACTTTCTGCACTTCCTAAAAGAACCACTGGAAGTCAAGACTCAGAGTGACCTTAGGATGTGGCTCCCTCATAGATGCTTTAGAATGGCAGCATGTCCATAAAAAGTGACAGGTATAGATTCCTGTGAGAAGTCAATCACTTTGGCTAATCAGACTGTATTACAACAGACCAAGCCTGACCTTTTTCCTGGTTAAACTATTTAATGTTTGTTAAAGAATCTATTTTCATAGTGGGGAGGGTATTAGAGGCAAATTAATTAGAATTAACAAATGGTTGATAACATGGGTCTTTTTCTAGAATGCTTTGATGGAAACTTTGTGTTTGTTTTACACTGAGGGTTAGTATTATTTAACAAAAAGAAAAGGAAAAGGGAAAATTTACTTCATTAGCATATTGGGAAACCAGGATCTTGCAACAGTATGTATCTAAGAAGCCATTAAATATCTTGATTAGTTTGAGAGATGGTGTAAAGATTGTTATCTTACTGGTTGCTGGAACCAAATACTGGATGCAGTATTGTCATGGTAAAAATGCACTGATCAGAAAACATGGAGATGACTGAATTGGCCTAGGTATTGGTCATATAAGATTTCTTTTAAAGAAACTTATTCAAAAGGTGATGGCAAATCTTTTAGAGCTTTCAATAATACAAACAGCTTGCTACAGCATGCATGCCGTGGGTTCCCACCACTGGTCTACAGCACACATAGCAGTCCAGCCATGGAAGATGCAGTCACAAAGCAGACATGGTATTTCTTAGGGCAGACCTTGTGGTCATTTTCTGTACTAAATGGTCACACTCCACACATATGAGTGACCTTCCCTCACTTCTTTCCATTGGGAGAGTACCCTTCATGAGTTGTTTCATTAAAGAAAACACCTCAAAACACTTTCTTCAACACAATAATTGACACGGTACATTTTAGGATTATATTAATATTCAATATACCAAATTCTTTATGCTCTTAAGCATAAAGATAGCATGCTATCACTTGAATCAAGAATGGACTTGTGATTTCAAATTTTATTAAAAGAGCCAAAGTGGGTTTTCATTCTGTGGGGCTCAGAAAACAGCATCCCGTTGTGTGTCCTGTGAAGGACACTGGAAGCCTTCTGAAGCAAAATCTTCCTCCTCCCTTCACCTGCCTCCTTTGTCTCTTGCTTCATTTCTCAAATCAAGCCATAGAAACTAGAATTTCTCTTTCCCGGGGGTATGAGAGTTGTAGTAGCTAGCACCCTCTTCAAAGCCAGCATGAAACCTAGAAATATTACTGTAATCTCTCCCCACCCAGAACACACTGTCCTTCTGGAGGGATCCTGTCCCACACTTGGAACGCAGCAGGAAGAGGCCGAGAAGCCGGTGCATACAAATGCTGCACTGGGTTGCCATCAGTCCTTTACTGCTGGGTCACACTCTTGTTCACGCATATTTCTACAGGGCTGTGCCTGCTTCGTGGAAACTAAACGTGAAAACAGTTTTCCCTGGGTCTTTGGATCTTCATTTCTGTGTCATATAAAACTATGATTAAATAAATCTGTTACTCCTGATTTATTTGTCTTTATTATAGCAGTGTGGGCTGCGATTCCTTTGTGATGGGGAGGAAAGGTCTCACACATTTCTGCCCCTAGGTGGCTTTTCTGGTTATGGATCCTGTACCACACACTCTATTACCGAATTGCAGCTGTTCTTCCTCATTTTTCTACTTGCCTACGTAGGTATCCTCGGGAAGCCTGAAAAGAGAGTCCTGACCAAAAAGAAAAAGAGGGTGATGCAGGCCCTGAAAGGACATGCTACCCAGTTGGGCTGGAGATGGTGAGTGGCCCAGACTGAGCCCAGCACGGTTCTGAGGGTGGCCAGGTGGGCAGCGGGCACGGGCCCGACTCCTCCCGCCCAGAAGGCTGCCGGGCTCGTTTCAGGTATGATATCTCTCAGCAGGTGTGAGCGCCTAGGAAGGCTGGGTCGCCCGCGCTGTGAGGGCGCCTTAGATTTCGGGGCCTCTTGTCAGGGCAAAGCTAGCAACACGTGGCGGCGATAAACTTACTGCAGGAAGATGGATGATTCGGCGTACGGATACTTCAGTGTCCTAAGGGTGATATACGGGATTTTAGAGAAGGTTCCCTGACACCATTTTATAAGGACACTAATTGGGCGTCTGAACTCTCAAGGACTGGTGCTCTGGGCGCTGTGGCTGTGCTGCCCACTGTGATCCAGTTCCGGTTCCGGCTCCGAGAACGAGGGCTCCAGGACGGCGAGGTGTCGGCGCCTGGAGAAGGGGCGCAGAAGTGGGGCCAGTGAACCCGGAGGTGTCCACGTAATCGTGACCTTTTCACTCTCTTCAATGATGGCTTCCTCAGAAGCGCTCCTCTCCCTCTACTTGGCCAGAGAGGACCTTTCAGGAACAGGGAAAGCGATGCACTCCGCTCCCGGCCTCCTCTCGCTGCTCCTCCTGCTCTGCTCTGTGGCTGCCTGCCTGCCAAGCCTCACTTCCGGTCTCCTCCCTGCCGCGTGGATTCCCCCTGCCTCCCACCTACCCATGTTGTGTTCTCAGCTCGTCACAGGAATTAACTCACTCGGGCCTCGCAAGAGCTACATGAGGGAATGCATTATCACTCTCATTCCATAAATGTGAGACAACCAACGTGATAAGCCAAAAAGTGCCAGGAGTAGCATTCACAAGGTAGAAATTACAGTAGGCACAGGAAAATAGAAACTAACTCACCCCACAGAAAGCCCTCAAGAAATGTTGATAGGAGTATTTCAGATATTTTACTTCTCCCCTTTAATTTTGTATTTTCTTACATATACATATATATTTAAATTTATAAGCATTTTCTTTTCATTGAAAAAAATGTGTTATTCCATCATTTATCTTATAGTGTTACTATTTTTAGTTTTTAGGTCCTTAAATATTTGAACCTTACTCCTCCCACACAATTTTTCATGTTCTATTTTCCATTTTAAACTCACATTTTAAAAAATTATATCGTTTGCATTCTTTTTTTAATCTTAAAAACTATTTACATAGAGTCTTCTCAATTCAGATCTCATCTCATATTTTATCATTTTTAATTCAATTCTTAATGGGATTCTGTATTTTTTAAAAATTTCTTTTACTTACAATATTTTATTCTTTAAGTGTTTTTAATTGATTAATTTGTTTCTAGTCTTCTTGAGAGAATTCTTGCCAATCTTCCTAATGCTTCTCTCTTACTAGTAACCTGGCAGAATGTGGAAGTTGGTCCTTGAAGACTATAAGAGTCTGCCTTGAACTGCATGAGCTGAGCTTTTAAGATCTGGAACAAGAGTCTGCACCTGAAGTAGCAAATTTGATGAACCGTAAGTGACTTTTCACTGAGATCCACTAAATTACCTGTGCTATGGAATGGGGTCGGGTGAAGTCATTAGAGAAAAGACAGTCGTGTAATAGCTCTTTACTTGGCTTTTTGTATCATGCAACTGGAAAAGAGGAACATTCCCTTATCACATTCACTGTTTTAGTTTTTTTTTTTTTTAATTGTTCCTGCTAGCAGGTTAAAAGTTTGGCTGAGATTAGGATTGGGTTTGTTGTTGGTTTCTTGGTTTATAGAACAGAGATTTTTCTTATCCTGAATCGCCGTAGTCAGGTGCACTCAGAATTTTGCATACATATTTTTGATGATCATTTTATTTTTGTTCTACATACCCCTGTTCCCTGAATATCAGAAGTGATATCACATTCTAGGAGGCATTTCCAGAATGACTGCAATGGATTCCATCTTTGTGGACCTTCTCCCTTAGGGACAAGTACAGAGCATTAGTGAAGATGTTAGCTGTATTCTTCCCTGGGGACCAGCAGTGTAGACCATTTCATGTTAAAACTATCTGCTTATCTGACCTCAGGGTGAATGCATTGGGCTGAATAATAAAAGGTAATGGAAATGTCTCTTACGTTCATTTCTGGAACAAAGCAAGCTGTAGCTAATATTACCCATGGAAAGGGTGACAATATTAGAGTGAACAAAGGGGCTTTAAGACATGTTGGTTACCTGTTGTTATTACAATTCCTGATGGTAGCTTAAAGAAGGAGTTATTTCCTCTTATTTCCTGTCAGCAATTTCAGTAACTTAAAAATATTTTGATACACACATTATCTGAGTAAATGTGGAAACCACCCTTCTTGACAAAGACTGCTCAGTAGCAAATAAAATCAAAACAATGCAAATCTAAACAAACTTAAATGACAAAGACAGCAGTTAGTGCTTGACAAATAAAACAAAAATCAGAAATTTCACCTTTGAATTTTATCAAATTTAAATTCCCAAAGCCTTCTCACTGTTAAATAAAACTGAAAAAATAACATTATATGGAAAGTTCCATCAAACAGCAATAAGATTAGGTAGGATTTTGGGAAGTGGAGCAAAGGATTGGTGGCCAGGTTCCCAGGCCTTCCCCACAACTCCTTGTACCCTGTAGCTGCTTTAAGAGTTTGAGATATTGGTGAGGAAAGTTATATCACTTGAATCATTCAGCAACTTCATGTGGTGGCTTATAAGCTTTATCAATTTCTTCATTTGTTAATGCTGAGTTTTACCTAAAATATTATCCATCCTTTTCTTTAATAGAAAAATTACAGACCTATGGTGTGCAATTAACTATTTCCTTTTACAATACAAGCCATGTCTTTCTTGGTGAATTGCAAATTTGATTTATTATGTTAATGTCTGTCTAAAGCAGGGGAAATTTAAGCATGTTTATTCTATTAGTGACTTATACTCTTTATCACCTTGTAAAATGTCTTCACAACAATGTGAAATTGCAACTTTAACACTATAAACAAGAATTACTTGACCTTTAATTTGTGGGCAAAATGAGTATAAATAAAACTGAGTCAATATCTTCCTCTATTACTCACATTCATATTAAATTGTGTCTTAAATATAATGGCAAGACCTGGGGTTATTTATAATAATCTTTTGATTAATCAAATAACAGTTGGTTTTGTGTGGGAGAAAGGTACAGAGTTATGATTTTCTTTATAAATTGTATCATATTTTGACAGCTGTTTTTCATTTGCTAGAAGCGTGGTTTCATATAAAAATTAGTGTGGTCTTTTATATGGTGATGACATGGTTTTATTGGCACTTACAATATTATTGAGTAAAATCATACTTTTGTAGTTGTTTAACCTAATCTAGGACAGTAATAATTTCTTAAAATCTTAAAAAATTATATTAATAATAACATATTAATAAGTTAGCATTTCTCGAACTCTTCACATGTGCCAGGCAATTTTCTTCTTAGGGCTTGACAGGAATTCTTACTAATTCTCACAACAACTGCTTAGAATAGACACTATTATTCGCATTTTTAAAATGAAGAAACATCGGTAGGGACACATTAATTTCCCAAATGTCACACAGTGAGTGATGGAGTTAGAATTCAAAACCCAGTTTGATGCCAGGAAGCAAATATATACAATAGGACACAAAGTTAAAGATCTGCTGACAGTTTAGTGGGAAATCAACTTACTTCAAATAAAAATATGGGTATCCTTAAGAAATTTTCCTTCTCATAGGCAATGTGAATCCTCATTAGTAACTACCAGTATTTTTACAGGCAGGATGGAAATGGCCTAGCTCTCTGTTGCTATCAAAGCACTGGAATTCTCATTTGTTTCAAAGTGATATTTTAGATTCAAGTACATATATTAAATTTTGTTTTCTTTTTGCACACTTCTCCCTCTGATGTATCCTTTATAGGTAAGACATCTGCTATTGGCTTCTTCAGAGAAAATTTTCACAGAAAAATTAGAAACATTATTGTTAATGTTAACAATAATTTCAAATACCATATTTTTCAGAGGATCAAGGCCAATTTGAGAAATCACAATAATATATTGTTCTTTAATAATTGTTAATGTATTTATTCTTTTGCATTTATTCCAAATTCTACCCTTATTCCTTTGCAGGCTTATTCCCAGCCTTTGATAAATTGCCTGTTGCATCTGCAGAAACATTGCACTTTTCACATTTGGTTGGGTCATGACATTATAGACAGCTATGTAAGTTAGAAATTAATGCGCAGAGAGGGATGGGCCCGAGAGGGAATCAGCGAGGATGAGATGCAGCAGGACTGGGGCTGGAGGTGAAGCCGAAGAGAGCCAGGCCTCGAAGTGGAGACACAGTGGCCAGGCCTGCAGCCTCCTAGGGCTAAATAGCAGCTTGAGATCAGACTGAGCCAGCACCGCCTGGCACAGTGAGCCACAGAGGCAGCAGATGCAGGGGTGGGCGACCAGGACAGATGGACCCGTACCCATCCCTCCCCAGGAATGCCATCCTTCTTCCCATGCACCCTTGCTATATGACCCAATACCCCGACAAAGGGCCTCAGGACCCATGCACTCTGAACCCTTGCTGGAAATCCAGAAGCTAGCTGTTCTTTTCTTCTTATCTCTAGCAGAACTCTCCTAACTCCCTCCTTTGGTTTACGACTTCATTCCTTGATGTTGTGAGACTTAAATGTGCACCTCTGCATCTAATGGTCGGGGCTTCAGGTGCACAGTTACTTGGCTCCCTCCTTTGGGCCTGCTGCACCTGAGGCAGGAGGTCAGGGTGAGAGCAGTCATAGGAAGCTGCTCACCTCATGGTGGTGGGAAGCAAAGCCCTATTGTTGGGTGTGTGCCTGTGAAGATGGACTTCCTTCCATAAGCCCCATCCTGAGGCTCCTTCACTTCCCACAGGGCAGGGGCTAAGGACCCCGCCTTCAGCTGGTGCCTCTGGAGTCCAAGGGAGCTTCAGACTATATGGCTGCTGCCACCTTTTGGAGGACGGCGCAGGGAAGAGTGTCTGAAAGTGTGGTTCAGAAATGTGCTCTCTCTTGTCCTGTTACTGTTGTCTTCTTCCTTACCTCTGAAGAGCCTACTGCAGCACTCAGGTCCAGCAGATTTATGAAGCAGGAGCTGGAGGAGAAGACAACTCAGGCACTATGGCACATCTGTTTACCTCTTCATTCCAGCTCCACTTTCATTTATAGTCTGTCTTCTTCAGTATACACTGAGCACCCTAGGGCCAGCTTAGAGCATTAATTTCAATTATTCCATTGGGTAGGATTCTTTCCTTTGGACTGTTGTTTTTACTGTTCTGTCCTTCCCTTTCCCTCCACCCTCCTTCCTTTCTTCTTTCTTTCCTGAGGACTTAACCCAGGGTCTTTGCACTGAGCCATATCCCTAGAGCTTTTTAATATTTATTTATAAATTTATTTTTGAGACAGGGTCTTGCTAAAACCTGGACTGGACTTTAATTTGCAATCTTACTGCCTCACAATGCTGGGATTATAGGTGAATACCACCGAACTGGACTTATTTTCTACTGTTCTTGTCTGCTGATCCCTGGACATATAGTAATGTGACATAAAAGAGCGTAAAAGTTAATGCTACCACATGATTTTAGCAGTATTTATTGAGACTGGATTGCTTCGTGTTTAGGCAACAAAGGCCAGGGCTATGACTCCACCCCTGAACCTGCTCCACAGCCTAGTAGAAGCCACATGTATCCACACCCATTGAAAAAATAGCTGCTAACGGAGCTATCGTTTACGTACACTTGCCATGTTGCACATTTTGTGTGCAGCCTGAGACAGTTCGTCTTTACTCATTGTGGCTCTGACCACCAAAAATGTGGACACCAATGGCCCGAACATCACCAAAGCAAAGATGCATTCTTGTGTATTTCACTTAGTTTCTGACTTTCGATCAGTGTAAGTCTACTTTCACTATCTTGCAAAGTTGTAAACTTTCAGGCTTGTTTCATCTTCAGGATCAAATCATCAGAGCTGGTGAAGGGGAGTCTGGCTCACAGCCCCCCAACCCCAGCTGGTAGGGCGCAGGCCCTGTGCAGCCCCCCACATCCCATCCAGGCCCAGGAAAGGGGAGCCAGGAAGACCCCAGCAGCAGGGTGAGGTCTCAGAGCCATCTCAGAGCCATCTGCCCGGGCTGCAGGGGCCAGCCCTCGTCCTCACCTCCTGAGTGGCAACACTTTTTGTCACAGACTAGCAGTATCCTGGGTAGAAAACCATCTGAGGGTGGGGTGTGGCTCCACTTTAGAGCACTTAGGATTCCATCCCCAGCACCAGAACCAAAACAAAAGAAACACAGAATAGAACAGCTGTATAATTGTTAACAAAAAGAGGTCTGTAGGTCCATGGTTCTGATATCCCAGACTACCATTTGTGATAATTGTTAATTATCCTCTCAGTGTGGCAAGTTAGCCCATTCAGTTACTTAGCCACGCTCTTAGCAACTAGTCAGTCTTGGGTGGAAAACAAACAGTGGTGCTAACAACTTCGTTCTTAGACCTGGGCCTGGGAGAGCCCTGGCCCTCTTCATGAGAGGACACAACCATGAAGTCATGAGTGCTCAGCTCGGGTGCAGTGTGACTTGTGGTGTGAGTGTCTACTTTGTGACGGACTCTGTGGTCCTCTGTGACTCATGTCCACTGTCATGGATAGAAAGGCAACTGGACCCCAACACCATGAGGCTTTGTGTCATTACCAGGGTAGGGGGCATGGAGGGCTGTGGAGCACAGGGAGGGTTTGTGTGGAAGAAGCATGTGAGATAACTTAGTTTGTCTAGCCACTGTCTTTTATTACTGACTCTTCAACAATCCTAACCACCCACTTCCCCTTTGCTTCAATATGTTTTCCAAGTCTTTTTCAGCACAAATCCCATCCCATCACTTCCTTCTGTGAAACTCTTCAATGGCTTCACAGCACTCCTGCCTGTGTCACCTTATCTCTTGTGTGTCCACATCTCATGCAGGTGATGTTCCTGAAGGCCATCCTCTTGGCCCCTGAAGCCATCCGGGCTCCTCTCTGATTTAGGGCCTTGGACTGGCTCACATACTGTTTCTTCCTCCCTGAAATGTTTTCTAGCAAACACTTCCTGCTCATCCTTCTCACCCCTTCCTATCTTCAGCTCTGTGGGGAAAGCCAAGTCTGACATCCTGCTCAGATTCCTTTAAGCACTCTGAAGACCTTCAGGAGTTCTTAGGTTTAACTATGTAACATTTCCTTTCCATAGTTATCCAGAACATTTCTTCCTGGCAAACTAAAAGTTCCATGAGCAGGAATCCTTTAGTTCTACTGCCAGTCCTTAGATCAAAGTCTGGCACAGAGAATGCACTTGATTTTTCTTGGATGGAACAGTAATTAATTGTGTTGCTTAATAGTAACATCCTTGTATCCAGGGCAGAGGGCCAGGGGGAATGAGTGAAAGAAGAATGCTGCTAACCAACTATGCAATTTCTGGCACATTGAGGGGTCATTTTATATTTTAATTGAAGGTGATAATTCCTATTAAATCACTGTCACACAGATCTGTTACAAAGGCCGGTTGAAATTACAGTGTATACATACACATTGAATAAAGATTGTAATTAACAGTAAATGTCTGTGACTGCACTGTCAAAATATATAGGCATGACTGTGGTTTGGAAGGAATACGTGCATCAGGATGAGGTATCGGTACACCAGACTTGTGGGTTTAATAGTACTGGGATTTTTACCACTCTTCAGAAGTCCAGTGAAGAGGAAGTCAGGAAATTCCAGGGCAGGTGGTACTGACTCTGGGTCAATTTCTCTGCTTCATTCATTTCTGTGCTACACCTTTCTCTCAGACCTACATCATGAGAAGTACAGCTGAGTCTTAAAAGGAAAGAAGAGACTTCCCCAGTGCTTCCCAGTCCAGAGTCTTCCTGTGTGGGTGAAGTTGCATTACATTTCTGGCTTAAACCAGCTCCAGGCAGGAGGCTAGTACTGTCTGGTTGAATGCTTCTGCCCTTTGGTTTGTAACCAAATTAAATTCGATGGTTAGGTTTAATGTTGACCTTACGGGGAAATTTGATTCTGTTCTCATTCAATTTGGTTTGCAACCAAAATTGTGGAAAGAATTAAGTTTGTGACCTGAGGTACCACTGTATCAGGTAGGTGAATACTGAATAATGACAAAAAGAGAAATGTTTTTGGTGAAGACAATTTATTCTCCCTACAGTGCCAACACTTTTATTAAATGGTCTCATTGAGATACAATTCACATACCATACAATTCAGTCGTTTTCAGTGTATACAGAGTTCAGCAACCATCACTATCTAATTTTAGAACAAGTTCAACAAATTCAGAACAGTTTCATTACCTCCTCCCCTCAAACCCTATGTTCATTAGCAGCTCCTGCCTATCTCTCCGTTCTCCACAACAACTGATCTTCCTTGTCACCATAGATTTACCTATTCTGACCATTTCATGTAAATGATGTCATGCATGTAGTCTTTTGTGACTGCCTCCTTTCACTTAGCATAATGCTTTAGAGTTCATCCATGTTGTAGCAGTATTAGTATTTCATTTCTCTTTCTTGCCAAATAGTGTATCATTGTATGGATATTCCTTGCTTTGTTTATCTGTTCATGGGCTGATGGATATGTGGGTTATTCCAATTTGGGCTGATAGGTTTAATGCTGCTATGAACATCTGTGTATTTTAATTCATCTTGGCTGTGTACCTGTGAGGGAAAATGCTGGATCCCACTGTTACTCTATTTCTAAGCTTTTGAGGAATCACCTGACAGATTACAAAGTGACTGTACTACATTTCCACCAGTTGTGTGTACTTCAATTTCTCCATAATCACTCCTACATCTGTTTTTATCTTGTTGACTATAACCATCCTAATAAGTGTGAAGTTGTCTATATTTCATTGTAGTTTTAATTTGCATTTCTTCCTTTCCTCTTCCTCCTTCTCTTCCTTCTCCCCCTCCTTCTCCTTTCTCTTTCTTTGAATTCCTGGGGACTGAACTCAAGGCCTCAGGCATGTTAGGCAAGCATTCTACCACTGAGCTACATTCCCAGCCTCATTTACATTTCTCTGTTGATTTGTCCAGTACTTTTTGCACTCCGTTCCTGAAACTACAAGGTAGACACAGTTCCATTGTTGCCAAGTGAAGTTTATTTTTCTAGCTAATTACAGAGATTAAAAGAACGGGTGACAGTTTCCCTTTAAATAGTAGAATCCTGTTTCTGATTTAAAAGGGTGCTACTCAAGGTACATTCAGGTTAATAACCTGAGTGCTGTTAAAAAAGGAAAATATGACTTTATCTGTAAAAGCAGATACCAGTGAATGGAAATTGAAAAATCTCAGTTCTGCTCAGTCTTAGCACTTACTAGTGGCCTACTGCAGTCATTCGAAAGCATGACAGAGTGTGACTGTCCTAAAACTCCTGTGGGAACTGAGAAGGACAGTCTACTCCACTCCTCAGGGCCTCAGGATGTTGGGAACATTTCTGCACTAAACAATCTCCATATTGCTTCCATTTCCATTACCTGCAGACACAACTCTACTGAAATGATACCACAAACCCTGGCACAGGAGGTGGCTCCCTGCAGTGGCATGGTTGGGTTGGTTCAATTCACTGTGTCATTGTGGCTGCCCTTAAAGAATTTAGATACCCTTTGTCGTATCAGTCACCCTGGAGACATCTAATTTGTGTGTGTATTATTACTTATATGTATAATGTTCACTAATTATATTATACTCTTAATAGCTGTCTAGTGAGTATGTGAGACTAGGAGGGAACTGATGTCTGTCTTCCTCACTGATATTCCTAGACCAGTGTCCAAAACAGTGCTGGTACTAGTGAGTTCTTGGTAAGTATTTGTTGAGCTGCTGTTTTAAGTGCCAATCTAGCTAAGTGCTTTACAATGAATAACTCAATTCTCCCAACAACCACAGAAGATGAGAATTAGTATTATACTCACTTTACAAACAAGGAAAGCAAAACTCAAATTTGCCCAAGGTCACATGCAAGGCTGGCCTGTGCCCGAGCTGTGGTTGGACCCAGCCATGCTTGTCTCCCAAGCTTGTTCCTTGTTCTCTGTGCTCCTCTGGCTTTGCTACTGAAGAATAAACAATCAAAGCCCATGCCCTTTTATCACTGCCTGGCAGCCCCAGCACTGCCGAATGTTACAATTTAAACAGAAGAAGAGTGCTGCTGTGCATGAGCCACCTCTCCTTGCACTGCAGCAGACGGCCCTTTCAAGTGGGGAGAACAGATATTCAGGGAATAGAAAAAGGAAACTACAGACTGCTTGAATTTCATATGAAAAGTTGTCAGTTAGGGTTATTGATCCACCCCACATGTAGCAGCTGGTAAAGGGTTTGTTTTAACTTGCTTTTCTCCTGGCACCTCAAAGTTTTGCTACATGGCAGTCACAGAATTGAGAAACTCAGCCCAAATCTTCTGATGTGTTACTTTAAGAATTTATACTAATGCTCGCGTCTAATAATAATAGCTATTTCAGGAAGTGAAGAGCTTCAAATATGGAAGCTTATTGCACAATGAAAAAAATCACTCTGCCTCAGAGTCAAGAAAAACATAAAAACGAAAATCAGTGCTGACTTGTACTTTAGTTTTTTGAAGCCAGGCTGATGCTGTCTTAGTAACTAATTATGGCCAAGAAAAATAGACTATCTGTACAGATTTGAAAGAAATTAGGCCAGAACTTTAAAAAAAATGAGGATACCATTAATAAGGATTTTAATAACAACTGAGAACAGTTTTTATCAGTAATGCTTATCTGTCTGGAAGAATGACTGTAAATGTGGGGTTAATACAAGGCTTAAAAAGCTGAACAGGTTCCAAGAGATGTGCAAGGCCAGGTAGATCAGTAGTCTTGGAAGAGTGGACTTTCGGTGACTGTGCTTGGTAATGTCGGCAACACCTGGGGTGGCTTACAGTGAGCACGGGATGGCCACGGAAAGCCAGAGTATTTGCTCAGCTACTCAGGTACAAGAAGCAAAGGTAGGGCTGAGGATTTAGCTCAGTGGTTTCGCCGCCTGCTGCTCAAGCACAAGGACTCGAGTTCGATCCCTGGTACCAAAAAAAAAAAAAAGAAGCAAAGAAGGTCAGGGTGATATAGGGTGCATGATACAGGACCTCCAAATAATCCAAATAATGTAAGAGAAATATTACAACTCCCACCCTGCTAGATGTCCAAAACATCAAGTTTGTGTTCTCTAAAACTGAAGAATGAATCTAGGAACAACAGAGGTTAACAGTAGGAAAACTTTACTGAGAAAGATAGTTCCTGTCTAAGACAGAAGGGGACCAGAAAGTGGGTTGCCTTCTCACCCTGCTTCTCAATGGTGTTTTATGGGACCATGTGGTGAGGTGGGTTCAAGGTGGGACAAAACTACAGTCAGGTGATAAGATTACAAGTATGGTCCCTTAGGTAATATTGATGCAATGGGAAATCACGAGGTGGGACACGACTATGGTCAACCAATAAGATTGCAAGTATAGTCACTTAGGTAATACTGATTACATGGAAATCCAATGGGGAAGCAAGTCACGTAGCAAGTGTACATGCACTGAACAAAGATTTTCCAGAAAGAATGTCTAGGGAGGTCTTGGTCCCCACCCTGGTGACTGATGCCTGTCTAGAATACCAATCACTGCTGCTCATCCCTAGGGGAATTAGGTAGGTGTACTTGTTTTTCTTCTTGAAGTCTGGCCTTTAGTGTGTGAGGTTCAGGCCATGACTGTCTTCTGTGCTGTAGGCCTGGCCTTGCCTAACTGCCTTATAATATTTTTTAACTAGCTTAGCTGTCTGCAAACAGGGGATGTTTTTCTAAGCTCATTTTTTAATCTTAATTAATTGTATGGTTTTGCAAAAGGCCAATCTGACATTCTTGTGGGTCTGCTATGCTTCCACTCCTTTCGTTTAGTATTTATTTTTAGTGCCATCTGGTTGACAGACACCGACTTAAGGACAGGGAGGTAGCCTTTGGGTAAGTGGAACTGAAGTTAGAGGTTGGCGTTAGCTCACTAGGGGAGAGAAGGTCTTCTCTTCTGCTTGACTGAGGAGAAAAGGATGTGAGCCTGAGGCTGCTAGCAGCCATTTTGTTCTCCCTTTTGCGCCATTATAGGATGGTTTCTTGGGGGGCATCAGGATGGGAAGCAGAGTCAGGAACGGAGAGAGACTGTGTCCTGATGGCAGTCTGAGCCCTTAGATCCATCTGAACTCCACATTATTCTTATTCTTTGACCATTAAGTTCTGTGAGTCGGTAAACACCCCTACTGTACTTTTTAAAAAACCAGTTTAACTTGGCTATTCTATTCTTTCCAACCAAAAGCATACTTCCTGATCTGGTGAGATAACTTTTAATCTGATTAACCCCTACTGCTTCCCCAGTCAAACTTCCATACTCACACTGTACACTAATAGTATTTTCTGTGGACCTTGAGCACAGACCTGGTTTATATTTAGAGTATACTTTTTACTGCTAGGTTTTCATTTAGATATATTATTTTTTCTACATATTTGGAGGTTGGCCTCTTATTTGGAAAAATGATAAAGTGTCATGGTGGTAGTGTTCTGGAGATATTTTTATTCTGTACAGGTTTTTGTTTAATTGTAAATTGAGTAAAATACAGTTTTTATTTTTGAATCTCAGACAAATTAAGGCCTATGATAGTTTTATAGTGAGTAATCCATAAATACATGAATAATTTTTCATTTATTCTTGTTAAGTAAAATGATTTATTTTCTTCTTTACTTGGGAAGAAATATATTATTATTGAAAGAAAATTTAATTTCATCATTGTTAGAAGATTTTTTTTTTCTGTTTGTGTTTTGGTTCAAACAAAAGATAAGATTATTTACCTTAGCATTTTTTTTTTATTACTTAAGTAAAAAGATTGTTTACTAGGATTTATACATGTTTTGTCTTTGAAAATATATTGAACTTCCAGTATTTTGGTAAGTTTATATTTTATTTAAAAAGTTACACTTGCTGCATTAATTGGGGTTCAGTCATAGAAGCTGAACCACTGCCAGTTATGGAGTATGAGATTTATCATAGGAATTAGAACTTACACATTTGTGGAATGAGCTGGAAAATAAAATGATCAAAAAGGAAGCTGGTGGATGAGAGAGAAAAGATCATCCACAAGTTAATATGAGGCAAGGACATCCCACTGCCAAAATGAGGCAGTGAAGGTGAAGAGGAGCTGTGGTACCGGAGCTCATGCCTCCTGTGCCCACTGCCCTGCACCCAGGGGTGGCTTGGGCTGCTGCTAAGAAGCGAGGCAGGTGAGGAGCAGGGGTGAGCCTGACCAATTTCGCCCTGCTGCCCACTGTTAGTCCAAGCTATACCTGACCACATGGCTCTCCAAGGAGTGCGACTCACAGCCTACTCCCACTTTCTGATTCACATGAAAATTCTTCTTTATGTCAGTTCCATCCTAGACAGACAAAGGGAAGGGGCCTTGGGGAGTCCTATTCTAGCCTCACCATCATATATGCTCTTAACATTTTAACTTGTGATTAATTTAGATTTAAATTAATTTAGTATTGTGCAGGGCTGGGGATTTAGCTCAGTGGTTCTGGCAACTGCCCCACAAGTGAAAGGTCCCAAGTTCGATCTCCGATACCAAAAAAAAAAAAAAAAATTTAGTATTGTGCAAAAGACAGTCACACTGAGAAAAAGTTGAATATATTCATTTGATACTGCAATATAAACATCTACTGGCATATAACTACTTATATAGCACAGCACGATGCTTGGGGGCAAAACTTTAGAGTCAGATGAACCTGAGTTTAAGACCTAGTTTCACCATTTTCTAGTTGGACAATTCATAAAAATATTTATTTAAACATTCATTATTTTATGTGTAAAAGGGAGATGCTAATAATATTTACCACATGAAGTTTGTTAAAGAGTCAAACTTGGCATGGTGGATGATGAGTCACAGCCATACACAAGTTATTATTGTACATTCATTTTTATATTGTTAGAGAAATCTCCCTATGTAGATGTCATATCTCACCGGGGTGATGAGGAAGGAGAGGCTTTAGTGACAACTGTCAGTTTGAATGTGCCTGATTCTCTAGCACACTCTCACTTCCAGCTACATTTATTGTCTGATTATTTTTGTTGCGTGTGTTATTGCCTCACCATAAGCCTCATGAGAATGGTGCTCTCTAAGTGAACCCTTGTTCGTTTTTGTCTTGTAAACTACTAATTAATTCTTCTCCAAAATACAGTAATTTAACACATCACCAGCTTCAACCAGTTTGGGTAACCTCTTTTTCCTCCTACATACATCCTTCATTTTTAGAGTGTTTCTTATTGGCTTATTCCATGAATTTTAACTTCTTTGACTACAATGAAAATAATGGCTTATGTGATGAAACCATGCCTGCTATACACCGTGGTGGTTTGTGGGTTCATTGAACTTTCTGCTAAGCTCTTATTATTTTTTCTTTATTATTACTAACTAATAGGTTTGCTCAAGTCAGCTAATAGATATACTAAGCTACATCTTCAACAGTGCTACATGAGGGCGGCTAATTTATCTCATTGCTATTTCAAATAATTAGTGAAATTTAAAAGAAAGGGTTAGAAAATGGCCTGTTTCATACTGTGATATGTTGACATTTAGTTCATGAGATTTTTCTTCTGTGTATATTTTGAAGCACATTTTAAAAATAATGAAATAGAAATAAGCTGTAGAAAGAAACCTTGGAAAAGGCAGAAAAATATAAAGAACAAAAGAGAAATCACTAATAATCTCACTACTCAGTGAAAAGTGCTATCAGTGATTTGATGTTGTTTCAGACTTTTTATATGTTTTCACATAAAAAATTTGATCATGCTATTTGTATGTACATTCAGATACACAATACTTTCACTCTTTTTAGTTGAACTTCTTATTTCTTATTATATCATGCAGTGGTTCCATGGTATTTAGTGTTTTATTTTTCATGCCACTGTTGCATGTGAACATATGTAAAGCCCCATCATAGTACCCAGGATACAGGAAGCCCTCAAGTGGTAACTGGTATCAATGTCTTTGTACACAAATGTTTGCGTTATGCCTAGCATTACAGACATTGTAACTTAATACTAGTTGCCAAATTTCTTTCAAACAAAGATGTTTGTTTTTCTTTTTAGAATATACCAGGAACAGCTGTATACTCTTATAGCATTTATGCCTTTTATATAAAGGATAAATCTTTCCTATGATTTACAATATCCATGTTCTCTCTCTCTTTCTTTTTATATATATATATATATATATATATTTATTTATGTATTTCTGGTACTAGGGGTTGAAATCAGGACCTTGTGCTTGCCAGGCAGGTGTGGTGCTGCTGAGCTACATCCCCAGCCCTAAGTTCTTCTGTATTAACACTAATATGGTCTGCCAGAATTTGAAGTTATGAGTTTTCCAAAACAACTGTGTTCCTACACATTTTCCCCTGATATTTCCTAGTTTTTATTTCATATTTTTTTCATCAAATGACAGCTTAGATCCTTGGATTGCAGGTTAGATTTTAAAACTACTCAGTTTTTCCAACTTAATTTTTATGTTAAATACAACTTTGCCTAAAATTAATATCGCTGTTCCTGTTATTTTGTTTTCTTTTTTCCCCTGTGGCTTACATTTGATATGTTTCCTACAAATATTTATTATTAACTCATTTTAATCATAGTTTTCATTTTCTTTATAAGCAGTATATAAAGTCTTTGGCATTTAATTGGTAAATTTAGACTATTTGCATCTGTGATCTGAAGTGTTTGCTCTGTGCTCATTTTATGGTTTATATTTTTTTCCCTTTCTCACCATTACTAATTTATGATTTTTTCTATAGGTGGCCTATATTTTGCTTTTCTGCTTCCAGTGATTCAGAGGTATACTAGAGGCTCAATTTGATTTTTTAAAAATAACTTCCCATTTACATTTAAAATCACTTTACTAATAATAAAATAACCTTTTTGATATTCCTATATATTACTTTTATTTTTAACCTATAATATCTCTAAATTCCTAAACTTTATTAGTTTTATTATCACCAATATAACGATGTTGTATAAAATCTTGAGTTTTTAATTTTGAGGTTGCCCCTAGTTGATTTCCTTTATTTTTTTTACTGGTCCCTGTTTGCAGTATGCGGAGGGGGTGCATGGACATAACACATCTTCATTGCTTTTTTCTTCCCCTTCCCTCCCTTTCCTCCTCCATCCATCTCTATCTTTCCCCCTTTGAGAAAGATCTATCTCCATACTTTATGTTATCTTTTGTTTTGTTTTTATTCATAATTTGGGTCTCTCATACAAGAGAAAGCATGTGATATTTAAGCTGGCATGTCTGATTTACTTTACTTAACATTATGGCCTCAAGGTGCATCCATTTTCCTACAAATGACTCAATAATCCTTCTTTGTGGCAGAGTAGTATTCCATTGTGTGTAAATACCACATTTTCTTTATCCATTCATCTGTTGATGGATATATATATATGTTATATATTATATATAATATATAACGGTTCACCTTCAATGCCTTATGACTTCAAAAACATTTCCTAGTTTATCTTCTATTCAGTTAAATGTTTCTGTTTTATTTTAAAAATTTTCATTAGTACATGTTCGCAGTACATACTGATTACATTCACTGGAGGGCAGTCATGGCGAACCTTTTAGAAACCAAGTGCCAAACTGCAACCCCAAACCACTTATTATTGCAAAGCACCAACACTGCAATTACACCTGAATACTGAGGTTTTAGTTTAGAAAAAACAACTCAGACATTAACATCTTTTGTCTTAAAAGAAAAACACAATAATGTGTGCCATAGGTTTGCCACCACTGCTGAAGGGGATTGGTGCCTGCACATAACACATTTCAATTCCCTTCTCTCCCCCTCCTTCCACCCCGTCCTGTTTTATGTTTCCAGCATCAGATTCAGCTTCATTTATTTATCTCATAAGACTTTATAAAGTTAGTTAACGTCATAGATACAAATTGAAAACCAGACTACTAGGCCAAAGAACTTAAAAAAACCAAGACAACTGTCCTAAGTCAAGATATACTTTTAGATACATTGGGTTGTAATACATGTTTACATTGGGTTGCAATACATGTTTTTCTTTCTCTTTTTCCTTATTATCTGTCATATATATATATACGTCATCTCTCTCTAGAGAGAGAGAGAGAGGGAGGGGGGGAGGGGAGAGTTTCTCATATAAACAAAAGTGTGCAATATTTCAGATTGTGTGCTCTGAGTTACTTTACTTAACATTATGGTCTCAAGGTGCATTCATTTTCTTACAAATGACTCAAGTTTAACATTTTTTATGACAGGTAGTATTTCATTGTGTATGAATACCACATTTTTTATCCATTCATATTTTGATGAACATATAGACTGTTTTCAAGATTTAGCTATTATGAATTGCACTGCTATAAAAATAGGTATGCACACATCACTATTGTATGATGTCTTTAACTCTTTCAGGAAGATACCTAGAAAAAGAATAGCTGGATCAAATGGGATTTCTAGTTTTAGTTTTTTTGAGGAATCTCCATTTTGATTTCCACAGAGGTTGTATCTTTATAGGCTCACCAACAATGGTGAAAGGTTCCTTTCTTCCCATAGCCTCCCCAGCATTTGACAGAAAAAAATGACAGAAAACTTTCCAAATATAGAAAAACAAATACACATTCAGATAATTAAGGCATATAGAACACTAAATAGCCACAACCAATTTTGCCACATTATACTCAAAATTTCAGAAGTCCATCAAAGTTCTAAACATTAGACCAGAAACAGTTAATCTGATGGAAGACAAAACAAATAAAACTCTTGAAGACATAGGAGTAGGCAAAGACTTTCTGAACAAAACCTCAGGTGCACAACCTCAGACAAAGAACTACTATCTAGAATATATAAAGAACTGAAAAAATCAGACCCCCCAAATTCAAAGACCCAATTCAAAAATGGGCATCCGAAATGAACAGACATTTCTCAGACAAAGAAGTAAAAGCAGCAAGTAAACATATGAAAAAACGTTCAGCATCACTGGTCGTTTGAGAGACGCAGATGAAAACAACACTGAGATTTCACCTCACCCCAGAAAGAATGGCTGTTATAAAGAAATCAACCAATAACAAATGCCAGCAAGGGTGTGGGGAGAAAGGAACCCTTCTCCATTGTTGGTGGGAGTGCAGACTGGTGCAACCACTGTGGAAATTAGTATGGAGATACCTCAAAGAACCAGGACTAGAGATCCCATTTGACCCAGCTATTCCCCATCTGGTTATCTTCCCGAAAGAATTAAAAGAATCATACCACAGTGATATATGCACACCCATGTTTATGGCGGCACAGTTTGTAATAGCTAAGGCTTGGAATCAGCCCAAGTGCCCATCAGCTGGAAACTGGATAAAGAAGATGTGGGTTTTTGTAAATAAAATGTGGAGTACTATTCATCCATAATGAATCAGAAACTAGAGACATTTATAGCTAAATAGATGCATTTTGAGGCCATACTCTTAAGTGAAATAAATAGGACACACGTGTAAATATTGAACAGTTTCTCTAGTGTGAGAAACTGAATGTGTAAATAAGGATTAAAATAATTAAAAGAAATAATTGATAATTTGAAATAGGAAGAAAAGGTCCAAAGGGGTAGGGGAAGTAGGAGAGAAAGGGGAAAGGAAAGAAGGGAAAGGAAAAATTATGAGAAAAGGAAAAAATGGAAACAAAGTCTTTGTAAATAGGGAAGGGTGAAGGGGAAGGGAGCACAGGGAATGGGGAAAAAATAAGAACCAAGATATATCATGAACAGGTAGAAGCATCCAATGATAAATGTAAACGTATTGTATACCTAAAATATACCAATAAAAGAATTTAAGCAAAGAAAACCCCCCTCAGTTACACCAGAAATAATACCAAGAATTAACAAATGGGATCATATCAAATTAAAAACCTTCTTCATAGCAAAAGAAACTACTAACAGAATGAACAGACAGCCTACAAAATGGGAAAATAATGTTTGTCAATTACTCCTCAGTCAATGGACTAATATCTAGAATATATAAAGAACTAAAAAAAAATTAGACTCCCCAAATTTAAAGACCCAATTAAGAAATAGACATCTGAAATGAATAGATACTTCTCAGATAAAGAAATACAAATGACCAGTAAATACATGAAAAAATATTCAACATTGCTGGCCACTCGAGAAATGCAAATTAAAATAACACTGAGAGTCCATCTCACTCCAGAAAGAATGACTAGCATCAAGAAATAAACCAATTCCAAGTGTTTCTGTTTTAACATTTAGTTGTTTGGTCCATTTTGATTTTAGCTTAGTGCATGGTGAGAGATATGGGTTCAATCTTCTGTATGCAGATAGCCAGGTTTCCTAATACCATTTATTAAAGAGGCTGTCTTTCCTCTTTTTCGGCCCCTTTGCCAAACATTAAATAGTTGGGGTTATTTCAGCATCTCCTAATCTGTTCCATTGATCAATATGTCTGTTTTTGTTCCAGTACCATGTTGTTTTATCACTGGAGCTTTGTAATATCACTTCAAGTCCAAGATTGTGATGCCTCCCATTTTTCTCTTTTACCCATGATTGCTTTTGTTATTCTGAGTATCTTCTGGTTCCACACGAGTTTTAAGATTAATTTCTCCAGTTCTGTGAAGAATGCTGTTGGAATTTTGATTGAGATTGCACTTAATCTGTGTATGAATTTTGGAATTATGTCCATTTTGAGTATATTTATTCTGCCTATCCAGGAACAGGAGATATCTTTCCATTTTCTGATGCCCTCTTCAATTTCCTTCTTCAAAGCATATAATTCTCATTATAGAGATCTTTCACTTCCTTAATTACATTAGCTTATAAGTATTTACTTTTTCTTGGTGTTTGTATGAGTGGTATCTTGTAGGAGACCAACCTGCCAGGAATGACTAACCAGAGGGGACGCCTGGAGATTAAAGACACAGACACAGAGAGAATTTAAAAGGAGGGGACCTGGGGGGGTCTTGCCTCTAGTGGACAAAGAGCCCTGAGTGTTTGGCTCACCTCGCTTTTATTTGCTTAGAAACGAGAGCAAGCAATTGGGTTAAGAGAAGATTCATCTGCCTCTTGTTATCTATAGCGTGTACCCAGGTAAACATCCAGCTCTCGGCTCTTCTGACTCTTCCCTGGAACTTGCAATGTGCTAGCATGCCTGCACGTTGCCAAAGGAGCCACAGCTTGCTGTTTTTCTCTTTTGTGCTCCCAGAGAAGGTCAATTAAGCCTTCATCCTCATTATCTGATCTCCTACAGTATTTTTTCCTAATTTCTTTCTTAATGTACTCAATTATTAGTGTATAGGAATGCTATTGATTTTTTTGTGTTAATTTTGTATCCTGTTTCTTTACTGAGTTTTGTTACCAATTTTAAGAGTCTTTGGTAGATTTGGGAGGTCTTTCTATGTAGGCAATCAAGTCATCTGAAAATAATGATAATTTGACTTCATCTTTTCCTCTACATGTCTTTTATTCCTTTTTGCTTGCCTGATTGCCCTTGTTAGTGTTTCAAATGTTGTGTTAGAAAGGAGTGGTGGTAATGGACATCCTTGTATTATTCCTGACTTTAGAGGGAAAACTTTCAGATTTTCCCCATTTCTTATGATGTTGGCAGTAGGTTTGTCATAAGTGGCTTTCACCAGATGGAGATAAGGTCCTTCTAAACCTGTGCTTTTCAGTGTTTTTACCATGGATGGATGTTGAATTTTGTCAAAGACCTTTTCTGTGTTTATTGAGATGATTGTGTGATTAGTCCCTGCTTCTGTTTATGTGATGTATTACATTTATTTATTTGTGTATGTTGAGCCATCCCTCCATCCCTGGGATGAAGCCTACTTAGTTATGATGTATGATATTTTTGATGATTCAGTGCATTCTGATGCCAGTATCTTCTTGTATATTTTTGATCAATATTGGTCTCTAGATTTGTCTGTTAGATTGGCCTATACTTCTCTTTTTTAGCTGGATTCTTGTCATGTTGTGGAATCACACTAATGGTAACTTTCAGGAATGATTTTGAGAGTAATCTTTCCTTTTCAATTTCTTTAAGATCTTGAGGAGTATTGGTGTTAGATCTTCCCCGAAATTTTTGTAGAATTCAGCAGTGAATCCATCCAGACCTGAGCTTCTCTTAATCGGTAGTTCTTTTATTACTGCTTCAATTTTATTGTTTGTTATTGGATTATTTAGGGTTTTAAATCTTGTTGGTTCAATTTTGGTGACTCATATATATCTCTAGGAATCTGTTAATTTCTTCTGAATTCTCCAATGTATTAGCATCTGGTTTGCAATGTAGCTGATAATAATATTTTTTATTTCACCAATGTCTGTTGTGATTTCACTTTTTTGTTTCTAATTGCATTGATTTGGGTCTTTCCTTTTTTGGTTAGATTGGCTGAATGTTTGTCTATTTGGTTTATTCGTTTGAAGAAGTAACTCTTTAATTCATTGACTCTGTAATTTTCTTTTTTTGGACTCAATTTCATTGCTTTCTGCTCTGGCCTTTATAATTTCCCTCCTTGCACTAGCATTGGGTTTGGACTGCTCTTGTTTTTCTAGGACCTGGAGGTGCATCATTAGGTTATGTAGCTGACTTCTTTTAGATGCTCAGAAGAACCTGTCCTGGCAGCCATTGTCCCTTCCAAGTCCTAAAGAGCTGATAAGAAAATTGCCGGAGTGGGATCAATGACACCCGAAGTACAGGGCTGCCTGATCATACTCATCAGAGTTGAGTTGCAGAGAATTCAGTGGCAGAGGATCAAATTCATGGCTGCTTGTTTAAGCAAGAAAAAAATCATATTGAGTTAGTTTAATAAAAATCAGAAAAGTTGAAGAGACAGACTCAAGGTTGAATATACACATGCCAGCGAAGAAACTGAGGATGGTCTGTACCTGACAGCCACGCACCTGGGACTGGACTGCTAATGCTGCCTCAGAAAAGCCAACAGCTCTGTGACTGCTCACCAGCGAAACCGCAGCAGCAGCTGGAGAAAGCGCGTCTGCAGCGCTGCAGCTTTTCTAAGTCTTCTGTAGGTGTACTTGATTGATCAAATCTGAATCATACTTGAAACTTTAGCTGCAAAGGAGCTGATGAATTGAATTCTTTAGTTCTTCATTCCCCAGTTTACAGGAATATTCTCTAGAAGGAGGATGGAGTAGATGTCAAGAGCCAAATCTTGTATCTACCACAGTATTAAAGCTGAGAAAGCTGAGGCTGCATGGCCTAGACAAACAGATTGACTGCAGGGCTTTTCTTCACACCTGGAGGCTCTGTGCTGTTAGCCTGTTCCATGGACAAGAAGACAGTGCTGCACTGGAGGAGGCAATTGCAGCAGTTGAAGAAGGGGCAGCTGAGAGTGGGTAGAGCCCAGCCTTCCCTCTGATGGATATCCCCTAATGATGAGGGCAGGCCCTCTCCACTTCTATCTGCAGCTCTTCAGTGCTTAGAAAGGAGAGGATGGGAGACACCTTTCCTTCAGGCCCCAGGAAGGTAGAGTAGGGGTCAGTGCAGGAATATGGTTTTTAGTTTGAGATGGGTGTGTGAGAAGCGAAGGGAAAGGGATCCATCTGTCACTGCCCTGGGCCTTTTAGTCAGTAACGCAGTGGGATGGTTTCTGAACCCTGTGTAGCTGAAATGCCTTTCCACTGTCTTCATAAGTAAATGACAACTCAGGATGAATCCTTAGGTTAAAGCCTTTGTCCCTAGAAATTGTCATTGTGTGGTTACTAAGGATTGCAAAGAAAAAATCTTAGGCCGCCTAGTGTTTCTGGGTGGGGAAGCCTGTTTGTTGCTTTTTCTCACTGGAGCCTTTTGAATTTTGTGTTGGCCTGTGAAGCAGGATATTTAACAGAATATGTAGCTGTTTCATTTATTGATTGAGATTTTCTTGGAATATGGTTGACTTTTTATACTAAATCATAAAACTTTTTTTGACTTAGAAAAATCTTCTTCAATTTTGTCTCTGACCATTGTGTCTGTTCATTGTTTTCCAGTACACTTTTGGTAATAACTATAATTCTTAATTTGGTATCATAATTCACTGAATTCCACATCTGTCATACTTTCATATTTTAGAATTTCTTGTCATTTTTTATGATCTTCAGATCATCTTCTTTGATGGAGTTTGTGGTCAAATATGTAATTGTTTATATTTCCAGTGTAATTGCCATTTGATGCCAGGCCAGCCCTCTTTTGAAGTTACTTGGAACTGTTCCCCATCTGGGTTCCATTCCCAGTGACACTGAGTCTGTCTGCCACGTTGAGAGGGTTTCTCTCTCCACCACCTCAGACTGAGCTGGAGAATCCCTTCCACCATGTGTCCCCAGAGCTGTCCTCGCTTCCACTCTCTGCTGGTAACCCCTCTGCCTGGGGCCAGGGCCGGATAGTGTACAGCATTACACTTCTCAGACTTTCATTTGTGGCCCATGTTTTGGATAAAAAGCTGGTTGCTTAGTGTATGAAAAAAACAAATACTCACTGAAGCTGCTTCAGTAAGTGCTCCATTGAGTTCTTAGTAAATAAAGATTTTTTTTTGTGAAGTAGGAAATAATCCCAAGAGCACTAATAGTTTTTTAGCCCCATATTAGTCAGATAATCTCTGTTTCTTGTGGCTAAGCTGATATAAGACAAAGCTTTTGTTTCTCAGTCTGTTTCCAATGGATTGAAAACTTAGGAAGATTCCTCCATGAAGTCAGTCCTAGGTTTTAGTGCTTGTGTACTGTTGTCTCAGCTTCAAAGGTGTTTTATTTATTTTTTAAAATAATTTTATTGGTATACTCATAATGATCATATTCATCATAGGGAATTTGTACCTGTACATAATATACCTTGATTCATTTTTTTCCCCAATCCCCTCCCCTCCTTCCTCTTCTCCTTATTTACAAAAACTTTGTTTCCACACTTTCCTTTTATTCTTTTTTCTTTTCCCTTCTTTCCTTTTTCCTTTCTCCCTCCCTTGTTCCCCTTCTCATTTGATAATTTTATTCCTATTTCCCAATATCTATTATACATTTTGGTTCTTATTTGCCTTTTTAGTTTCTCACACCAGAGAAACAGTGTGATATTTACACAATGCATGTCCAATTTATTTCACTTTAGTGTATGGTCTGAAGGTGCATACATTTACCTACAAGTAAGAATTTGGCTTACCCCATTTCAGGGTTTCTATCCAGACTGTTTTAACTGGAAGCTGATAGTACTGAGCTGGAGCCTTTAAATATGTGTGGTAATAGCTTGGAATTCACTCCATAGCTTCAAAATTTAGTTTATGGAAAATTCTTGTTGAGACGAAGGTAGGAGTTAGTATCCACCAAAATAAAAGTTTGCAATATGTTTCTTAATTTAGAATCAATCTACTTTATTTCTATTCTTATGTGATATTTCAAAATACTTTCATAGATAATCTGGTAAAGATCAATAAACTTTTAAAAAAATTCATGTTGCCATTGAATTCCAACTATGAAACTCTTAGAACCTATTAAAAAAGCTCATGTTAGGATAGGACAGGAGAATGAGTTACATGTTTAAAGGAAGAATTGTGTTCAATTTCTACAAAAGCCCTGTGTTTATTTAGCAGACACTAGGTCATGTGGTTTTTTAAAATTTAAAATTTAATTAACTAATACAAAATTAAATAAAAAATTCAGTTCCCATTAGCCACATTCCTTTGTTCAGTAGTACATGAGGTTAGGGGTTAGTGGCTATCATGCTGGATAGAACAAATACAGAAGATTTCTGTTATGGTAGAAAATGTCCTTGGTCAGTGCTGCTCTAGACAATGATGTCTTTAAATCTGCATTTGTTGAAGAACTCACAACCTTTTGGGATTTAATGCATTGTATTTTTGGAGGAATACTCAAAACTTAACTGATTTAACATGGATTCTTTTTAAAATAACTTTTATTTTGGAATAAATAAAACTATGTATTTATTATTTTTGACTTTTCAGAAAAGTTGTATAGGTACTAAAGACTCCCCATATAACTATAACAGCAAAATTCTGTCAAGTCAATAAAAGAACAAAATTTTTACCCAGTTATTTGTATTTAAGCTGATAGCTGATATAGTTGGGTTAATATATATTATGTTTAAAACTATTCTTGCTTTTTGCATTTGTTCTTTTTTTCCTCCCCTTTGCTTCTCTGCCTTCTTTGGTTTTTGAACATTTTATGTGGCTCCATTTTATCTCTTCTCTTAGCTTGTCAATTATTTCTTTTTAATAAGATTTAGTGGTTGCCCTGTGATTTATAATACACACTTTAACTAGTCTAAGTCCATCCTCAAATTATATTCGACCTCTCCACATGTGATATAGTTAACTAATAACAGGATATTCTCACTTTTTCTGATTCTTGTGATATTGCCATGGTTATTTCACTTATCCATATGTTATAATAACCCAATATATTGATCTTTTAGATCAATTTTTAAAAAGTAAATGGTTTTGTTTACCTTTCTTGTATTCCTTCTCTTATGTACTTCTTTTCATTATATATATCCTGGCATATCATTTTGCTTCTGCCCAAATAGCTTCTTTAAACATTTCTCGTAGAGCTGGTCTGCCAGGGATTTGATACCTCAATGTTTGTCTAAGGAAGTCTTATTTCTCCTTCTCTTTTGAAATGTAATTTTGCTGGAAATAGAATCCAAATTGGAAATATTCTTTCAATACTTTATTTAACCCTGTTCTTCCTTTACTTGTATGGTTTGTGTGAAGATGGCCACTCTAGTTCCTATTCTTTGATACTCTGTAGTTAATAGTCGGCCTCACCAAGGAGCCTCTTCTCTGGCTTCCTTCACAGTTTTCTGTCTTGTCCTGAAGTTGGATATGATTTGCTTGGTGTGTTTTGAATATTTATCCTGCTTGAAGTTCTCTAGTCTTCCTGCATCTGTGTTTGATGTGTGCCATTAATTGGAAACAGTTCCCAGCCATTGTTACTGCAAATATCTCTTTACTTTGTTCTCTTCCTTTTCCTTCTGGTATCTCAGTTGTGTATAACTTATACCTTTTGATATTGCCCCAAAGTTTTTGAATTTTTTTCATTCGTTTCCCTTTGCATTTCAGCTTGGGAACTTTTTTTTGTGGCACCGGGGATTGAACTCAGGACCTTGCACTTGTGAGGCAGGCATGGTGCCACTGAGCTAAATCCCCGGCCTGGGAAATTTCTATTGACCTATTTTGAAGTTCTCTCATTCTTTTTTCAGCCATGTCATTTGTTGATGAATCCATGAAAGGAATTTTTTAGTTTTTACAGTGTTTTTGTTTTCTGATATTCCTTTACATTGCATCTGAACTGAACATGGGTAGACTTCCCCCCCTTGTCATTATTGCTTAAATGATATAGTGCAACAGCTACCTACTTCCTTACTGCTGAGATCTTTAGGTTTGGTTCCAGACCATAGCAATAAAGTCAATATCACAAGAAAATGAATCACCTGCATGTTTTGGTTTCTCAATGCATGTAATAATTTTATTTACATTATACTGTAGTCTATAAAGTGTGTAAGTGTATTAGTCTAAAAAACTGATGAATATACCTTAATTAAAACACTGTATTGCTAAAGATGCTAATGATTACCTGAGCTGTTAGAAAAATGTCAGTGATAGTTTCCTGGTGAAGGTTTCTATAAACCAATTTATAATTTAAAAAAGGACAAAACTGACTAGCAATAAAATAAGATATGACTGTATTTACATAGCATTTAAATTTTCTTAGAAATTATAAGCAATCTAGAGGTAGTTTAAAGTACATGGGAAATGTACATAGGTTATATACAAAGACTGTGCCATTTATATAAGGGACTTAAACATGTGTGGCCTTTGCTATGTATCTATGGTAACTTCTGAAATTCATTCCCTAAGAATTCTAAGGGAAAATAGTATTTTAAATTGCCTGTCTGATGACCCAATAATTCTAATTCTGTGTCATATCTGAATTTGGTTTTGATGATTGCTTTGTCTCTTCTGAATGTTTTCTTTTCTTGCTTTGGCATATATTCTGATATTTTTTTCCTCAAAAGCTGGATATTCTATTGCATATTTAGAGTTGGAGGTAAATAGAACTTTAGTGTGAAATTTAGTATTAATCCAACCAGGAATTGGGTGATTTAGTTTTTGCTGTGGGTATAGTTATAAGACACCCAGATTCCTCTATTATCCTTTGTCTTGTTTTCCTCATGTCTTGGGGTTTCTCTGAGGCTGCCTTCTTAGATTAAGTCTGTGTCTCGCAGCTTATTTAGCTATAATACATCCTTATATTAGAGCCATTTGGTGGTGGTGGTAAGGTATAGGAGAGGGAAGCATTGTATAATCTTCCAATTAAACCATTTTCTTTTGGGAAGGCTGGTGTCTTGGTGTCTTGGGAAGGCTGGTGTACAGGTTGTTTTTCCTTTGCTCATCACTTCCTTCTCTGGCTGAGGAGCTCATAACATATTTTTTTAAAGTACTCACCCCTTACCTATGGTATATGTTTCCTCCCTAAGTGACACAGGAAGCCTAGGACTAACTTGAGGGCTAGGATCAGTAGGCATTCCTTTGCCCAGCTGGCCTAAGCTTGCAGCACTGAGCCCTGAAGAAACCTCTTTTTGGGAAGCAGGCTCCTGTCATATGGAAACTCGACAGTGACTTTTCCTCTCTCACTGCAGAGCCCAGCATCCTCACTGTGAGAACCTGGTGATACTGCCTGACAGAAAGTTCATGAAGGTGTGGGGATTCCCCCAAGATGGAAACCCTGGAGAGTTTTTAAAAATTTCATTAGTCCACAAATTCCAGCACTTTGTCATCATCCCACTTTTGTATTTGTTACAGTTTAGAAAGAGAATGTCCTCTCAAAGCCTCATGTGTTCAGAGGTGGGGCTTTTGAAAGGTGACTGGGGGAGCTGTACTCATCCTATTGTACAGGAAGGGTGAATTGTCTCTCCCTCTGCTTCATCTCTCCTCCTTAGATTTCAGGTTCCTACTTCTCAGCTTTCAGATTCTGGGGATACACTAGTAGCGGCACCCCTCACCACCACTGGTCCTCAGGCTTTTGGTCTCAGACTGCAAGTTCCACCACTGGCTTGCTCAGTCAAGCTCTTGACATGGACTGAATTAAACCTCCAGTTTTCCTGGTTCTCCAGCTTTCCTAACATCACAGATGGTAGGACTTCTTGGCCATCATAATCACGAGTCAATTCCAGTACTCTCTGTTTTTACTGAAGACCCCTAACTAGGTAATACAAATGTACTATCACTCAACAGTTACTTAAATAGTTAAACATATACCTACCACATGGCCCAGCCATTTGCTCCTCAATATTTACCCAAGATACATGAAATTGCGTGTTTATAGCTGCTGTATTAATAATAGTCCCAAACTAGGACAACTTAAATGTCCACCAACAGGCACATATATCTATGATGTGTGCTATATCCACACGAGAGAATACTACTCTACTCAGCAATAAAAAAGGAATTAATTCTTGACACACCAGCAATGTAGGCAAACCTCAAAATAAGTTTATGGAGTGCCAGGAAATAGAATAAATAGTAGGTGCTCTATGAGTCCATGTGTATAAAATTCTAAGCAGTGCCAACAAATCTATAGTACAGAAGAAGCTGGTTAGTGTTTGCCTAGGGTGAAGTAAGGAGAGAAATATGGGAGGAAGGGATTATAAAGGGACATGAAGAAACCTTAGGTGGTGGTGGGTGTGTTCGTTCTCTTAATGTGTGGTGATAGTTTCAAAGGTGCATATTTATGTCAAAATTTATCAAATTTCATACTTTAATATATATATACTTTATTAAATTATACTTCAATTTTTTCTAAAAAGAAAAAAATAAGTAGATGAGGTTAAAAGTAAAGGGATAAAATAGCCATAAGTCTGATACATCACATGTTCAGTATCACTAATCATTAGGTAAATGAAAATATAAAACACAAGGAGATGTTACTTCCTACAAGCTAAGATGGCTATTATCAAAAACCACAAACCAAAGCTGTGGGTGAGGCTGTGGACAGCTAGGTTCACACAGTACTTTAACAAGCATGCTGCACTATGGGAAGTGGCGAGAAAAGGATGGGGACTTGGGCCCCTAGAGTGCTGAACCGCAGAAACATGACTGGGAAATTCGGAGTAAAGAAGGGCTGTTCAGTAGGCTTTGTCACGCAAGCTCATCCTAGCGCTGCCTTTGGATTTCCTAGTACAGGACACAGGAAAACACCTTCTCAAGCAGACACCTATGTTACCTTTACAAAGGGAACTCTGTGCTGTGCTTTAGGTACAAAGAGGGAGGCAGAGAGCTCTGCCAGAGTTTGCTTTCTCCACTGCTTTCACCTTAACATAATTCTTATGCAAATATGGCATATTTTGGCATAGTGTTATCTGAACTCCTTCAGTGCAATAGTGGTTATCATGGGCTGGAGGGAAGTGCAGGGCAGTTACTGTTTAATGAAAAAGCTCTGCAGGTGGGTAGTCCTGACAGTTGTACAACTATGTGAATATACGTAATACACTCAAGCTGTATACTTAACAGTGGTTAAAAAAGGTCATATATACACGCACACATACATATATACACATATATATGTGTATATATGTGTATATATAGATCCACAAGTAAATATTGAAAAATCGATATATTAAATAGAATCCCTAAGGTGCAAACAAATTTTTGTGTGTAAACTAAAGGAGTTTTCTAATAAGTGAGAGAAAGCAACCTGAATTTCTTTGGGGAAAGAATTTTCTGAAAGATTTGGTTATAGACTGATGAAGATTGAAGAGGTGAGCACAAACTACTGCAGACATCACCTGGGCTGCAAGTTACGTGCGAAGAGCAGAGACAGAGATTCCCATCGCAGAGGGGATGGGCCTGCCCAGCGTGCCACCTGCCAGTAGGTGCATCTAGGAGCAGTGACCTCCTGTTTGGCTTGGTGCAGAGTGAATTCCCATCCTGGACCAGCAAATGGCTTTTTCCGCCGGCCCCTGGACCCGGGGTTCCATATTTGCTACACCATGAGGACAGTCTCTGTTCTCCTATACAGAGTCACCGAAGATAACTAAAATTAAATAAGCCTTCAGGCTGCCTTGGTTTTGAGGCTAAGTGGTAACCTGCTGCTGCCTCGCATGTATGAGTGCAGCGTAAACCTCTGGAGCCCTACAGCTTTTTACCACACTGTATGTCAAGGGAACAGCCACAGATGAGCCAGATATTGTCAAGGGTTGGGTATGAAGGCTTTTTTTTTTCCATTTAGAGTGGCCCCATCTATAATCTTTCTAGTTTTAAAAAAATTTAATTTAACTTTATTAGTGCACATTTACAGTTCATGAAGTTTACAATCCTCTTGGGGGTGGCTACATGTGCAGATTACAGCAGGGTTTTTTCTAGTCCCCTTGTCTACCCTCCCCTCTCCCCTCTTCTCTGGTTCCCCCATCACCTTTTACATACGGGTTGATGTTATGTGGCTTAGCTCATGTAATGGCATATAATGTTTGCACTGATTGGAGTTATTAGGATCCTGTACACATCTTTTTACTTTTATTTATTTCTTTTGTCCTGCTTGGGATTGAACCCAAGGCCATGCACATGGGAGGCCAGTGCTTTACCACTGAGCTATACCCTAAGTCCCTATAATCTTCTTATAAAGAAACATCCTAAAAGCCACATAATAACAGAAGGAGTCCCAGTAAAGTTGCTATTATAGCTAAGTTAGTCTTAAAACTCTTCATGATTTCCTTTGATTCTTTGCTTCCTGTAATTAATATAGGAAAAACAGGCCAGTGGTTCTGGAGCTTTTGGCATTTTTTTCAAAAGATAAAAGATGTGATTTTATTTGTAATTAATATAAGTGAGGGAAGGTGTTTGCCTCTCTCTTTTGATTACTTTTTCTATATTTTTAACAGTGCTAACTGGATAACCTATAATTTAAGAAATATCTATTCCCAGTATCCCACATGTACATCTTTGCTTGGATATTGGGCTCCTGCTGTGTAATTAGACCCTTTGGCCATCTTTCCATAGAGGTTTAAAATCTCTCTCTTTCACTATGTTAGAGCAATGCATACACACCTCTACACCCCGTGCTGGCAGGCTGCTTTGTGACCTTGTGGCTGGGCTGTTCACAGCATTGGTAGTGATAATCCACAGAAAAGTGGATGAGAAGCCCTGTAAACTCAGAGTTTGGGGTGGTTGCTCCTGCACGGGGTGGGCTTTTCTTCTATCCAAAACCTAGGCTTTCTGGAGAGAGAGAATTTGTCCTGTTTCATCCTGCAGTAGAAGAGAAGCAGATATGCTTAGTCAGGATAGCAGTCAGCTGGAGTGGGGTCGGTGGCCTGGAGCTCCCTGGTGGGGAAGATGGCTCTGGAATATGAAAACTTGATTCAGGAGAGCTGATGATCAGGGATAGTAGAGAATCCTGGCAGGAAGCTGGTCACCACTGGACTAGCGTTAGGAAAAAAGCAGTGGTAATCCAGGAAGTCAGCTGTGGGAAAGCAAAATTCAGGTAAGGTGCAAATCATAGATGACAATTATCACAAACTAGGGGGCTTACAGGAGAAAAGGAAAGCAAGTCAGAGGGATTTATAGTCAGCAAAGCAAAGGTCTTATAGCATAAATAAAGTGAACCTTGCATAGCTGTAAAGGTGCTTGGGAACTGCCTGTAATAATAGAACAAGCAAAAAACTGGGTTATTTAATGAAGAGCAGGCAATCAAATCTTATTCTTCCCTTTACTTGAGAAGGGTTGAGAGGTTCGAGGTAAATTCAAATTATATATTTGCTACTATTTTAAGTTTCTCAAACAGCTTAATAATCTCATTTGATTACCCATGAAACTTGCTTTCCTACCACGCGTTGGTGCTTAGGATCCTAACAAAGCTCATGCACACAGCCACATCCATGCCCCTTGGGGCCCATTTGGCCTGGGCTCCCATAGCTTATCATTTCTATTCAGGCTACTGGATGAAGGGCCATGCAAGAGCAGAGGGATGTACATGTGCGTTCTTTTCACAAGGAACGGAAGCATTATAATTTTTTTCCTTTAAAATTTGTTTTGTTTTTATATTTCTTTTTCCCCAAATTGACAGCATAGAAAGTTGTCTCACCTGCACACTGAGTGCACAAGGGCGAGGCTCTGGGATCGACTGCGGCCAAGAGTGAGCCTGCCTGTCCTTGACTCTTGTGACTCTGTGCCATCTGTCTCTGAGGATGCGATGATATCTCCTGCATCTCAAGGAAATTTCCAAAATGATCTGGTGCATAAAACTGTCAGTAGATTTCATATATCTAATTGAAGCATTTTCTGTCTAAAGTAGGGCAATTTACAGAGGTGTCTCTCTGGTTTATTTACATTGCATTTTCTCATAAAGCAGCAGGTTTGCAATAAAGCATTTGACACCCCTGTGGTATTTTGAAAAAAACATGCAATCTGGCGCAAGTTAGTGCCAGTGTGAAATGGCAGGCTGGGGGCATAGCTTCCACAGCAGCAACTTTCAAAAGCAAATGAAGTGTCTTCTTAAGGAGTGTGCTGTTAATGCAATTTAAATTACTCACCTGAAATTAATATTCTGCTGAGAGAAATAAAGCAATTTAAAAGATGACATAATTTCCGATCACTTTAATGACATTATGTGGTCATGGACTGCTCCCTTATCTAATATAGTAACACTTCAGTGTCTTTGAACACTAAACACATTTTCCCATTTTAATTACTTGGCTTCTGGAAAAAAAAATCCACTCATTTTCTCAGATGGTTAACAATTTGAGATTTATGCTTTGCTTCATTAGAATTAGGTAAACGTGACATTAACATACTTATTATTGTATCTAATATTCATTCTTACAGAGGAAGGTAGAGGTCAAAGGACTGTTACCTAGCGTGTACAATCTCTTATTCCCACTGGAGGCCAGTTTCATTTTTCTTCCCCTCTTTAGCTAAAGGCAGTCTGAAACCCGTACCATCTTAACTTCTTCCCATTTTGGCTCATGAAAATGCTAAAGAGAAAAATGCAGCTTTTATAACTGCTCAGGTCTCATGTAGAAAGAAGAAAACATGCTGGATTGTCTCCAGGCAAGAGAGAGATTGGAGATTTTCGGATTTGGGGTTGATGGGGAGAGTTGAGGAGAGGACAGTTGTGTGGACCATCAACAGGGCCTGGTGGACTTAGCACCATACCTGAATGAGGACTAAAAACTAAAAGGAACGGCCTGATTTCAGAGTTGGTTTGAAAAGGAAAGGATGAAAAATAGCTAAACATAGGATTTTAGCAAATGTGCTCATTTCTGAATGTTTCCCTACCCTTCTCTGATTTTAGCCTCTCGATCCTGAGAGGTCTGTGACCTCAGGCAGGCCACTGGGCAGAGTCCTTGACCCACGCAAGACATTCTTATTCCCATTCCCCAGTTGCAACCAGGCCTCATTAAGTCAGCATATCTGAGTGGGATGTGGGTATTTTGAATATATTTTCAAGCTCCGCAAAGCAAGTGACTCTGCTGTGCAGCTAATGTGGAGAACTACAGTGGCACAGAAGTCTTTCTAGGACCAAAAGTGTTTGGTTGGCATCATTATTCCATAGAGAGTTCAGTTATCCATTCAACTTTACTATTGGGCTATAGTTTGAAGACAAAAGAGAAAATTATATTAATTTAAATTTAGTGAAGTAATAGCCAGTGTCCCTAGGGTAATGACTGATATGTTTGGTTCAGTTTCTAACCCAGGACCTAGCATATAAAAGTCTCTTTTTGCATACTTCCTGAATAAATGCTTGGTGGCCCATTTAAGTTTATTTTAATGTAAATTTTGTAGTCCTTGTTAATAGAATACTTACAATCAGAATATCCTTCTTGTTTAGTATAGCACCACCTGAGATGCATAAGTAAAGCTCTGTAGTAAAACAAGACAGAACTATATTTTTCCTGAAAGAACTTTAGCATTGGGCAGGATAATTCTCCTTTAAATGGCTTGAGAAGAGGTTTTTTTTTTTTTTTTAGCATTTAGAAATGGGTTATATTCAGAATTAATCAGTAATTCAAGCTTATAAGAGGTATTGGTCAAGTGTTTGGATGAATGAATGGCAGACAGATGACACTGCTGGGAATTAGCCTTGTTTCTGGATAATGTCAAGTGACGATTAAATGACAGGCTCATTGAATAAATGATGTCAGTCTCTATTTTTCAGGTGAAAATAATTTCTAGGCAATTGCAAGCATAACCTTACATGGCAATTAGTCTTAAATAGTATCGTGGGTCTGCTAAGTGTTAGTAAACCTGTGACAGACACAGAGGACAGAGAGAAGAGTTGTGATGCCTACTTCAAGGAGCTTATAGAATGATACCTAAAAGACCACTACAAGACTAAGGGTCTGTAAAACTGCATAAGAGCCTGTTGAATTTTTAACTTAAATCTCCTGACTCTGAATACCACATTTCTCAGCAGTGTGACATTTCATAGGAATGCCTCCAAATGTGGGTCAGTGTGTTAGTTATTTTTACCAAAGCCAGATTTAGACTCTGTTGGTGACATCCATCCGTGGGAAGGCAGCCATGCCATGGTGTGTTGATATATTGTGCATGTGCTTTCTCAATGCATTTTGATTTTTACTTAACATATTCTTGACATTTATCCATGGTACATGTATGGCTATTTTTTAATTCCTGTGCATATCTATGGGGATTCACTCAGAACTCCAGAGTTAGTATGAAGATTATCTTAAACTGAAGACACTTGAAGATAAACAGATGACAAAGAAGCCTTTAGAAGCTTCTCTAATCTGACTAATAGCAGAAACTTCTGGGAGATGAGACTGCTGTAAATTTTCCCTTGGAGCAGGTCTGTTACTAGGACAGAAACCCAAGGGTAAAAATACCCCAAATCCCCTCTCTAGGGCAGGTTCCTGGCCACGAAGGCAGAGCCCACTGTCACCTGCATAAACAAACACCACAAACTTCCTCACCTTCCACCTGTTCTCCTAGTAATGCATTTGTCTTTCCTAAAGAAACCTATTTGTTCTTCCTAAAGAATCCTTTCCTCTACCCCTTCTTTTTCCCTACTACAGTAGATCTGTGAGTCTCTAACTGTAGCCAGTTAGTGAGCTAGCTACTTCTTTTGTTAACCCTAGTTTGTATGTGAATACGGTTTTTCTCCTGTCCATCTGCTTTTTGTCAGTTTAATTCAATTGTCCAAGATACTCAAAGAAAAGAGAAAAAACTTTTCTTCCTGAAAAATTCATTGTATAAATGGCAATTCAGTCTATGTAGCATTATGTCTAATTCAATGTGAATTAGAAAAAGACAATGCTATTATAACATCGAACTAGTAACAAAGAAGATGGTATATTTATTAGATAATTCCAAAATGTTCCCTGATGGTTTGTGTTGGAGACTACCATCAGGACAACAACCACTTCTAACCAGATATCCTCCAATAATGGTGGGCAATCAGTGAACGGTGTGGTGTATATATTTAAATATATTGAGACTTATACTGTAGAAGTGATATATTACTGTCTTGTATAACCCTGTTTAATATTTTTAATCTTAGAATTAAGTCAACATTAGTACTGACTACTAGAATTTTGCACTTAAATTCAGATAAATACAAATAATTTGGAACTAATGAATCCTTAATTTCATTGACAAGTCTACATAAAATGTGATAACAATATTGGAATGTTGATACCTTACCTTAATTTGACTTACTATTGATTGAAGACCAGTTGCCAATTTCACTACCTGTGCATTATATGTATGGATGATGTGATTGGTTATTTATATACATATGTAGCACTGATAGATTTGAATTTGTTTTGCTGTTTGGATTTGGAATTTTCAGCACCTTACTCTAATTTATGATTCATTAATATACAGAAGCATTACTAATCTTCTATGTTTAGGTCTTTAAAATATTAAAACATGGAAATAAATTTCATATTGTATTTTTGCAAAAATAACCAATTAAAGTAAAAATTCCAACTCTTAAAAAGCAATTTGCACAGATGTGCTTTTTTCTTAGAATAATTTATCTGATTTTTAAAAACATATTTATTACTTTATTCCAAGTAATACAAACAAAGAAATTATCTCAACTCATTCAGATATCACCATAATAAGGGATAATGATGTATCTGTTCTTATATACTATTAAAAAGGAATGTAATTGTTTAGGAATGTAATACTATACTATTAAAAAGGAATGTAATTATTTAGTTTGCTGTAATAGATTTTTCCAAATTCCAAATGGCATTTTCTCCCTTTGAAATACTGATTGCCAAAATCTTCTACACTAGTAATTATCCATTGCTTGGTCTCATTATTGAACAAATAAAATAAATCATAGACTTGGTATCTAAAAGATAAGCTTGGCTAACCTTCACAGTTTATGTGGTTAGATACACACATATATCTCATACCACTGCTCACTAGGTAATTCAATATTTAATAAAGGCACAACACACAATTAATGCATCAGAGAGTTCTAAAAGCAAAGAGGCCTGACATATATTAGAGAAAGTCTAATTGTTTACTACATTTTCAGTCTACTGTGCTTCATTTAGGAATCTACAAATTCAAAGCATTCTTCTAAATGGTTTTTGACTTTTCAGGACTGAGCTTGGGCAGTGAGTTCAAATGGATTTCAGTATTTTACTCATTTTATTTTAATAAAATAAAAATTTAGCGTTTTCAACTAGATCTTTATTCCACTTTTAGTTTGAAAATATTATCTTAAATTCTTCTACACTTCATGCTGTATGAACGCCTCTTTGATTTCACTTGAAAATATCTTCAAACATCTCTGTATGAGATTTCTAGGACTCACATAGCAAAGTACCATGAAGTGGGTGGCTTAGGCCACCAGAAATATGTTTTCTCAGTTCAAGAGACTACAAATCTGAAACTAAAGTGCTGGCAGGGCCATACTCCCTTGGAAACCTAAAACCAAGTTTGTCTGGCCCCTAGGTTTCTTATTCACACTTGGTAATGTGAAATTTTGCAATTTTTCTTTTATAACTGGACTGGCTGTAGGTCAATAGTATTGATCTAAAGATAAATCATAAAAATGATAGGAACAAGATAAAATATACTATTTTCCAGTATACACTGATTGCATACTCGCTTACAAATATTCTCAACAAATACCAAAGATTAAATATCATATGGAGCATTTTCTCTTTTCTTAAAACTGTTTAATTAGAGATCAACAACAGAAAGAAAATAGAATTAAAAATGCATGTGTATGGAAATTGAAAAATGCATTCCCAGAAAACACATGCATTACAGAATTTTTAGAACTGAACAATAGTCAAAATCAGTATTAAAACCTGTGGGATGCAGAGAAAGTGGTATTGTGATTTGTTTCTGGATGTCCCCCAAAGCCTCATGCACTCAGAGGTGGAGGCTTTTAGAGGTGGCTGGATCTAGGGGGTGTGTGTGTGTATGGATTAAAGGCGTGTGATAATTAGTCCACTGACCAGCATGACTCTGGGTGTGGATAATGGGAAGACCTATGGTGGGTGTGGATGGCACCAACCAATAGGCTTTTAGCCTGTATGGTGTAGAAAGGGAAAGGGAGGCTCCATGCTGCTGCTTGTGTTAGGGCCTGTGCACTTGTTTTACTTTCTGCCATTGCTCTCTTCCCCAACATCCTGTGTGCCTCCTGCATGCCTACTTCACTTGGGTCTAACCAGTCTGCCTTTCCATAGAGACTTTCTCTGACACCTTCCCTTATTCCCTCCATTGTACCCACTCCCAACTTTGAGAACACTGTAACAGTTTTGGGATTGCTCACTTAATATCTTCCTTTACTATATAATGATCTCCATAATGGTACTGACTGTGTCTTCTTTGTTCACACAAGGAAACACACTTACACAAACCACCATCATCCCTTGCCCAGAGTACTTGCTTCCTTTCTCGACTCTTTCTGTACATTTTTCACTTGTTCACTATTGGATAAGCAGAACAGGAAGCAGAGCCTGATACACTTGCTAAGTCGATCAGTTAGTGAAGAGAACATGCATGCAGTTGGGAAATGGAGATGAAGTCTTGTGCCTAAAGGGACAAAGGGACTGCTCCTCAGGATGCGTATTTGCCTCTGTACTGAAGATTATGGCTCTGTCTTCTTTCCCTTTTCCTTGTTGCAGACTTTCCTTTTTTGCCAAAAAGCTCCATAATTTTCTGTTCTGGGTTTTTGTTGTTGTTCTTTGTGTGTGTGTGTGTGTGTGTGTGTGTGTGTGTGTGTGTGTTTGTTCTGTGTCTTTGATACCTGTCTCTACCACCACTGCAACCATTTTTACTGCTGGTCTTTTTCTTCTTCCCCTTTTTTCAAATTGTATAAAGGTGTTCTTGATGAAGCCAAAGCAATAGAAAGCCTAAATGAGATAATGTCATGTTGTTTTATGCTGATGAAATGGGAAGAGATAAGGGTAAAATGACTAAAGCCTAGGGTAGTGATACTCAAACTTTAATATGCAATTGTTTCTTATTAAATGGCTTGTTAAAAATAACAATTCCTGGACTGTGTCTCCAAAGAGTCTGTTTCAGGTTTGAGGGGGTCTAAGAATTTGAAATGGTAATGAGATAACTGGACTGTATGTTGTGGTGGATTTCATGGGAAATGAGATAAGAATCCTCCCAGAAATTAACCGTATTCATTTTCTTCAATGAGAAGAGTGGCTTGTGTATCATCAGCAAAGCTGGAAACCTGAAATTCACTGCAGTTGTGAAGTACTAGTGGCAGATGTGAGGGGGATCCCAAACAGTTGCAGGAGAAAGGAACTTTCAGACCCAGAGGAAAGTATGGCTTACCTGGCAGTCAAGGAGAAGTGAGGTTTTGGAGGCCCAGTGTGGAAAGTGCAGAGATGACCTGGAACCGGGCACGGGTGGGTTTTGGCTGCACTCCCGAGTAGGCCTCAAGGGTAAAGTGAAGCTGACACTGGAACGTGGCACTTCGTGTCGCCCTGGGTGGCGAGGGGCCCCTTTCTGAGCAGCCTCCTGCGCTCTGTGAGCTGCTCCTGAGCAGGGCGCGCAGCCTTTGCCCCTGCCTGCTGAGCTCAGTCCTCAAGAGCCTAGGCCTCGGTGCGGACTCTGTCTCCACCTGAGCCCACACGACAGTCAGGTGACAGCATGGGGGACTGTAGGGGGACAGGCTGCCAAGATTTTGGTCTTGATGGTCAGTCTGCACGCACAGCGGTGACCCGGTGAGGACCAGTTCCTAGGAGAGTGGCCCTGGGAGGCGGCGGGCGGGGTCCTCACTGGGCCCTCCGGGCTGGGCCATCTGCGCTGTCTCCCTTCCTCTGCCTCCTGCTGCATGAATTGTTTTGGAGGAGGCAAAAGGTGGATAGAGGTTTCTGATTGTGTAGAGTGTCAGCGCCCCTAACACAGAAAAGATACGTTAGAGTGATACTAAACCTTTATCTATATATGAAGTGACATATGGCTATAGATAGTAACATTTAAGTTATATGTAACAAATCTTGCTTATTATATAAGTTGAGTAAAATTGTTTAAAGTTTTCTTTCTTGTATTTATTTTAAAACATGCTTATACATTATGTATTTTCTAATTATTCTATGAACACAATTTATAATTTATAGTAGAGAAATGGATATAAATATCCTGAGTTTTTGTATGATATACACACAGGTTACCATTTTAATTATTATTTACAAACATTGGGTCTTTGTGTGTCATCAGCTGAGGTTAGAACCTATAAACTGGTCCCAGTGTTTATCTGAAGGCACAAACATCGTACTGTAATGTGGTATGTACAACCATGTTTCAAGCAAAGATGCAGGAGGGATAATCCCACTTACGTTAACGCTCAGGGGATAGGAAGAAAACTGGAATTTTTCTTTCTTTCTTGACAGACACATCCGTCCTTTCTGACATTCCTTCAATTCCTCCTGCGTCTCCAGGCTGACAGTGGAAGATGTACAGACTTCAACTTTAGATGGGAGAACAGAGATTATATCATTTTTATATAATGGTAGGAACTCATGGATGAGGAGGATAAGAGATGTTTTTGTGATACTAAAAAAAACCTCATTATCTGCATATTTTAACCACATGTATCCATTTCCAGATGGATATTCCATTCCTTGATGGATATTCAGTTTCTCCTTGTAATTTTTTTTGTCCTCTTTCTTTTCATTTGTTCTCATCTGTGAAGTTTTGATAAATCTGTCAAGGTAGTAGCTGATTTTCTTTTGTGTGGTGCACCTCATGTTGCCTGCTTGTTTTTGTGATCACTATGATTGTTATTATTGCTACCATATAATTTTTATGCTAGATCTTCCTTGCTCTGTAAAAGTAATTATTTTTATACCAGTTCTGCCTTGGAAGTTGGGTTACAACCCACAGAACACACATGCATAATGGAATTGCACTCTTTCCTTTAGAAAATAGTTTATTTTAGTGAAGAAAAGCTGTAGCAAGTAGAAAGCTTGAGCTTTGAGAGTTTACTGCTGTTCATGGAAGGTAGGGAAGTTTACCCCACTGACTTCTCCTAATCTCTGGTTGATATCTTTAAAATTTATTGTAATACAAGCTTCAGCTCTTTGGCTTAAGGTGATAGTTTACGTAAAAATCAAGTCCTGTGTCATCGTATCACTGCAATGCAGCAGGTTCAGCAGATGAGTTAAAGTAACATGGGTTGGCCACGCCTTGGTGTCATGAATGAGAGATGTTATACAGACCACACCCTGGAAATACCCCTGTAAATGAGCTGGAATTCAGGCCTTTGAGAGACTTTAGATGGTAATGCTGGGTCCTAACAATTCCATGCATAATGCCATATATATAAGAAGGGAGATCTGTAAAATGACTTTATAAGGTTTGGTACAACAAGTACATATTCAGTAACTATTCACTGTAACTTTTTTGTCTAAAGACTTGAGCTACTTTTTATTAAAGAGAGAAGTAACTACTTCATTTTAATATATTTCATGCTTTAAAATAGCTTCAATTTATTGATCTCTTCATATCAAGTGCTTCATGTAGACTGTGACTTTTTTCCCTGTTACATCAGTGTGATGGTTATTTTTATGTGACAGTTTGGCTGGACAAAGGGATGCCCAGAAAGCTGGTAAAGCACTGTTGGCTTCTCTGGCTGTCAGACTTTAGGCCACTATAAACAATCCTGGGTGATTTTCTTGAAATCACTATGCTAAAACATGTCATATTTTAAAGATAATAGAACATCTTGCCAAGAATTTCTGGAATATTTTTGGAAATATTTTATTAGGGTTTATTGGACTCTAATCAACCTTGTCAAAAAATAATTTCTACTAGTCTTAATTTATATTTCATGCATTTTTACTTTGTTACTTGCTCCTATTTTTGACCCATTCTTAATTATTCTTCATCTCCCTCTGTAAAGTCCTCTGACAAGGTTGACTAGAAAATATTGCTTGATCATTTGTACAGATCACCATTGTGGCAGGAAATAGGGATTTAACTCAGTGGCACCGTACCTGCCTCACAAGCACAAGGTCCTGAGTTTGATCCCCGATACCCTGCCCCCCCAAAGTGCCAAAGTAATACTGAGTAACAGTGAGAGATGTCCCTTCCCTCCTTCCTTTTGCTCTATTTGCAACAAGGATGATGTTCAGTCATGTTGGTGAAGGTGGTTTCTCTTACTCAGTGTACTGACTCTGATGCCAATTTCTTCTGGAAAGAACCTTGCAAACACACCCAGAAATAATTTTTTATGACAACTGATTGGATGGGAAATGAATGGGTAGGTTACTTATAAAACTTTACCTTCAGTATTTATTTTAAAAGATTTTTTACATTTTAAGGGTATTTTTTTAGGTTTATGCATATGATAGCATAATCACAACCAAACTTGCTTTAGATGTGTGAAATGGACTCCAAGTTTATTAAAAAGGGAAATAAAGAAAGTACAATAAGTTCTTAAAAGAAACTCCATGAATTATGCATAAAAACTATTTTTCAGAAACTGGTCATTAGGCTACTATCTGAAATTTTCCTTCCTAAATATATTACCCTTTGCCTAAAGAATGAGATGATTTATCTCACCTTAAAGCCAAATAAGTAGATTTTATTTTACTTAAGCCAAGCATTTGATTAGTAAAATAACTTTCCAACAAATAAATGTGTGAATTCTGTGTTATTTATGTTACCTTGGGAGTCAGGCAGATTAAAATATTTGAATCAGAAAAGCAGAATTTTTGTGCTAATTTGGTGAGCATGGTAGTAATGTACTCATCTCTGCCTTTTTTTTCTCTCTCCTTTGTCTTTTTGGTTAATGATCTTAGCCATGGCTTTGTCTTATAGATTCAGAGAGCTGTTTGCTTCAGAGCAAGAATATTCAAAAAAGATATCAAGCGTTTCCATTCTCAGTTTTTTTTCTCAAATATTAAAATAAAGAGCCCTAAAATATCCAGAATGAATTTTTAAAGTTTAGAGCTCTGAAAATTGTGAGTTAAAAAACACACTAGCAGTCAATGTGCCACAGCTCCCAGCATAGAAGAGGCTTCTGGATTGGTGTACCACAGCTCCCAGTGCAGAGGAGACTTCCAGGTCAATGTGCTACAGCTCCCAGTGCAGAGTAGGAGGCTTCTGGGCCAACCTACCACTGCTCCCAGGACAGAGGAGGTGAGCCCTGTGGGTGCCAGCAGAACCCCACCCCCCACCCCCTGCGAAATGAGAAGACATGTAAACAAGCCTCAGGACCAGACTTCCACATCACCTACAGTAACCCCAAAGGGAAATGAGATGGAACACTCTGATACTCAACCACCTAGACTCCTGGACTAGTGACAAAAGAGGATCTGGAAAAGCTGAAATCAGAAATAATTTCTCACATAACACCAGAGATTGTGCCCATAGTGTAAGACATGATTAGTAAATCTAGAGAAGGGCTGGCGATTTAGCTCAGTGGTTTGGCAACCTGCTATGCAAGCGCAAGGACCTGAGTTCGATTCCCAGTACCAAAAAAATCAATCAATCAATAAATAGATAAACAAACAAACAAATAAATAAATCTAGAAAGGACCCAGACTAAAAAATAGAGGAGCTGAGGAACATGATGGAATCCCAACATAGGAAACAAATGGAATTCATAAAACAGATGCAAACAGATTTCCAGGACATTAAAAACTCCATTGAAAGCCTATGCAGCAGAATAAGCCAATATGAGGGCAGACTTTCAGATATAGAAGATGAGATTGCAATTAGTGACCAGGAAAAGAAAAATTGCTTTAAAATTGTAAGGGACCACAAGAAATCAATCCAGCAGCTGCTAGATGATGCAAAGAAGAATAACATAAGACTGATTGGAGTCAATAAAGAAACAGGAGAAAGTACAGATGACATAAAAAAACTTCACAGAAGTAATGGCAGAAAACTTCCCCAGCAGGGGAAAATAATTTGACATACAGATAAGTGAGGCATATAGGATACCAACTGGCCTAGATAAAAAAAAAAAATGTACACATAGGCATATAATTGTTAAGATTCCAGAACCCCAACAGAATAACAAAGTTCTACGAGCAGTTAGACAAAAGAAACAAATCACATACAAAGGAAAGCCCATCAGAATCACAGAAGACTTCTCAATGCAAACCCTCAAGGCAAGAAGAGCTTGGAGTGATATATTCCAAGCCCTAAAGGAAAACAGCCTCCAATCCAGGTTGATGTACCCTGCAAAACTATCTTTCAAAATTGATGGTGAAATAAGATGCTTTCATGACAAAAAGCACCTTAGGAACTTCATGAATACCAAACGAGCACTCCAAAAAATTTTAGACAAAATCCTAGGAAAAGACAATGAGGATCACAACCCCAGAATGAATCTGCCAGGCACGAAAAGAAATTAAAAGCAAAAGGGGAGAATCCAACAAAAAGAAAAAGTCATGACAATGATAAGTCAATATGTATCAGTAATTACCATCAATGTTAAAGGTCTCAACTAACCAATCAAAAGAAATAGACTGGCAAAATGGGTCTAGAAGCAAGATCCAACAATATGCTACATACAAGAAACTTACTTAATTCTAAAAGAAACTTATAGACTGAAAGTTAAAAGGTGGAAAACAATACTCCATGTGATGGGAACCTGAACAAAAGCAGGAGTAGCTATATTCTTTGAAGATCAAGTGGATTTAAAACCCACACTGATTAAGAGAGACAAACAAGGATACTACATCCTTGTAAAGGGAACAATCCAAGAGAAAGAGATGACAATCATAAATATGCACCAAACACTAGTGTGTTCAACTATATAAAACAGATACTAACACACATGAAAAATCATATAAGGACTAATATGATAGTAGTGGGGAACCTCAATACCCCATTGTCACAAATAGGTAGATCAACTAGACAAAAAACAAGCAACAAAATACTAGAAATCAATCAAACTCTTGAACAAATGAATTTAACAGATGTTTACAGAGTGTTCCACCCCACAAAATCAGAATACACATTCTTTTCAGTGGCATACTGGTCTTTCTACAAAATAGACCACATATTCCCTCATAGAACATATTTAGGTAAGTGCAAAGGAATTGAAGTTATCCCCTGTATATTATCAGACCATAATGCAATGAAATTGGAGATCAATAGCAAAAGAAACTGCAACAATTTCATAAACACATGGAAATTGAACAACACACTTCTGAATAACAAATGGGTCACAGAGGAAATTAAAGAAGAAATCAGACAGTTCCTTTAATTCAATGATAATGACAATACAACATATCAGAATCTATGGGACACAATGAAACCAGTCTTGTGAGGGAAATTCATAGCAGTGAATACTCATATTAGGAAAACAGAGTGAGCTCAAATAAACAACCTGATGCTGAACCTCAAGCTCCTAGAAAAAGAAGAGCAGAACAAACTCAAAGCTCATACAATGGAGGAAATTATAAAGATCAGACCAGAAATCAATGCAATGGAGACTAAGAGAACGATACAAAAAAACCCAACAAGCCAAGAGCTCGTTCTTTGAAAGAATAAACAAAATTGGCAAACCCTTAGCCAGCCTTATCAGAAAAAGGAAACAAAAGGCCCAAATCCATGCAATTGGTTATGAAAAGGATGAAATTACAACGGGCCCAGCGAAAACCAGAGGATCATCAATACCTACTTTGAGAACCTATACACCAATAAGATGGAATACACAGGAGAAATGGACAGATTCCTAGATACATATGAATTACTAAAGTTGAATGAAGAAGAACTAAAAATTCTAAACGACCCAATATCAATCAATGAAATTGAAAACATAATTAAAAACTTACCAACTAAGAAAAGCCCAAGTCCTGATGGCTCCACTGCTGAATTGTATAAGACATTTAGAGAGGAACTACTGCCATTACTGTTTAAACTCTTCAGTGAAACTGAAAAGGAAGCAATACTCCCAAATTCATTCCTGGCAGCAAGCATAACCTTTATCCCCAAAGCAGAGAAAGACCCAACTGAAAAAAGACAACTGTAGGCCAATCTCACTAATGAACATAGATGCAAAAATCCTTAATAAGATACTGGCAAATAGAATGCAGAAGATCATCAAGAAGATCATACACCCTGACCAAGTGGGATTCATCCCAGGGAGGGATGCAGGGATGGTTCAACATATATAAATCAATCAATGTAACACACTGTATCAATAGAGCCAAGGAAAAAAACCATATGATCATCTCAATAGATGCAGAAAAAGCATTTGACAAAATCCAACATGCATTTATGATAAAAACCCTACAAAAAATTGGAAAAGATGATTTTTACCTCAATCTGATAAAAGCCATCTATGAAAAACCAACAGCCAATATCATACTAAATGGTCAAAAACTGAAATCCTTCACACTAAAATCAGGAACAAGACAAGGATATCCGCCATCACCACTCCTGTGCAATATAGTTTTGGAAACATTAGCCACAGCAATTAGACAAGAGAATGAAATAAAAGGAATAAATATAGGAAATGAAGAAGTCAAATTGTCATTATTTGCAGATAACATGATACTCCATATAGAAGACCCCAAGAACTCAACCAAAAGTCTTCTAGACTTAATAACCAAATTCAGTCAAGTAGCTGGATACAAGGTCAACACACAAAAATCAATAACTTTCTTCTACATGAACAACAGATTCAATGAGAAATAGGACAAAGTATTCCTTTCACAATAGCATCCAAAAATCTGAAATAGCTAGGAATCAACCTGACAAAAGAAATCAAAGATCTCTTCTCTGAAGACTATAGCACTCTAAAAAGAGAGATTGAAGAAGATATCAGAAAATGGAAAGACATCCCTTGCTCCTGGCTAGGAAGGATCAGCATAGTGAAAATGGCCATATTTTCAAAACTGCTATATAGATTCAGTGCAATCCCAATTGAAATCCCAGCAGCATACTTCATGGACCTTGAGAAAACAATCCAAAAATTCATTAGGAACAAGAAGAGACCCAGAATATCGAAAGCAATTCTAGGTAACAGAGACATGGCCAGGGGTATCACAACCCCCAACTTGAAACTATACTACAAAGCTACTGTGATAAAACAGTATGGTACTGGCAAAGAAACAAGACCTGAGGACCTGTGGAACAGATTAGAAGATGCAGAAACAACTCCAGACACAGTCAGCTCCTTCATCTTTGACAAAGGAGCCAAACACCCTCACTGGAGGAAAGATAGCCTGTTTAACAAATGGTGCTGGAAAAATTGAGTTTCAACTTTCCAAAGACTAAAACTAGATGTATATCTCTCACCATGCACTAAACTAAAATTGAAATGGATTAAAGATCTAAATATTAAAATAGAAACGCTGAACTAGGTAGAATAGAAGTTAGGTAGAACTCTTGAAGACATTGGTGTACCAAAAGATTTCATGAACAAAACTTCAGTTCCCCATGAACTAGCACAATCAACAAGTGGAATCTCTTCTTACTAAAAAGCTTGTGCACAGCAAGAGAAAGCACCAGGAGTGTGCAGAGACAACCCACAATGTGGGAAAATATTTTCACCAGCAGTCCCTCAGACAAAGGTCTACTATCTTGAATCTCTAAAGAACTTAAAAAAATCAGACCTCCCAAATTTAAAGACCCAATCCAAAAATGGGCATCTGAAATGAACAGACATTTCTCAGCAAAGAAGTAGAAATGGGAAATAAAAATATGAAAAATGTTCAACATCACTGGTCATTCGAGAGATGCAAATGAAAACAACACTGAGATTCCACCTCACCCTAAAAAGAATGACTGCTATCAAGAAATCAACGAATAACGAATGCTGGTGGGGCTGTGGGGAAAGAGGGACCCTGCTCTACTGCTGGTGGGAGTGTAGACTGGTGCAACCACTTTGGAAATCTGTATGGAGATATCTCAGAGAACTAGGACTGGAAGTCCCATTTGACCAGCTATTCCACTGCTGGGGATCTTCCCCCAAGAATTAAAAGAATCATACCACAGTGATCTATGTGCACCTATTTTCATAGCAGCACAATTTGTAATAGCCAAAACTTGGAAGCAGCCCAATTGCCCATCAACTGGAGAATGGATAAAGGAAATGTATGTTTTTTTTTAATAAAATGGAATATTACTCAGCCATAAAAAAACGAGACATTAGAGACAATTATTGCTAAATGGAGGTACATTTCAGCAATACTCTTAAGTGAAATAAATAGGACACACATGTGTAAATACTGAATATTTTCTCTAGTGTGAGAAACTGAAATCATAAGTAAGGACTAAAAGGTATAATAGATAATGTGAAATAGGAACAAAAGGGGCAAAGGGGAAGGGAAAGTGGGAGAGGTTGGGGAAAGGAAGAAATGGAATGGAATTAACATGAGAAAATGAAAAAATGGAAACAAAGCCTTTGTAAATAGGGAGGGATGCAGGGTTTGAAGGGAGGGCAGGGGAAGCGGGAAAAAATAAGAACCAAGACAGAGTATGTAGAATGATGAATGAATTATATTGAATTATATTGTATACCTAAAATGTACCAATAAAATAAAAGTTAAAAAAAAGCACACCAGCAAAAAAAAGCACACTAGCAATTATTTCTGAATTGCACTAGAAATTATAGATCAATTTAAAAGTTTATTGATATTATGATGTGACCATAGATGTGATGAAAATCTTTAACAGTGGAGATTTTTGTTTATAACTACATTCTTTTTCTACAATATCATTGCATTTTTCTTTAAAAGAAATTATTAAAAACAATTCCTGCAGATATTGTATATTCTGGTGCTTAGAACAAGATAATTAAATGGAAAACTCCAGGTTCTGTGTCTGAGATTTGCCCACAGGACATTCGTTCAGTATCTGGGTCTGCCCATTAAAAACTATAGAGTTTAATTATTACTTATCCTCAAAGGAACTTAATTACTAGTAGGGCAGCTGATGCTTTTTCCTGATCTTCAGATCAAAGCATTTTAAACATGCATCATTTCAATAGTATACAAGAGCAAAAACTAAGAAATTGTCTTTAATATGAGGTTCAGCTCTGCCCTCTCATTATGGTTTTTTTCTTTGAGTTCTTTTTTTTTTTTTTTTTTGGTACCAGGGATCAAACTCAGGACCTTGCGCTTGCGAGGCAGGCTCTGGAACCACTGAGCTAAATACCCGGCCCTTACAGTTTTTTTCTTACAATGCATAAGTATCCTAGATGCCGAAGCTGAGATATACAAAGAGCACACATTTGAGAAAGAGAAAATTATTTTCTTTTCCTTTTGTTTGCTTTCTGCATAAAAGGAATTGCAGATATTTTTCAGATAAATGGTTTTATTTAAATGGGGATTCCTTTGAAGTCATACCATTTTTTTTCCAAAATCATTTAGAAGATTGTGTATGAGGAGAAAGTCACATTTTAACAAGACAGTAGTCACTGTCAAAAGCATGTAGTTAAAGGACAGTGAAATGGACAGGACACAGGCCTTAACGTGGAAATATAGTGCTTGCTGTAAGACATAGTGTCACTGGCTTGAGTGCTTTTTCCAGTGCTGCAAAGGACTTTTACCAATTTGAGTCTTCATACAAGTGGAAGCAAGTTTTTTTTTTTTGTTTTTTTTTTTAAACAAGGAAAATTGTGTTGGACCTTTGAATACAATAACCAACTGTTCAGCCCGTAGATATATGAATACATAGGTATTGTAATTCTTTCATGATTTGTTTTTGATCACCTACTTTCTTTCATCTTTCAGCCCTTCAGAGCAGGAAGAGCCCTATGACTACTTCCATTTTCCAACATCTCTGAGTCACTCTGTTCTATCCTCTATTAGTGTTTGTATTAGCTGAACAGTATTTAAGGACAGTTTTCACAGTCAATTATTAATGAATGTTTTATTTTTATCTCTAGTATAACTTTGCCAACAAAACTGCTGTGAAGTTAATTACCTGGCTGTTTTTTAAAGTAGAAAATTGAAAGAAATGGCTTTTGCTGTTAAGTTGTCATGCAGACCCACTTTTGTCATTACAGGATAACAGCAGATCCCTTTGATAACTCAGCCAAGCAGGTCAGCTGCTCCTTGTAGTTCACATGGTTGATAAAATATTCACAGAACTGAAGTCTGGCAGGGTCTGGAACCTATGGCTCCGCAATTTGGCTGTGTGTGATTACATGCTTTGTAGATTGTTCATATTCTTTGAGCCTGGTTAAAAAAATGTTTGTATTTTGACCCGCTAAGCTCCTAACATTTAAAAGGGAATAAGTGGCTTCCACAAATCATGGCACCCCAGGTAAAAAAGCTTTGCTTGAGGGCTGTGGCTGACAGCGACACCTGGCCTGAGGCACAGCACAAAGTGGCCACTGGAGAATAGTGATCAGGAAAAGGGTACTGCACTTACTGGCTTAAGACACCTCTGTCCTGGCTCACTGACAATACTCTCCTCCATGAAAATTCTAAAGCTATTCTAAGATATTTAATTAGAAAATTTCTGTGTGCTCTTAGGGAAAGCACAAACATAATCTCCATTTTAGGATGATGAGGTTTAATGAACAAAAATTCATGACATTTGGTAACATCTGAATTTCAGAAAATGAGTCAGTGTCTGTGTCCTGTCTTTTCTGGAAACCCTTGAGTTCTATTGTTTCTATTTCACACGAATGTTATTCTTAATAGTGTCATATATAGTAAATTTGGAGAGAATTCATGAACATAATTCAGATTAAATATGATTTTTTTTGTTTAACACCATTTAATTTAGTTTGGGATAAATTTAGAGGGCAGGTTTGAGAGTTCTTATAAATATCTCCAAGCATTGGCTTCCAAACTTGGGTTCCCATTGTAACCAGCTTTCCCGCCCTCTGGGTTCCTGTTCTGAAGCAGGAGGAAGAAGAAGAAGGGTGTGCAGAAGAAAGAGCAGCTGGATTGGGTGGGGTGGATTATTGTAAAGAACCAGGAAAGCCCTCCCTAGATGCCCAGGCACCTCCAAGGCAGTACAGAAGGGCTGGACACAGGCCTGCCGCTGTCTGCTGCTGCTGCTCGCCAGGCTTCCCATCACCCAGGATATTATCAGTTCTTTGGCTTTTGCAGCTCCAGCTTCCCTGGAGGCTTACCTCACTTTGCCTTCAGTTTACTCCGTTTATTTCGTTTATTTCCTTTGTTCAGGCTTTGCCCTTTGTCCCTTAAATTTTGGTCTCATTTTCAGATCTAGAGCACTAATCTTGCTCACTGAAGTGTTATGCAGATGGCCTGAAAGTGCCCCTGGCTGTTCCTGACTGCAGGCCCTGGCTTCCTACCAGTAGAGGAGTACCTAGGAGAATGCACAGCTGTGAGTTTTTCCTGTCCCTTTGTAGTAAGTCTGCTCCTTGCCTCTTCCCAGGTCTGTAGCCTGCTGTCTTTCTCGAGCAGCTGTCCTCCTGTCAGGGAGACTGCATCCCTCTTTCTCTGTGCCTATGTGGGGAGAAGGGAAGGAGAAGTGAAACTTCAGCCAAAGACATAGCACAGATGGCCTAATCTCACCAGCATCTCCCAAAGACCTCCAGTGTGTCCACTGCTTACATGGTGCTCATGAACCTTTCTGCCCTTTGTTCTTGCAGAGCTGAGTCTTCCATGGTCTCCTATGGTCTTTTTCTCCTGCTGCTGTAGCCAGTATAACGTTTTCCTACTGTTTTTAACAAATACCTGGCACATTAAAATTTGGATCTAGATGTCCTGGGAGAGCCTCATGTACTCAGAAGTGAGGCTTTTGCAAGATGCTTGGACCTTGGATGGGTTAACAGCTGACCTGTTAGAAGATGGGGCCTAGTTGTCCCTGGGGCTGTGACACGGAAGTGTTTATTTCCCTTCCTGTTCCTTGTCTTCTCTCTGCTTCCATCTGCCATGATGTGAGCAGCTTTCTTCCTCTGCAGGCTCTTCCCCCACACCCTTTCCTGCCTTGGAGCCTGCTGAGAGTGGACTAAGGTTCTGAACTGTGAGCCAAAATAAACCTCGCCTCCCTTTAGTTGAGGGTATTGAATATTTTGTTCCAGAGACCAGGAAAGTGACGAAGAAGGTACCTTGCTTTTTTACTTTGACAGGGAGGATAAAGCCTAGGTGTGGTAATTTACTAAACTCCCTGGGTGATTCTGATACTGACCTAAGTTCGACAACTACTTTTTTCTTTTGTAATTTATTTAAAATATTACAATATTTTATAAAACACCACAGTAATAAGTCTTAGAATTTGTAGCTATGGAGGAAATTTGTAGTGCCCAGAGAAATATTATTTCTTCACTCCAATGGCATTCTTTTAAATTAAAAAACAATAAACTTAGTCATTACTTACTTTACTTTGTCCTTTCCCCCAACTCAGTCTGGTAATGATTCTCAACCTTTAAACCTCCCTGACATTCTCGATTCCTGAGGAATATGGCCTGGGTCTTTCTGGAGAATGAAATTCACTCTAAGGAAGTATGGAAATGGGGTGTGATAAAAGAGGGGTGCAGTGCATCGCAGCTCCTTCTTGAATCTGCTGTTTCCAGGCCAGTCCCTCCTTGAGGAAACATGCTTGGGCATTCTTGGGGTATCCCTCAGTTTGTCTGAGTGAGTTGCTCAGCAAGGAGATAATGTCCTCCTCAGTTTTTGTTTTCTTGCTTCCTAGCATAGTGCCTGGCAATAAAAGCTTAATGTTATGGTTTATAACTGGATGTCTCTCCAGAGCCTCATGCTGTGTAAGTGAGAAAGTGACTGGATCATGGGGGTGTGATACTCATCAGTGGATTAGTCCACTGAGGAGTTTTAGCTAAATGTGATGTTGGGAGGTGAAGCCTGGTGAAGGAGGTGGGTCATTGGGGCTGGGCCTGACAGGGTCTTTCTCCCTCCCTTCTCCTTGATCCTTTTCTCTGCTTCCTGCTGCCATGCTATGAGCTGTTTCCCCTCTACCCTGCTGCTTTGCCTTGGAGCAGCCTACCACAGACTGAAACCTCTACAAACTGTGAGGCAGAAAGAACCATCCCCCCTTTAAATTGTGAGTGTTGCTTATTGAGTCTCAGCAATGGGAAAAATAACTAAGACACTTAATGAAGTATTTTTTCTTTCTCTAGCCTTTTGCAGGATTTTTCTTATCTTTTCAGTCAGTGTATATTCTAACCTTTCTTCCCGCCCCCCCCCCTTTCTTTCACTACGTGACACTATGTAAAATTAGCATTATTTTTCATGTGAAATTTCTATGTGGCACTTTATTTGTTAATGGGGCAGAAGACTGTTCCAAATTAGAACAGGTAGGAGATTAGTAACTATTTTTCTTGCAGAAGACTCTTCCAAATTAGAACAGGTAGGAGATTAGTAACTATTTTGCTTGCAAGAGAATTACCAATTCTAAATCACTTAATGTGTTTATAATATTTATTTAGTCTAAGTGTTTTCAGTTAAAGAAACAAATAGGCACAATACTTCATTTTTAAAGCTCATACAGTGAAATAATACTAAAGTTAGAATTTAGTCTCATCTCCTGACCACTGCTGATTTTTCTATTCATTAAATAGTTACTGTGGGCCTACTGCATCCCTGCATCTTATTAGGTATTGGGGATACAAACACAAATACAATTCTTATACATTAGGGTTTAGATGAGGACACAGAGAACAAGTCAGTGTAATATTATTTGAGAAATTCTTTGCTTAAGATATGAGCAAATGTTTCTACTCTACTTTTAGTGACTCTTCTTTCCCAGAGAATTTGCATTAATAATTTGCTTTTTAAAAACAAATGCAATAATGACTTTGCTTTCGGTTAACTTCTACTTGAACTGAATGTTTTACAAAGAATTTTATTTCTTGAGTATAGCTTTCGGCAAGTAGTATATGCCAGTTACTGAGGGCTGGGCTCTTGGTAGTTTAGGGTTTTACAGATGCTCTTTGCACTTAGCCACTTGGCCACCCCTCTGGCCCGAGGGAGGGGACCAGCAGCACTGGTGGTGTTTTCTATGTATGGTAGTTCAAAACTATAAAAACTACCGTGCAAGGTAAGACCGTGCAAAGTAATTGTGTTAAATCATGTAGACTAGAACATTCTGAATGGAAACCAATGGGAATGGGAAGATGATGGGAAGATGAGGAAGTAAAGGAGAAAGAATAGTCACAAGCCTATGTTCTTCATTGTACCAGAACAGAGTTTCTCAGACTGGAACCATTGAGATTCAGGGCTCTGTTGTACAGGGTATCCTATGCACTGCAGGTTATTTAATGGCATCCTTGGCTAGATGTCAGTAGAACCCTCAAAGTGTGATACTCAAAGATGTTGCCAGACAAGCCAAATCCCCTCAGGGCAAAATTATCCTATGGTAGATAGGTAAATTAATTAGATTATCTTGTAGGCAGTTAGACAGGCCCTCAAGGCACCAGCCCTCAAGTAGCCAGCCCTCAAGGAGCCAACACAGCTAGGAGGAACCAACATGGAGAACAGTTGAGGCACATTCACTGTTTAAAATTATAAAAAGAAGAGGCACTACTTCCTCTAGAGATAGATAGCAGTGATTGATATTCTAAATGGGAAATTCCTTGTATGTGACTTGTTTTCCCATTTAATCAATATTACCTGGGTGATTGTACTTGTAATCTTATTGGTTGGTCATAGTTTTTCCCCACCTCATGCCCACCTTGTAATTTTCCTTTGGGTCTTATATTTTTGTCCCACCTTGAACCTGCCGCACCTTATAGCTTTGCTCCATAAAAAAACCCTGGGAAATAGGGTCCCAGGCAACCCACTTTCCGGTCCCCCTTCTGTCTCTCTTAGACAGAAGCTTTCTTTTTCTCAATAAATTTTTCCTACTCTCTTTTTTTTCTTTTGGTACTGGGGATCAAACTCAGCACATTGCATTTGCAAGGCAGGCATGGTTCTATTCAGTCAAATCCCCGGCCCCAATTTTTCCTACTCTTAACCTCCATTGTTCCTAGAATTCATTCTTCAATTTTAGAGAACACAAACTTGTGTTTTGGATACCTAGCAGGTGTGGGAATTACATCTCTTCCCCCTAAGTCAGTCCCATGCTGAGAACCCCTGACCATATGTGCCTCACTCAGATAATCATAAATCATGTGTTTGCATACATGATTGTACTTGTCAGCTTTCCATTACTACAACAAATACTTGAATGCTTTTAAGCCTTTGGTGGTGGAGAGTGTGTGGAAGTATAGAACCACCTGACTAGTGGTTAGAAAGAGAAGGAGAAGAAAAGGAGGGGTCTGAGGTCCTACTTTCAAAACACACCCTCAGGGACCTGGAGAACTCCCACTAGGTCTCACCTCCTAAAGGTTCTACCACCTCCCAGTGATGCCCAATGGAGGAACAAGCCTTCGCCACACAGACCTTTTGGGAATGCTTATGATCCAAACTTAGGAATCAGTAAGGTTTTATTGGGATGGTCTATAAATGAAGGACCAAGAAATAGCAATCTTCACATACAAGGAAAAGAGGCATGTGTGGTGACATGAATGTCATCTGCTCATGGAACAGCTCACAAAGGTATATCTGGGTTCATTTAGTCTTGTGGAAATATATGAGTGGAAAATATGGTAGTAGTTGTTCTCTTTCTCAACTCCAATTTGTTATTACATCTTTGTCTAAGTTAGTACCTCAAACCTGTACTCCCACCCCTAGGCATCAGGCTTGTGGAGTTTAAGACTTGATTAAAAACTGTGTATGAGCCAGTCCTGGTGGCACATGCCTGCAACCCTAGCATCAGGGAAGCTGAGGCAGAGGACCCTAAGTTTGAACCTCTGGGAAGCTTAGTGACGCAGTGAGATCCTAAAGGTACAAAAATAATGAAAGGGCTGGGGTTGTAACTTGGTGCAAAGGCCCTTGGGTCAGTCCTCAGTACTATAAAACAAAGCAAAATATACAAAAAGACCCACAAAAAGTTAAACCTCCAAAAATGTGTGTATGTAAGTACAGTGATGTTTTGATTAGTCATTATAGCAAAGTCCATGCTAAACAACAACAACAAATCTTTACATGTCATTCAAATATACCTGCATCTCTGTCTGGACATAACAGACAACATTTTGACACATTTTCTTTTTCTTTAGACAAGTTCTAATTAACATGAAATTTTCTGGATTGGGCCTGAATCTTGAAAAGACTGCTTCCTGCTCTCCAGTAACCCATGCTGTAAATTCATTCCCAATTTAGCAGAGACATTTCTCCCTTTAAAGTGTGCTGCATGAAGTATGTAAATAGGGAAGGGAGGAGGGGTGAAGGGCGCACAGGTAATGGGGAAAAAATAAGAACCAAGATACATCATGTACAGGTACAAGCACCCAATGATAAATGTAAACGTATTGTATACCTAAAATGTACCAATAAAAGAATTTAAGCAAAAAGATAAAAATAAAAAAAAAATAAAGTGTGCCACATTTCATCTGGTGGCACACCTTCCCTTGTACCCTGCCCCGTGAAAGTAGCTGAGGTCTGACACCCACCTGTCGTAAATACTCATTGCCTGTCTGACTTTGAATCAGCATCAGAAACCAAAGGCATGCACATTAACTTAATTATCAAAAGGAAAACTTCACTTCTGTCTCCACCTTAATTTCACAGTACCAGTTGTATAAGGAGCTGGAAGGAGAGGGCTTTCCTTCAAGCCAATATTGGTGGAGTTTTGAGGCACATCTTGTAAAATCCAGTACAAATGAGAAGTTTAATTTGCCCAAATTGTTCATAGGACTTTCTCACAAGGAGGGCAATAAAGGACGAGAGCAACTCTTTCTCCCAGGTTTGTGTCCACCACAGATGGTGGGGTGAGGCAAGAAACTTTAGGTTTCCCAGGTGGCTCTGGCCCAGAGGGCAGCACTGCAAGGGAAGCTGATGTTGTCCACTGGAACTGTCCCGGGCGGGGGGGAGGGGCAGTGAATGTGAGGGATCAGCCTTTCTGAAGAGACTGAGTGCAGATTGGCGTAGTTCTAGTATTTGCTGGTCAGACATACCTCAATCTTGTCTTGTGGGTAGGGATAATTATTTGTGCTCATTTCTTGAAGTTACTGATCACAGAGAGACCCATGTCCATTTGTCAGTTTTGCCCTCATGCAGCTCTCTTGGGAGAGAACAGGTAGGACTTCTCTGTAACTTTTCCTAAACATTTTCTCCTTTTCCTTTGGCTCAGGATTTCTGGAAACTATAGTTTTAAAACATATTTAATGTTTCTTTACTATTTAAATATTTTCATAACTATAGACTTTGCATGTGATGTCAATCTTTCCACCCCTCAAGCTGGCAAAAATCTTTACTTTCATTTGGTCCAAGGCTTGGAAGAGAGGTCTGGGCTAGTTTCAAAGCTGCCACATGGCTAGGAGATCCTCCAGCAGAAGGAGGAGATGCAGAGGAGATGGCAGTCATACCAGAAGATGAATCCTTCAGGGAGATGCTTGCCCAGTCTGGCCTGGGGCTCTGGCTGCAGAGGTTTGCTAAGGTGTCTTCCATCTTCTCCAGGCATTTTATGTTTTCACTGCAAAGTGCTTCTTTGGGGTCACAGAGGTGCAGGCAACACCCTGGCTGCAGATATCCAGGGAACTCCAGATGCTTCTCTAGGACCATGGCCCCTCCATGGTGTCCAGGGTTTTGCCCCACTCATTCAAAGAAGGCAGCTGGACATCCAGGATGAGAGCTCAGCACTGAGCAGGTTTTGCATCTTAAGACACCGCATAGGCTTCTCCTCAGTCAAATCTCCAAGAAGGAGCCATGCCCTCCAGAGTCTTGTGGCTGAGGTGAACCAGAAGCTGGGAGAAGGGGAGGCTAGGAAGCCTGCAGATCCAGACTGACTCCATGGTTGAGTGCAGAACCCACTGATGTGGAATTCTGATGCATCTGGGAGCTCAAGGTTGTGATAATGAGGAGGGAAGCACAAAGCAATGTTGACTGGTCCTAGATGTGGGAGTTGATGGTCCAGGTGATGCAGCTGGAGAGGATATAGGAAGGCAGTTGCAGGCTGGGTGAGAGATTCTGGTCTGTTCCATCCAAACACTGCTGAAGTAAGAGACAGCTCCCTGGGACCTCAGGTCACTGCTCCACGTATGCTCCTCTGGTGTCTTAAACAGTATGTCTACTTCATCCTTGATAATAAACTCTGTAATAAACCATTCCATTGGAATATTGTCTTTTTATTTTACTATATAGTATTTTAGTTAGTTTTGATTAGACCATAGCCACAAGCTTCAGTTCCTTTTGGTTCTACAATTTTGACTCTACAAGTCATATCACTTTTTCAACTTTCTTGAAACTCATCTCCAATAAAATAGGCTTAGAGTCTACCTTGTTACACAACGAATATCCTGAATCTTATTTTTTTCTTTAGAATAACCCCCCTTTTTCATAGAAGAATATTTAATTCTTTTGTAAATATTTCTATCTCCCAACTGATTTTGTTTGGAGTGTAGATTACCAAACCTTTGTAATAACAGTATGTTTAGATTCTTGGATGGATCCAGTGAATGAAAAATGCTACATATTTAAATTGATTGAAGTTGAGCCTACTAATTGATCCAAATGAGAAAGAATGGACCAATTAATTTTGGGTCTGTACATAAATTAGTATTAAACACATTGGACAGCTTTCTCTTAATCTTGGTGAATTTGAAGTTAATTCTATTCTTAGAAACTGAAACCTAATATCTGTCTCCAAATGTGTTTGTAAGTTTGATAGAATTTGAGTGTTGGAATAAAGAAGAGATTCTTACTGTATTTGCATGAAAGCCCAAATATGTATTTTATATATATATATATTTTTTTCTATCTACATACATGTATGTGTATACCTATAAACAGGAAGCTACCAAAAGGTTTTTACAAGTTTATATTTTAAGGCTTTTACTAGGTTGTGTTATTTCTATATGTGCATATATTCATATTTACACTGCAACTCAATAATTTCACAAATGCCTCAAAATGAAATACTTATTCCTATTTTAAACAACTTACCTCAGTCTTTTAAAAAAGGTTATAAAAGGGCCAGGATTTAGCTCAGTGGTTCTGCCTCCTGCCTCACAAGTGCAAGGACCAGAGTTCAATCCCCAGTACCAAAAAAAAAAAAAAAGTTATAAAAGAAATAAGGACTTTTAAAAATATTTTATACTCAAAGCACATCCACAAGTTTTAAGATTGACATATAATGTAGCAAACATTCACTTAGAAAGTAAATCCAAAGAAAGGAGGATTTATGAGACCAACTAGCCAAGCAGGGAGTGAATTTCAAATTCAGAGAATAAAAAAATGGTTTATTAAAACATGTCAGCGCATCAATTTCCAGTCTATACTTTTGAAATAGCCAGTGGCTCTCCTTTGTGTGATTTTAGACAGTGTTTCCTATTTTTTAGGCAATAAGAATGGGTAAATGGAGAAAAAAAAATACCTCTGGCTAAGTTTTAGTCCCTTGATGCTTGCATTTATTAGCATGCTATGTATCTCTGCTTCTATTTATGATTCTAGTATTTGTTTTGTTGCACCTAAATTATAAAAATAATTTTAGTCCATGACCATTTAAAGTGGATCTAGCTGAGATCAGATTGAGTGAGCATCTTACTGTTTGTTGATGATAGTGTGATGATAGCCCATAAGGACATCTATTAGCATAGATTGCTATGCAGAAGAGATCATGTTTTAGGTTAAAGCGAAAAGAATTTTGAAAATTTCAGGAACATCTAAGGGCAGGGTGGGGAACATATGAACAGTAGAGGGAGCAATAATGCTGTGGCCTATTGAATTTCTGAGCTTTGATGAGTGAGGTGGAGGAAAAGTTGCAGGAGCTGCTTTCATGAGAAATGTGATACCTGTAGGTCAGCAGGGCTGTGCACCCAGGACAATAGTCAGCAGGGCACTGAGTATGTGAGACGGACTCATTTCCAACCCAGGCAGCCGTTGGCATAGCTCCTGCTCCCCAAGACTGGCTACTTCAGGAAGATAGAGGTGGCACCTTGACATGGAGGTCATGGGAGGTTGTAGCAGTGACTACAAGTTTTCCTGTAAGGAAACAGCCTCCAGAAGGAAGGGCTGGGGGCAGGTAACAGAAGATTTATTCTTTCCCTTTCAGGACTTGCAGAAATATGTGGGCAGGGGCCTTCCTGATGTTGCAGTCCTCCCCTGTGAGCCGCAGGGAGAGTGAGCGGGTGACTTCAGGACAGCCACTGTTACACAGGCTGGTGGGATGCAGACATCCACAGTGCCTTCATCTGTGGAGCTTCAAATCACTGTGATTAACCTTTTTAAAGGAAGGATGCATCTAACTGCAAACAGTTTTAAAAAATACAAACAGCACTTGATTGATATTCACTAATATAATTTTGTTTCCACAAGCTGGGTTAATTATAAAAGTCTAAATTGTTCTTGTGCATATTAATGCATTTAATAATTAGATAAGAAGGAGGGAGACAATGTAGTTCAGAAACAATTCATCAATGTTCTTCCAACATAACCTATAAATTATATCTGTATTCAGAGAAATTACATTCTCAGTTTCAGAAATTTATTACATGTTAAATTATCAGATAACTTATTTTGGAGGTAAAATTAGGTTTATAATTCTGTTTTATTTAATTAGTGCTAGAACATACATTAAATTAAACACTTTTTATTTTAGTATATGATCCTGAAAATTGAAGATCTAGTAGTGAGACAGTAGATAATGCTCAGTTTACCCAATGCTATGTCATTTTATCTAAAACTTGCAAAACGCTTCAGATTAAGGGTCACTAAGATACTATGGGATGTTGCAAGTCACTATTAATGTATTTTATTTTGAGCTCATTCTTCTACAGTATTCTGCAGCATTTTATGGATTGTGATAGCTGATAAAATGTTTTCACTGTAATACAAAAACATGAAGGTATTTGTTTCATTTGTACTACTTTACTATTAAAGTAGCAGTATGCTCATCTACTTACTAAGAGATATTGAACAAGTCATTTGCTTTTTCAGACTCAGATTTCTCATCTTTAAAGTAGGGATAAAAGAAGGCCAAACATTGATGTGAGATTTATTAAACAGAGGGATAACTGTTCCTAGCACTGTGCTGTTCAGGACACTCTTCTTGTATTGCAGTTCTTATGAACAGCAAAGGCTCAACTTTACAGTATGATTTTTCCTCCCAAAAATTCAGGCTTACAATCTATATCTTCATTCTATACTGAGATGGACTATCAATAAAGTGGGATAAAATATTTTTATTTCTAACTCTAGTAAGTCTTCAAATCTGTTGTTTTCCTTTGAAATGTCTTTTGTATTCTTTGTCTTTCACTCCTCCCCAACATCATAATTCTAGTTTGGGTCCTTATCTTGTGCCAGGATCACTGAGCAGCATCCAGCAGGTGTCTGTGACCAGAAACTTCCCCCTTCTACTCAGTGTGCATGCTGCTGAGACTATTTCTTTAAGAATCATATCATTCCCCTCACCAGAAAAGAAATTTTCAGTAGGTTGATAAAACTTTTGATCATGTGTTCTAATTTCTTTGATGCCTGTTTATAATAAGAATGTTGTTTTCTCTTATCCTTCAATTTCCCTCTTCCTATATATTCCCTCCTCTGAGTGAGGAGTGTGTGTGTGTGTGTGTGTGTGTGTGTGTGTGTTTGTGTGTTTTGGCCTCTGCCTTTGTGTGCACTGCCATGCTGAGATAGTTGCATGCCATCTGGTGGGCTTCTTCACACTTGTCCTTCAAGGGTCATTCAGCATTTTCTTTGCCCTTAATGTTTCCAAGTCAAGTTATATAAAAATTTACCAAATCATTATGTCTAGTATTCCTTATATACAACAACAAACTGACCCTGACCATTTTGTATTGTGTTTAAATATACATTAATCTAAAACTTTTGTTGACCACTTTTGAGTGTTCAATTCAGTGCCATGAAGGACATTCATACTGTTGTACAACCATCACTACTATACATCTTTCTGAGCTTTTTCATCATTATAACTGCATCCATTAAACAATAAACTTCCCAACTTCCCCACCTCCAACTCCTAGTAACCCCTGTTCCAGGCTTTTTCTCTATTTGGCTATTCAAGGTTCCTCACAAAAATGGAATCATATTGTATTTATTTTTGTGTGCCTGGCTTATTTACATGGATAATGTCCTTAAAGTTTGTTCATGTGGTCATACTGTCAGAATTTTATTAAAGGGTAAATAATAATCCAGTGTATGTATAGGTTCCTTTTTTGTGTGGTTATGGATATCAAACCCAGGACCCTGTGCAAGCGAGAAAAGTTCTCTACCACTGAGCTACAACCTCAGCCCTCAGGCCATATTTGGTTTATTCATCTGTTGGTGGACTTTTAGGTCCATTCCACTTTTTGGCTGTTGTGAATACTGCTGCCATATTACATCTGTGTACAAATATCTAAGTCCCTGCTGTCATTTTTATGTGTGTATCCAGAGGTAGAATTATGGGTTGTATAGTAATTGTTTTTAATATTTTGAGGAACTGTGATTCTACCTTCACAGTGGCTGTACCATATATAATTTTTCCACCATTAAGATACAGTTCTAATTTCTTGATATCCTTCCCAATACTTACTAGTTTTTGCTTTTTGGTTGATAGCTCTTACAGTTTAAATCTAAAATGTCCTCCAAAAGACTCATGTATTCAGAGGTGGAGCTTTTGGAAGGTAATTGGATCATAGGGGGACTCATCTGTGGATTAATGCATGGAGGAGTCCCTAGCTAAGTGTGCTGTTAGGAGGTGGGGCCTAGTTGGAAGAGGTAGGTCACTAGGGTTGTGATCTGGAAGAATATATATTATTGTTGTCCCCACTCCCCCTTTCTCTCACTGCTTCCTGGCTGCCCTGGGTTGAGTAGCTTTTCTCTGCCATGCTCTTCCACCATGCTGTTTCTGTCTTGGAGCCAGTTAACCATGAACTGAACCCACTGAAACTCTGAGCCAAAATAAACCTTTCCTGTAAGTTGTGAGTGTCAGGTATTTTGTCCCTGCAAATAAGGAAAGTGCCTAATACAATAGCCATCCTAATAGTGTGGAGTGATATCTCATTGTGGTTTGATTGGCATTTCCTTAATAATAGTAATAGTGAGCATTTTTTTTGTAAGTAGTAACTATTTATTGTATTGACATATTTAGAATATATTACAAAGTACATCATTCTAATTCACCATATTACACAAGGGCTGCATACAGGCAAGACAAAGTATATGAAAAACATTTACTTCTGTCTTTGGTATTAGAAATCTACAAAAATCCGCAGCATTTAAAGTTTTCAATACAAAGTATTAAACGTAGACAAAGACATAACTGGCAATGTCATGAAAATGGGGATCTAATATCTTCTGCTTTGAAACCTCCAGGCCAATGAAACACAACGTGAAGACCACATACCATCTGTAAAGGAAGAGTCTATTGACGGAAATAAACAATACATGCCACAAAACTATATGAAGGAGAGGTTCAGTTTGTGTGAAGCTGCACTCTCTGTAACAACACTTGGCTGACAGTAACAGACAAACATTCTCAAGACACAGGCGCAGATAAGACTTTATAGGAAGGAATCCACTCCAACCGTTCACCTCGGTGGTATAACTCTACTGTACAGAACATTTTATAAAATACATCTTCATGGTCATTTACACGTATAAAAAATCTTAACTGATTTTAGCAAATAATAAATTTTCTGAAAGACAATCACAGTTTACATAATTCTGAAGTAAAAGTACTGAATCTATTCACTAGTAATAGTGAGCATGTTTTGAAGTGCTTCTTGCCCACTTTTTTATCTCCTTTAGAGAAATGTCTATTCAAATCCATTGTCTACTTTGAATTGGGCTGTTAATTTTTTTTTTGGTACCGGGGATCCAACTCTTGTCCTTGGCACTTGCGCAGCAGGCGGCGAAACCACTGAGCTAAATCCCCGGCCCGGGATGTTAATTTTTTGTTTTTGTTTTGGGGGACATTTGACCTTTTAAGCAGCATATATTCATACACAGTTTATCAGGTGTTTGACGAGCTGAGTCATCGCAGGGACTATGCACAAATGCACTATGTTCATAGTGCGCCGGAAACCAATGAGGAGGAAAGGGCTTTTCAGTGGTCTCAGATACCTTGCTTCTTGACTTATTGAACATGCTTTTTGTATGTTTTCTGTCAATTCCTTTGTTTATAGCCATTCTCTTTTGGTATCAGTATCCCTGCCTTGGGAACCAGATGATCTAATTTGTAAGAGTTATAAATAAAGTTGGGCTAAATAAGCCCTAGTGAATGCTGAAGTGACTCATCTACACCTATTGGTAAAGAGTGGAAACTTTATTGTATGGAGAACACAGTATCAACTATTCCACTGACTTTTGTTTCTTACTGATGGAGCTAAGTGAGATTTCTTTTAAAACTTATTCTAATTAGTATATGCTTGTGATATATATTAATTACATCCACTAACACACACATACACATACAGAGAGAGAGAGAGAGAGAGAGAGAGAGAGAGAGAGACAGAGACAGAGAGACAGAGAAAGACAGAGAAAAAGAAAGAGAGGAGAGAGGGACTTGATCATTTTTGATCTCCTTTCCTTCCTTCTCCTCCCACAGGTAAGATTTCTTGATGCTCCTGTTTTACAGTGTGAACTTCTCAGGGTAGCAGCCACATTTGCTTGTTTACCTACTACCCATGTCTTGCTATATTTACCATGTTGAATAGTTAGAGGATATCTAATGAATATGTTAAGTTGCCTTGTGGTGGGTTTATTCAGTTTCATTTCAAGGCATTTTTACATTCTTTGTGGGAATTTTAACCGTTTTTGTCATTGATTAATTGATAATAAAATCATGATCATTGTTAAAAAGAGGGCTTTAGATTTACTTTAATATTTAAGAAATTTTAGTTAAATCAACAAGCTTTGGTATGCTACAGATAACCTAAAAGCTTAGTGTTTTAGAACCAAGACCATTAGCTAGCTCATTTACTCACAATTCTGTGGGCTAGCAGTTTTTTCTTTTTCTTTTCTTTTTCTGAGACAAAGCCTCACTGTGTTTTCCAGGCTGGTTTTAAATTCATGAACTCAAAAGGTTCAGCCTCCTGAGTAGCTGGGACTTCAGGCATGTACCACTGTGCTCCATGTGAGGCCTACAGTGTGACCTCAGTTCAGCTGTGTATCCCGAGTCCCAGGGAGTCCACTTCAGTGTTGTTTGGCTGACAACGTGGCAGGCAGGTTGCCTGGTGTCTGACTGGCTCTAGATCCCTTTATTTACAGGTATGGTAGGTGGTTTGGGTAAAGAAAAACTGGTCACATAGCTTGTCCACACTTCCTCACAGCGTTCCAGATACAGTGGGTAAAGACAAGCTTCATGTTTCAGCTCATATTTGCTGAAGTTCTCTGGCCAAAAAGTCACACAGCTAAGTCCAGGCTCGGGAGAAAGAAATATAGGTTCTGTCTTTACATGAAGGAGCAGCAGTAAACTGCTGTTGTTATTTTGTTTTGTTTTCAATCTACCACAACAGCAACATCAACACATGGCCTTGATGTTTGTCAATGTAGTAAAATTCCCATATGAAAGTAGTATTTCAAATATAACATTTACTCAATCTGTGAAGATTGAAGCAATAAATACAAAAGGCTGAGATGGCATGAGATTTCAAAATTTCTCTTTAAATTTAAAGCATTTTTAACAGATTTAAAATTTTAATTGTTTGCCTTTTTATCAGGAATGCTAATCAGGAATGTTAAGAGAATTTCTAAAATGCTGAAATCTCTATGCCTTTATCATACAAGACAACTGGATGCCCAAAATTTCAACATCAAATCACTCCAAAGTAGCTTTGGCCTTTTAAATTTTAATGTCTATAAAGTATCAGAAAAGGGGAAAATGAGTAAACAAAAAAGCAAATGTAGAATAAAATTATAGTCATAAATCTATTGAAGGTACCTAAGTTATTTGGAAGCTAATTATGACTGTGTGCAAAGCAAATGAAGTGAGAACTGAATTAATGAATACCAGCTACCACCCACAAGCTAATGAGGCATGCTTTATACCAATAGCACTTCAAATTGAAAAATTAAACCTCTGGTGGGGAGAAAAAAGGAACAACCCAAGTTAAAAATAATACCCAAGACCAAAGCACTTCACAAAGGTCTTCTCTGCAATTAAAAATCCTTGCTTGCTTTTCTGTAGTACGGAACATATAGGATCTCTGTGATCTCTACATCTTTGTGATTCCTACATCTTTGTAATTCCTTCATCTTTCTTTTTCTCTTCCTTCTCCCAAAAGACAAAACCATGCACAATGGTTTGTTTGTTTTAGCGCTACAGACTCAATGTAATGTAAAAATGCTACTATTAAAATGTGTTTCTATTTCTTAGGTGTTGGCACTAACATCAGTGTAATGCTAGCATGTCCTTTGGTTTTCTTGACATGGCCACATAGGTGGTTTTCCATGAGTTTCTTTCTATATGCTCTCTCACAATTAAATATATATAGCAAAACCTTGAGAAAATATTTCTAATAAATTTTAGAATGATAAACAAATGATGTCTTGCAATATGAGAAATATGCAATGCTGAACATCACACGATCACAACTGAGCCAATAGTTTTCTTTCTCTCGTACTGCAGGATTGTGGGTGATCATCTTCCAACAGCAAGAGGTTATGGAGGAGATCGCATCTGCAGAAGAGGAGGAGAAAAAGGTGGAGGAATCTCTCACTTCAAATGAGATTACAGAGATATGTAAAATGTGGGAAAGGGTGCAAAATTTTGTAGAAAAGCAGCATCTGAATACAGCTGTAGCAGTGTGGGTGATGAATCTGTTTACTGACAGTGCAATGTCACATTTCCATGAAATTATCAAAAGGAGGCAAAAGTGTTATTGGAAAAGCTCCTTGTTAAAGTTGAATGAAAACAAATGATTCTACTGAGCCAACAGACAGCAGTGATTCTGTTAGTGATAGTGAAAGTCATCTTGCACAATAACCTTCCTCTCTCTTATCTCCTTCATACTAGCCATGAAGATTTTCAAAGGTAAGTGCAGGTTAATTTGTTTATTTTTCTTTATATTTTGTATTTTCTTTATTATTCTGTATTATATTATACAGTATTGTAATCATTTTCTATGAATATTTTTGGGTTGTGGAAGGAATCATCTGAGTTTCCATTATTTCTTATGGGGAAATTGGCTTTGATATGCAAGTGCTTTGGATTACAAGCATGTTTCTGGAATTAATTAAAAACTAAGGTTTGATTGTATATGCTATATAATCACATTTGCTAATATCCTTTGGCCAAAGAAGTCACATGGCTAAGCCCATTATCATGAGAAACTAATGTATGTTTTATCTCTATGTGGAAGGAACAACTGAAACTTTTGTGATTTATTTCTTTGTTTTCAATCTACCACACGAAATACATAATGTCTGAGAAAATATGAAGACAAATTTGCAAAATTCCAATATTATAAAGGATATATTTTCCTTTGATTTTTTTGTATCCATATTTTCTTTCTTGTTCACCTTCTTACTCTTATAAATCAAGATCCCTAGCTGAGAGTTACTGCATAAGTATGTCTTCTTTTCATGGTACAACTCAAATCACATTTTTTATTTTAAGCAAGTTACTGCATTACACAAAATTATTTTTCTTGATTTTAAATATTTTTTATTAAGTATATATAAAGGCATGCACACTGTATTTGTCACTTTCCTGTGCCAGGATAAAATAACCCACACCTTCAGATTAACAGAGGAGAAGTTTTATATTAGTCAGGTTTCCTGTCACTGGGACAAAACTCCTGATTTGCACAAGCTAAAGGAGGGAAGATTTAATTTAGCTTGGTTTGGGGTGATTCAGTCCATGGTTAGTTGGCTCCAAAGAAGAACTGGCAGGGTGGACATATATGGCAGAGGAAAACTCCTCACCTCACAGTAGCCAGGAAGCAGAGAGACAGTGATGAGTCAGGGAGGGAGATACACCTCTTGTTTTAGTTACTTTTCTTGTTGCTGGGACAAAATTCCTGATACTCAGAGTTAAAGGTGGAAAGATTTATTTAGCTCATATTTTGCTGAGGTTTTAGTCCATAATTGGCTGGCTTCAAGGCAGGGTGGCATGGAAGACAGGCATAGCAGAGGAGAAACAATTCATGGTGGGAAGAAGGTAGCAGAGCAAGCAAGGGATGACCATAGCTCTTTTTATTCCTTACATCTTATCCAGGCTACTTAGTGCAGGTAGCACTCACACCTTTAATCCTAGTGCCCTTGATCCTAGCATTGCATCATGAATCAATCCTAGTGTCACACACTCTAAATCCAGTCACCTCTGAAAAGCCCCACCTATGACAGCATGAGGCTTTGAAGGACATCCAAACACAGACATAACACCTCTAAAGGTAAGCCCATAGTTACATACCTCTTCCATCCAGGCCACATCTCCTAACAACACCTTTAGCCCTAAATGTATCAAGGGCTCAATCCCCTGTTTAGTACAGTGGCAGCATGTTCCAATCCTATCCTAAAATACCTGCCTCTAAACACACAAGACTTCAGGGGAAACATTCTAGATAGAAACCATAATATTTTGTTTCTGGACCCCAAAAGGCTCACATCCATCTCATTATATAAAGTGTATCTAGAGCTACCAAAGTCTACAAGTTTCAGCAGTGCTGAAATGTCAAAGTCCAAAATCTCCTCTGAGACACAAGGCAAACTCTTAGCTATGAGGCCCTATAAAAATCAAAAGGAAATATCAAAAGTCAAATATGTCTAACATACAATGACACAAGGTAAGCATTCCCATTCCAAAGGGAGAAATAGGGTGATAGAAGGAAATTGGACCAGAGCAAGTCAGAAACCATTAAGACAAACATAAACTCCTGTAGTTCCATGTCCAGCACCTGGAACAAACTGTGGTGAAGCATGTGCTCCAAAAAGCTTGTGCAATCCTGCCTCTATGGCTTTTCCAGTTGCAGGCCACATGACTTCTCTGCTGGGCTATTCTCAACAACTGGAGCTTCCCTTGGCAGATGCCCCATGTTCTTGGCATCTCCAACTTCCTGGGGTCTCCACTGAACCTTTGACTCCACTCTCATAGCTTCATAAATTACAGACATTTCTCCTCTAATGGCTGAGCTCCATTCCTGTGACTAGATCATTAAATGAAGTGGTTGCTAAATGAGAAATTTTATATAGTATATACAGTACAATATTCAGAACAGAGGAATGGCTAAAAGGAATTCCAACTTGATGACTTTACTTTTATTGGTATAACTCTTACATTCAGTACTGTACTGTATTACAGAACATAACACTACAGTACTGTACTATAAAAATTACTATACTATATAATAAGGTGTACTGTAAAAAAGACATTGAGGCTCTATAAGCAAAATATATAGAACTGTACAATAAAGAAAGATGAGTTATAAGTCTGAGCAGAGGATTGTAAGTCTGAACAGTGTACCTCAGTCATAACTCAGAACAGTCATTAAACAGGGAGGTTGTTAAATGAGGGATACCTGAACTGTCTCAGGGGCACATTGCCTGGCCTTCAAGGCCTTCCTTTAAAATTTGGATGGAAACCTCCATGACCCCATAACTTCATTTTGCATGCCTCAAAAAACAATAACACACAGATGATACCAAGGTCTGCCACTAGCTTTCACAGTAGCCCAGTTACCTTGAAACATTACTGCAGCAGTGCATTAAGTAGGTATCCCTGAATTAGCAGGAAACCCTGGACTGTCTTCTCAAAATGAACTCTTTTGAGGGCCTTTACCCTTTTACACTCTTTAGCCTTTGATGGATAGGGATTTTCAGATTCCAGAGATGGCTTCCAGGGATCTTTCTTCTTGGCCCTGTGCCAAATAGTTGATCCTTTTTTAATGGTACTGAGCTCTTCAGTAACCACAAGTCCTTTGATCCCAATTTACATATGGTTACTTCTGAGCCCAAATTTAATATTTCAAGTTTTTCTGCTCTGCCTTTTGTCTGTAATTCTCACTGTACATCCAGCTAAATGCAGCTAGCACCATCCATGCTACAGCCTGAATGTTGGGCTGTCTTGAAAGTTTACTCATTAGATCTATTGGTCCATTGCTGTTGTCAGTGTCCTACAGTCTCATGATGTGGGCAAACTGAAGACAAATTTTTCTGCCACAGTGTAATATAGACAGATTTTAGTCCAACTACCAGTGAAGTTTCCAACTGAAACTTCCTGAGCCTGGTATTTCTGTCTGCATTCCTTTCAACATTCTGGTCTTCTGATTCTGACCAGAATCATACATAAGGCTCCACTTATAATATTCTAAGGCTTCTCTAATATATATTTTCAAATCTTTCCAAATTTCTTTCATAAATAAGTTCCAAAGGCTTCTAAACCACATGATCAGGTATAATCAAACCAATAAGCCCATTTCTCCAGTACCAATATTCTGTATTAGTATTCCTGTCACTGGGACAAAATACCTGACTCATAAATTAAAGGAGGAGAGATTTAATCTGGCTCACAGCTTTGGGTATTCAGTCCATAGTCAGCTGGCTCCAGTGCAGTGATAGCATTACAGAAGGGCTTGGCAGAAGAGAGCTGCTTAAAGCTTCTTATCTCATGGCATCCAAGAAAAGAGAGAGAGAGAGAGAGAGAGAGATCCTCCAAAGACAGGTGCCCAGTTGTTACACACCTCTTCTAATCAGGCTCCACTTCCTAACAGCACATTTATCCATGAACTCATCATTGACTAAACCCACTAATGAATAAAACACCCCCTGACCTGGTCATATCCCCCAGTGCCCTGCCTCTAAGCATGTGAAACTGGGTAATCATTCTTATATAAACATAACATGTTTATTTTGGTTCATGGTTTTAGAAGCTTTAGTACATGGTCGGCTGTCTCCAAGAGAGGTATATCATGGCAGAAGGGCATGCAGCAAGGAATGTGCTTAATGCATGGCAGCTGGGAAGCAGAGAGAAAAGGGCAGAGCCAGGGACAAGAACCATTCCAGGTCATGCTTCCAGTGATCCACCTGCCCATCCACCCATACCCCATCTCCTAACATGTATAGTACTCCATGATGTAGTCATTTCAAGAGCCCTAGCTCTGAAGACATGAGATTTTTAGGAGACATTTTAGATCTAAATCATAGTACAAGCTTTTGAAAATAATTTTAAATGTTTAATAAAGGATTCATGAATAAATGCAGCATAGATAATAACACTCATCTCCACACAACACATGCACTTCTTAAGTATTGCAGGTTTTGCATTTAGAGATGGGGTAAAGCCATTTGATCAAATCTTGGAAAATTTTAGATGTTAGAAAAATTTTGTAGTGGAAATTTAAATGCCTCATTTGCTTAGGTTTTGCCCTCTTGGTATCAACTACATTCCTTTTATTGAATATCTGAAAGAACAAAGTTATTATTTGACTATTAAGAAATAACTCATGTGAAAGGTTAGTTATATATTTAAATTTTTCATTCTTTTTCAAAGAAAGAAGTAATTAAAAGTAATTTTTCCTTTGTCTGTAGAGAAAATATTTTAATCATTTAAATTGTTCATTTTCTCCCATAAACTTAAAAAACTAATAATTTAAAATTTTTTGTTATAAAAGTAGGACATTTGAGAAAATTGTAGATACCAAATACATGTCATTTATAATGTTATAATTTAGATATTATCAGTTAATGTTTTGGCATATTTATCTTTTACCTTTCTTATATGTATGTATATTATTTAAAATTAATTTTATACCATACATCGTATTTTCTGTGTGCATAGTTTATATATTCTGATTTTGCTTTTATCATTATCATGATGTTTTTCCTGTGATACAAAATATATGTCAGAGTATACATTAAATATACTCCAAACTCCTTATATTAGTGATCCTAATATTCTGTCCTATGGGCTTACTCTAAGTTATTTAAATTGCTGTTCTACCTTCTGTATTTCTCTTTCTTTCTTTCTCTTTTTGGGAGTGGTGGTATCGGGGATTGAGCTCAGTGCTTGCCAAGCAGACGTGGCACCACTGAGGTAATGCCCGGCCCTACCTTCTGTATTTCTGATGAGCAGAGGCAAAGGTTATGCGTTAAATATGTAGTGTTAGAAATTAAAATAAGACATCTAATATTTTCTTTTCCTTCCTTTCTTTCTTAGTCCCACATCGCTCCCAACTTTCCTAATTGGATGAGTAGATTTGGTATCTTGTAACATCTAGACCATTGCTAATGGCAACAAGTACACCAAATTTCTTTTTGGGTTTAAAGGAAGTTTATACGGAAAGTATAGAAAGATGATGTACTTTCATTGGATTATTTTCCTTATATTTAAAAATATTAGTGTAATGGATTATACATAAACCCATTTTAATCAATAATCTATTCCTTATAATTCCACTGTGTTGTATAACTACAATGCTCAGGGATAGATGCAGGCTTTGTGTGAAGAAATAAATGGGTGAATCTAGACTTATTTTCTAAATTAAATGTTAGTACTACAGGCAATTTTTGAAACTCTAATGAGGAATATGTAATATCAATACAAGGAAATACAAATTTTACTGAATATGTAATTTTTGTGCTCATACCTGTGATGAGCATATTTTGGGTGGCCAGTCCAGGCCTGCCTGAATTACTGACCATTTGGCTCTGTTATCATTGACTGAAGAGTAAATAGATGGCCAAAGTCCTTTCCTCATAGGGTCATTTTTTTTTTCTTAATTTTAGGTTCATAAACAGTTCTGACTTCTTTGATGAACATGGCTAGAAAATCCACTTTTGAGTAAAACTACTCAAGAAGACAACCTTGCTCATGGTTTAGGTATACTTTGAAAGAAATTGCTTATGAAAATTTAATGGAACTTGTGATATAAAGTGAAATACTGGATGAACTTATGAGAGGTTGCCTTTAATGACAGCTAGAGATACAAATATCTAATTCCACAGATCGTTTACCTAAAGCTATTAAATTAAATTTCCTAAGTACCTTGCATGTTCAACTTTACATTTAAAGCAAGTGGCATTCTCCTTCAGGGAAATGAAACCACTTATGATCATAAAATAATAGATCTAGATTGGCCTTTCAATAAAGGGGTGAGGATGCCAAAAATCCAAAGGGTATTACTGTAACTAAAAATCTTTACTAAGTACTAGAGTGCAAATTGATTTTAAAGCTTGTCATTCTAGCTGGCACATGATAAAATACAATAATGACGATCAATATTAAAATGCTTCCTAGGAAGCAGGATGTCCTGAAGCAATATGGAACTCTAGTGCTGCATGGCTCTATGCCATTGATGAAATTGACTGCTGCATAAAAATAATGGGCTGTCTCCATTGGAGGGCTGTGCCAAGGAGACCAAAGCACACAGGTCCAAGGTCAGCAGTTCACTGTTAGGATTATTTGCTCCTTCCTCAGGAGCATTGCTGACTCCAGTGAAGACTGTGGTGGTTAATCTTGATTGACAGCTTGGCTGGATTATGAGGCACCAGAAGGTGATTGGACAGTGAGGGCAGTAACCTCATCAGCAGGTTAACCCACAGATGAGCTCATAGCTGAATGGGCTGTAAAGAGACGGGGCCTGGCTGGAGAATGTAGGTCATGGGGCCATGTCCACAGCTTTCTCAGGCTCTTTCCTTTTCCTGGCTTCCTGGCTGACATGCAGTGAGCAGCTCTCCTCCACCACACCCTTCTGCCTTGATGTTTCTGCTTGGAGCCAGCTGACCATGGACCAAAACCGCTGAAATCGTGAGTCACAATAAGCCTTTCCTCCTCTAAATTGTTTTCCTCAGGTATTTGTGACTAATATAGACTCTGTTCACAAAAGATTTTTACCCAAGTCAGTAAACCAGTGCTTGTTCTCTGTGGGGTACTTTGGCAAGCAGGGCTAGCTCTAAGAAAAATTGAGTAGTAATAGATGAGCAAGGTCCTACTTTTTGTATTTTAACTCCTCCATATTCCACATTTCTTCCTATCTCTTTAGAGCTTTGCTGTCTGTCTTTGTTATGCTTTTCTCATTGCTGAGACAAAATTCCTGACACCCAGAAGGTTTATTTACCTCACAGTTTGTAGAGGATTCATGTCAGGAGCAATTCTACATAATTTTGGGGAAAAATCATTTCACAATTAAAATTATAATTAGGCCTAGTTCTCCTGCCTACAGGCCAGCCATGGCATGTCAAGACATAACTCTATTTTTGCCTCCAGTCACAGCTAGGACCTCAATGGTCCTTGATGCTGTGATGCTCCAGGGCAGGATTACACCAGTTGAAGACATCCTGAGGAGGAACAAAATCTTCATCTGCACAGTCCCTCTTTGTTCTGGGATTTTCGCCCACTGCCCTCTGAATCACCTGTTACATTTGTTTCTCCTGATGTACTGAATAAAGATGTGGCAAGCTCAGGGTCTTTTGTCTTTGCTACCCAGAGCAGCACTGATCAGGCCCAAACCTCAGCTTCTTCTCTAATTCTCATTTTTCTATCATTTTTTTCTAATTAATTGATTCGCCTTGTGCTGTCATGGCTCGCAGTCGACTAGGACTTACTGCAGGGGTTCTAGTAATGTTCCCTTTCTCTGTTCCCTACAGATTCAGCCCATAGTCAGCTGGTTCTAAGGCAGGATGGCACAGCAGAGGGACATCAGAGAGGAGAAACAGTTCATGGTGTGGCAGGCAGAAGGCAGTAATCAGCAGGCCTGCCTTTCCCTTTTATCCCATCTAGGATATAAGCCTTTTGGGTGGTGCCATCCACATGGTGCCATGAGGAGGCCTGTCTTCAGTAAATCCATTCAGCCACACCCAGAACTATGCTAATTTTAATCAGTGGACTAATTTAATACCACACACACTTAATCCCAGTATCACATACCTTAGATCCAGCCAGCTCTGAAAAGTCCCATCTATGAGCACAGGAGGCTTTGGGCGGACCTCTAGATACAAGCCACAACATTATCCTCTGATGACCCAAGTATAGATTTTTTTTCTCCCAATACTTAGGATGGGCCTTCTACACACTAGGCAAGTGCTGTACCTCTGAGCTACATCCACAGCCACCACCCCCTTTTTATGAGACAGGTCCTGCTGCTCAGGCTGACCTCAAACTCTTAGGATGAGGGGATCCTTTTGTTTCAGCCTTCCAAGCACCTGGCCCCCCAAGTCACCACCAGCCCCATGTTTGACTCTATTTTCACACCTGGCTCATGATACCATTGTAAATTTCTGAGGCTCAGCAAGGACAGAAACAAAGATGTAGAAAACACTATTGAATTAAATGTTTATTCTTTCTGATAAAATTAATGCTTCATGATTGTCTTAGTTTGCTGTGCTTGCCATAACAACATACCACCAGCTGGGTGGCTTAAACAACTGACATTTGTTTCCTCACAGCTGTGGAGGCTGAAAAGTCAATGATCACAGCCCCTTTAGGCTTGGTTTCCTCTGAGGCCTCTCTTCTTTGCTTGCCAGGGATGTTGCCTTGTGCTGTCTCCAAATGACAGTTTTCTCTGCGTGGAGAGAAATATCTCTGGTGTTTCTTCCTTTTTTCTTTTTACAAGGGCAGTTAGATGGGGGACCTACCATTACAATTATGTGTAACCTGACTTAGCCCGCACAGGCTCTGTCTCTGATACAATGACACTGGGGGTCAGGGTTTCAGGCTGTGCATGGTGGTGGTGGTAGTTGTGGGACAGTTCAGTCCGTAACAGTGTCCAAGTAGAAAGCATGCTACATGAGCATGTAATAGCCCAGAATTTCCCTGAATGTCTTTCCCTATCTCTGTAGGCCAAATCCCAGGACTTTAGTGAAGATTTACCCTACTGCAGATGGAAAAATAAGAAGTCCACCGTAGAAGAAACTTTATAAAAATGAATTTAGACCTAATTTGTTTCTCTTATACTTGCTCTTTTATGAGTAATGCTTCTTCGTTTCTGTGCTCAACCATTTTTCCTGCTGTGTATAGGATGAGCCTTCATTCTGGCCAGCCAGGATGGTAGGTTCAGTGATGCTTGTCATCCTGGCCAGTTTTAGTAGTGTCTCCTATTTCTTCCCATGTTTAGATGATGTGGACATCCTCCCTGCATAGGAATTTACCAGGTTTAACCTATTTTAAAGAAATAATATCTCTTAAAAGAATTGTTTTCACCTTCCTTTCCAGTGAATGCACCAGTATTTCTCTTATCACCCTTATGGTTTTGTCTCTCCTCTGCTCCGTGTTGTTAGTCCTGCCCTCTCTTCTGTTTGTGTTTGTGCATTTTTTCTCCTTTATGTTCTCATCCTGTGCGTATCCCTCTATATAATCAGTCTCTGTAAAGTCTAGTCTGCAGCCAAGGAACTGGAATCTTTCATGCCTGTTAATACCAGCTACAATTTATTAATCAATGCTAGAAATTCCAGAAGGTGAGATTAACAGGCATATGACTCTTAACCAGATTTTTAAAAGTATGAGGCTAATTACATTGCTTTACTTACCACTGAGAAAAGTCTGTAATTATCTGTTGTGGTAGAAGCTAAGCTGATTAGTGCATGAGCTAGCAGGATTGACAGCATTGTCTCCTTTCTGAGCTGCCTTTGTCCCAGGCTTATCTCTAGCCAAGGCCTGCATCTACAGTCATCCCTCTCTTTCACCAAATAGCCAGATATTTATTTCTGGTGCAGAAGCCTTGGATGAGAAACAGATTGGCTTCTTTCCTGTTACTAGCAAATGACTTACCATGTGCACTGGATAGAGGGAGTGGGGCTCAGCAGGACAACCGAATCTTAAGGTCGGCACATTACGAAGTATTCTTTGGGGGAGGTGATCGGATTAAATAATTAGTGGACATGAAGTTCTCTAAACTGCTCATGATTATGCGTTTTGGTTCTTCTCTGCTGTGATCTGTAGTCCAAGAGTCTGTTCCAGGGACAGGGGCAGGACAACACTGTCTTACTTATCTCTACGCTCCATGAGTGCCTGTAATTATATCATGGATGGGTCCTGGGTATTTTACAGCATTTACAAATGTAATCTACCATTGTAACTTCTCAAACTTCAGTACCTGTGAAAAGGAGGGTAAGATAGTCAAGGAAACCTTTTTTTTTTTTTTTAAGAGAAAGGGAAGATTAAAAATACTAGATTAGCAAGCACTGCACCATTAATCATGTATCACCAAAGCCACATAGGTGCTGTGAGCTTGTGTTGTACAGGAGAAATAAAAATAAGAAAACCAAAACAACCTAAGAAGTAAAGCTCAATACTGCTGAGAAGTGTTATGGGCTACTTGCTCTGAAAGTTCAATTTGTTCTTCTGTTGCAGCATGGAGATTTGAGAGGTAGAGAAGTAATTGCTCCTGTCATCAGAAGATCAAGCTGTAGCCCATTAAGGAATTATTGCCAGCTCTAGAGATGATTTGAAGCTATCTGACATGCACAGTATGTAAAACGGAATAACCCATAGTCGATAGTGTCATACAGTTTTCAATAGATTCTTAATAATGTATCTTTGTTAATGAGCTTGCTGTTTCATAGCCACACCTTTCCTCTGTAAACCACAAGGGAAAGTAATAAAATTTAGATGTATGGCACTCATTCTAAAGTTGGTGTGGAATTAATTAAATGCCCCTGACACTCTCTTTTGAGTGAAGAGCTCTTGGAGTGCTGCTGGGAGAGGGGGTAGAAATGAGAAGTCAGGGTGGGCTAAGTGTGACACCTCAGCTGTCATGGCCTTGTTTATGGGGGTCCAGCAAAGTGCACCAGCAGAAGCCAAATGTTACAGCAAGGTATTTAAAATGTCTGTTTAAGGTAGAGGACTACTCATGTGAAGGGAGGAAGACTCTGGAAGCAAACTTCATTTCCATTCCCTCAGCCCTGGTTTGGAGTCTGTTCTCTATGTGTGTTCTGGAAAGAGGGAGAAGGTAGGCAAAGAGGGCGTTGCCCAGGAGAAGGGACAGTGCTGGTCGGGGGGAAGCCCTGAGGCAGCCTCTGAGGAGGCAGGGAGGGACTGTGGGGAGGCTCCGTTACCAGTTATGGGTTACTGTAGGCTCCTAACTGAGCTGTAGAACGAGAGCAGCCTGGCCTCCCCAGGCTCTGGACTGGGCAGGAGGCCAAGGCTGAGAAGGTGGGAGCTGGGAACCGGAGTCCACACTGCCTGGATCACCATGAGCCCAGCATCTGGGGAGCAGCTAGGTTTCTAGGCAGATGACTTAATTTCATGGGCCTCAGTTTACTTGTTTGTATGATGAGGATACTAATGATTGATATGGAGTTTGAAGTGTTTGCAATAATACACAGACCATTGTAAGCACTGTACAAATGTTTGTTATAGAAAGCTTTTTTCTTTTGGAGGGGGTACTGGGGATTAAGCCCAGGGCCTACACATGAGCTACATCACCCTCCCCTCTTTTTTACTTTTTTATTTTGAGACAAGGTCTCACTAACTTGCTAAGTAGCCCAGGCTGGGCTCAAGCTCTTGGTCTGGGTACCTCAGCCCACAGAGTGTGAGGATTACAGGGTTGTACCCCCACATCTGGCTATGTAGCATTAAAATTCCTGCTGAGAAAATGAAACTACTTTAAATAAAATTTAAAAATGGCTAATATTAAAAACCTTGGAAGATATGTAAGATCTAGTTTCTAATGAACAACTAGGAACAAATTAATTGTGGTAGCTATTAGGTAATTAATTATTTCTAAGTTCACCCTTAGGGAAGTTAGGGTGATATAGGAGAGAGAGCACAGGCCTATAGAGACCAAACGCCTGACGTGAAATTTGGACTCTGGTGTTAGTATATTCCAGATTGAACTCCTCTTCCATACCAGACCCTTTTTTTCTCCGTGGAATTTTTCCCATCATTGGCACCGACATTGTCAGAGTCAGCGGTGACTCCCCCTTTTCTTCTCTAGTTCAGACCTTGCCTGGTGGCCAGGATCACTTGGGGACCTGTGCAGCTACCTTCCTCTGCCGCTACCTTCCTCTGCCGCTACCTTCCTCTGCCGCTGTCTCTGTGTGTGACCATCGGGCCCTTCCAGTCTGCATCTTGAATAATGAAATGACCTGATAATCTTACTTAGCACTCCTATGAGTGCTCTCACTTTTTAGCAAAATACAGCTAATCTGTCTGCTCAGGGAGCTCTAGACTTTTCACAGTAAGAATTTTGCTTAACTTTATAGCTTTATTATGCACCTTGTTGATCCCACCAAGCCAGGCCAAACGAATGTCCCACTCAAGCCAATGATTGTGTTTCTGACTTCTTCAGCCTCCGCTACCTAGTTCCAGATTTGTCTTTTCTGAATTCTTTTCTCTGGCCCCTGATTTTCCATAGCTCGAATCTCCTGTAAGATACTGTATACACTCTAGCAAATGCGACAGGATAAAATTGGTATTACATTTATGTGGGCTGACACCTATCATCACTCCTTGCACCCAGGATCATATCAGCCTAGCCTGGGTTTTTTTTTTTTTTTAATCATTTTGATATTCTATACTGTCCTTAAATGTACTTCCTTAAATTTACAGGCACTCAAATATGTGTGACTAAACAAATGATGAACAAATGCCACTAATTAACTCTATGACCCAGAAAATCTCACTTTTTGCTTCAACATTTTTTATTTGTAAAATAATACGTTTAAAGGAGAATCTCAATATCTGTTTTTCCTTCCACTTATAAAGGTTACATATCTAAAGAATTCCATGTCTTATAAAGACTACAGTATATTCTAAAAAGTATAAAGATAGTGTATTTAAATAAGCATTAAATCTCTTACTATAACTGTTGTTTCCATTTCCCCAGCTTCACACTTTTATTACTTTCAACTCTCTGATAATATTAGCATATCAAGCACAAATGCCATTATTGTTAGAAAACGAATTAATAAAATATCTTTTCCTAAATAGAGAAATATATAACAGGATTTTTAGTGGCTAATAGGCAAAGAGAATCTATTCCTAGGCTTTTACCATCTGACAGATTTTCCCAAAATTTAGAGTTGTTTCCATTTGCTAAGAAGTGGGGGATGTCATATACTTTCATTCAAATTTTAAGTAAATTGCTTAGTGTTAGTGGCTCTCTTCTCTCAAAGTTAGATGTACTTTTCCATCACTTATTGTCACTGCTTTGTTATGACTCCATTCTGTCCCCATAGATGCTCTTGTTCACCTGTCTGTCAGGCCCTGGGCTTATGGTGCTATATGTGATGAGTTCTCCATGTCTGTCCGATATGATCTTCATCCTGAAGTACACAGAGAGTATCGTGTGCAGGTCTGAGAAGAAACTGAATCTGGGCACGAGGACACTTCCTACTGGCATTGTACTCTGTTTTCAAAGAATGTTATGATGGGTCAGTACTTTCTGACATCATTCAGTTAAATCAGTGGGTGCATGTACTGTAATTCTTGACTTGGGTGTGAAAGTTGTATGTTACTTGGCATTTCACTGAAAAATTCCATTTAAAAGTTTTCTTATCTAATAATAAGCAACATAATTCCAATGCTCATCTTACTCTTTTGCTTGAGAGAGACAATAAGAATTTCTGTAATACATTTGTAGCGAGGCTGGTGTTCTGAGGTTATTTTTATCTTGTGTCTTGATTTTTCATACATCTGGGACTCCCCATGTGTAAGAAGTTTTTATGTCCTATCATGAAAGGGCTGTCACTGACGATTCTAGTTCTTTTGGAGATTAGAATAATTCCACATTCAGCTCATAATTGCTTCTCTGATTTAGGTTGCATTGCAAGAAAAATCCCCTTCTAGTCTAATGGCATTTTGCTACTTTTGCAATTTGGGTACACTTATGCATTGAATATATTTTAACATATAGGGGGAGAATAGGTTTATAGGTTTACCTTGTGGCAATTATTTCTTAAATTACGACAGATTCATAATCTTTTCAAACCCCAAACTCATTGAGCCTCTGTAATATATTCAATAATAGGAGAAACAGTTACGTGACTAACAGTTGTCATGCTTCCTAGTAGGCAAGGCCTCCTCCCGAGTGTGTAAGAGGGACTCTACTCAATGATATACATGTGGGAAATAGCTGTGTTTCCCCCATCATCATTAGTTTTGTATGTTGAGTCTCTTTCAAAGACCTGAATAAGATCTCAGGCAAATTTCTTGGCTTTTTCTATCACTTTGAAGTATAAAATAGTCTCATTTTTAGTATGATGATGACTTGTCTAATCCAAATAAAAGCTTCTTTTCTCCTGCTCACCCTGGTTTCCTCCAATCCCAGTACAGTCATAATCCTGGTTTCATAATCTGCAGCAGTGGGGGTGGGGGGAGTAAGGCATGGTGTGTTTCTTCCCTGATTTTATCCTCCTTCCTCCACTTGTTAGCTGCTGCTTCTGGCTCCTCTATGCTCAGGAGAAGGAACTAGAAGAAGAAAAAAGTCTTACTTGATTGCTGCCATTAGAATCTGGAATTGAGTCCATCACTTTGGCAGATATTCAAATGCTGGTTCTTCCTCTCAAAGGATGTGTTGCTGGATTTCATAGACTCTTTCCCACTGCCCTCCCTTTCCCAGGGATCTCTAGCCTTATACTTTTTTGAGACGGGGATGATATACTTTATGGCTGGCCTGAATAGATATCTGTCCTGCTTGTTGGAGCTTTCCCTGGGCATCCTTGCCATGGAAGACAGTTTTCTGGAGCTGGGCTTTTCAGATGTCAAGCCCAGATACTTCCTTCTAGTCCTAAAGAAAACTTAGCACCTTTGTCATTGCATCTGAAACGTGGACATGCAGCATGTGCCACTGCAGCTCTCTGTAGTATTTGTCATGTCAAAACATTTTTCAGGTGAGAACTGAAGCACTGGGCAATGCAGGCCAAAGTCCAGGGAGAATTCTGTTCCTTATTCTGGCTCAGTACAGGTTAAACATCTCTTATCTGAAATGGTTGGGACCAGGAGTGCTTTGGAGTTCAGATTTTTTTCCTGATTTTGGAATGTTTGCATTTACATAATCAGATATGTTAGGGATAGGATCCATGTCCAAACATGAAATTCATTTGTCCTTCATATATACCTTATAACACAGCCTGAAGTTGCTATTGTACAATATTTTTAGTGCAATTGCTTTTTGATTGACCCAGCACATAAGATCAGGTGTGAAATTTTCTGCTATGGCATTATGTTGCCACTTAAAAGGGTTCATATTTTGTAGCATTTGAAATTTTGGATTTTTGGATTTTAGGGTGCTCGGTGTGATTAGCATTATAGGAACCTACATGTTTCTATAGCCAGTTAAGTATGGGGGGCTTGGGGAAAAAGGTGAGAGCCGAGGGCTGAAGATGTTATTCTACGGCTTTCAACTCATAGCTGTTCAGACACAACTACATAAGAGCACAAAGTAATATGTTTAGCTACCTGTATTTATATTCAGTTAATCACTCTGGATTTAGGGGAAGGAAAGCTTTCTTTCTATTACACATTTTGAAAATAACACTATATAAATATAAACACACCTAAGTACGGAATCACCCTTAGTGCACTAGCAGTAAATGCAGACTGATGTAAATGTGAAGAACTGGTGGCTCAGCTACCACTGTTGTTATAGGCAAGGCAATTTTCTGACATTTTAGAAAATTTCTGAACAAAACAAATTATAATACTCAACTTACACAATGGTTGTTTTCCAAGCAAATTCTGTCCATTATTAAACCACGTCAGACTTTCACGTACAGCCATGATGGACTGAATTGTGTCAATCGAATCCTCCTTCCGTAAGCCAGGTGGGGAGAAGATAGAGACTGTTCAGAAGCATTTCAGCATCACTGTGCAGCCAGGATCTTAGCAGGGAAGATGCTCTGTACCAGATGGGTGAAAAGGATGAGGAGAAATGGACTGCCAGATGGGAAGAAACTAAGCCGAATTTTTGGGAGTTGGTGGTAGGGAACGGAAGTGAGAGATGAGGACCTGCCCAGGAGGAGGGGCCCAGGCTGTAAGTCCCGATGCTGAGATAACTGGGACAGACCAGGCCTTACAAAACTGAGGCCTTGCCTTGAATTAACACAGTGACTAATTTACATCCTAAGACAGTGCTAAAAAGAGAAATAATAGCATTTAGCATTTCTACAAAATTTCATGCCTAATGTTCAGCATTCAGTGAGCATTGATCAGGGCTACTGACAAATGAGACCAAAGGAAAACAGACAATGGAAGCAGATCCACAAGTGATATAGATATTAGACACAGATATTAAAATTAAATCCTAAGAAAATAGAAGAAAAGATACAGGATTTGATCAGAAAATGGCCACACACACATGCGCGTGAGCGCGCGCGCGCACACACACATATATGACTATGATCTTCTTGATGAATTTCCCCCCTCATTAAGATTTGTTCCCTTTATAAATGAGGCTGCCGGAATCTGCCCTCCGAGGACACAGCTACCAGGCACCATGAGGACAAGACCTTCACCGGACACGGTGTCTGGGCAGATGTTGATTTGGAATTCTAAGCATCTAGAGTGGGGCCCCAGCCCCTGGGCCAGGACCTTGGCTGTTTTGAGGCCCTTCAGGAAGGGGCCTCACAGCAGGAGGACAGCAGGAAGGCTGCCGGAGAAGCTTTCTCTGCATTTACAGCTGCTTCCCCCTCTCAGCTCCTTCCCCAGCTCTGCCTCCTGTCAATCAGCATGACATCAGCTTCTCAGAGGAGCTGAGCCCTGGTGTGAACTGCACAGGCCAAGGGTCTAGGGTCTGGGTTGTGGGCTTTTATGAGAACCTAATGCCTGATGAGCTGAGGTGGAGCTGAGGTGCTGATGCTTTAGAGTGGTCTAGAATGTAAGAAATAAATTTCTATTGCTTATGCAGCACTTAAAGTATTTTGTTATAGCACCTGAAACAGACTAAGACATACATATACCTGTATGTGTATGTTACTAATATTGTATAAAATTAGCCTATAGGCTTAGGCGAACATAACATAAACATTAACAAACATAGAGTTTGCACCTGTATGAGCATGTCTCCTGGGACACGTCAAATCTGTGATATGTGGAAGTATCCTTCATAGTGTCAAATGTCTTGAGCACTGCAGATTATTTGTTATCCCTGTTCCCAAATTCAGTAACACCTAAAGTCATCGCGACAATTTAAAACAACCCTGCAGCTTCCCAGGATACTCTCTGGAGGCAGTATTGCACATTTTGAGAACTACTACTCAGTTGCTCATCTAAACTAACTTTATGGGGAATAAGGAAATTCAGAAAGCTGTGATAGCTTCACAGATCTGATCAGATCATATAACTGGTTATTTTCCAGAGAGGAGGTTTGAATCCTGGCCTCCTAACTCTTAAAACAGTGCTCTTCCTACAAGCCCTCTATTCTACTTAATTTTTAAAAATCCTTGTGAGATCTAGCTTTGATTTCTGGGTCAATCAGCAATTTGAGAAAATTTTTTTGGCCCTCTCAGATAAAGGATACAAGATACCTGAAAACCATTGCTAACTGAAAATTAGACATTTTCATAACTCTCTTTAATATAGTAATTCAAATTCCTTTCCAAAATTCTAAAGTAGGTTGGTACTTGTTGCTGAGAATGTAAAGGTCTTAAAACATCATCTTGCTTCAGCTAGGATAATTAAAGGAATACTTCAAAGATCTCAAGTTTAGAAAATATCAGAAAATGCTACTTGTAATAAAGTTCAAAGCAGTCACAGGTGAATCATGAGGGATTTGTGTGGAAAGTTAGTAACCAAATATATTTTTCCTCTGAAATTCACACAGGCTTCTAACTTTGGTTATATTAGCATTCTTATAAATTCTCTCACAACTCCACAGTTCTTCAGCATCACCTGAACTCATAGCCTCTACTCTGACATTAATGTTGAAATTTCTGTCATGTCTTGGGTTTGGCGACATCTACTTTCCATCCATTTGCCCTCTGCTTTTCTTACATTTGGAAAAGGGAGCTTGTCTAAAAGATTTTGCTCTTTTCTGCCTCTGTTTTTTGTAGGCAACTTCAGATTTGGATTTTTATCACTTCTGTCTCAAAACATAGTGGTATTGTTATTGAATTTTAATGACTTCATTGGTAATGCTCAAAATTTGTGAATCATCATTTATTATTCTGGGTAGGTTTGTGTGCACATTCCACTCTATTTCCTGTTATTTTCCTCCTGGCCTAGTAGATTCCTAATATCTACTAGTGATCTATCTAATTATGCATACTCCCACGTGTGTGCATTTATATATTCATTATACATATTAATACACGTACTAGTAATGTATATACACTAATGATATATCACTAACATAAAAATAAAACTCACTTGGGCAAGAACCTATTAATGAGCACCGTGTGTACCTATTGAAAGTAATTACAGAACTATTAATTCTATTTACAAATTCACCCAAAGTCCAATGGTTCCACCTCTATCAAAGCCTCAGTGAATTCCATCTCAGTATGGCCTTTCCAGGTGGGTGTTGCTCAGCATAGAGGAATCCACTTGCTTGAAGCAACTCTGGGTTTGCCAGGAAGGCTTGGGAGTTGTGACCTTCACACCCTTACCATTTAATAATGGCTATAGTTATAATGTATCCTTAACAATTAATTTGTCTTCATTCGTCCCTCCATTCAATGAAGATGCTTGAATTCTTATGTAAATGCAAGGCTCTCCTGTCAGCATATGTGTGGGAATTAGGTCCATATTTGAACATTTCACCTTGGCTTTTTAGGTGCTATTTTGAATACAATGCAAATATTACTCAAGTTCTAGTTCTTTGCCTGGGTCCTTTTATGTGTTGCATCTTTGCAGTGAACTGTGTGTAGTGATATAGAAACTGTGAAGAGAGATTTGGGGGGCATCATAAAGGGCTCTGACTTCTTTCTTGCCCACCTTCATTTTTAACTTCCCTCCAATTCACAGCTGCTTCTCCCACCAGCACATGGTTACAATTATTCTGTTACTTTCACATCATTTATTTGACTTGTTTTTTAAAATTTAAATTTAAAACTTAAACCTATTATTTGGTGGCACATTAGTGTAAATTGGCCTTTCCTTCTAGTGGAGAAATTCTGATGATGAGAAAGTGAAACCTTCTGGTTACACTGAGGAAGAAAAAGAACTACTGCTGTAAGAGGAAGCCGAGAATGCCCAGGCCATCTTGACCATGCTGACCACAGTGTAAACTATTGTTGGCTTACAGAGTTGCTACTAGCACTGCTCTTACCTTGTACTGGGAGTTATCTCAAGGTGAGAGAAATGTGCCGCTAAGTACCTTATTGCATTGCTTGTTTAGATTTTCAGTGTGTGCTGGTTCAGTCTAGAGGAAATCAGTTAGAATATCAGGTTCAACAAGATTTTTTTTCATTTCATAATCTAGGAAGAGAGTTGGATACAATATATGGAAAAAGAAGAGTAACAAATTATATGTATGTAATTTTACTACACACACACATACATAATGCTGGAAATTAAATCCAGGGACTCAGACAAGCATTCTACCACCAAGCTATGTCCCCAGCTCCTTTTCATATTCCTATTTTGAGACTGATAGGCTTCAACCTTGGGATCCTCCTAATTTGGCTTTTCCAGAAGTTCCTGATAGCAACTTGTCACTTAGCTGTTCTTGATCCTATCATTTGCATTTTTCCTTTATAAAACAAGGATTATAATGCACCACAGTGTGGTTTTAAGCAAATGGGACATAGTGAATAAAGTAGGCTAAACAGGTTTTTCCCCCAGTACAAAGATCTTTCTGTCCTTTTGTTGACATTCAAGCCTCTGATCAGTTTTCCATTCTACTGCAGAATGTCTTTGTGTGGGCAGGGGTGGGGAGACACTGATCTTGGCAGCAGGTCTTAAGAGCTTTTGTATATCTGGCCTATGGGTTGACTGGAACCTTTTCACTATCATTTAAGCCCCCAGTATCTGAGCTGGGTAGTTGTTGGATTCATCCATTGTAGTGCATTCCCAGTACTTACTGTCCACAGGACTATGGGGCTGGCCACTTTTCATGCAAGTGATCTTGACACAGAGGCAGGACTGCTAAAGACAGATCTTTCTTCAGCTGAACTTTCTACCATGCAGTTTAACTCTTCATCATTGCCTTAGTCCACTTTCTCCTCTTTGGACCCTCTATTCCTTGCTGCATTTTGAGCACTGAATAAATGTTAACTATAGTTATCACCACTATAATCAGGGTTTGCCTGTTTACAAGTGCTAAGGTGCTAGGTGAACTGACTTCTATCATCTCATTGGTGACCAGATTCTCTTCTTCTTACTAATATAATTGGTGAGGTGAGTGCCTCTTTTACTGCTCTTCACTCAGTGTGTGTTTTATTTGAAATACTTCACTTGATCAAGAAGGATTACTGTTCTTCATAGAATAGGACATTTCTTTGCACAAGGCTTATAGAAGTTCGTATTTTCTCCTACTAGAATTTCTAAACACGGTTTTGCAGGTCCACAGTTGTAACGCCTGTACTAATTAAAGACATTTCTTTGTTTGGTTACTAATGCTGGATGTAGACAATATCACACAGATGCTAGGAATAAGCCTATAAAGAAATTCTCTCTTGTTTTGTCTCTTGATAAGAAAGAATAACAGCCAGTTATGATATTTCTCCTTGGAATCATTTCTCAAGTTGAAGAATAATTTTATTGTTGGCTTTTGGAACTAGTGTAACATGTTGTGTGAACACACAATTGGTGACATGTCCTTGGCCTAGTGCTGATAAGCTTTGAAGAAGAGTTTTCAACTGTTTTGAAGAATATGCTTTTCGGCTGATAGCTTATAAGTAATTAAGTTTTAATTTCTTTTGGTGCTATGGCCAAGCTATCACTTTAACATGAAGGAGAAAATATGAAACTGTTGGTGGTAGTCACCTATCAGAATAACTAGATGCAAGCCATCCAGGGCAAAGCAAAAGAGATGGAGAACTTATTCTTCTGTCAATTATACTGTTTTGCCTCAAGTAATTAATTACATATTAGGAAGAACTTTGCTGGATTTTAAATTCTCTGCATTTCTGAATACACAGTCTTTACCTTTCCAAGCCTTTCTTTTAATGCTTCTCTAAATGTGACAGTTAGATATGACATTTGTGAATTGCCTTAACAGTGACTGCTTCTGTTTGATTGTTCTGATTGGCTATGGTGTAAATTTAGAAAAAAATGATGTGTGCGAAGCATCACTTTGGGAAGCACCATGTCAAAGTAAAAATAATAAAGCAAAGAATCAGTCCTGGAGAAAATCATAACACCTCAGGTGGTGAAATATGTTGGTGTTGGGACTAATTTGTCATAATTTTTCATAGCACATCATTATATTTCAATCAAATTGAACAAAATCTATGTCTAGCAGTTTTTAAACATTAAGCCTATTTGTCTTTAAAGTCATCAAATAAAAACATGATACATTTGCTTTGTAGAAGGGTTTAATCTGATATAATCCCAGTTAGTGATTCTTGGTGTTATTTCTTGAGCCATTGGGGTTCTGGTCAGAAAGTGCTTGTCTGCCTGAGTCTTCCACAGTTTTACCTGTTTCATCTTCCAGAAGATTAAGTGTTCCTGTTTTACTAATTCTTTGGTCAATTCTGATTTTATTTTAGTCCAGGATGAAAGATGTGGATCTGAATTCATTCTTCTGCATGTGGATAGCCAGCTTTCCCAGCATCGTTAGCTAAAGAGGCTGTCTTTTCTCCAGTGTACATTTTCGGGCCCCTTGTCAAAGACCAGATGGCTTAATGTGCTGGGGATGGTTCTGTGTCCTCAATTCTGTTGCACTGATCACCATGTTTGTTTTGTGCCAGCACTTGGCTGTTTTTATCACTGTAACTTAGTAGTGTACCGTAACTTGGAATTTGGGATTGTGATGCTTCCTGCTTTATTCTTGTTGCCCAGGATTTCCTTTGCCATTCTGAGTCTCTTCTGGTTCCACATAACTTGTAGGATTGTTTTACTAGTTCTGTTGAGAATACTCTTGGTAATTTGATTAGAATTTCATTAAACTTCTACCTCATTTTTGGCAATATGGACATTTTGACATTGTCAACAACAGAAGATGTTTCCCATTTTCTAATGCCCTCTTCAATCTCTCTCTTTCAAAGAGTATTATAGTTCTTATTATAGAGGTCTTTCACTTCCTTGGATAGGTTAATTCCTAGGCAAGAGACAACCAAGAGTAGAGACAACATACAGAATGGAAAAAAATTTTCGGTTACTTCTCATACAAAACAGTAATATATAGAATACATAAAGAACTAAAAAATTAGACTCCACAAGATAAAAGACCTACTTAAAAATAGGCAATTGAAACAAATAGACACATCTCAAAAGAATAAGTACAATGTTCCACATTTTTGGCTATTAGAGAAATGCAAATGGAAATGACACTGAGATTCACTTTATTCCAGTAAGACTAATTATCATCAAGAACCCCAAAACAACAAACACTGGTGAGGTTGTGGGGGGAAAGGAATACTTCTATATTGCTGGTGGGAATGTAAACTAGTACAACCACTATGACAATAAGTATGAAGATCCAAAGAACTAAAAATAGAAATCCACTTGACCCAGCTGTACCTGTTCTGAGTATATTCCTGAAAAAGTAAAAGACATCATATTACAGTGATATATGCATATCCATGTTTATAGTAGCATAACTTGTAAGATCTTAGAAGTGACTTATAAGCCCATCAACAGTTGAACAGATAAAGAAAATATGGTATATATGTATTCATGCAATGGAGTACTTCTTAGCCATGAAGAAGGATAAATTTGAGTCATTTGTAGGATGATTTGACCTTGAGACCATAAAACTCAGTAAAGTAAATCAGACATGGAAGGTTAAATATTACATGGTTTCTCTTATATAAGAAACCCAAATTAAACAATTTTAAGAGCCAAATAAAAGATAGATGATAGGAAACAGCAAGGCAGACTTTGTGGAGATGGGAAGGGATCTGGGGGTGAGAGGACAGGGAGGGAGGGGAATGATGAGTGTAATTATTATGTATTATAAACATATGATAATGAAAAAGAAAGAAAAAAATAAGTGATACTGGTGTGCTGATTTCCCTTTGTCCAACCTCAGGCCTAGGAAAGATGCTTTCAGTGCAGGTTTCATTTCCCTTGATGAGTCTGGCTTCTGGAGAATGTGATCGAGACTCCTTGGACCATTGCTTCCACCCCAAGGATGGGTGTGGGGCTGACTGAAGTCCTCATCTGTCCACAGTGGATGGAAGGGAGCAGGCCTTTCTCCTCTGCTTTCAAAATATTAATTAAATTATTTTAAAATGTTTTATTAGTACATGTTTGCCATGCATAATGATCACATGCATCATAGGGAATCTGTACCTGTACATAATGGATCCTAATTCTTTTTTTTACCACTCCCCTCCCCTCCTTTCAAACCTTCCTCTCCTTCCCATTTACAAAACCTTTGATTCCATTTTCTCCTTCCATTCTCTTTTGTAATCCCTTTTCCCTTCCTTCCCTTCCTCCTCAACCCTCCCTTGTTCCTTTTCTATTTGAAAATGTTCTTCCTAGTATCTATCCTCCATTTTGTTCCTTATTTACCCTCTGGATTTCTTACACAAGACAAACAATACATTATTTAAACTTGTGTGTCTGATGATATATTTAACTTAAAATGATGGTCTTGATGTGCATCCATTTACCTAAAAAGGTCTCAATTAGCCTTCTTTATGGCACAGCAGTACTCTGTTGTGTATAAAACTGTATTTTCTTTATCTATTCATCTGTTGATGGGCATATTCCAAGATTTAAGTGTTATCAATTGTGCTGCTATAAATATGGCTGTGCTATATCACTATGGTATGATGCTTTTAACTCTTTTGGGAAGCCACCTAAAAGGGAAATAACTGGGTCAAATGGAACCTCTAGTTTTAGTTTTTTTAAGGACTCTCTATATGATTTCCATCCTGGTTATACCAGTTTACAATCCCACCAGCAATAAAAAATAGTGACTTTTTCCCACAGCCTTGGCAGCATTTGTTATTGGTTGATTTCTTGATAATAGCCATTCTTTCTGAAGTGAAATGGAATATCAGTGTTTTAATTTGCACTTAAATGACTGGTGATGTTGAACATTTTTTCATATATTTATTTGATGTTTATACTTCTTCATCTGAGAAGTGTCTATTCATTACAGATAGCCATTTTTGGTCTGGGTCTTTAAATTTAGGGGGCCTGATCTTTTGAGTTCTTTATATATTCTAGATATTAGTCCTTTGTCTGAGGAGCAGCTGGTAAAGATTTTTTCCACACTCTGAGTTGTCTCTTCATTCTGCTGGTAGTTTGTTTTGCTAAGATCCAGTATTTGGTACATATATGTTCACGATTACTATCTCTTCTTCTTGAATTGTTCCCTTGATAAGTATGTAATAACCTGCATTGTCGCTTCTGATCAATCTTGGCTTGAAATCCACATAGTCTGCAAATAGAATAGATACTCCTGCTTTTTTTTCTGTGTTCCTGTTGCATGGAGTATTGTTTTCCATTCTTTGACTTTCAGGTTATGAGTTTCTTTTTGGGTTAAATGTGTTTCTTGTATGCAGCATATTTTTGGATCTTGTTTCTTGACCCAACCTGCCAATCTATTTTTTTTTTATTTGTGAATTGAGACCATTCACATTGATGGTTATAACTGATAGGTATTGACTTATCCTTGTCATTGTATTATTTTCTTGTTGTTGGTTCCCTTTCTTTCTATACTATTTAATTGCTTGCTTTGCCTGGTGGATTCATTCTATTGTGATTCTTGGAATTGTTGTCTTCATTATCTCTTTCTAGAATACCCTTCAGGACTTATAGGAGTGCTGGTTTGGTGGTCATAAACCTGAGTCCCAGGTTCAGTTTGCCCCTCCCTAACATGATGTCCAACCAGACACTCTCTCCAGGGGATATGGCAAATGCTTGGACTGGAGTCACTCACAAGTTTTTGTGGTGCATGGCATCCACTGTTTTGTTCCACTGGTGCATTTCTCCCTAGAGGCCTCTGGAGTCATCTGCTTTCACTGTGTCTCTGTAGATTAGATCTTCATTTTTCTTGCCATGAGGTGGAAGGCAGGGGGAAAATCCATATTGCCCCTTCCTTTTTCTGTGTTGTGGTCTGTCTCTTCAATTTTTCTGTAGGCTCCAATTTTTCCTTCAGATCTTTCCTGGGTTCCAGGGATCTACCTCCCTCCTTCTTTTCTTTCCCAAGTGGTTATTTCCAAGTGTCTGGATTCTGTATATTGGAGAGGCTGATTTATTGCTGCTTCCCACTCTGCCATCTTCCCAAAAGTACTTTCTCCCCTGCCTGCTTCAGCAAGTTAGCACTCATAGGTGTGTCTCTCGATTGCAGGGAAGCCAGGAGGCTTATTACTAATTATGTATTTCCTCCTAATGTCCATGCATAAAATATTAGTGTAAAAACTTAAAATCACTTTCTAGTATAGTAGCTGTGGTTTTCAGTGCTCTGGTGATTATTTTGTGTAACAAGAAGGTATTAGGCAATCTGAGGGTTTCCTTTGTTTTATTGTGCTTTAACACTTTCTTGAAGAGTTGTTTCTGAGGTCTGAGCCATCATACAATTGTGATTAATGTCTAATGATGCTACTATGAAAGTTCAAAGATTTCTTGGGTGTCCTAACTTAAGTTTCTAAAGTTGCTGACTCACTGGTAAAGGAGGACACTATTTATAGTTGACAAAATGGAGGAGCGGTGCAGCTCAGTTGTTTATTCTTGCATGGGAAGCTGAAACACAAGTTTAATAAGTTGTATCAGCTTCCTGTGATTGCTATAACAAGTCACCTCCAAATCTGTGGTAATTTAATCCCTTAGACTTCTGGAGGCTGGAAGTCTGATATCATTTCCACAGGGCCTATTCCAGGATGGTTTTCCTCTGGAGCCTCCAGTCCAGAGTCTGAATTTTGCCTCTTCTAGCTTCTGGTGTCTGCCAGGAATGCTTTGCTTGTGGTTTCATCCCTCCAATCTCTGCCTCCAAACAGTTCCCTTCTCCTTTTGTATCTGTAGTAAAATCTTCCTCTTCTTCACTCTTATAAGGACACATATGATTGTATTTTGGGCCCATCTGCGTAACTCAGGGCAATTACCTCATCTCTAAATCCTTAACTGAATTACAGCTGCAAAGTTTCTTCTTGTCATGTAAGGTAATGCTCACAGGTTCTGGAGATTAGAATGCTGCATTTTGGTTACCCATTATTCAACCTACACACAAATATATTAGCAGGGTTTTGAAACAAGAAGTTTAAAATTGATTTTCTTTCTCATCAACACAATGATTAAATATATATTTATATATTCTGGCAGCTATAAAAACACTGCACAAAAAATTGTGGGTTTTTTGGTCTCCATATTAAAGGATTTAACTTTCATTGTCACAAAAGTCTTTGATGATCTGGAGCTGACTCCTTAGCTTCTATGTTGATCCCAAGGTCTCCTATCAGATAATTTTACCCAGGATGTGATGTACAGAAATAATCACTGGAATTCCATGGGAAATCACAACTCCCTCTCTGGTTCTAGTTGTTTTTTTTATTACATCTTTTCTTTAATATGTATTCTCCAGTTGCAAGGCTTTTTGTTGGCATTGTGTTCTTGTAGTTTTGGATTGTTTTGATGCTGACCAAACACTAGTGCCTGGCTTCTTATTGGCTATATATAGATATTACTTGGCAGTGGCTGCATCTTATTCTTTAACCTCCATGTCTGTTCCAGATGTCTAAAAGTTGGATTATGGTCAGTCTTGTTTCTATGTTCAATTATGTCATAGTAAAAAAAAAACATTGCAAAGATATTCAAACACTATGGTCAATAACTTGAAAAGTTATTTTCCATTAGCTGACTTATGAAAATAAATTGTTCAGGCTGTTAGGTTATTGGCATATTAAATTTCTTCAAAGTTATTGTCATACTAATATCTTCTAAATTGTTGCCATGTTAAATGCAGAAACAAGAAATAGTGATTTTACTAACCTGTATATTAGAAAAGACTGACATATATTGATTGATTCATCGGACAAACAAATATATTTCTATTTATTAGGGCCTTTGTGAAGTGATGGGAGTAAAATTATAAATAGAAGCAGAATAATTTATGCCTTCTTGGAGGTTACACACTGGTGGGAGAGTCAGATATTGGAAAATTACATATTACAGGGCTGGGGATTTAGCTCAGTGGTTCCACCGCCTGCCTTGTAAGCACAAGGACCCGAGTTCGATCCCTGGTACCAAGAAAAAAAAATTACGTATTGTAGTCATGAGTATTACAAGACCTATTCCAGGAAACTTGGAAGGGGTAGGTAAAAATCAGATTATATTAGAATTTATAGGCCTTTTAAAAGGCTAGGTCTTCCTAGAGTATCATAGAAAACTATTAAATACTTTGAGCAGAAGCTTCATAATCAGACTTATGTTTTATTTTAATTCTAATTAAATAATTGACTTGTCAATCATTTTACTCTAAAGGATATCACAGTTGCAATGAAATTTCTGGGGAGCTCAAGTTATAATTTTTCTTACTCTAATATACAATATGTCCACAGTTGTTTACTTGTTTTTATTGTTGCTACTGTTTTATAAATGCTTGGGATTTTATTCATTTACTTACTTTTGGACATATGTTAACATTTTTTTTTATTATAGTAAGAACACTTAACATGAGATCTGTCTCAATATATTTTTAACTGTATAATATATTATTGCTGACTGTGGCTACAATGTTATACAGAAGATCTCTCTGAGCTTATTCATCTTACTTAACTGAAATTTTTTGCCTGTCTATTAGTAACTCTCCATTTACCTGTCAGGGGAGGCACAATGATCAGATTTATGCTTCGTGTAGAGGTGAGTTTGAAGGAAAGAAAGAATAGATTTAGGAAATCTAGTTAGTAGATTATTGCAAAAAAAGATGAAAAACAACTCACTTTATTTTTCCATATTGTTTGATTTTATACTTTTCTGGCTTTAAGCACTGTGCCTGAATCAATATGTATTTGTTTAAAGAGCAATAAAAGATTTACAAATGGATAAATCCAACTGTGGTTTGGTATAGGAAAAAGAACCAAATCAGCTATGTGGTATGTCTTTGGCATCTGGGTTGTCTGTCATTGATACCTATACACACCTAAAAATCTCAGAAGTTCTGTAACATCAAAATACAGAGATGAAAGTGTTTGGACATACAGGGCAGGTATTCTGTATCTTAATCCTTGTGGACCAATAAGTAATTAAGAAAAATTAAAAGTCTTATTAAGACTACAAAGGATAGAGATTCCTGAGGTTCTTGGTAATTATGCAATAGAAATTTAATCCAAATTGTCAGGAAATTAGTCTTTGAAAGATAAGAAGATGATAACTAGGTCAGTTGACAATATGGTATGAATATTTTTTCTAAGCTTAAGAAGAGGTCATTCTAACTGCTTCATTAAGACTGAAATATCCTATTAAAATGAAAATATTCTAAGTATGTCAAACATTACAAAAAATGCAAGAATTAAAAAAAGATATTTTACATTGTAAGTGCTATAGATCTGTTCAGAAATTAAATTGAAAGCCATAAAAATAGGAAGTTACTATTTTTGCTTCATTTCTCTTCATTTACCCTAAAAATAAATAAAATATTCCAAATTAACAAGTTGTGGCATTGAAAATATTCCTCTCTGGCTTTGTGGGTGGACTTGGTGGCATCTGGATGTCTCAGTTAAGAATCTCATTAGTGCCCTGCTCAATGAAAGGCAGAGTTGAGGCAACAAACACCTGCCTTGCCTGACTTCTATTAGGAGAACTGGTATCTTTCCATTCTATTTTCAGGGATCAGATCCAGAGCTGGCCAAGTTTGTCTACTTGGGGAAACAGATTCTAGGTTCTAGAAGGGAAGATTGGGAACAAAGTCTTAAGAGAAAGGGAAATCTGATGTCATTGGGTTCCCATTAATAAAAAGAAAAACTGCTTTACTTTAGCCCTGTGAATATGAAAAACTTAGCACAGTGAACAGCATGCAGTGTGCCCTAAATTTTTGCATCAGTGGCTTCTATTCCTAGGTCTCTAAGATCTTTTATGATTGTTGTGCAGTTGTCATCACAGACAGAAATGAAAGAATGGAAAATTTCCAGAGTATTATGCTAGTTGTATAAACATAATGAATATTCTATGAAACTAACACATTCTTATTTAGTGTAAAACACTATTTTAAAATTCATCATTAAAGAATTATTGCAAGATTCAATTAAAAAATTATCTGACCTGTTAAAACATTTGAAGCATCTCCCTACTTTTCAGAGCCATGGATAAAGAAGGGTTAATGCCATATCGCTTGGGTTTTTCTTATATTCAGAAATGGTTTATCTCCGGGAAAATATTAACTGTTTAAGCAAATTCTGCAACATTCATAACTGGAGGGAATAAACCTAATGCATACATTGAATTTCCTAGTGTTTTCCTGATTTATTTAAATGGATAAATCGTGATTTTTTTGAAAAGTGCAATTTATATGAAAATGTAATTTCTAGATATTCAGCAGCCCATTCACATGGTAAAAAACTGTTGTCATAAATAAAAAAAATGTAATCCTACATTCTTGTGACTATTTATCAGAAGTGAAGTATTTTTCTGCAAGCATGCTAGACAACTTACTATTACACATTTGGGGTGTTTAAAGATTCATATTTTGTTTCAGAAACAGGCTATTATTTCTGATTGCCTGCTTTGGATTTTAAAACCAATATTGTCATTAGCAAAGAAGTGCACTAAGTTATGTTAGCATAAACAAAACCAGGCTATATTTAAATGTTGCTTCACAGGAAGTTTCTCAAGAAGTCATTTAGGTAATTTTAAAAGACTTTCTCTCTGCTGTTCTGCTACCCTACATCAGGTGCTCTGTGGGTCGGGTGCTCTGTGTCTTGGTCTCCGGCTGCTGTGATAGAGAGCCCTGAAGTGGGCAGCTGTGCTTATGAACAACAGTCATTTGCTTCTTGAAGCTTGAGCCTGGGAGTTCAGGATGAGGTGCAGCCTCCGGTCTGGTGAAGGCCACCTCCTTGCTCTCGAGTGGCACTTCTCCCTGTGTCCTCAAATCACAGAGGTGAGATGACTCTCTGGAGACTTTCAGAAGGGATGCTGACCTCATTGTGACGGTTCTGACCTTGTGACCCAGTCGCTTTGCAAAGGCCCGGTTACCGCCACCTGGTAACGAGGCTTCAGCACACAAAAGCTCAGACTGTACTGTGTTGGTTGATCACTTCGAAAGAAATCACAAAATCAAATTTTAATTTTTAAATTTTAATATTTAAGTATAATGTTTCCCTTGTGATCATCGGATCTATTTCTTCTTAGGTAATTAAACCTAGAGAAATTCCTGTAAGTATTCCTAACTACTCAATATGTTATTTTGACACGACTGTGTTGTAGATATTTGGGGGCATCTGCCTCACCTCCCATCCTTTTCTTTGAAAAATTATTTCCATTGGTGTGATCGAACCTTCATAACCATTTTCTGTCACACAGTGCCCACCCTCTGAGCCTTCACTGTCATTGCATGGGCAAGCCAAGTGTAGGCGCAGCCAACATTCTTCTCTATTTTGGAAACTGAGTTTCTGAGCCAGGAGTCAACTTCAGTTTTAAGGATTGAGATTTCCATTTCAGATAAACTCTTTTCCAAAATCTTCCGAGAAGATACTTCTACTACACAAAGAATAGTATTTGCTCATTAGAAAGAAGGAAATCTAGTTTCAGAGGAAGAAAGGATAGATAGATTATACAGAGCAAGCAAACATAAAACCATGAAGTCCCCAAAAGTAAAGGAGAGTGATTTTATTTTCTGACACTTTACTGTTGTTGATTCTGTGCCCTCAGAAGACCTAACTGTCCATGAGTTTCACGAGTCTCACATCTGTATGATAAATTTCCTACTGCTGTTTAAGACAGCTGGTGGTGTGCAAGCTAGCACAAAACAGACAAACCAAAGTAACCCTACAAGAGGGGAAATTCAAGTCTGTGGGCTTACAGGACAGGGAGGGAGGCTATGTGATTGTGGTGGAGTTTTTCCCATGAAATTATGCATGTTGGAATTTAGAATTTTGGAACTCAAAGCTGGAATTGTGTAAGTTGGAATTTTTCCCTATAAATTTGTTCAAGGTGGTGGTGAAGGTTTTGCCTAGAAAGTTGTGCAAGTTGGAATTTATAAACCTCTCAGAACAGTCTGAAGCAGCCAGTGGATTTTGGTGAAAGGGATGAAATGCACGTATAATTTTAGGAATAACTGACCATTGACAAAACCAAAATATTACCTCATAGGCCAGGAAAGCTTTGTCACATCATTAAGAAAAAAATTGTATAAAATGATTAAAAAGCATGAAAGAGGAAATTACACAAGAATTTCTAAGCATGGATTTTACAATTAGGGTTTTTTGTCTCTGATCTTAGAATCTAAACCTTTCATATAACTTCATTGTTCAGTTTTAGGGAGGATTTAATTAAATTCCCTGAAATTACAGTAGATGTGTGCTTGAACTGAGATCAAGTCTGAGACACGTTTTCTTAAACATTTCTCCTTGGGAGATCTTACAATTGGGGGGTGTTGTCAGGCTCGTCCCTTCCAGGAAGCACATGTTTCAGTTAGTGACATCTTCAGAGAGAGGATAAAAATGAAGAAAACTTCTGATGTTTCCTTTGTGTAATCCCTGCTTCTGTTCAGTGTTCATTTTTTATGTATCTGTGTACCTTCCTGAGCCAGGTCTACCAGAAAGTAAAGCATTTCATTATTACTATTCTTTAGTAGCAAGTTAATTAAATAATAGGACCAACCACTTATTTTTACTGGTCTTTCCTCTACTTTTCTTGTGGTTCTGTAGAACTGGAAGTGATATCTGCAATATCAGAAACCAGGCTCTTCAGAGACTCTAAGAAAAGAGGCTTTAGGGGGCCGGGGATTTAGCTCAGTGGTTCCACCACCTGCCTTCTTGCAACCGCAAGGACCCGAGTTTGATCCCTAGTACCAAAAAAAAAAAAAAAAGAAAGAGGCTTTGGGTTGATGTATTTGCTGCTAATAGCTTTAAGCGTTTTCTGTAAATGACTACCTTTGCCAGCTATCAGATTTTAAAACTAGGCCCTAAAGATCTACTAGTTCTTATTACTTTAAATAAAGCTGATCACATCAGGAGATTCTAGCATAACTTTTAAAAAGTGTATTTATGTGACTACATGTAGTTGACAATGACAAATGAGCACACCTTAGGGTTCTTTTCATATTTATCAATCCATGATAAAAAGACCAATACAGCTCTTATTTCAATATATTGAGTCTAAAAAACAATGGAAAAATTTCCAATGAGTCAGTTACCCAACTTATAGCAAAATATATTACCCTTTTTAATTGATGAATGTAAGAATAAACACCATAACTACTATCATAACTACAAATCTCTGATAGAATGGCTATGATGTTTTTAACTTAGGGAAATCCCATATCATAAGATTTGAGGGTTGTACTTGCAATGCTAGAGATCTGTTTAGACAGAGAGATACATAGCAAGCAAGTTGCATAAGTTATTGTTGTTTCTATGGGTCTAGCAGGGAAAAGAACAACACTAGGGATAATTGATAGTGAAGGGATGAGAGAGATAAAAAGAGATGGACTGGGAAGAATCTAATGACTCTTTGTGGCTTTGCATCTGTCAGTATTTGTGCTACATTAAAGTTTCATTATTTTCACATTTTGTGTTTTCATATTTTTCCATCCCCTTCTTTCTGGTAAATTTACCAAGTAATACAATGTAGATAATGGAGAGCTATTTCTGCAAATGTCATCGAATCTGTTACTGGAAATGAATAAACTGTTTCAGTGATGCATTTCCTTCAAAATACATTTTCAATTAGCGGAAGAGGATTTGTGTATAAAACATGCTCTTTTTAAAGTTACATAAAAAATAGACTATAGTATGAAAAGTAGGAAAACCTAAAATTATGAGTAAGTGCATCTTTTGTCTTTTTGTTCAATTTCATCTGGTCAGACGGACATGCCAACTCGATTTTACAAACTACATTTCTGTGTAATATTTGGAATTTACCTAGAAATGCAGTCTATCTCTGGCCCTTGACCTTTCAGTCACCCTAGGACACATTTTCATAGTGATTTCTGCTAACTGTACCAGTGGGGTGAAGGTATTTTGTGTGTGAATATTGAGAGCACTGATTGAAATGATTTCTTTACCGTATCCTTATACGCTTATTTGGACTATGTATTCTTTCAGAATTATTGAAGAACAGTGGTTCCGTTCTGTTCTATTTCCTATAACTCTTCAAGGAACTTGTATTTTTGGTGCCTTAGTTGACCTGAGCCTGCCCTAGGCATGTTGCTCCATGTGAATATGAAGGGAAGTTCTAACTCAAGATGCTGTGACTTTCATCAAGTTCTTGAATTGCTGCTGAATCAGTGCTTCAGAAAGATACAGGATGCAGAGATCAGTGTCTTTTTTTTCTTCTTAAATTCTTTTATTGGTACATTTTAGGTATATAATATGTTTACATTTGTCATTGGGTACTTGTACCTGTACATGATGTATCTTGGTTCTTATTTTTTCCCCATTACCTGTGTGCCCTTCACCCCCTCCACCCTTCCCTATTTACACAGACTTCATTTCCATTTAGGGATCAGTGTCTTCATTCACCAATGAATTTCCTTCATTCCCTACCTTGCCATGTGATTGTGTAAAATGGTATCTTCAGGTGAATATGATCTGTCTTATGAATATATATTCTCCCTCCTATCTGGCATAGGAAATACTAATTAAAGCTTGTTAAATGTGTTTTTGAATGCCACATGTTTAAATTTAACTCTTGTTTACCTGACTACATGCAAAATTACCTAAAATAATACCAAGGACACAGTGTACCTATTATTATTTCTAGTACAAATGTAAGAACCACCCAAATTCTAGTTATTTACTCTCTTACTTATCCATGTGTTGTGAGAGGCAGAGATGTAGTTTCATGGAGTGAAATGATGCAAAAAGCCATAGCATTCTGGTTGAAAGCTGAGTTTTCCTTCCCCAGGAAATAGTGCTGAACTGATCTCATGACACTTTGGGTATTGCACCCATAATAGGGGGTAACTTCACCCTTGGAGATCATTCCCTCATTTTTTGTATTCTAATACTGTAGTACTTTTTAACAAGTGATATCAATTGTTAGCATCCAATATGCCTCTCTTGAAAATAACCAATTTGTATTTGCTGATTTTATTATTAGTTCAGAAGATATAGAACAATTCGAATAGGAAGTCTTCCACTGGCATCTATTGGAGTCACATGCTGTGTGATGTGGGAGAGTATCATGTAGTATCAAGGCACTTTGCTGTTTTCATGTACTGTGGCTTATTGTAATGGCTTCCGGGAAAGCTATTATAAAAATCTCTGTGCCTCTTAAGTTCTGTGCAAGGAGATAAAACCATGCTCAGGGCTGCCAGGGTTACGTGTGCGTGGGGCTCACCACTGTCCTGTGCTGGACACAGTCCTGCATCCCAGTGCATGAACTCTCTGAGTAGCTATTGTAAAAATGAAAGAACCATTCACGTGGAGCTGGACAACCTGCTCTGAAATGTAGGCTGTGCCTCTGTGGCTTTTGGTTAAATCCATTTTGATTGTTGAGCCTCAGTGCTCTTAGTCAAAACCAGACAAACATGTGTCTGAGATTTGAGTGAGACAGTGCATGAAGAGCACATGTGTCTTCCAGAGAGATTCCCATGTCATTATGTAAAATGTGCAGGCAGCTACCATGCAGCAAATGGAAGCATTGTCAATGAAGATGGCATGCAGTGGAGGCCTTACTAGAACACTCCCATACCGAGGACTCCTTTGGAAGCTGGATTCCAGCTGGACTCAGGCCCTGATTGACAGCAGCACACTTGGAGTGCTCCGCTGCCCTGCTTCAGGGGCCCTCTGTGCTTTCCCACAGCTTGCTTGTTGTTAATTAAATGGAGCCAAGAGTGTCAGCATTTATTAGGCTGGATTCTGGGCTAGCATGGGACTTTGAGCACTGAAAAAAATTTAAAATCTGTGAAAGGTTATTTTAAATACACAGGCTTTGAGGTCTACATACCTTGCCTTCTTGTGTATTATAATTTAAAACAGGAATCTTGCCCAAACAAGGAAAATGCAAAAGAAACGACCGCTTTGCCAATGCTGATGGGAATGTGGGCCTTGCAATGCCATCCAAGCATTTAGATTTTTATCCCCAAGAAGCCTGCAGTCTTCACTCAGCTGGAACAAGTGAAAAGGGATTTTGGAGATAACAACGTTACAGCCAGAATGTCTGGAGCCATTTGGATCTGCCTGATGTGTTCTACCTTCCTCACCTTTAAAATGGGGAAAAAGAAGAAAGTAAAAGAAAGAGCCCTTTTCCTTTTTTCTAAATGAGTGGCACAACTCACAACTTGAAAATCGATTGACACACTTTTCCTTTGGTAACCACGAAGAATCTTGATGATAAAGGATCGCTTACAGGTGCTTTCAGAGGTGGATGTTAGAGAATGTGAGAATAAAAGGAGAAATTCTTCATATCCCCCACCATGTCTTCTAGTTCGCCTTGTCTGAAGGAAATGTGGCTCATTCATCTGCCTGGTAGTTATCAATGGATACTGACTGACTGAAGCTCTGTTTTTAACTTACCTCACAAACACTGCAGTCTTTGAGACATTAAACTTAAATCTATAAGTTTTCATCTCGTCTTTGAAGGCGAGCACAGTCAACTTTAAGGAGTCTATAGAGAAATTAATTGTACTTTGGTGCTTCTCTAACAAGAAGAAATTGGACAAATATCTTGAAAATAGAGAAGGATGTGCCCATGTTAAGTAGTATGTTTAAGAAACCAAATATTTCTTAAGCAGATTGTCTAGTCAGCAACAAGTATTCCATTGTGTTTGAAGTTATGGCCAGGGCACCTATGGTGGCACGAAAGTAACACTATCAGGTACACATTTTTGATTATCAGAAAACTATTCAAATCATATGCTGATTTTTGGAAGTTTTGTTGAGTATATGACAGTTTTTTAAAAATTGAATTTCGACTTAATATAAGTCAAAAATTATGATCAATGAGTTAGTACTCATTGAATGACATTAAAAGCAATCTATTTTAGAACATACAAATAAACCACATGTAATTGTTTTACACATTTTTGCTTAGTTTTGTCACAAATAAATTTTAGACAATTCTCTTATGTTTAGTTTTTTGCCTCCTGTGTGTCATATATGTGACCAGTTTTTTTCAATGTTTTTAAGTTTCAAAGTGGTTAAAATTTCATTTCTCATTTTAGGAATTTTTAGCTAACAACTAAGGAGAGAAATAAAATGGGTCCTATGAAAAGACTAATGGGCAAGTATATGGGGATTAGAAAAGTCTGTCTGATCAAAAAGCAGGAATGGCATTTAGTATCCAAGTCTGCTTTCAGACAAAATTAGCAAAGGGCTGCAGGGAAGTCAAAGCCTGCTGGTTGCAAAATTGGAGATTGGTTTCCTGGGGCTCTCTGTAAACTCTTCATTACTTTATTCAGTCGTGGTTCATAGCAAGTTAACAGGGAGAAGACCAGGCACTGAGTTTACATCGGGCCCATTCTTCCATCTCCTTGAGCGTCACTCAGAACTGACACTGCAGCAGATCAGACATCGCGGCCAACTGTATTTCCATACAGCGGTGCACAAGATCACCTGCGAATCGTACTCACTTAACCTCTGAATGTTGTCAGGTGATTTTGCTTTACTGTGCACTTCACGGAGGAGCAATGGTTTTAATTCAAAGCGACTCTGATGGAACAAATGAAAAATCTCAAAAGGCACCTAAGAAAGAAACATCTTGGAGAAGCTCAGTTAAAGAGTCTCAACTAAAGATTTAATGGCTCCCATTAACTTGGGTCTAATTCACTGGAGGGGATCCATAGGGACATTAGTGAGTCTAAATGCACTTCTGAAAATGGTTGGACAAACTGTGGCCTTGGCACATGAGGCAGTTTTGCTCAACCTAAGCAAATAGCTTTGACTCTCTGACCAAAACAACTCATTTTATGCGGTACGGGTTGCAGGCAAGTACTTCTAGTCTTGTGACTTGTGACAAACGCCAAGAGGGAATGTGTATAACTGTTGAGGACTCACTAGAAGTTATGGTTATTTCTATTTTGGTCCGATAGGTTATTTGTATGGCTCAGAGCATATGTCATTAGTCATTGTCTAGATTATACTGAAATCTTATTTGTGCTTTGTATTCTCAGCATGTTTCTTGATGCAGGTCTATTAGATGAAATCAAATGGGTTGGATGTGAGAAGGATTAAGTTTGACAAAAAGAAGAAAAGAAACCCTAAGAAAAAATTCTGTATTGTTTTAAAAGGTCAGTGTAGTAACATGTAATTTGCAACAGTAAGTATAAGAGCAGAAATGGTATTTTATTTAATGCTTATTTTACATAGGAAGAAAAACATGACAGTGATTTATCTTGGCTTTCCTTTGAGAGTAAAGATTTTTCTTCTTTCTCTCACTTTTTAGCAGTGTTTCTTGAATTTATTTAATAATTTTTAGGTCAGCCTTCCCTACATCATTCTCCCCTTTGTTTTAATATAAAATTAGAGAATTTTATGAGACAGCCTGCATATTGTCAGGTAAAAACACTGTCTGATCATTGTACTTTGGAGTTGCCTGATGGATTCAAATGTATTGATTGGAATGTGCATTCACTGCAGTTTTTAAAACCCCTACTAAAGTTTGACTAAATAACAGGCAGTTGAACTACAGGCTTATTTATATTCAGGCTGTGGAATTTCACTGTCATTTATTCAGCTGTGACACAAATAAATGGATAAAGCAAGTCCCTTTGTAGAAACTTATTCTAGAGAATGACCTGTTGTAAGGTAAAACTTGTTCCATCTCTGCCTCCTGAAAGTTAGACTGATTCTGGTTTAAATTACGAAGAACAGAGCTGGTTTCTAAGGCCGTGTTTGGAAGATAATTGGGAGTCTAGGATGGCCTGCAGACCTGTCTGCACTATCAAGCCTCTTCTGCTTTATGCCTAGAGGGACTCCTGAGTACCCGATATAATGGCCTCAACTTAACCCAAATTCTAGGATAATGATTCATATTCAGAAGAAGAGAGGTCTGAATGGGTCCTGAGACTTTTGTCAGATGTGTTTCATTTATTTCATTAAGCCTTAACTCTAAGAGCAATGCTGCATCATGCATTAGATTTCTGTCCTTTTCCCTTTTTCACATGCATTTTTAAAACCATTTTTCATACTGGTTTTCCCTAAAGACATTCAGCAGCTCTGTAGTATTACTTGAAAACATTCCCAAATTGTAAAATAAACAAAAATGTTATAAAAATCTTCCTTACAAAAATCAGATTGAATTCTTTTACATTTATGCTTTTGGCACTGTTTTATATTATACACTCTTAGCCAGCAAGGGTGACACAAGCTTTGCTATTGCCTGTTTCCCCCATTAACACCATATTGTTTACCCAAATGAATTATTTTACTTCTTATATCCTTAATTTATATTATATTATGTATACTTTCTGTGGAGTCAATAAGAAAACATTTTTTGCACTAATTTTTTGGAGGATTTTGCTTTTAGCAATATTTGAGCATTCCTTTTCTCTCTTTAGACAGAGACACATGGTTTCTCCCTTAACAAAGACATTACTGTGTTATTTTCAGCAGAATTCCCTTTCAAGTTCTTTTTTGGTTACTAACTATGTACTGTGTTTACAAGCATTTCAAGAGATACCATGGGTCTCTTGTGCAGCAGTGCACAATCCTCACTTTACAGCTTAATACTGGAGGGAACTGAAGAGTGTTGAGTCATCGCTTGGTGGTCTCCTGACACAATGAATTTATCAGTGTATACATCTGTTTGTGGGACTGTGCCAGTTTGATGGCTTCTGACCTAATTTGTTCAGTGACACCTAGCCTGCAGAGAAATATTTTTGTCTTGTTCCCTGGGCACAGCTACCTAATGAAACAATTAATCACCTTCCAAATCAAATGGAAAACTTTCAATTAAGGAAACTGAAGAAATAGAAATTAAAGGTGCTACACCCTGAATAGGAAAATAAGTGAGATATAGAACTCATCAAAGCCACTGCATAGGCAATAGATAATAATAACCTGTTTCAAAGAGAAGAACCAAGCTGACATGCAGATTAAAGGCTGGACTTGGATCATTAGTTTAGAATGCAGAATACAGTGAGATATCCTTCATACACAGCATCTTAGGGTAAGAGAGGGCAGAATGTGGAGACAGATTTTTGTATGCAGCATTCCCAGGGTGAGATGCAAAATAGTATGGGAAATTCTGCTTATGTACCATTCTTTCTTTTAAGACAGTCTACATCTCCAGATGCATATGATTCCAAACACTGAGTTTTCTCAATTCCTGAACGTTCTGAGTCCCGTAGTACTTTTCTCATCCCTCAAAGATGTCATCTGTCACTGTTGTTTTGGGTCCTCACAGATTGGTAATCATTCTCCAGAGAAGGTTAAAGATGGCCCATTTTGTATGCAGAATTCTCTCAGATTCAAGTAGGAGAACTGGAAGCTGAGAGGCAGACAGAATAGAGGAAGAGAGTAGCCTGGTGATGAAGTAGTGGACAGAAGGAGGGGTTAGGTCAGGTAAATAATTGAATTCAGAGAGAAAACAGAGTTAAGACTCAGACTGTGCACACGGACTGCAGTTAGGCAGCACAGGACTGAGAATGCAAACTGGACCAGGACCTAGAAGAATTGACTTCTGAGCTGTGTTCTGCCACTAATTTGTGTGACTTTCAGCACATAACTTTACCAGCTCTGAGTTTCATTGTCTGTAAAATAAATGGAAACATCAAATAATTTCTAAATTCCATCTCAGTTTAAAGTGTATGATTCTACAGTATGTCTTATTCTGAGTCATCACACCATTAGAGTAATGAGGTTGCCTAGAGAATATCAGAATTAAGTTGAAAATGAACACATTAGATCAATGCTTTTGACATTGATGGTTAGCTAGCAATTTAACAACCATAGTTAGCAAATGAATTCATGAGAAAGATAAAGAGAACATTTACCAAAACATGCTATTATGTTTTTTATGTGCTGACAGTAACACCAGATTAGAAAAGTTATGTAAATAACTTGTATATTTAAAAATATTATTTAACAGAAGAATGCTCTCATTTAATTTGCCTACTATTATTAAAAGGCTGTAGCTGCACATAAACAAACATCCTTAGAACAAAATGAGTAGAAATCTCGTTTTACTTTTATTGGGAAAGGACAGTATATTAAACTCATACTGAGATTGTACTGAAAATGGATAGAGTATGTTTTCACCTCTCTAAAGGCATGAGTAGGAAGGCAGACTCTAGAATCAAATCTCCTGTGTATTTCAACAAAATATAAATAGAGAAAAAACAGGAATTATTCCAAGGAATATTTGAAAACCAACATGTATTATGCTGCACTGAGGAGGGGAAACAGCCGCACAACAGCTAACCCCGTGAGAAGCCCAGAGCTCCACAGTGACGGCTGGTGCTGGCGGATGAGACGGCCAAGGAGCCAGATGCCATGGCTTGGAACATTATCCTGAGTTTCAGATTAAATGGATGCAGCAAATGGCACTCTACTCTTAACTCTCAGGGACCCGTTTAACTTTCTACAAAGAATAGACGTCTCCGATAGTAAAGAACATATTTTAAAATAGTGGGGGAGGGATGAATGAAAGAGTAATACTTTTATTTTTAAAAAGAAAGTGAAAAAGGGGTTGTAAGTATTACCCAAAGGAGCAAAGGTAGAAAATAGAGCGATATTTATTTATTTATTTATTTGGTACCGGGGATCGAACTCGGGTCCTTGCCCTTGTGCAGCAGGCAGCGAAACAACTGAGCTAAATCCCCGGCCCAATAGAACGATTTTTAAATGATAAATTTTGGAGAATTAGAGGAATTGTGAAAGAATCAAGCTGACGAGTGCCTCAAATCTGTAAGACTGCTTGTATTTTCTCTCAGTGGGTCATCAGCTTGAGTATCCCTTCTCCAAAACGCTTGGAACCAGAAGTGCTGCATTTCAGATTTTGAATAGTTGCATATATATGCGATATCTTGGGGATGGACTCAATCTGAACATAAAAACATTTAAGTTTCATATACACCTTAAATGCATAGCCCAAGCATGATTTTATACAGTATTTTTGGTTTACCTGGATTTTGACTGTGACCTGTTACATAGAGTCAGGTGTGGAGTTTTCCAGTTGTGCTATCATGTTGGTTCTTTAAGAATTTCATATTTTGGAGCATTTTGGATTTTTGGTTTTTGGGTACGTTCAATCGGTAGTATTTTTTTTTCCTGAAGAAAAAAACAAGGAGAAAATTTGAACTAAAAATGATGATGAAGAATTCTTCTCATGGTGACATTTTAAATAATCCATAAATGTTAAGTGATTACATATAATTATATGACCCTATAGTAAAAACTGGATGATCTAAAAGGGCATAAAGTATAGAATAAAGTCTAATCTGTAATAAATATAATGAGAATTCTATAGATTATGTACAATGTGTTTAAAACCCTCTGAAGTACTAGTTTGAGTCCATGAAGTACTAATTTAAGTGCTAGTTTGAGCTTACTCTAGTGTATAAACATCATATAATCTATGCGATAGGCAGAATAGCACCCTTCATGCCCCCAGAAATGTCCAAACTCTAATTCCAAGAACCTGTGAGTATGTTGCTTCCCATTATAAAACGAACTTGGCAGATGCGACTAAGGCAGAGAGCTTGAGATGGGGAAGTTATCCCATCCTGTTTTGGTGGCCCCGACCTGATCACATCTGTCCTTAGCAGACAGTCCCCCTTGTCAGAGCAGAGAGAGGAGGTCAGAAAGATGAGACAGAGGAGGAGTCATCCAAGCATGGGAGGGACCAGCTCTGTCGGGCTGGTTTTAAAGTTAGAGGAAAGGGCCACTCTAGAAGCTGGGATGGCTCTCAGCTGACAGCCAGCAAGAAAACCACAAATGCTTACAACCCTACAAAGCAGAATTTTGAAAGTTTTCATTCTCTTTTTATTGAAGTAATATATATTATAAATTCTTTAAATTCAATAAGATTGTAGTCATATGAAATACCACGGTTCCCCACCTGCATCCTCACCTGCAGGTACGTGCCCAAAGCTAACTATTTCTGCTGACACCCTCGGGTGGAGGCTAGCCAGGTAACTGTGCCTTTAATGCTGTGTCTTCATTAATCAACTCTAGAACTATATTTCCAGGCTACTGTGAAAGATGCAGGCTAATTTCTCAATTTAAAATTATTTGTTTTTATTTCTATTGCAACGTTGGAGCCAATCTCTGCCTATCCCTCAGCGAAGGTGAGAATTCTGGCTTCTCTGGATCTTTCCTGGATGACTTCCTCTGCTCTGAAAGCTTCCAGGTGACTCCATGAGAAGCCAAGGGGCAGGGGCCATGTGGAAGGTGTATACTCTGAATTCTTGCAAACTTGAAGGGTCTTTAGTTTTACTTCATTTTATGGATATAACTGCATATAGAATTCTAGGCCCCAATTTCTTTTGCTTCAAAAGCTTGGAAACTATTGATCTATTGTGTTTTTTTTTTTGGCTTAAATTCTTTTATTGATACATTTTAGGTATGCAATATGTATACATTTATCAGTGGGTACTTGTGCCTGTACATGATGTATCTTGGTTCTTATTTTTTCCCCATTCCCTGTGCTCCCTTCACCCCTTCCACCCTTCCTTATTTACAAAGACTTTCTTTCCATTTTTTCCTTTTCTCATAATTTTTCCTTTCCTCTTCCCCTCCCACCTCCCCTATTCCTTTGGACCTTTTCTTCCTATTTCAAATTATCAATTATTCATTTTACTCATTTTAATCCTTATTTACACTTTCAGTTTCTCACACCAGAGAAACTATTCGGTATTTACACATGTGTGTCCTATTTATTTCACTTAAGAGTATGGCCTCAATATGCATCCATTTAGCTATAAATGTCTCTCGTTTCTCATTTTTATGGCTGAGTAGTACTCCATTTTATTAAAAAAACACATCTTCTTTATCCAGGTTCCAGTTGATGGGCATTTGGGCTGTTTCCAAGTTTTAGCTATCACAAACTGTGCTGATATGAACATGGGCGCACATATATCACTGTGGTATGATTCTTTTAATTCTTTGGGGAAGATCCCCAGCAGTGGAATAGCGGGGTCAAATGGGACTTCCAGTCCTAGTTCTTTGAGGTATCTCCATACTGATTTCCACAGTGGTTGCACCAGTCTGCACTCTCACTAACAGTGGAGAAGGGTTCCTTTCTTCCCACACCCCCTCCACCATTTGTTATTGGATGATTTCTTTATAACACCCATTCTTTCTGGGGTGAGGTGGAATCTCAGTATTGTTTTCATCTGAATCTCTCGAAAGACCAGTGATGTTGAACATTTTTTCATATGTTTATTTGCTGCTTTTACTTCTTTGTCTGAGAAATGTCTGTTCATTTCAGATGCCCATTTTTGAATTGGGTCTTTAGATTTGGGAGGTCTGATTTTTTTCAGTTCTTTATATATTCTAGATAGTAGTCCTTTGTCTGAGGTACAGCTGCTAAACATTTCTTCCCATATTGTAGGTTGTCTGTTAGCTCTGTTGGTGGTTTCTCTTGCAGTGCAGAAGCTTTTTAATATGATGAGATCCCAGTTGTTGATTCTTTGTGTTAGCTTCTGTGCTCCTGAGCTTTGTTCATAAAGTCTTTTCCTATGCCAATGTCATTGAGAGTTCTACTTTACCTATCTTCCAGCAGGTTTACTGTGTCTGTCTTGATATTTAGCTCTTTAATCCACTTCAATCTTAGTTTAGTGCATGGTGATCGGTATGGGTCTAGTTTTAATCTTTGGCAGGTTGAAATCCACTTTTTCCAACGCCATTTATTAAATAGGTTATCTTTCCTCCAATGAGCGTGGTTGGCTCCTTTGTCAAAGATGAGTTGGCTGAGTATGTCTGGAGTTGTTTCTGGATCTTCTAATCTATTCCACTGATCTTCAGGTCTGTTTCTTTGCCAGTACCATGCTGTTTTTATCACAGTAGCTTTGTAGTAGATTCAAGTTGGGTATTGTGATACCCCCTGGCATGTCTCTGTTGCCTAGAATTGCTTTTGCTATTCTAGGTCTCTTCTGGTTCCAAATGAATTTTTAGATTGTTTTCTCTAGTTCTGTGAAATATATTGTTGGAATTTCAATTGGCATTGCATTAAATCTATATAGCAGCTTTGGAAGTATGGTCATTTTCACTATATAGTTCTTCCCACTCAGGAGCAAGTGATGTCTTTCCATTTTCTTATATTCTCTTCAATCTCTTTTTTCAGAGTGCTCTAGTTTTCAGTGTAGAGGTATTTTACTTCCTTTGTTAGATTGATTCCTAGATATTTTTTTGGATGCTATTGTAAAAGGAATTGTTTCCCTAATTTCTCTCTCAGTGAGTCTGTTATTTGTGTACAAGAAGGCTATTTTTTGATTGTTGACCTTGTATCCAGCTACTCTACTGAATCTGTCAATTAAGTCTAGAAGTCTTTTGGCAGAGTTTTTTGGGTCTTCTATGTAAAGTATCATATCATCACCTAATAATGACAGTTTAACTTCTTCCTTTCCTACCTTTATTCCTTTTATTTCTTTTTCTTTCATAATTGCTGTGGCTAATTTTTCCAGGACTGTATTGAAGAGGAGGGGTGATAGTGGGCATCCTTGTCTTGTTCCTGATTTTAGCGTGAAAGTTTTCTGGTTTTGACCATTTAGTATGATGTTGGCTGTTAGTTTTTCATAGATAGCCTTAATCAGGTTAAGATGAAGACCTTCTATTCCAATTTTCTGTAGGGTTTTTATCATGAAAGTATGTTGAATTTTGTTGAATGATTTTTCTGCATCTATTGAGATGATCATGTGTTTTTTGTCCTTGGCTCTGTTAATACAGTGTATTACATTTATTGATTTACGAATGTTGAACCATCCTTGCATCCCTGAGATAAATCTGACTTGGTCAGGGTATATGATCTTCTTGATGACCCTCTGTATTCTGTTTGCCAGTATCTTGTTGAGGATTTTTGCATCTATGTTCATTAGGGAGATTGGCCTGTAGTTCTCTTTTTTGGTTGGGTCTTTCCCTGGTTTTGGAATCAAAGCAACACTTGCTTCCAGGAAAGAATTTGGAAGCCTTGCTTCTCTTTCAATTTCCTTGATGAGTTTAAAGAATAATGGCGATAGTTCTTCTTTAAATGTCTTATAGAATTGATCAGTGAAGCCATCATGACTTGGGCTTTTCTTTGTAGGTAAATTTTTTATTACATTTTCAATTTCAGTCATTGTAATTGGGGTGTTTAGAATTTCTATATCTTCTTCATTTAATTTTGGCGATTCATATGTATCTAGGAATCTGTCCATTTCTTCGTTTTCCATTTTATTAGAGTAAAGCTTCTCGAGGTAGGTATTGATGATCCTCTGGTTTTCTTCTGGATCTATTTTGATTTCACCTTTTTCGTTCTCAATTGCATGGATTTGAGGCTTTTCTTTCCTTTTTTTTTTGATAAGCTTGGCTAAAGGTTTATCAATTTATTTATTCCTTTGAAAAACCAACTCTTCAATTCATTGATTTTTTTGTATCATTCTCTTAGTCTCCATTGCATTGATTTCTGCTCTGATCTTTATAATTTCCTCTCTTGTAGGAGCTTTGGGTTTATCATGCTCTTTTTCTAGCAGCTCGAGGTTCTGCATTAGGTTATTTATCTGAGTTTTCTCTGCTTTTCTAATATGGGCATTCACTACTATGAATTTCCCACATAGAACTGCTTTCATTGTGTCCCATAAATTCCTGTATATTTTACTGGCATTATCATTTACTTGTAGAAACTGTCTAATTTCTTCTTTAATTTCTTCTGTAACCCATTGGCTGTTCAGGAGGGTTTTATTAAATTTCCATGTGTTTGTGGGGGTTTTGGGTTTCTTATGTTATTGATCTCCAATTTTATTGCATTATGGTCTGATATATACAGGGGGTAATTTCAATTCTTTTTTTTTTCCTTTATTTTGTTTAAAATTAAATTCTTTTATTGGTATATTGTAGGTATACAACACAATTACATTTCTCATTGGGAATTGTACCTTTACATAATGCATCTTGGTTCTTATTTTTTCCCCATTCCTAGCCCTCCCTTCACACCCTCCACCCTTCCCTATTTACAAAGACTTTATTTCCATTTTTTCCATTTCTCATCATTTTTCCTTTCCCTTCTTTCCTTTCCCCTGCCCCTCCCACTACCCCTACCCCTTTGGACCTTTTCTTCCTATTTTGCATTATCGATTATTCATTCTAATCATTGGTACATTTTAGGTATACAATATAATGACATTCATCATTGGAAATTTGCACCTTTACATAGTCTCTCTTGGTTCTTATTTTTCACCCTTGCCCAGCCCTCCCTTCAACCCCTCCATTTCTCCCTATTTACAAAGATTTTGTTCCTATTTTTCCATTTTCTCATATTAATCCCATTCCCTTCTATCCTTTCCCCTAGCCCTCCCACTTCCTTCCCCTTTGCCCCTTTTCTTCCTGTTTCACATTACCTATTATACATTTAGTCCATATTTACACTTTCAGTTTCTCACACCAGAGAAACTATTTGGTATTTATACACGTGTGTCCTATTTATTTCACTTAAGAGTATGGGCTCAATGTGCATCCACTTAGCTATAAATGTCTCTAATTTCTCATTTTTTATGGCTAAGTAGTACTCCATTTTATTTAAAAAAATCACATTTTCTTTATCCAGTCTCCAGTTGATGGCATTTGGGCTTTTTCCAAGTTTTAGCTATTACAAACAGTGCTGCTATGAACATGAGCGCACATATATCACTGTGGTATGATACTTTGAAATCTTTGGGGAAGATCCCCAGCAGTGGAATAGCGGGGTCAAATGGGACTTCCAGTCCTAGTTCTTTGAGGTATCTCCATACTGATTTCCACAGTGCTTGCACCAGTCTACACTCCCACCAGCAGTGGAGCAGGGTTCCTCTTTCCCCACAGCCCAGCCAGCATTTGTTATTGGTTGATTTCCTCATAGCAGCCATTCTTCCTGGAGTGAAGTGGAATCTCAGCATTGTTTTCATTTGCATCTCTTGAATGACCAGTGATGTTGAACATTTTTTCATGTATTTATTTGCTATTTCTACTTCTTTGCTGAGAAATGTCTGTTCATTTCAGATGCCCATTTTCAGATTGGGTCTTTAAATTTGGGAGGTCTGATTTTTTTAAGTTCTTTATAGATTCGATATAGTAGACCTTTGTCTGAGGAAGAGCAGGTGAAGATTTTTTCCTACATTGTGGGTTGTCTCTTCACACTGCTGGTGGTTTCTCTTGCTGTGCAGAAGGCTTTTAATAAGAAGAGATCCCATTTATTGATTGTTTGTGCTAGTTCACGGGCAACTGAGGTTTTGTTCATAAAATCTTTTCCTACACCGATGTCTTCAAGGGTTCTACCTAACCTCTGTTCCAACGGGTTCAGAGTTTCTATTTTTAATATTTAGATCTTTAATCCATTTTGATTTTAGTTTAGTGCATGGTGAGAGATACAGGTCTAGTTTTAATCTTTGGCAAGCTGAAGCCCAATTTTTCCAGCACCATTTGTTAAAGAGGCTATCTTTCCTCCAGTGAGGGTGCTTGGCTCTTTTATCGAAGATGAGATGGCTGAGTGTGTCTGGCGTTGTTTCTGCATCTTCTGATCTGTTTCACTGGTCTTCAGGTCTGTTTCTTTGCCAGTACCATGCTGTTTTTATCACAGTAGCTTTGTAGTATAGTTGGAGGTTGGGGATTGTGATACCCCCTGCCATGTCCCTGTTACCCAGAATTGCTTTTGCTACTCTGGGTCTCTTCGTGTTCCAAATGAATTTTTGGATTGTTTCCTCAAGGTCCATGAAGTATGCTGCTGGGATCTCAATTGGAATTGCATTAAATCTATATAGCAGTTTTGGAAGTATGGCCATTTTCACTATATTAATCCTTCCTACCCAGGAGCAGGGGATGTCTGTCTATTTTCTGATGCCATCTTCAATCTCTCTTTTCAGAGTGCCATAGTTTTCAGAGAAGAGTTCTTTGATTTCTTTTGTTAGGTTGATTCCTAGGTATTTCAGTTTTTTGGATGCTATTGTGAAAGGAATTGTTTGCCCTATTTCTCTCTCAGTGAGTCTGTCATTTGTGGAGAGGAAAGCTGTTGATTTTTGTGTGTTGACATTGTAACCAGCTACTTGAATGAATTTGGTTATTAAGTCTAGAAGACTTTTGGTGGAGTTCTTGGGGTCTTCTATATAGAGGATCATGTCATCTGCATGACAATTTGACTTCTTCATTTCCTATCTTCATTCCTTTTATTTCTTTCTCTTATCTAATTGCTGTGGCTAATGTTTCCAGAACTATATTGAACAAGAGTGGTGATAGTGGATATCCTTGTCTTGTTCCTTATTTTAGTGTGAAGGATTTCAGTTTTTGACCATTTAGTATGATATTGGCTGTTGGTTTTTCATAGATGGCTTCTATCATTTTGAGGTAGAGAACATCTATTCTAATTTTTTTGTAGGGTTCTTATCATAAATGCATGTTGGATTTTGTGAAATGCTTTTTCTGCGTCTATGGAGATAATCATATGGTGTTTGTCCTTGGCTGTATTGATATAGTGTAGTACATTGATTGATTTGCATATATTGAACCATCCCTGCATCCCTGGGATGAATCCCACTTGATCAGGGTGTATGATGTTCTTGATGATCTTCTGCATTCTGTTTGCCATTATCTTATTAAGGATTTTTGCATCTATGTTCATTAGTGAGATTGGCCTATAGTTCTCTTTTTTGTTGGGTGTTTCTCTGCTTTGGGGATCAAGGTGATGCTTGCTTCCAGGAATGAATTTGGGAGTATTGCTTCCCTTTCAATTTCACTGAAGAGTTTAAACATTAGTGGCAGTAGTTCCTCTCTAAATGTTTTGTAGAATTCAGCAGGGAAGCCATCAGGGCCCAGGCTTTTCTTAGTTGATAAGTTTTTAATTACATTTTCAATTTCATTGGTTGATATTGGGTTGTTCAGAAATTTTAGGTCTTCTTCGTTGAACTTTGGTAATTTATATCTATCTAGGAATCTGTCCATTTCTTCTGTGTTGTCCATCTTATTGGCATATAGGTTCTGGAAGTAGGTATTGATGATCCTCTGGATTTCTGCTGGGTCTGTTGTAATTTCACCCTTTTCATTCCTAATTGCATGGATTTGGGCCTTTTCTTTCCTTTTTCTGACAAGATTGGCTAAGGATTTGACAGTTTTGTTGATTCTTTTGAAGAACCAACTCTTGGCTTCATTGATTTTTTTGTATCGTTCTCTTAGTCTCCATTGCATTGATTCCTCCTCTGATCTTTATAATTTCCTCCCTTGTATGAGCTCTGGGGTTGTCCTATTCTTCTTTTTCTAGAAACTTGAGGTTCAGCATCAGGTTGTTTAATTGTGCTCCTTCTAATTTCCTAATATGCGTATTCACTGCTATGGATTTCACTCATAAGACTGCTTTCATTGTGTCCCATAGATCCCAATATGTTGTATTGTCATTATCATTTAATTGAAGGAACTGTCTGACTTCTTCTTTAATTTCCTCTGTGACCCATTGGTTATTCAGAAGTGTGTTGTTCAATTTCCACATGTTTATGAAATTTTTCGAGTTTCTTTTGCTATGGGTCTCCAATTTCATCGTACTATGGTCTGATAATAACATTGATGGTTATAACTGAAATGTATTGACTTGTCATTGTCATGACTTTTTCTTTTTGTTGGGTTCTCTCCCTTTACATTTAATTTCTTGTCTTGCCAGATGTGTTCATTCTGCTTTGCTTCCTGGGGTTGTGATACTCAATGTCTGTTCCTAGGATATTGTGTAAAATTCTTTGGAGTGCTGGTTTGGCATTCACGAAGTTCCTAAGGTGCTCTTTGTAATGAAAGTATCTTATTTCTCCATCAATTTTGAAAGATAGTTTTGCAGGGCACATCAATCTGGGTTGGAGGCTGTTTTCTTTTAGGGCTTGGAATATGTCACTCCAAGCTCTTCTTGCCTTGATGGTTTGTGTTGAGAAGCCTGCTGTGATTCTGATGGGCTTTCCTTTGTATGTGATTTGTTTCTTTTCTCTAACTGCTTGTAGAACTTTGTTCTTCTGTTGAGTTTCTGGAGTCTTAACAATTATATGCCTATGTGTAGATTTTTTTTTTTGATCAAGGCTATTTGGAGTCCTATATGCCTCACTTATCTGTATGTCAAGCTCTTTTCCCCTGCTTGGGAAGTTTTCTGCCATTATTTCTGTGAAGAGATCTTTTATGTCATCTGCACTCTCTCCTGTTTCTTCATTGGCTCCAATCAGTCTTATGTTATTCTTCTTTGCATCATCTAGCAGCTGCTGGATTGATTTCTTGTGGTCCCTTACAATTTTAAAGCAGTTTTTCTTTTCCTGGTCACTAATTGCAATCTTATCTTCTATATCTGAAATTCTGTCCTCACATTGGCTCATTCTGCTGTGTAGACTTTCAGTGGAGTTTTTCATCTCCTGGAAATCTATTTGCATCTGTTTTATGGATTCCGTTTGTTTCCTATGTTGGTATTCCATCATGTTCCTGAGCTCCTCTCTGGATTTATTAATCATGTCTTGCACTAGGGGCACAATTTCTCCTGTTATCTGAGAAATTATTTCTGATTTCATTTTTTCCAGATCCCCTTTTGTTGCCAGTTCAGTGGGTCCAGGTGGTTGAGTATCAGAGTGTTCCATCTCATATCCCTTTGGGGTTGCTGTAGGTGATCTGGGAGTCTGGTTTTGAGACTTATTTACGTGTTTTCTCATTTCAACTGGGGCGGGGGCTGTTTGTGCCTGCACGGGATTTCGTCCTTTGAGTTGGGAGAGGTGGGACGGGGCTGGGAGCAGCGGTAGGGATGGTGGCCCAAAAGCCCTTTCCTGTGGGCTGGGAGCAGCGGGAGGGATGGTGGCCGGGAAGCCCCTTCCTCTGGTCCAGGAGCAGTGGGATGGTGGCTCAGAAGCCCCTACCTCTGGGCCGGGAGTGGTGGGAGGGATGGTGGCCCGGAAGCCCCTTCCTCTGGGCCAGGAGCGGTGGGACAGAAGTTGGCCCAAAAGCCCTTTCCTCTGGGCTGGGAGCAGTGGGAGTGATGTTGGCTGGGAAGCCCCTTCCTCTGGACCAGTAGTAGTGGGACGGCGGCTCAGAAGCCCCTATCTCTGGGCCAGAACCTGCAGGACTCAGTACCATGGTCTGTTGGTCTGGTGTCCTCTGCGTCTTTGTAGTGTGGAACCAGGTTGCTGTTCCAACTTCAATTCTTTTGCATTTACGTAGACATGGCCTATGAGCTAGCATGTGGTCTATTTTGGAAAATGACCTGTATGCAGCCGAAAAGATTGTATATTCTAATTTTGTGGGGTGGAACACTCTGTAAACACCTGTTAAGTCCATTTGTTCTGTAGCTTGGTTCAGTTATAGAATTTTGTTGTTGATTTTTTTGTCTAGATGATCTGTCTATTTGTGATAGTGGGGTATTGAGGTTCCCCAGTGCAATTGTATTAATGCTTATTTGATTTTTCATATCCATTAATATTTGTTTTGTATATCTGGGGGCATTCATATTTGGTGCATATGTATTTATGATTGTCATCTCTTCCTCTTGGATTGTTCCCTTCACAAGAATATAGTGACCATCTTTGTCTCTCTTAATTAGTTTTGGTTTGAAATCTACTTTGTCTGAAAACAAGATTGCTACCCCTGGCTTTTTCTGGGTTCCTGTCACATGGAGAGTTGTTTTCCATCCTTTTTCTTTCAGTCTATGAATTTCTTTTTGAACTAGGTGCATTTCTTGTATACAGCATATTGCTGGATTTTGCTTCTTAATCTATTCGGCCAGTCTATTTCTTTTGATTGGTGAATTGAGACAATTAACATTGATGGTTATAATTGATAGATATTAACTCATCCTTGTCATGATGTTTTACTTTTTTTTTTTTTTTGGTACTGGGGATCGAACTCAGGTCCTTGCACTTGTGCAGCAAGCAGTGATACCACTGAGCTAAATCCCTGGCCCCATGATGTTTTATGTTTGTTGGCTCTTTTATTTTTTATTTTTCCCCCTTTCCCTTTAGTTTCTTGCCTTGCCAGGTGGCTTCCCTCTGTTGGGCCTCATGGAGTTGTGACCTTCATAGTCTTTTTCTAGGATATTGTTTAGAATTGTTTGGAGTGCTGGTTTGGTGTTCATGAAATTTCTCAGGTGTTGTCATGGAAGTATTTAATTTCTCCATTGATTTTCAAAGATAACTTTGCAGGATACAACAGTCTGGTTGGTCTTTATTTTCTTTTAGGGCTTAAAATACTTCACTCCAGGCTCTCTTTGACTTGAGCATTTGTGTTGAAAAGTCTGCTATGATTCTGATGGGTTTTCCTTTGTAGGTGATTTGTTACTTTTTTCTAACTGCTTGTAGGATTGTGTTCTTCTGTTGGGTTTCTGGGATCTTGACTGTTATATATCTAGGTGTAGTTTTTTTGATCATGGCTAGTTTGAGTTCTAGTTGGAGTTCTCACTTATCTGTATATCCAATTCTCTACCTCTGCCTGGGAAGTTTTCTACTATTGCTTCTGTGAACAGTTTTTTTAATGTCAATTATAATTTCTCCTGCTTTTTTGTGGGCTCCTATCAGTCTTATGTATTCTTCTTTGCATCATCTAGCAGCTGCTGGATTGATTTCTCCTGGTCTCTTACTTTTTGAAAGAAATCTCTGTTTTCATGGTCATTAACTGAAATCCTGTCTTCTATATCTGATATTCTATCTTCAGATTCCCTTAATCTGCTGCAAATACTTTCAATGGAGTTCTTAATCTCCTGGATATCTGTCTGAATCTTTTTCATGGATTCCATTTCTTTCTTATGTTGGGCAAACATGGTTTCCATTTCATTCTTATGCTGGGCATTCATGGCTTCCAGCATGGTTCTGAGCTCATCTATTTTTTTTCATCTGTTCCTATTCTAGAGCCTCTAATCGTGTCTTTCACTCTACTCACCATCTCTGTATTTATCTGTGAAACTATTTCTGTTTTGAATTTTTCTAGAGCCTCGTTCATCTGTTTTGTTACTTCCTGTGCTATCAGCTCAGGGTGTCCAGGTGGTTGATTATCAGACTTTTCCACCTCGTTTCCCCCAGAATTTGCCTTTTGTGGAGTGGAAGTCTGAGTTTGTGCCTTATTTTTATTCTTATTTTTGTTTTTGGTACTGTCCTTGGTTTAATTCCTGGGTGGTTACTTTGAAGTTGCTTATTGTAAATATCTTTGTTGATGTATTTAGAACACTTATGGAATGATTGCTTCTCAAAGGTGTCTTCCAGATATAACTGGTCTTTAGGTTTTAAGTCTCTAATGACTATGAGGCTAACTCATTTTCATTATGCCAGGAAGGACAACTGATTAGATCAATCACAACACCTTAGCCCAAGTGATACAATTAGTAACACCATAGTGTCAAGCACAGCTTAGAAAATGACAATTTGTGGTAGTTATTAATCTATCACCTTTACATGTGTGAATGAAATCAAAATCGAGGACCAATCCAACATATGTTTATAGTGAATAAACTCTTCAATATAGCAACTTACCCTTTCGGATGGGAAGTTAGAAGGAGTTGGGGAGGGAGGGATAGGTAGAAGGATAGGGGAAGGTTAGCAGTGAGGACAGAGGATACAGGAAGATCACACAAACTCTAAGAAACTGTTGAAGACAAGATGAAAAGGCAGAATGAAAGAACAAAGATGAGAACAGAACAACCTAATAGCAATAGGGAGACTAGAAGCTGTATTTACTTTCCTTTAAAACTAATGATTATCGAGAGGAAGAAATAGAGAAGAAAAGAAAAGTAAAGAAGAAATCCAAATTTGGGCCATAATAGGAACAAAAGTGGAGGTGAAGAACGATGTGGAACAGTGAGAGAGAGAGAGAGAGAGAGAGAGAGAGAGAGAGAGAGAGAGAGAGAGAGAGAGAGAGAGAGAGAGAGAGAGAGAGAGAGAGAGAGAGAGAGAGAGAGAGAGAGAGAGAGAGAGAGAGAGAGAGAGAGAGAGAGAGAGAGAGAGAGAGAGAGAGAGAGAGAGAGAGAGAGAGAGAGAGAGAGAGAGAGAGAGAGAGAGAGAGAGAGAGAGAGAGAAAAGGAGAGAAAAATAAAAATTTGAAAAGAGTAGAAAAAGAAAAAATTAAAATTAAAAATTAAAAATAAGAGCAGAAAAAAATGAATTTCGAAAATAACAAATAAAAATGAAGGGCATCCTTCAGAGTATGTCTCTGCTGTCACAATAGACAATGTGGGCAGCAGTGTGCAGATATAAGTCTATGAGTCTCAGTAAGCCAGTAGCAGACCTGTGAGATTCAGGCAGACTTCTGGCTACAAGTCCTAAGTTGAGCTCACTGTCCTTCGGCAGGGTTGAACTCTGCAAGGTTCTACTGCAGGTTCTAGCTGCCCTTCCCTCTGAAGATAGTTCAGGTTCTGATGGGAGGTGGTGATCTCTCCAACTTACCAAATATGGTGGTCTGGTGTGCCTTTATTGTAGATATTCTCTTCACTTTTCTAGTGGGCTTCGGTTTTCATTTAGGAGCCTGAGAGAGGCCCTCTTTCTGTTGTTCACTTCTGCTCTATCTTCTGAAGTTCAGGACAATGGCCTTTATGACCCCTTGTGCCTCTGTAGTGTGGAACCAGGTAGTGGCACAGCCAGGAGCACAGAAGCAGGGTAGGGGGTGGGCAGACTGCAGGCACCCACATGGTTAAGCTGGTCATTGGCAAGGGTAGGATGGAGTGGGGCTCCATGCAACTGGCCAAGGTCCTCACTCTCTGCTGGCTGGTTGCTGGTGGGCAGGGTGAGGGTTGGACAGAGCGAGGCTCCACTCAGCCAAGGTGCTCTCTGCCCACCTGACTAAGCTGGTCACTTGATCTATTGTTTTCTTAGATTCAGTCTACTGATGGGATATATTATATTAAAGTGAAATTTATTTCTTTTTATTAGTTTCTGGAATTTCTTCTCCATCCTTTGCTGTTCTAAAATGTTATGAGGTTATATACAGGCATGGATCTTTTTACATTCATTGCTTTGTCATCCTTGTATTCTCTCAGTGGGTTTCTTCTTTCTAGGAATTTAGCATACCAGCTAAGAGTTAATAGATGCCTAGAGAGAAACTAAAAATAACAAAAAAGTTTGAAGATAAAAGATAAAGCTGGACAAAATTTATTTAGAAAACAAAAATAAAGCAAATGTGATCTTAACTTAAAATAGAAGTCATACAATATTTATGAAATATATAATGTACAATAACATTTTGTATTATGTATTTAAATGTGCAGAAAAAGATATATACACATAAAATCCCAAACTAAAATAAATAAAACAGTTATTATGAAAACAACATGTAGTTTATTGAGCATAAAACTGTAGTATAGTAGTTTTATATGCATTAATATTTAATCCTACAGTGATCTTGATGTAGATGCTATTTTTCTCATTTTGTAGATGAAGAAGTTTAGTGTTAGCAGTTTTAAGTAACATGCCAAAGATCGAACAAGTAGGAGGTGATAAAGTTGGATTTCAAACTCAAATGCATCTCACTTTGGGGTCTGGAATTCTAATGCTCTGGGCATTTTGTATTTTTTCCCTTCTATAGAGAAAAACAAAAAATATGAATGTTAATTGATTTAAAAGAGATACATAACAAGTTTTCAATTTAATAAAGTATCATTGGGGTAAGTGTGTGCAAATCCCAGTGAGAAGCCCTCATGGACCAGAGAGGTGAAGGCACACAGGCCCCAGCCAGGGCCCTGCCCAGACACCAGCAGCTTAGGTTCACAGGCCCCAGCCAAAGGCCCACCTGAAAAAGAGCTACACAGGTGGGCAAGCAACAACCAGGGGCCTGCTCAGATACCATTGGTAAGTGTGTACAGACCCCAGCCAGAAGCCTGCTCAGACCCAGTGACTGGGGTGCACAGCCTCCAGACAAAGGGCCTCCCAGATAACAGCTATGTAGGGTACCAGGTCCCAGCCAGAGACATGCCCGGATACCATCCCAACTGTGCACAGGCCCCAGTCAGAACCTGGCCTGGGCAGCAGGGCAATGCAGGGATCCAGAAGGCCACCATTCTGAACTCAGAAATTGGCACAGTGGTGAGTGGCAGAGAGAAAGGTTCTCAGTGGCTTGCTGGGAATTAAAAACCACTGGGCAAGCAAAAAGTTGCCTCAACATAGGTGCAGCAGGCTGCATCTGTTGAAATGAGAAGACATGTAAACAAGTCTCAAAACCAGACTTCCAGATCACCTAAGGCAACCCTAAGGGGGCAATGAGATGGAACAATCTGCTACTCAACCACCTGGACTCCCTGAACTGGCAATGAAAGAGGATCAGGAAAAAATAAAATCAGAAATAATTTCCCAGATAACAACAGAGATTGTGTGCATAGTGCAAGACATGATTAATAACTCTAGAGCAGACACAGATAAAAAATGGAGGAGCTAAGGAATATGATGGAACCCCAGCACAGGAAACAAATGGAATCCATAAAACAGATGCAAACAGATATCCAGGAGATTAAAAACTCCATTGAAAGTTTACACAGAAGAATGAGACAATGTGAGGATAGAATTTCAGATATAGAAGGCAGGATTTCAATTAGTGACCAGGAAAAAAAATTTCTTAAAAATAGTAAGGACCACAAGAAATCAATCCAGCAGCTACTAGATGATGCAAAGAAGAATAACATAAGACTGATCAGAGCCAATGAAGAAACAGGAGAGAGTGAAAAACAACATAATAAAGTACCAATGTTCTTTTGTTATAAATATCAAAAAAATGAATACAATCAGTTTTTGAGCCATAAAAGAATCAACTATTTCCTCAAAGTAGAAATTGTATATTATTTAACCATCTGTAATAAATATTATAATTTCATGTTGTGGAATAAAAATGTTGTACACTTTAACTGAAATACAAATAATTATTAACACACAAATAACTATTTTCTTCATTCTCTGACTTAATGTGCTATAGATCATACCATTCCTATCAATGGTGAGGAAATTATGCATTTTTTCATATGAAGATAATATCTTCAGATTAAAAGCTTATCTCTTTGGAGTTTAATCTCTTTAAATGCTGAGCTTTTCCAGTTTCTTCTTCCTTTACCTTTTCCTTCCAAAGATGAGGTCTTGGTACAGGGAATGCTGATGTATCCTCATGGATTCTGGAAGAAGATGCTTTGTCCCACAGGCTAACCCAGCAGTAGTCTGTCATTTCTTTTTTATCCTGTCCTCATTTCTTAGATATCTGTAGCTGGTGCAAATGAGATCAGTTTTCTCAGTGAAATGACTGCCTCTATAATGCTGAGGCCAAAGGTGGTCTAGGAGTCCATTGGTCATGTGTGTCATTTTGTAAAGTCCAGGATTTGGGTGTTGGGCATGTAGTTCTCTATCTGATAGAGCCAGGTTGGTGTCCTGGAGACTGAGTAATGAGTCAGCATTCTTAACCACCTTATGTACTTCCCTACTGTAATAGAGCACACTGAAACTTCTGACTGTAGGGCTTTTAAACTGTGAATCTTGGGGAATTGAAAAGCACTATTTCAGGACAGCCTTCCAGCTGCCTAAACACACACTCTGCCTTGTGTCTTCTGTTCTGGCAACTCCTCACTTAATGGGTGTGACATTTGGTGGTAGTTCTGAGAAGTGGAGAATTAAGGAGAATTTAAAACTTATAGAAAAGACTAGGGTGATATAATGAACACTTATTTTTTAATCATCTATTTGTTTTTGCTGAATAATTTAAGGTATAGTCATCTTGACATTATTGCCTCATAAATCTCCCCGAAACAGGCATTTTTTTCTATATAGCTACAATTCTGCTATGATTCCCAATGTAGTGAAAAATCATTCCCTTAAATAAGTTAATTTTTAATTTTTTTGGTAAATTTGAGGTTTGCAACATGGGATACATATAGATAGTAAAATTGCTATTATACTGAAGGAAGTGGACCTATCTGTTATCTTACAAAGTTACTATTTTGAAAAAGAAGCTAAAATCTCTTTACCAAAAATCCCTAGTACAGTACAATTTTATTAATTATGTTATACATTAGATCTTTACACTTATTCATCCTTCAAATGTAACTACTCCTTTGTATGCTTTCACCTACATCTCTCATAGTTCTCCACCCCCTGTCCTTGGTAAATAGTGTTTTATTTTTTCTCTATATATTTAACCTCCCTTTTCACATTTAAGTAAGATCTTGCAATATTTTTCTCTCTTTATGCCTGGCTCATTTTACTTAACATAATGTCTTCCAGGCTCAACTATGCTCAGCAGACAGTGTATTTTCCTCTAAATTGAAGTCTGGTTAATACTCTATTGTGTGTAGCAACACACTTTTTTATCCATTTGCTGTCTGTATTGGGTGAGGGACATGTAGGCCATTTCCATGTCTTGGCCATCATGATAAACGTGGGAATGTAGGTATCTTTACGAGGTGGCAATTTTATCTCCTTTGCGTTTATACCCACGAGAGAAATTGTTGGGTGGAGTGATCATTTTATTTTTTAGGATCTTCCCTCCAACAAGTGTACTAGGGCTTCTTTCTTCCTATACCCTTTCAAACATTTGTTATATCTTGTCCTGTGGGTGTAAGTGATACCTTATAGTGGTTTTAATTGGCATTTCTCTAATGATTGATGCTATTGACCACACTTACATATACTTCTTGGTCATTTTCCTGACTTCTTTGGAAAAAATGTCTGTTGAGATCCTTGTTTCATATTTTAATCTCAAGATTTGCTTTTCTGCTATTGAGCTTTCAGTCTTCTTTATAAAATTAGGATATTAAAGTTTTATAAGACATGTAGTTAACAAATATTTTTTTGTTCTGTAAGCTGTCTTCATTTTATTGGTTGTTTTCTTTGTGATGTGGAAGTGTTTTAGTTTTACATAGTTTCAGCTACCGATTTTACAGCCTTGAGTTTTTGGTGTGATATCCTAAAAATTATTGCCAAGGAGCACTTCTTCTGTGTTCTCTTGTAGGAGCTTTATGGTTTCTGGTCTTAGATTTAGGTTTTTAAAATTTATTTTGAATTGATTTTTGTGTATGCTGTAGGTAAGAGTCCAATTTATTCTTTTGCATGCAGAAATCCAGTTTTCTTCTGTTCCTTTCCCCATTGTGTCCTTTTGTTGCCCTTCTTGAAAGTTAATTGACCACATATGCTTGGACTTTTTCTAGGCTCTCTCTTCTGTTCCATTGGTCTATGTTATGTACCCGTAGAGTTTCAGGTGTTCTAAGGTGGGGCTTTCAAAATTTGATCAAATCATAAGGGCTCTTATAGGAAGGTGGTCAGTCCTCCAACTGGAAGGGGGATGATGAGAACTAAAGAAAGAAAGACAATAGAGACTTGTGTAATTTCAAAGTACATGGGGAGCCAGGAGGTCAGTGCCTCAGAATGGGCAAAGATCAAGTCACTCTTAGTTAGCCATTATTTTATTGGGTACACACAATTGGAGGGAGTATCAAGTGACTTAGGGGGAAGTGGTAATCCTATGTTGATGAGGATCTTAGGTCACTGAGGCTCTTATGTTGATGAAGGTGGTAAGGAGACTATTCTTACAATAGTACATGGAGTGAGATAGCAGGCTAATAAATAATTTGTCCTTCCCAGGTGTACTCTTTCTCTTTTTTAAATTACTACTCAGTGGTCAAAGAACCAGGATGTCTTCAGCTGATGTACTCTTGCCCTTGAGTGTCACAGTATTGCGGTACCATTGAGGCCTCAACTTGTGACCAGAGGCAAAATGGAGTTATGTTTCTGTATGCTATAGTTGACATGGCTCCTGACAGGCTCTAACTTCATTAGTGGATTAATCCATTGATGAGATCATAATTCAGTGGCATTCTTGGGGAGCAATGGGAACTGAGGAGGTAGGGGCTGGTAGAAGGGAGTGGGTTACATGAGGGTGACTTGGAAACTATACCTTGTCCCCCTCTCCTTTTTCTCTGTCTCGTTCCTTCTCTCTCTCAGTCCTGACTTCCATGAGGTGAGGACTTTCCCTTTCCCAAGCCTTTCTGCCATGATATTTTTGTTTTGTCACAGGACTAAAGCAATTGCTTCAGCCAACAATGGAATGAAACCTCTGTAACTATGATATAAAATAAAGCTTTCTTTCTTTAAATTTTTTTTTCAGATATTTGGTCACAGCAACAAAAATATGACTACTACAATCTGTTTCTGTTTTAATGGCAGTACTGTATATTTCAGCTACATCATACCTTTATGTTCCTGGATGATTTGTTCCAGGACTCCTTCAGATACTTGGTGGAATTATATAAATGAGTGTAGTACTTGAGTAAAACATTGGGTACATGTTCTGTAAACTTTACATCATCTGTGAAATACTTTTCATACTTAATACACTATAAATGCTTTCTAAATGCAGTAGTTTAGGGAATAATGACAAGAAAAATAGTCTTTAAATATGCAGTACAGATGAAATTTTTAAAAATTATTTTAAATCTGCAAGTTGTTGAATCCATGGATGTGGAACCACAGAGAAGTGTGGCAAATGGTACTGTATTTTGTAGTATAATTTTAAATTGGGGGGGGCAGATGAGGGGACCCAATCCCAGAGCCAGGAACAGGCTCCCTGGCTGCCATTCCACTGCTCTCAGGGCAGAGGAGGTGAGCCAATCCCAGTGCCCAGGAGGAGGTTCCCCAGCCACCATTCTACCACTCCCAGGGCAGAGGAGATGAGCTACGTGGGCACGAGTAGCAACCCCCCCCCCCTGCCCCCGCCGTGGATATGAGAAGACACATAAACAAGCCTCAAAAACAGACTTCCAGATCATCTACAGCAACTTCAAAGGGAAACAAGATGGAACAATCTGATACTCAACCACCTGGACTCCCTGAACTGGTGACAACAGAGGATCTGGAAAAAATGAAATCAGAAATAATTACTCACATAACAGCAGAGATTGTGCCCATAGTGCAAGACATGATTAATAAATCTAGAGAGGACACAGGTAAAAAAATAGAGGATCTGACGAATATGATGGAATCCCAACATAGGAAACAAATGGAATCCATAAAGCAGGTGCAAACAGATTTCCAGGAGATTAAAAACTCCATTGAAAGTCTGCACAGCAGAATGAACCAATATGAGGATAGAATTTCAGATATAGAAGATAACATTGCAATTAGTAACCAGGAAAAAAAATTGCTTTAAAATTGTAAGGGAAAATGAGAAATCAATCCAGCAGCTGCTAGATGATGCAAAGAAGAATAACATAAGACTGACTGGAGTCAGTGAAGAAAGAGGAGAGAGTGCAGATGACATAAAAGAATATTCACAGATGTTATGGCAGAAAACTTCCTAAGCAGGGGAAAAGAACTTCACATACAGATAAGTGAGACATGTAGGGCTCCAACCAGCCTTGATAAAAAAAATTTACACATAGGCATATAATAGTTAGGATTCCAGAAACCCAACAGAAGAACAAAATTCTACTAGCAGTTAGAGAAAAAGAAACAAATCACATACAAAGGAAAAGTCCATCAGAATCACAGCAGACTTCTCCATGCAAACCCTCAAGGCAAGAAGAGCTTGGAGTGACATATTGCAAGCCCTAAAGGAAAACAGCCTCCAACCCAGATTGATGTGCCCTGCAAAACTATCTTTCAAAATTGATGGAGAAATACGATACTTTCATGATAAAGAGCACCTTAGGAATTTCATGAATACCAAACCAGCACTCCAAAAAGTTTAAACAACATCCTAGGAAAAGACAATGAGGATCACAACCCCGGGAAGCCCAGCAGAATGAATCCATTGGGAATGACAAATTAAATGCAAAGGGAGAGAATCAAACAAAAAGAAAAAAATATGATGAGGCTTTTAAAACTTTTAACTTTATCTCCCTAATGAGTGTATAATTCAATCTTGTTATTGTACTGATTAGTATTTTTCTGATTCTAGAGTTGCACACCTTTCCTTATGCTGTACTATTTATCATCTTCTTATGTCTACTTTTTAATTGGGTTGTCTATTAATGAGCTGTAAGAGTTCTTTATATATTCTGATCATAGGTTATATGCATTGTAAATATAATCTGTTTAAGGACTACTTTTCATTTTAATGATGCCCATTTAAAGTTCTAAATTTTGATGGAATCTCATTTATCAATTTTTTCCTTTCATACATCATGATTTTTGTATCCTGAGAAGTTCTTGCCTACCTAAATTCATAAACATTTTCCCTTATAATTTCTTCTTAAAGTTTTATACTTTCAGGCTTTCATATTTAGGTTCATAGATCCCTTTAAGTTATTTTTATGTATGGAAATAAAGGGTTGAGGTTAATGTTTTATATATGGATACCAGGTGTTCTAGTGCCGTTTGCTGAAAACACTGTCTTTTTCTCTGCTCTTGAATTGAGTTTATGTTCTATAAAATGTTAATGTTAAATAATCTTTCAAAACTCAGTGGACCATATATGTGTGGTCCTATTTCTAGATTCTCTGTTTTATTCCAATGATCTGCATGTCTTTCCTTACTCCAACACTGCCTTGATTACTGTAGCTTTAGAGGAAGTCTTAAAATTAGGTACTAAATGTCTTCAAACAGTTTTTTTTTTCTTTTTCTTTTTACTTTTCTAGGTCCTTTGTACTCCTACATAACTTTTAAATTTCAATATACAATTCTTCATTTATAGCAAGTATACATAGACCTGAATTTTTATATATATCTTGTGTTTTCTAATTCTACTAAATTCAAATACAAGTTCTAGGGGCTTCTAGAAATTTCTTAGTATTTTCTCTGTAGATGATCATTTCATCTACATATAAAGATTTTGCTTCTACCTTGCCAATCCTATCCTAATTGTGTCATTTTATTGCCAGACTATTTTGGTGGGGACTAGGTTTCAAAGTTTAATGGACAGATTAAGAGTAAGTATGTCTGCCCTTGTTCCCCACCTTAGGGAGAAGCATTGTATCTTCTCCATTCATATAAGGCATTTTTGCTGGAAGTATGGAGTATATGTCTTTAATCTTTTGAGAAGGTTCTGTTCTACTTCTATTCTCCTGATAGCTTTTACCATGAACAGCTGTAGAATTTAGTCCAATACTTTTTCTCCAACTACTGACAGGATCATATGGCTTTTTCCTTTCCTCTGTTAAAATGATGACTTTTGGGGGTGGATCTTTCAATGCTGAACCAACACTGCCATCCCTATAATAAAACCACTTTCTACATCCTGCCAGATCTGACTTCTAATAGTTTGTTTTGTTAAACAAATTTCTATCTCTGTTCATACTTTTTTCTTCTATTATCTTTATCCAGTTTTTGGATTAGCACAATGTTGATTTCCTAAAATGAGGGGAGAAGTGGTCCTTCTTTTTTCTGCTTTAATTGTTTGATATAATTTATCAGTTAAAATGTACATGAGCCTGTTGTTGTCTATAGGTATGTTTTCAAGCTAGGATTATACTTTCTTTAATAGGTGCTATTCAAATATTATATTTCCTCCAGAGTTAGTTTCATTAATTTGTCTTCCAAGGTACTTCTTAGAAGTTGTCTTTTTTTATTTAAAAAAGATTTTTGTAACATGCTTTCTGTATCCTTTTAAATGCTGTAAAATTTGTGGTAATGGTCTCTAAATTTTGTTATTGTAATTTAAAAATGTATATTTGATATGGTGTAATAGGAAGAAAAGGTCTAAAGGAGCAGGGAAAGTGAGAAGGGTAGGGGAAAGGAAAGAAGGGAAAAGAAAAAATATGAGAAAAGGAAAAAAATAGAAACAAAGTCTTTGCAAAGAGGGAAGGGTGGAGAGGTTGAAGGGAGGGCAGGGGAAGGGGAAAAGAATAAAAACCAAGACACTCATGTAATGGTACAAGATCTCAATGATGAATGTAACTATTTTATACCTATAATGTACCAATAAACCTAATGGGGAAAAAAATTAGGAAGTGTGATACCTCCAACTTTGTTTTCCTAGTATTGCTTTGACTAGTCAGGTATTTTTTTGTGTGTGTGATTCAGTATGAATTTTAGGGTCATAGAATACTTAGGAACTTTCATACAGAGTGTGAATTTGTGTGGATGAATATTTTAATAATCTTCCATTCTATAAATATGGTATATTTTTCTATTTATTTATTTTCAACTTCTTTCATCAATTTTTTATAGTTTTCAGCATACTTGGCTTTCTTTTACTTACTTGGTTAAATTTATTCCTGCTGAGGATTCAACATGGCTGAATAGAGGAAGAACTACATTGGAGCTACTCAGAGAAAATCAAAGAAAAACACAGGTAATTGGAAGAAAGGGAAGGACATACATCCTGATGCCAAAATCAGTCTGAATTAAGAGACTTGTAGATCAAACAAAACATAGGCACAAGACTTCATAAAACAGAGAACTAGCCCACAGGGCTGCCGGTGACACTGTCGCCTGTGTCCCAAGCAAGAATTGCCATATTGTGAAGTCTCTAAGAAACTGATGGAGTGCAAAAGTGCAGCTAACTCAAGCCACACAGGATGAATGTGGGATAGATTTGGGATACAAGACCCCTTGGCAGTTTTGCCTTCCTCCACACAGAGGACACTACAGCCTGGCAGCAAATTTTGCTAACACACACAGGCGTGAGTCAGGAAACTGCTCCCTCCCTGATGGATGGGTCACTAGCTTTTCTTTTTTTCTGTTGTACTTAGTGGATAACTGGAGCTCCTAGCAACAACAAAAATAGGGACACAGTGCAGTGGAAGTGGTGAAAGAAGTGAGTGGTGACCAGAGGCTTCAGATATACACTCAGAGGTATAGAATTTAAACAGCCTTAGGGAGTTGGCACTCAATCCACTGGAGAGGAGATTGAAGGGGAACTGAGCAGCCTTGGGCTGTATTTGCAGTGGTGACCTCCAACCCCTGCCTTTCCACAAGCGTCAGGACAAGATAGAGACCTTCCAATGGGGGTGGAACAGAGGAGGCTGTACGAAGACCAAGAGGAGCCAGCTGTACATGGGAGCAGCCCAAGGGTGTCCCTGTCTGAGGGAGCCACAGTATCTAGGAAAGCAACGTGGAGACAGTCATGGCAAGGAGACATGAATGGGCCACCAAGGGCCATACATAGAGTTGCTGGCTGAAGACTGGGCCCAACTCTCACATCTAGAGACAAATAGCCCCATACTCAGCACTAATCCTACTGCAGACTTGGCAGGGTTATACAGCACAGTTTTGGGACACTACCTGCCTTGGACACCACCAAAGAACTGTGGACAAGAGAAAAATTTTATATTATGATTATTATTATTTCTTTTTCTTTGTTTCATTTCCCTCTTTCTGTCTGTTTCTCTTAGTTTGCTTTAGGTTTTTACTTTTAGTTTTGTTTTGTTCTACTCATCTTCTTTCTTTCCTCAATTATCCCTTTTTATTTTATGATATTCTCATACGAGTGAACATTGTCTCTGTCCTTCTGGCTTACTTTGATATTCTTTTGCTTTCTCTTTCATTCTATCTCTGCTGCCCTGTTGTTCAGTTTCCCAAAGCTTGGGTAATAATCCTTTGTCCTCCAGCTTTGACTCTACTATATTTGTCTTCATTTGTCTCTCTGTTTTGTCCCCTATCCCTCTTGCCCCACCTCCAGAGTAAAATCACTCCACTCATTGCATAGAAGTTCCTGGTTTATATTGGATTTTATTATATAACTGTAGATCTTGCTTCTATGGATAAAGGCACCAAATTAATAGTTACCACAGTTTGTCCGCTTCTAGGATGTGCTTGATGATATTGTTATTGCTAATTTTACTACTTTAGCCAGTATGTCATACCTGTTGTAATCAGTTCTTCTCCCTTGTAAGACTACATTGTGATTGTCTGGCATCATAACCACCACGACAGTCCAGTATCAAAGGACTGGGTGCTGAGCCAAATAGACAGGAACTTCTTATCCTTAATAAATTGGGAAGGTAGGATCTTGGGATAGACTCAAAGACCAAGAACCACCTATGGCCAGAAGACATCCCTGAAGAATAGACATTTCCTAGGGAATCCGCAATACTAATGATAAATTATCTGTCGTAAGAAATTTACAAGCACCAACACAGAAAACAAAATAAGCAAAAAACAGAAGATGACAACACACAGAAGCAAAATACAATCCCAGACCTCCAGCCTACCCAGAACAAGTCAAGGGGACAATGGGATAGAGGAAATTGGAAGCCACCCAGCAGAAATTGCTGCAATGATAGCACCAAAAGGAAAAAAAACCCCAGATGATTGAGGCTATAGAGAAAATAATCTTTCAGTTCAAAAAAGGAATGATGATCAAAATGAAAGACATACTCAGTGAATCTAGCGTAGACAGAGATAAAAAATAGAGAAGCTTAGGAAAATGATGGAAACCATGAATGTCCAACATAGGAAAGAAATGGAATTCATGAAAGAAATTCAAACAGACATCCAAGAGATTAAAAATTCTATTGAAAGTATACCCAACCAAGTGAACACAGGCAAGGATAGCATATCAGATCTAGAAGACAAAATTGTGGTTAAGGACCACAAAAAGAAAGATATCTTTAAAATAGCAGGGGGTTATGAAAACTTAATCCAAAAGCTGCAAGATGATGCAAAGAACAACATAAGATTAGAGTCAATGAGCAAGCTGCAGATAGCACAAATGTCATAAAAAACCTCTTCACAGAAGTAATGGCACAAAATTTCCAAAACATGGAAAAATAATTTGACACACAAATAAGTGAGACATATAAAACTCAAATTAGCCATGATCAAAATAAATCTACACCAAGGCATATAATAATCAAGATTCTGGAAATTCAGGACATGAACAGAATATTTAAAGCTGTTAGAGAAAAGAAAGAAATGACCTATAAAGGATAGTCCATCAGAAACACAGCAGACTTCTCAACACAAACACTTAAGTCAAGGAGAGTTTGGAGTGAAGTATTTCAGGTCCTAAAAAAAGATAACCTCCAAACTATATTAATCTACCCTGCAAAATTATTGTATTACCTTGATATAAAAACCAGAGAAGGACCCAGATGAAAAAGAGAACTATAGGCCAATCTCCCTAATGAACATAGATTCAAAAATTTTCAATAAGATACTGGCAAACAGAATGCAGCAAATCATCAAGAAAATTATACATGATGACCAAGTAGGATTCATCCCAGGGATGCAGGGAAGGTTCAACATATGCAAATCAATAAATATACTATGTCATATCAACAGAGCCAAAGACAAAAATCACACCATCATCTCCATAGATGCACAGAAAGCATTTGACAAAGTCCAACACCCATTCATGATAAAATTGGAATAGAAGGTCTTTGTCTCAATCTGACAAGAGCAGCCTATGACAAGTCAACAGCCAACAGTGTACTAAATGGTCAAAAACTGAAAGCTTTCACTCTGAACTCAGGAGCAAGACAAGGATGTCCATTATCACCACTTCTATTTAATATAGTTCTAGAAACATTAGCCAGATCAATTAGACAAGAGAAAGAAATACAAGGAATATGGATAGGGAAGGAAGAAGTTAAATTATTGTTATTTGCAGATGGATTTTTACACTGAAAACCACAGTACCCTGAAAAGGAGATTGAAGAGGATATTAGAAAATGGAAAGATATCCCCTGCTCTTGGATAGGAAGAACCAAAATAGTGAAAATGGGTATGCTTCCAAAATTGTTATACAGATTTAATGCAATCCCAATCAAAATACCATTAGCATACCTCACAGACCAGAGGAAACATTCCTAAAATTCATTTGGAACCAGAAGAGGCCTAGAATAGTAAAAGCAATTCTGGGCAACAAAGTCAAGGCAGGAGGCATCACCGTCCCTGACCTGAAATAATACTACAAAGGTACTGTGATAAAAACAGCATGATATTGGCAAAAAACAGACCCAAAGATCAATAAAACAGAGTAGAAGATGCAGGAAAAACCCAAACACACTCTTTGACAAAGGGGCCAACCACATTCAGTGAAAGAAAGATATCCTTTTTAATAAATGGTGCTGTAAAAATTGGCTTTCCACATGCCAAAGACTAAAATTAGACCCCTGTCTCTCACCATGCACTAAACTAAAATCAGAATGGATCAAAGATCTATTAAAATAGAAATGCTAAATCTGCTGGAAGAGAGAATAGGTGGAACTCTTGAAGACATAGGTATAGGCAAAGACTTTATGAACCAAACTTTGATCATACAGGAAATACTACAAAGAATGAACAATAATGATAAGATGGTATCTCATCTTATTAAAAATCTTTTTCACAGCAACAGAAATCACCAACAGAGTGAAAAGACAACAGAGTGGGAAAAATTTTAGCTGACAAAGGACTAATATGTAGACCATATAAAGATTTGAGGATGTGAGGGCGATCTGGCTGTGACATCTGTCACCCCACTGATCGCCAGGGTTGATTCAGCTGATCTGGCTGGCTAGGCGGGTGTCCCCTCCCTCCCTCACTGCTCCATGTGGATCCCTCCTGAAGCTGTGCACTTGATTGAAGAGGACGACCACCTCAGATAGAGGAGGACTGTTTCCTTGGTCAAGGGTATATGAGTAGCTGCACTCCCCTGCTAGAACCTCCAAACAAACTCTCAAAGATTTTTCTTTCCCATTAAGTTTATTGGTACATTTTTGGTATAAAATACAGTTACATTCATCATTGGGATCTTGTACCTTTACATGAGTATCTTGGTTCTTATTTTTTTCCCCTTTCCTTGCCCTCCCTTCACCCTCTCTCCCCTCCCTATTTGCAAAGACCTTGTTTCCATCTTTTTCCTCTTCTCATATTTTTTCCTTTCCCTTTTTTCCCTTCCCCTACCCCTCAGAATTCCCCTGCTCTTTTAGACCTTTTCTTCCTGTCACACAATATCAGTTACACATTTTTTAAATTACAATATTAAGATCTAGGAGACATTACCACAGATTTTACAGAATTTAAAAGGATATAGAAAGCATATTACAAAAATCTTTTTTGAAATAAATTTGACAACTTTTAAGTACGTTGGAAGACAAATTAATGAAACTAACTCTGGAGGAAATATAAAATTTGAATAGCACCTATTAAAGAAAGTATATTCCTAGTTTGAAAACCTACCTATATGACAACAGCAGGCTCCTAAACATTTTAACTGATAAATTATATCAAACAATTAAAGCAGAAAAAAGAAGGACCACTTCTCCCCTCATTTTAGGAAATCAACATTGTGCTAATCCGAAAACTGGATAAAGATAATAGAAGAAAAAAGTATGAACAGAGATAGAAATTTGTTTAACAAAACAAACTATTAGAAGTCAGATCTGGCAGGATGTAGAAAGTGGTTTTATTATAGGGATGGCAGTGTTGGTTCAGCATTGAAAGATCCACCCCCAAAAGTCATCATTTTAACAGAGGAAAGGAAAAAGCCATATGATCCTGTCAGTAGTTGGAGAAAAAGTATTGGACTAAATTCTACAGCTGTTCATGGTAAAGGCTATCAGGAGAATAGAAGTAGAACAGAACCTTCTCAAAAGATTAAAGACATATGCTCCATACTTCCAGCAAAAATGCCTTATATGAATGGAGAAGATACAATGCTTCTCCCTAAGGTGGGGAACAAGGGCAGACATACTTACTCTTAATCTGTCCATTAAACTTTGAAACCTAGTCCCCACCAAAATAGTCTGGCAATAAAATGACACAATTAGGATAGGATTGGCAAGGTAGAAGCAAAATCTTTATATGTAGATGAAATGATCATCTACAGAGAAAATACTAAGAAATCTCTAGGAGCCCCTAGAACTTGTACTTGAATTTAGCAGGATTAGAAAACACAAGGTATATATAAAAATTCAGGTCTGTGTATATTTGCTATAAATGAAGAATTGTATATTGAAATTTAAAAGTTATGTAGAAGTACAAAGGACCTAGAAAAGTTAAAAACAAAAACAAAAACAAAACCAGTGTTGGAAGATGTTTAGTACCTAATTTTAAGACTTCTAAAGCTACAGTAATCAAGTCAGTGTTGGAGTAAGGAAAGACATATCGATCATTTGAATAAAACAGAGAATCTAGAAATAGGACCACACATATATGGTCCCCTGAGTTTTGAAAGATTATTTAACATTAGCATTTTATAGAATATAAACTCAATTCAAGAGCTGAGGAAGAGATAGTGTTTTCAGCAAATGGCACTAGAACACCTGGCATCCATATATAAAAAATTAACCTCAACCCTTTTTTTCCATACATGAAAATAACTTAAAGGGATCTCTGAACCTAAATAAGAAAGCCTAAAAGTATAAAACTATAAATGAATTCAGGGTAGGCAAGAACTACCTAGGATACAAAAAACATGATGTATGAAAGAAAAAAATTGATAAATGAGATTCCATCAAAATTTAGAACTTTAAATGACATCATTAAAATGAAACGTAGTCCTTAAACAGACCATATTTCTAATATGTATAATCTATGACAAGAATATATAAAGATTTCTTAGAGCTCATTAATAGACAACCCAATTAAAATGTAGACGTAAGATGATAAATAGCCAGTATAGCACAAGGAATGGTGTGTAACTCTAGAATCAGAAAAATACTAAACAGTACAATAATAAGATTGAATTATACACTCATTAGGGAGATGAAGTTAAAAGTTTTAAAAGCTTTGTCATGACTTTTTCTTTTTGTTGGAGTCTCCCCCTTTGTGTTTAATTTGTCACACCCAATGGATACATTCTGCTGGGTTTCCTGGGGTTGTGATCCTCATTGTCTTTTCCTAGGGTATTGTCTAAAATATTTTGGAGTGCTGGTTTGGTATTCATGAAGTTCCTGAGGTGCTCTTTGTCATGAAAGTATCTTATTTCTCCATCAATTTTGAAAGATAGTTTTGCAGGGTACATCAATCTGGGTTGGAGGCTGTTTTCCTTTAGGGCTTGAAATACATCACTCCAAGCTCTTCTTGCCTTGAGAGTTTGCATTGAGAAGTCTTCTGTGATTCTGATGGGCTTTCCTTTGTATGTGATTTGTTTGTTATCTCTCACTGCTTATAGAATTTTGTTCTTCTGTTGGATTTCTGGAATCCTAACTGTTATATGCCTTTGTGTAGATTTTTTTTGATTAAGGCTAGCTGGAGTCCTATATGCCTCACTTATCTGTATGTCAAGTTTTTTCCCCCTCATTGGGAAGTTTTCTGCCATCACTTCTGTGAACAGTATTTATGTCATGTGCACTTTGTCCTCCTTCTTCATTGACTCCAATCAGTCTTATGATATTCTTCTTTGCATTGTCTAGTAGCTGCTGGATTGATTTCTTGTGTTCCCTTACAATTTTAAAGCAATTTTTCTTTTTCCTCCTCACTAATTGCAATCTTATCTTCTGTATGTGTAATTCTATCCTCACATTAGTTCATTCTGCTGTGCAGACTTTCGATGGAGTTTTTAATCTCTTGGAAATCTGTTTGTATCTGTTTTATGGATTCCATTTGTTTCCTATGTTGGGATTCCATCATGTTCCTCAGATTCTCTATATTTTTAATCTATGTCCTCTCTAGATTTATTAATCATGTCTTGCACCATGAGCACAATCTTTGCTGTTATCTGAGTAATTATTTCTGATTTCATTTTTCCCAGATCCTCTTTTGTTGGCAGTTCAGAAAGTCCAGGTGGTTGAGTATCAGATTGTTCCATTTCCTTTCCCTTTGGGGTTGCCATGGGTGATCCAGAAGTTTGTTTTTGAGACTTGTTTACGTGTTTTCTCATTTCCATGGGATAGGGTGCTTCTGGTGCCCACTGGGCTCACCTTCTGTTGCCTAGGAGCCTGGGATGGAGGCTGGGAGTTTCCTTCCGGGTGCTGAGACGGGCTGAAGCTCTCAAAGATTTGAAAAAAATTCAGACCTCCCCCGCAATTTAAAGACCCAATCAAAAAATGGACATCTGACATGAATACACATTTCTCAGATGAAGAAGCAGAAACAGCGAATAAATATATGAAAAAATGTTCAATAATGTCCCTCATTATCCAAGAGATGCAAATCAAAACAATGCTGAGATTCCATCTCACTCCAGAAAGAATGGCTATTATCAAGAAATGAACCACCAACAAATGCTGGCAGGGACATGGGGAAAACAGAACACTTATCCACTCTTGGTAGAGTGTAGAGTGGTGCAACCACTGTAGAAATCAGTGTGAAGATTCCTCAAAAACTATGATTTGACCTAGCTATTTCTCTTTTGGGTATCTTCCCAAAAGAATTAAAAACATCATACCACAGCAGTATATGCACACCCATGTTTATTGCAGCACAGTTTGTAGTAGCTAAATTTTGGAAACAACTCAAACGCCCATCAACCAATGAATGGATAAAAAGGATGTAGTTTTTTTTTTTTTTTTTTTATAGAATGTAGCACTACTCAGCCATAAAGAAGGATAGACATGAGACATTTCCAGGTAAATGGATGCACCTTGAGAACATACTCTTAAGTGAAATAAATCAAACACACACGTGAAGATATCTCATTGTCTCTGGTATGAGAAACTGAAAGTGTAAATAAGGACCAAATTGTATAATAGATATTGTGAAAAAGAAAGAAATTTCTCAAAAGGAAAGAGGAACTAGGGAGGGAGGAGGGGGAAAGGAAGAAGGGGAAAAGAAAAAAATGAGAAAAGAAGGATAAAATGGAAATAAATCTTTGTAAATAAGGAGGGGAAGAGGGGTTGAAGGGAGGGGAGGGGATGGTAAAAAAGAGGAATCAAGATATATTATGTACAGATACAAATTCCCTATGATGAATGTGATCATTATGTATATCTAAATTGCACCAATAAACAATAAGAAAAATTCCTAAAATTTTTTTTTTTATGTTACTGAAAACAGATTGTTTTCTTGACTTCTTTTTCAGGCAGGTCATTATTTGTATACAGAAATAATTCTAGTTTTTAAAACTGATTTTGTACCCTGCAACTTTATTTGTCTATCACTACTAAGAAGTTTCTTTGGTGGAGAATAGAATTTTCTATGTGTATGATTGTGCCATCCAAGTAGGGCAATTTAACTTCTTTCATTTTGATTTATATACCTTTTATTTCTTTTGCTTATCTGATTGCTTTTGCTAGCACTTACAATAGAAGTGGGGACAATGAGCTTCCCTGTACTACAGAGTTTATTCTCCATTAATTATGATGTTAGGCATAGGTTTTATACAAATGACCTTTATTGTATTGAGGAACTTTCCTTCTATATCTAAACTGTTAAGGGTTTTATCAAGAAAGGATACTGAACGTCCTCTGATGCTTTTTCTGTGTCCATGGAGATGGTCATGTGATCATTATCTTTCATTATTTAGTGTGACATAGCACATTGATTCATTTGCATATGTTAAATCAGCCTTGTGAGACAGAGATAAGTCAAACTTTGTAGTGATGATGATCTTTTGATGTGTTGCTGAATTCAGTTTGCTAATGTTGCATTGAGGACTTTTTTTATATCAGTGTAGTTTTCTTTCTGTGTTGTCTTTGGCTTAGCCATGAAGGTGATGCTGGCCTAACAAAATGTTTGATTATATTTTATTTGATATATTTTTATTAGCTCAATTTTTAAAATATTTTATTAATATTGGAAGTAATCAATCTTTGTATGTTTGGTATGATTCAGCCATGAAGCCATCTGATCCTGGGCTTTTGTTGCTGTTGTTGGAAGGTTTTTAATTATAGCACTTCTTTACTATCCTTATTTGTTATCTGTCTGCCAAGATTTATATCATCTACCATCTATTATTTACTTAATCCTAGTATGCATGTATTAAGGCTTTGGAATTATTAATCTGTGCCCCAAGGGAAACTAATATACCATCTAGAATATAATACTATGTACAGCTCATTTTGTCCTTAGGCTTATAGTTTCCAAAGTTACTTTCATAAAGAATTCTTTTTTCCATCTCCTTCAGTGAAAGACGTTTCTGACTTTTGTGATACAGTCAGATTATTTTTGTCACAGTTTGTATTCGGTCAAGGGATGCTCCAGCTGCCTAAATAACTTTTTTGAAAACAATTATGCTTAAAGAAACATTCTTTGTGTTGTGAAGCCTATGGATTTTGACAAATTCACAGTGTCATACATCTGTCAGTACAGCACTGTATAAGATGATTTCACAATCTTAAAATAGTCCCCATGCTTCATCTGATTAATCTCCTTGCTTCCTCAAATACTTTGTAGTTATGGATGTCTTTTCTGTAACTATAGTTGTATTTTTTTCCAGTGTTTCACACAAGTTTTATCATACAATAAATACCTTATGAGGACAGGGGATGGTAGCAGAAAAGGGAATAAAGTAGGACCGCATAAAGTTTTATTAAAGGAATTAATAGGAAATCTTACTAAAGGTTGTTTTTGCTTCTGCAGTTCGACTCTTTAGAAAGACAAAGGCAAAGAGAGAGAAACCAGACCTGGAGGGGCCAGGTAACACAACTAACATAAGAGTTTATCAGGAAGAGTTGAGAGGCAAAACAAGGATATAGCCAGGAACATGAAAAGACCGGGGAAACCATCCCCCGATCCAATGAAATGTAAAGAAACAAGAGTGACTACCTAAAAACTCTTATGTAGAATATAAAAAGACACATACTTATACATTTATACATATATGCATATTCTTACTCTACAATCAATACATTACTGCACCAGATTCATACTTAATCTCTAAGATGCCCTTCTTTGAGGTTCCCTCCTCTCCATACCTATACATCACGGAAGAGCAGGAAGAATTCAAAGGACTAAAGAGAATGTAGGCAAAGATGCCTGGGGTAGGGTCAAAGACAGCCAGAGAGCCAATCAGACTGTTACAGGTTCCAGATGCCCAATATGGGGCATGGACACCAGTCTTAATACAAGGAAGCTGAAGACAAAGACTCATGGGTATTTGCCTCTCTGATGCCTCCTATTCTTCTGAGTTGCTGCCTATCTTCTCCTCTCCCACCCCTTCTTCAAATAAATCAACTGTCTTTATTTTAAACTTCTTTCCTTTCATTTTTTAGTTGTGCTGATCCTGGTTAGCTGCATGTTCCAGCAGAGCATGGGTGCAGTGTAAACCCTTGGAATTAACAGTTCTTTCACTTGGCAATACGCATTTAAGATTTATCCACCTTGTTATCGCACAGCTTGAGCATATTCTTTCTGTTCAGTGAATTATATTTTACACTATGAATATACCAAGGTTTACTGATTTATTTGGCTTTTGAATAACATACTGGTTGCTTCAAATTTGGGGTCTATGCTGATTTTTAAAGGTTAATAGGTGGAAGACATGACAATTTTTGATTATGTACTATATACTACTGGTATACTTAATTTTCCAAATTATAAATATAAAATTGCTCCAGTTATTCAATATGTACTTTAAAGATGCAATAAATCACACTTTGTTACCAAACAGAGAAGTATGACAATAAATGAATAGAGCACTCTAGTAAGAAACTGGAAACATGTTAAGTGAAATAAATCAGGCACACTAGTTTAAATATTTCATTGTTTCTCAAGCAGCAAAATAAAAGGTAAGGGGAAGTAGGGAGATAGATCTTTGTCCGATGGAAAGGAGATCAAGAGATGGAGAAAGGGGATAGGAGAGAAGGGAAAGGGGATAAAAAATGAATTAAGTCTGTTATGTACATATACTAACTTCACACAGGAATGTAAACACTGTACTGCAAACATGGACTAATAAAAATAAATAAAAAAGAAACCGGAAACAGAGAAATAAGCTAATGGAAAGCTGAAAGAAGGTAATATTAAAGCAAACAGAAAAGTTTAAAAATTGGGAAAAATGGCAGAAATAATAATTTGAAGGGCTTTTTCAAAAACTTGAAATAAATTCTATAATGTATATATGATTTTAGTATATTTTATCAAGAAAAGAACAGAATTGCTCAAGTGTATAACTGGAAAGAAAAGAAGATATAAGTCATGTAAATGAGTTTGGACAACATTAGAAGATTTACTGATAAATTTTATAAATCCAAAAGAATACTAATATTAATCATTGACATAGGCTTTTACTCAAGAGTTTAAAAATATATGATAATATTGAAGAGTTGGCTTTCTTGAGCTGGTAAGGTCTGGCTCAGAACACAACTATAGAATAATTGTATTTAATTTTAGAAAAACAACTTTAAAACTTTGCTAGCAAACTGATTTCAACAGATGTCTTCAAGTGGCTACTAAGAGATGTGAGCAGGGCTGAGTGAGTTTGACATAAGAATGCAAATACAGTACTGAAATAACTTTGGTATAAATTTGTTAAAGGAGAAAAGAATTACAGTTTTAAAAGCTTCTCTGAAGGTATTAATTAATAATTACCAACCATATTAACTCATAATTTCTAAGTTTCATTGAATGTTTACACTGGATTAGGTAGGCACTGTTCCAAGTAGCACCTAGACTTCTCATAATTCCACCCAAAACAGGTAGAGCTACTACCATTAAACAAATTTTACAGATAAAGAAACTGAAGCACAGTTTAAGTGTCTTACTCAATGGCAACTGAGAAATAGCAAAACCATAATATGAGCCCAGGAAATAAGACTCCAACACTGTATCCTTATCCATTAGTATATGGGCTCACAGAATCTAGCTCTGATGAAATATAATTATGAAAAACGAAAAACAAACACAGCTACCAGTGAATCCACAAGCCACTCACTACTAGTACAAAAATAGAAAATTATGAGTGGGAATGTTTAGGCATCCCTGGATTGTGAAGCTGAAGACATGCTTTTATCTTTCCTCTGAACACATTTGTTTGTATTCTGACATCTGATGGGCTGTAGTAAGACCCCAGGATCCTTCCCCTGGAGCAAAGGGCTCCTTCCTTTACCCACAGGGGAGTGAACAGTGTTTTGTCCTCTGGAGTCATTGTTTTGGCTTTCTGTTTCATAATGCAGACACCATTCATTTGTGCAGGGTAGCATTTAGTTTCATTGCATTGTCTCAGGGGTAAGAAATTGAGTCACAGGGGAAGGGAAAGGTTATTTTGTATGATATAAACAATGATTAACTTCTCTGCTCTAGAAATCTGTGTGTGCATTTTGAGTAATATTACAAATGTGGTTGTAAAAACTTAGCAGTAGCTTCTTTTGATTTATTCTCCAGCTCCCTGTGCAGCTTTGCTTAGGACCCAGAGCATCAAAGTGGAGCTCCTCAGACCTGGACAGGCTCAAAACGCAAGGCTCCACTAAAGTCGGTTCCTTTATCCTCACTGGGACCAATTCTGAATCTAACTGACTTTATGAGAAAAAAGTATGCAGAATTTTTTACGGAAAAAAGAAAATGATTTTTTCCTGTAGGGCAACCTCCATAGTAGAGAAAACGATTAAGATATACTTAGAGTATTTTTGAAGAATATTTAGCAATTCTAGAGTATGTTAGTGATACATGTTTGTGAAACACATTGGTTTATATTTTTCTTGTTCCTGATTTTCTTGGTTTTGGTGTTAGGGTCATAGTGGTCTCAGAAAATGAATAGGGAAGTGTTTCCTCCACTTGTAATTTTCTGGAAAAATATGTAAAATTGTCCTTAAATATATGATAGAAGTTGCCAGTGAAATCATCGGGGCCTGCAGTTTTACTTGATGAAAAGCTTTAACCTACATACTGTCAGGCCTGGCCTGAACACACAGGACAAAGCAAGCAGGCTGCTCTCAGCAAACAACAGCAGCCTTTCAGTAAATAGGACAAATGGACACAAAATGAGGCATACAGTCCCTCCAGGGCTGAGAAATCCAGCAATTGTCTGCACCCCTGAGCAGACCGTCCTCAGGTGCCCAAGTAATAAACATACCTTGTGATTATAGCCCCTTCAATATCTATATGAGCCGAGTTCCTTTCCCAGCTAGCTGCTAATGTCTCTCTCCTGGTGTTAGCCCATCTACCCCCAGATGAAATCTCTCCCAGCTGGCTGCTGCTATTCCTCTCTCCCAGTGTCAGCCCAACCACACAGGGAAGTGATAAACTCAGCTTTTCCCAGCTAGCTGCTAGAATCTATCCCTGATTTTAGTCCCTGATTTTAGTCTCTGTTCACTGGAATAAACTGTTTTTTTCCTCACAAAAGGCCTGTTTAAATGAGTGGGTTCATGTGCTCCATCTAGAACATATATATAATGTTTTTAATAGATGTAGGATCATTCATGTTATCTATTTCTTCTTGAATGAGTTTTAATAATTTATGTCTTTCAAGGAATGGTACTTTATGGAACCATTCAAAAGGGAAGCAACTTTAGAATGTATTTCAATAGGATGCCTACAAATCCTTAATTTTTCCTCTACAGATTATTTTAATACTAAATTTAGAAAAACATTTCAGTAGAATTTTCTTTTGTAAAATCCTTATGATTGTATTTTAAGGATCCAGGCAATACCAAAGTAGCTGAATTTTCTTATCTCTGAGCTATGGCAATGGGAATTTTTAGCTGAAGAATCATGCCAGCAGTTACACACATTGCAATACTTACGAAGGTGTCACATATTTATTGTAGCCTTAGTTTACCAGATGGGCTGGTAATGGGAAAGAAAGGGAAGTGACAATATAGCTTCTTTGAGTGAAAAACAAATGATGAACAATAAAAAAATCTTGTCTAATATTTTCTCTGATTGTGACATAATTTGTTCGCTTTACTCTTAGAAAAACTCTCCTAATTTTGCCTTTCAGCTTAGGTGCTGGTTTAAGTTAACTATACAATGCTCACTTAACCAACAGGCCATAGGGACCAACTTTGTCTTAGCAACATTTTACAACTGACATTTATAACCTACTTAAAGTTTAGTTGAATAAGTGATACTCTAACTCCTGTACCAAAACCGAATATTTTGGTTGTAATTCTGAACTTCAAAGAAGTCACTGTTTAAAATTATTTCATCATATACCCTTGTCATGACTACCCACTTTTAACCTTAATAAAACAACAACTTGAATTTTCAAGAACTTGATGGACTTAGTGAAATTTCCCCCCAATGATTGATTTTGATTCATTTTTAAAAGCCAGGTTTATTTCAGAATACTATATATACAGTAACATTCCCCTATTTAATATAGAATTCTATGGAGTTTTACACACATAATTGGATTCTTGGGCTAATTTATTGTTATCTCTTAATCTTCTTATTACTCCTCCTGTTTTTGTTCTTCTGTTCTCTTCTCTACCCCACCCAACACTACTGAGAATATTTGAAATAAGTTTCATAGTATTATATTTATACAAAAAGAAAAAAATCTAGCAGATACATAAAAATGCCAATTGTTTCCTTAAAACTTGATTACTTGCCCTAAATCTGTGGGAGTCTTTGTCTTGAGAAAGTTTTTTTTTCTATTTTTATTTTATAGTATTATTATCCTTTTTTCCTCTATGACCTTTCCCTTCTTTTTACAGAGGCTTACATAATTTCTACCCAACAGTTCTCTGAAGGCTTTTTAATTTTTCTTTCAGGGGCAGGGATCTCACTATGTTGTTGAGGCTGGCCTTGAACTCAAAATCTTCCAGCCTGTGCTTCTCAGATAGCTGAGATTTCAAGCTTGTACCACCACACCTAGATATTTGGAAGGGCTTTCTTTTTTCTTTTTTCTTTTTTTTATTAAATTTTTTATTGGTACATTGTAGGTATACAACACAATTACATTTCTCATTGGGAATTGTACCTTTACATAATGCATCTTGGTTCTTATTTTTTCCCCATTCCTAGCCCTCCCTTCACACCCTCCACCCTTCCCTATTTACAAAGACTTTATTTCCATTTTTTCCATTTCTCAGCATTTTTCCTTTCCCTTCTTTCCTTTCCCCTGCCCCTCCCACTACCCCTACCCCTTTGGACCTTTTCTTCCTATTTTGCATTATCGATTATTCATTCTAATCATTGGTACATTTTAAGTATACAATATAATGACATTCATCATTGGAGATTTGCACCTTTACATAGTCTCTCTTGGTTCTTATTTTTCACCCTTGCCCAGCCCTCCCTTCAACCCCTCCATTCCTCCCTATTTACAAAGATTTTGTTCCTATTTTTCCATTTTCTCATATTAATCCCATTCCCTTCTATCCTTTCCCCTAGCCCTCCCACTTCCTTCCCCTTTGCCCCTTTCCTTCCTATTTCACATTACCTATTATACATTTTAGTCCTTATTTACACTTTCAGTTTCTCACACCAGAGAAACTATTTGGTATTTATACATGTGTGTCCTATTTATTTCACTTAAGAGTATGGCCTCAATGTGCATCCACTTAGCTATAAATGTCTCTAATTTCTCATTTTTTATGGCTGAGTAGTACTCCATTTTATAAAAAACCACATTTTCTTTATCCAGTCTCCAGTTGATGGGCATTTGGGCTGTTTCCAAGTTTTAGCTATCACAAACTGTGCTGCTATGAACATGGGCGCACATATATCACTGTGGTATGATTCTTTTAATTCTTTGGGGAAGATCCCCAGCAGTGGAATAGCGGGGTCAAATGGGACTTCCAGTCCTAGTTCTTTGAGGTATCTCCATACTGATTTCCACAGTGGTTGCACCAGCCTACACTCCCACCAGCAGTGGAGCAGGGTTCCTCTTTCTGCACAGCCCAGCCAGCATTTGTTATTGGTTGATTTCATAATAGCAGCCATTCTTTCTGGAGTGAAGTGGAATCTCAGCATTGTTTTCATTTGCATCTCTTGGAAGGCCTTTCTTAATAGTTCTCTCAACTACTGTGTGTCTCAGGAAATCTCTCTTTTTCCCACCATGGTGCATATATGTCTCTAAAGAGAGTTGCAAAATTACACACACACACACACACACACACACACACACACACTTTATTCAAAGGGGGATTATAAATGTCCCATATAATGAATATTTTGTATTTGTATCTTACATTAAATCCATGGAATTGCTGCATCAAAGAGGATTATGATTTTCAAGACATAGTTCCAAATTTGTTCTCCTGAAAGACTTAACTATTAATTTTCCAGCAGTAGTGTGTGAACAATTGTATTTCTTTGTATTTCTTTGCTTCATGTTTGTAATTTCCATGCTTAATGCAGTTCTGATTTTTAGTAGCTTCAGGAAAGATACTTGTCAAACTGTTATGGTCAGAATATATCATTGCCAGGCATATGTAATTTAAGGTAAGGATGCTTATATTACTAAATTAAAAGAATAGATAACTTCAGAATGAAATGGATATTATTTTCCAAATGATTATAATGCTATACCATGATAAAAAATTGCTTAAGATGACAATTTAGTCCTATACAGTGATGGCATAAAAATATAATTTGTAATCAAATGATACATACAAAATGTGAAAATGATTATTCCACATAAGAATTAGAATTTGGCACCATTTTGGTAAAATAATTGCTCAGTTTTTTAATCCACTTTTTAATTTATTATCACAGTGTCAATTTGTATTCATTTCTCTTACATGTACTTTGGAGAGTGAGTATGTGGATGTGTGTGTGTGTGTGTGTGTGTGTGTGTGTGTGTGTGTTTTATTGGGGCTTGACCTGAGGGCCCTTGTGTTGAACTACATCCCAGCTCTTTTGTTTTATTTTTTATTTTGAGACAGGGTCTCACTAAGTCACTAAATTGACCAGGCTGGGCTTGTACTTGGGGCAGGAGGAGATTTTTCTAAAAATTGATATGATTGTGTCATTCAGTGCACTAGCACTTCTCATAAATACACAGTCAACACGAAAGTTCTGCTCCCTTCCCCCAACGATTTCTCACAAAAACCATGAATATCTACAGAACATTAATGACAGTTTGTAGATTCTTTGAGCAGTACAGGGATGTACAGTAGTACCTCAGTTCACAAGCGCTTTTGCAAACAATTTGGTTTGCAGACAATTTTGTTTGCAAACAGAAGCATTTGGCAAAATTTTGTTTTTGTTGCCTGCTCCTCTCCTTCCCTTCCCCACCCCTCCTCTCTTCCCCTCCCCTCTTTCCCTCCCCTCCCCTCCCCTTCCTCTCTCTCTCGCTCTCTCCTCTCTCCTCCCTCTCTCCCTCTCTCCCTCTCTCCCTCTCTCCCTCTCTCCCTCTCTCCCTCTCTCCCTCTCTCCCTCTCTCCCTCTCTCCCTCTCTCCCTCTCTCCCTCTCTCCCTCTCTCTCTCTGTCACTAAGTTGCTAAATTGTCCAAGCTGAGCTCCAACTTGCAACCTTCCTGCTTTAGCCCCTAGAGGGCAAGCCTGCTCAATCTTCCTGCTGACATTGTCAACTGAATTCTTATTTAGGAGGAGGCTTTTGGTAAGAGAGATTAGGTACCAAATCCAAATCCATAGAGATGGCTAGGTTATCTCTGATACAATGTGACAATTTTATTCGATGAAGAAAATGATTATAGATTAAAAATTCACCCATGATTCTGACTTTAGTTGCATAATTGTATACAGCATATAAAATAAAGAATTGGTTCAACCGTCATGCAAATGGGGACCCCAAATGCTTTTGTTCAAATTACTGAGGTAAATTCATGTGAATGTAGATTTTTAGGGCCAGTTTCCTAGACATATCTCATTGCCTAAGTTGTGTATGTATGTTCAGAAACCAAAGTGTTTCACAGTACACAGTATAATGGCTACATCTAAAGAATGCTTTAATAGGGAAAGAAGTGAAAAAGTGCTTTGGGAAAAAGTCCAGTGTCTCAAAGAAAATTTATAGGAAGTAACTAAGATGAAACAGATTTTAAGCTTCTAAAATTTCTTTGCTTCAGTAGCATTAGCCAAAAAGGAGAATAAAAAACATGAGGTAAAAAGCAATAAGACTCAGTTTTTAAAGCTCTGCCATCTCAGGTATGGTTTTATGTTTAGTCTGATAATAGAAATCATCTTTGCTTTTGATTATGCCAGAAACTTAACAGGAATTTCCCTTTAGGGCCTCCTAATCTCATTTTTGTGCAGTTTTCTGTGCATTGCTTGTTGAGAACAGTTATCTTTCTTTTTTGTAACCAGGTAAGTTCCCTTCAGTGCTTTTATATGCACATCTATTCTCTGAGTCTTTTGCAGTGACAAGCCATCAAAAAGAGACTGATGCTAAGCCAATACTGAACAGTAGAAAAAAAATCCAGGAAACCATGACCCTCCAGAGACATACCCTCCTATCTGAACTCTATTAAATTCATTTTATATTTTATTCAAATTATGAACTCTCAAGACAGAAACTGTCACATTTGAAGAGCACATTTCAAAATAAATTAGAAATATGCAAAAATGTCTTGCATTTGTTATTTTCAGCAATATGAACTATTTTATAAACCATTTCAATTTTGTTACTAAGAAGCATTGGCTCCACATAGCACATTTTAGTGTCTTCAGTTTTATATTAATTATTTTATCTAAGCTATACAGTACATGCATAGCGATGAAAATCAAATAGTGCAGAAGGGCTGGTTATAGGAAAAAGGAGACTGAAAGTACCCATTCCCATACAGGCCTACCCCCTGGGCAACAATTCTAACAGGTCCCCCTTCCCCTTATAGCTTAGTTTTGGCACTTTTCCTCATCAACTGTAGACATCATCTGTCAACCTCCTATATATTAGATTATGCTCATTTTTCAGTCCCCCTAAATCTATCTCCCCTGACTAACTTTACTCTTTTAGCTCTTCGGTTGTCTGAACAATCAATAATGTGTGTGTGTACCATACTTAACCTTGATCTTTTGTTCCATTAACTATTAGTATCTGTTGATGCCTTAGTTTTTCAGACAAAAAAATTAGTTCCCTTAACTGTCCTTTTTCCTCTCTTGTCTAACTCATTTTTCAATGAACCCAGCCATGTCAATCCAGTTTTACTTTTAAATTGCAAGTTTGAAAACATTTGCTATCTGATCTGCAGCCACAATCAATATTTCTGTATCTTGCTATTGCTTGATTCTCAAAAGTTGAAAGCTGACATTTGTATGATTACAACTATGAGAATATTTCTCATTGCAAAGCCAAGTCATGTGTTAGGATTTCTTTTCTTTCTTTACGGTTTCAAATCATGATTTCCATTTTGCTAAAATATAATTATACTAATCATTATTCCACATTGAGTTTGCACATATAGTATTTGGACTATGCCTGCTTTACTCCCTTCTGCTGCCCTGGATCCTCCTGCTAGTTTATTCTGCTATTTTCTCACCAGGAAAAGGGCTAAGGCTTTTCCACCAAAACCTCAAACTCTCAGGTTCTTGACTATTCTGGCTCATACTTAAAATCCATTCAATTTTCTTTAAACTCACTAATTTCCTCTTAGAATTTTCAAACATAATTTTACTTTAATGTTTGGCTATTTCATAATTGAGTCTTTTCTAGGATGCTCTTTTTCTTATCTCCAAGTTCTTCCAGGTTGTCATTCATACCATGCCATCTGTCATGGCTGTATGGAAGATCTTCCTCCCAGAATCCTCCATTCTCATGTTTTATCCAGGCTAGGTGCTACCAGCTGCCATCTTGGTACTTCACCACTATTCTTATTTGCTTCCTCTGCTTTCTGAATCCCATATTTTCTTTTCACATTTCACTTTCTATTTTTTTACTGGAGGTAATTCTCAAGCAACTCCCTAAGAAGAAATGTTGGTGTGTTGTGTCCAAAAATATCTTAAGTCCAAGCTTGCACTGTATTGATGATTGTCAGCTAAAGGGATTTGAAGGCCAGAAGCACCCTCCCTTGAAACCTGGGTCGCATCCCCTTCTGCCATCTATCATCAATTCCAAGGATCTTCTTATTTATCTGACTCCCACCTTGACCTTATCTTCTGCTGTGATATTTTAAAGATTTTATCCTATGGTTTCCTCTCCTCAGCCTCTGTCAATTCTCTTCACTTTAAATCTTCTCATGACTATTCCCATTCTCTTCTATCCCCAAGAGAGTTTCAGCCTTAAAGAATTCCTTACTATCATTTTGGAAACCAGAGAGAAAATAAAGAAATACACTCAGACCTCTATTTTGAATCAGAAATCTATATCAACACTGTTAAATCTGTATTGATTAAAACTTTAATATTTAATGTCCAATATATAGGTTTATATTTTTGCCTCTAAGCCTTATAACAACTCTCTGCTCTATTTTCTTCATATGTCACATGTGAAGACTGGGAAATCAATAGGTGATGTAATTTATCACACTGATCAGATAATAGATGATGTTTTGATATATTGGATTCTAAATGCCATGTTGTGAGGGTTAACTTTGTCTACTTGATTGGCTTAAGAAATGCTTAGAGAATCAGCAATGCACATGTTGGGGAGTGTCTGAGTGGGTCAGGAAGACGTGACTTTAGGCCTTAAGAATGGTCTTGGCCCTTCTGTTCTGACACTGCTCCTCAGGTCTGCTTCCCACCCACCAAGGGCTAAGCAGATTCATGTTGTCACAGCCTTCCACCATGGTGTTCTTGCCTTGGAGCCTGACTGCCATGGACTGAATTCCCTGAAATTGTGAGTGAAATTAAACCCCTGTCCTCTAACTTGTGAGTGTTGTGTATTGTGTCCCACAAACTGGAAAGCATGTTCACTTCCTCTGCCTTGCTGGTTAGCATTGGATGTTTTTCTTATATGGACAACTAAATTTGCTCTTGGAATCCTTACAAAAAGATACATGCAGCTCAAAATAGAATATGTATAGAAATATAGATATATTTCTCAAAATAGAAAAAAAAATCAGACTTCTTAATCACCTTCACACTGATCTCTACCTCTCAGGTTGATTCAAGTACAATTAGAATGTAGTTGGGTACACTGGTGCATGATGATTTAGGATTATTTGAGGTTTGGAGATGATTTCCAAGGCCACTCAAAATGTGGATATTGGTAGAAAATTCAAATTAATAAAAATATATCAGTTTCATAATGTGGATAGAACACTATGTTCAAGGCAGCACTAAATACAAAGATCAGAAAAACATAGTCTGATTCTTACATAGAGGGATAAATACCAAAGTAGTTCTTATAGAAAGCAAGATGTAAGGACCATGGGAGAAACGTGACATGCTAAGGAAATTCTTCAGAGAATTAAGCAAGGGTCAGTGAGGGCCTTTCCAGGGAAGGAGGTGGAAGAAGATTATTTATAAAAGGGCTTCTGGAAAAAATCCTATTTGACTTGGGCTTTGTTAAGTGGATAGGGTTTGAACACAAAAGAATGCATCTGGTCTACAGGAATAGCCTTACTAGAAGCAGTGGTAAACAACAAATATACCAAGGAAAGGAAGGAGCCCCCAGATCTCTTGATCACTTGAGAAGTGCACAAAAATCAGGGCCTTGCACTTAGTAGGCACTCATTTCTTCAATAAGAAATGGCTGAATGTTTACTACATGAAGAATGGGAGGCATGCAACAGAGAATCAAGATGAGGTGATCACTTCCATTACTAAACTCATCGTCATGTGAGGTAGACCAAATATGGGAATAAACATACAAAATGAGTGCACACTGGACTAGCTGCCAGGAAAGAATAATGCCAGTGTCAGGCAGTTGTGTAGACTACTTGAGCTAATATATATAAAGCACCTAGAAACTCACCATAATTGTTTTCATGTCAATTTTTGTTACATTATTAAGAAGGAAGTAAATAGAATGTGTCATAAAGAATACAGAGACACTGGTTTATATGCAGTAATTAGGAATGATCTTTTTGGTTACTTGTTTTGAAAACTTGAAATATGAAAAAAAGCTAAGCCATGTAAAAAATAGGAGAAGGGTGCTGTGCTGGAATTGAACAGAGGAGCAAATGGCAAGGCAGAGCACTTGGAAAAGGGTTACAGGTGGGTAATACTGGCCTGCTTGGTTGCATAAGTAGGAGAGAGATTTACTAGCTAGGTTTGGCAAAGCAGGCAAAAGTGTAGCCACAATAACATTTAATAAAGATTCACAAAGATCTACTGAATCTGAAGAAAGATACTGTGCCAGGTCATGAAATATCTTGGCTGCTGGCCCACAATGAGTATCATTAGTTTAACAGATAATGAAAATGAGACGTCTATATCACAGACAAGGGGTTGGCATGGTCTTTGCTGCCTACATAGTGGAAGGAATTAGTACAAAATAAAAGCACGGTGCCGTATTCATAAATTTAAAATTTCAAAATGGTAATAGCAAGCATTAGACAAAGCCTGGGCTTACTTAATGGAGAGCCCAGTCTAACTGCTCAGGTCATGTGTCCAACTCACTCTGGACGTGGCCGATCATCAGTTATTCAGGAGATTAATGGTTCAGGACATGATGAGAGACTCTCTAATAAATAATTAAAATACTCTTTCTGTGAAGTTACAGAGAGCAGCAGAATGGTGGCAGTGAAGAGGAAAGAAGGTGGCCAATGGAAAACATGGGACAAAAATAGACAGTAGGAGTGGTGATTCTGGGTAGAGAGAAGAAACAGAGCCAGATGGGAGGATTCAAAAGTGCTTCAGGTATTAAGCCTTGAATGACCCTGGAGAATGTGAACTACTTCTTGTTTACTATATGACAGATTCTTAAAGGAATTCAGGAAATACCATCCCCAAACAAGCTGTTTTGGTGTATGGATTACTTTGAGTTGAATGTACTGTACTTAAAAAACAGTAGATGCAGGGACAGGCTTTCTCTGAACCCCTCTCATCTGCCTAAAAGAAGATGCTTCTAAAGGAACCCGACTCTCATCTGTCCCCTCCCTAAGAGTTTTGTCAACCAGCAAGTATTTGCTTGTGTCACAAGAGAGGAAGATGAGAAGTCAGCACCACACCCTGACGAACTTTGTCAAAACTGTCATTCATTCTTTAGGGCCTTTTCATTTTTCTGCAAAACCATTTATTCCTCTCTAAATTCTCTTCATTGCCCTACTCTTCCCCATGAAGAAGGCATAAAAGGTGATGAATCTTAGTGATTTGCTGGCATTCTCTTTCCTGTGACATCTCAATGCACACAATGAAACTGCATACTTTTCCTCCTGTTAATCTACCTGTTGTTTCACAGACTCAGTTATTGAACCTGTAGAGGGAGAGTAAATGTCTTGCCTTCATATCAGCTTATTTTATCAATATTTAATGTTTAAAACAACACGTGTGTCAATTATAATTATTGTTATTTTAAAGATAATGAAACTGTGGTTTGAAGAATCTGAGTAAATTATTTGAGGTCATAAAGGTAACAAATGGTGTTGGTGTCTGTATTCAACTTTCTTTTATTCTAAAGCCTGTGCACTTTACTTGGCGTTCCATTGCCTCCTTAACCAAGAATATAAACCGATGTTCATCTTCCTAATTAGTTGTTTCTAATTAAGATACAGCAATTCAACTGGATATCCTTTGGATCTGATTTCTTTACCATTCACTTATTGAATTTGTACTGATCCAGTGCTGCCTCTATGCCAAGACTGCCTGGTAATGGTGACAAAATGATGAAAGAGATGATGTTAGATACATTTGTATGTGATGAAAACTCAGTGGTGGTAGCCCTCAAAAATATAACTTATTTAGAAATATCCTGTATTCATCGTGATTGAATTTTGGGGTCATATTACTAACAGAACTGTACCACTGACTACAGTGCTATTCCTAATATACTTTAGTATTTTTTACATACATATACAAATATGGTGGCAGCATCATGCAGAAGTTAAGATTATGTGACCAAATTCTCTGTTACTTATTTTACATGATGTTGTAGCAATGAATTAATCTTTGTACTTCAGCTTCTGAAACAAAAATGGAAATTGGAAGAGGGGCTACTTTGAAGGACTGTTAAAAGATTAATAAATAAAACATATCCTACTTTGAAGCATCTAGCACACAGTCAGCCTGCAATAAATATTAACTGTTACCATCACTTCTGGCCTATGCTGATTCTAAATAAGTTCTAGGTTTCAAGTTTACAAACATTATGTATAATATGAAGAATAGATGAAGGAGCACATGGATAAAGTAAGTTTGTACGCTAGGTGTGTTAGCAGACACTTTTAATGCCATCTACTACTGTGGCTGAGTCAGGAAGATTGAAAGTTCAAGGCCAATTTGGGCAGGTAGCATGAGTCCATCTCAAAATAAAATAAAATAATAAAATAAAATAAAGACAGAAGTTTGTGATTTTTACTCATATAATGAATTTCAATGGAGCTTCTATTGAGAAAAAATAAGTTATTTTATTTTCAGACCAGTAGATTCTAAGCTGGGGTCAAGTTTGTTAGTGGTGTTCTGTGTAGGCACTAGCATGTTTTACCAATGAGTCAGGTAATATTTTATACATCCTAGAATAGACATAGATTGGGTACTAACTTGCAGTGTTAAATGGTGATGATTAAGTACTTCTCACATAAAATAAAATTTGAGAAATACTAATAATTTACCCGTAAACCTTGTCAACTTTAATGGAGTCATGTAATATACACTGGGTAGTTTTACATTTCTTCTGCCTTGTACTTTATTTTATCTGTCTAGTCAAAATCAGACCATTTCAGTAAAAGCAAATTAGTGCTAGTGTTATACAGTTCCTAAACATGGTGCAGTAGTATCTGTTTTATGCCTTTTCCACTGAAAATAATATTTCATTTATGTCATAGATTTGTTTAATTGATTTTATCACAAAAAGTAGAAGTAATTGATTATACTTTTAACTGCATTCCCAGTGAATTATTTTTAAAAAGGCTATTACTGTCAGGTAGGGACAGTCTATAGAAACTGGCCAGAAGAAACTGCTATTTAGTCTAGAAAAGAGAGGATTTAATGGATGTTATGATAAACATTTCAAATAATTGTAGACACTTCATACAAGACAATTTTGTTTTTTTCTGTGTCAACAGAAGGAGCAGACCTAAAAATAACAAATACTACACTATATTGAGAGATAGATTTTAGCCTAGTGGAAGGGAACAACCAATAAAATCACCAATGAACCAACAAACAAAAACTTCTATCACAGGAGAAAAAAATGCTCCTTCACAAAGTAATGAACTCTGGGTCACTGGAGGTGTTCCAGCAGAGAGCAAATGACCACTTTTTGGGGATAGTGCAGAAAAAATGTCAATATCTGATAATGCTTGGATTAAATGACCTGTAAGATTTCTCTGAAATCTAACATTTTTAGTTTCTAAGACTGAACCAGATTTTATGTCTAAGGTATAAAGTTCAGGAAGCCATATTATTTCTAAGCAATTTCTCATGTCCCATTGAGTGAAAACTTAAAAAAAAAAAAAAGAATTAGTTCGTAAATGAGAAAGGAATAGAATTGAGCCTTTGTATTTTCTGGTTAAAAGAGGCCTTCAACATCTTTTGTCCTACGGAATCTAAGAACATAGATAATGGACTAAATTCTAAGGCCCTGTCTCTTTTTGTTATTTCCTCTTGTGAAAGCTGGTTTCATTTCCCACCTTGTAGGGAGAGAATCAGCTCTGAGGTTTATAACCTCTTAGGACCCCTGTTAGAGACCGGGGCTTCTCAGTGTGTGGTCTGGGCACATTTAATTAGGACTATCCTGGGGTGAATGTTTGAAATTGAGATTCCTTGCCCCTCTTGGGCATATTAAGTCACAGTCTTTGGGATGATGCCTTGATTCCTAGTATTTAACAAATATCTTCTGATGGTGCTTATGCATGTTAGGTTCAAGAACATTGCAGTAGATCTTCATGGTTGGGCTTCAGTATATAAGCCAATTTCATTTTAATGTTATCAAATATTCAGACATGTTCTCCTTTACAATACCTGGGGCAAAACCTTTACAGAAATCAGTACTTATCTTCTAAAAATACTTTTCTTAATTGGTTTTCCAGTTGCTTTTATTCATCAACTTAAGAATAAGCAAAAGATCACAGAATATATTTGTTTCTGCATATGAGCATATATTTCTAATAGGAGAATCATATAAGAGGATTTTTAAAAGAAGTAGAAAAATTTTTTATTAAAATATTTAGTACCAGAGCAGACTACTAAATTCAAAGATTTGCCTGATTTCTGTGTGGTCAATAATAGCATTGTTTCACTCCATGATCTTAAAAATTCATGCTCTTGTTTGAAAGAGTAACTCTGTTTTTCAGGACTTTTAATTTTGAGAGATGGAAATGATACTCAAATTTGCTTAAGAAAAGAAAGACAAAACAAAAAAACCCCTCATAGCTGAATAAAGGGTAAAGAATGAACTTCAACTGGGACTCAAATGATGTCATCCGAGGTGGTCTTGAGTCATTGCTTAGCTCTTGTGTTTTCTGGGCTATTCTGTAAGTGTTCCTTGTGTGATAGCAAAGATGGTCATCACCAGGGTTAGGCTCCCATTGCTCTTACACTTAGCAGCCCAAGGGAAGAGGTAATGCATCTTTCAAATCCCTCCTGCAAAATTCCCAGAGTTGACCTGCTTGTCCAGCTAGAGTCGCATACCCAGTCCTGACTTCATTGCAGTGGCCAATGGTGTGAAATTCTCTGACTGTTCATTCATAGGCCACATATCTGTTAAGGCATAGCCACCCATCAAGTCATGTGCCATCCCATGGGAACCTTTATGAACAAGGGAAAGGTTCCCTCAAAGGAGAGGCTGGAAAACGAAAGATGCTGTTATCCAATGGAACTACTTAAAAGACTTCCGTTTGATATACTGAAAATATGGAAGGGAGCCCTACTCTGCCCTTTCACAGGCTCAGTCTGGTGGGGGACTGGTCTTGGATAACTACTTTTCAGTGGTAAAAGCTGTGGTAGAGGTAGGAGTGGCACTCTGTGGGAGTGAAGAGGATAAGTAGCAAAGTGCACCTCAGAAATTTAGGAAGAAACAATGACAGTGATAAATGAGCTAGATATGGAGGATGAGGGGGATCCAGAGAATAAGGCAATAAAGTGAGAAGAAAGCCCCAAAAGGGGACATACTTTTAAAAGAAAAGTAAGTGTGAATAACATGTGATAGCTAGCATTTATACCATGATCAAAATAGACTTTCCAAGGAAACAGCTTGAGAAAAAATCCTGACTCAGTGAAATTTGAGTCATTTGTCCATTTTGGCTGGAAGCCAGTGCAACTTAACCTAGATAACTCAATTTCTATTAAACTGAACTGTTTTCACTTGTAAGAAAAGCCGTATAGTGGAAATAGTTTTTTTTTCTAAAGATCAACTTGTTAAGATAAAATGTTAAAAAGCTCTTAAAAGCAATTGCAGTGATGTTTAACATGTTTGCTTTTTATTGAAGGAAAAAACTAATACGGCAGCAATTCAGTAAAGTCATGCTTAAAATTCACTGAAATATAGAAACATAGAAGTTAAAAGTAAAACAGTTCTCTGCACATCTAGGTTGTTTTTAAAGACAACAAGGACAAATATTGGACTCATGTGTCCCTGGTGATGATTTGAGTGTGGAATATTCTGAACACAATGTTGGTTCAAAATATGGAAGCAAAAGTGGCTTTAAATATTTGGGGTCAAGAGGCACGAGGAAAGACCATGTGATGAGGTGAAACCATGAATCAATGGCAAAACTAGGTCTGCATTCAGTTTTTCACCAGTCTTGCGTGCAGAATACAGTCTGCTTTAGTGAGACCAACTATAGAATGATGGAGAAGGTGATTATAATAAGAACATTGTTTTCAACTTCACACTTGTAATACTGTATTTAATTCTCAAAACGACCCTTAATGTAGGCTACAGTGTTAACTCCATGTTAGAAATGACAAAGCAAGGCCCAGATGGAAGAATGACGTGGCCAGGACCAGGGAGCTGGGGACTGTCCTAACATGGTATTCTGACTCACGCCGAGCGACCCTGGAGTCCAGTTCGGGACAATATGAGCTGGAATTTACTAAGCCTCTGCTGGGAGCCCAGGCTGCACTGACACCATCTGTACTGCACAGATCCCTCTGAGCAAGCCATGTTTATTCCGTTTTATGGATGAAGGATGACTTGAGGTGTTGAGAACATTGCCCGTGTAAAGTACATACACCAAATCTGAAGTAAAATTAGATATTCTAGACTTCACAGGCTGCGTGGGAATCATGATTCTATCTGACCTCCCCTGTCCCAGACCCAGTGATGACCACGAGCCAAAGGAAATCTACCTTTTCATGACCCTTCATGAATCCTTAACAAATGTCCACTTAGCTACAGGATGCCATTCTATGGAGGCTTTAATAGTAAAAAATAGTAAAGGATCAGTGAAGAATTTAAATACGTTGGTTACAAAAGCAGTTAATTTAATGGAACTTATGTTTGTACTCTAAAGAACTATGCATAGCAGCTTGGAATTTAAGTTTATTTATGAAAAATTTCATTAACTACATCCCACATATTGAATCTCAATAGCTCTCTGGATTTTTTTCTCTTTAAAAATACACTTTGAATTTTTTTTTTTTTGGTACTGGGGATCAAACTCAGGACCTTGCTCTTGTGAGACAGGCGCAGTGCCACTGAGCCAAATCCCTCACCCCATTTTGAATTTTGATATTGATTTCAGATAAAAAAAATTTTAGATTTCTGGTTAAGGATGGCTGTTCACATTTATTAGCTATTAAAAATTTAGCACAGGCATATGGTTCAATATGGTGGATTGAGCATGTGCTGATATCTGCCACTGTGTCTTAAAACTCATAAGAAGAATAAAAATTGCCATAGAAATAAGCAATAGAATGAGGAAGTCAGTGGAGTGTGAAAGACTTTATTAACTCTAATGCGAGGGAAAAGAGTGGACAAGGGACTGAAGGCAAGGTAGAAGGATGGAGGAAGGCAGAGCTCAGAAAGTTCTGGGGAGGAGCACAAAGCAAAGGGAACTCACAAGTCCTGGGGTCATGGGACTTGGAACCTCCACGTTAGGAAATGTCCTTTCACCTGGGAAACAGAGGTGGGGAGGTAGAAAGCAGGGAAAGTGAAGGGATGGGCAGAGTGTGGATACTACTATGACAGGAAGCTGAGAGGTATTGTCTGTAGTCACACAATAAGAAATAAGTACGTTAGTTTTAAAACTTATTTATTTTCTCTTTCAAATTCTGAGATTTTCTGAGTTTTTCAACCTAAATTTGCTTACCAGAACAGGCATAAGAAATTTAACTTGGATTTTGTCTTCACCCTGGATTGCGGATATCTTTCTATAGTTATCACATTAAAATCACCAAGAAATTATTAAATCATATTATTGCTAGGTTTTTGGTTGCTGTAATTGTTTTCTTTTGTAAATAGTGCTATAAAATATCCTAATTTGTACAATATTCAATTGACCTATTATTTACTTATAACAATTTCGTGAAACTATAACTCTATGTCTAAGGTTATTTATATTTAAAAACCCGAATCTATTTCCAGATTGATCTCCAGAAATATTTATTGACTTATATCCCCAAGGGTAATGTGTGATAGCTCCTGTTTCTGATACCCTCATGATACCTACTATGTATTTGTCATTTTATTGTTGTTTAAATTAACATGTTCAAGTACTAGTAAAGTTGTACACATTTTTATGTTTAAAGCCTTTTTATTTTAGCTTTTTATTATACTTGCAGGTATTGATTTATATATAAAAAGTATTAAAAAATGATCTAAAGTACTTGATTATAAAGTACATGGTCTTTACCATTTAGGATTTTAACCTTGTACTATTTAAAATTTCTATGTAGGTAACTCCACACATTTTTATTCAGGGTATTTGAATAGAATAAGTAGGTTCATACTGAGCAAATTTCCTTACTCTAGATTTATAATCGTATAAACTTAAATATTATTATAGTACTATTCTTTTTACATTTAGTTATTGTGTTGATATTAGGTTTGATGTCAGAAGAAACAATATTTGCCAATCAACTTTTTCCCTAAATTGTTAGTTATATCAGCATTGCTTATATATTTTTTTCATAAGTTGAACTTCACATTTACATGTTTACCTGGCATCTGTTCTAATTTCTTGTGATCAGCATTCATTTGTACAATAGTGTCTTAATTCCTAGAATTATTTCTATGTCTGTTGGCCAAATATCCCTTTCTGCCATCTTTTTCATAGTTTGTCCCTGTTATTTCATAAGTTGACTTCTGAATAAAATTGAAAATTATTTAGCCCAGATTTACAAATGACTTAGTAGAGTTTTGATTAAAATTTCATACAATGTAAGAGCAAGTGATAAATTTACAGTATTTTTTCCTATCATCTGTCTTTTATTTTGTTCTTTAAATTATTTATATTTTGGGTTTCTCATATGAGAGAAACCATGCAATATTTAATCTTCTGTGTCTTATTTATTTCCCTTAGCATTTCAGACTGAAGATGCATCCATTTTCCTACAAATTTATCCTTTTTTGTATCTGTGCAGCATGCCATTGTGTATAAATGCAATTTCTTTATCCATTCATCTGTTGATGGACATATAGATCACTTCCAAGATTTAGCTGTCATAAATTCTGCTGCCATAAACATGGGTGCATGGATCACTGTAATATGATGTCTTTAACTCTTTCAGGAAGATACCTAGAAGGCATATAGGTGGGTCAATAGAATTTTTAGTTTTAGTTTTCTGAGGAATCTCCAATGTTATAATATTGATTTTTCTCATTCATCAAGAATATTAAGCTCTCTGCTCTATCATCTTCCCTTGTATCACTCAATAATAAACAATTTTCCCCATATAAGTCTTGCGTGTTTATCAGGTGTGTATGTATAAATGTGTATATCAGCACATATGTATATATGACTCATTGAAACAGTAGTCCATCTTTGAAACAGTAGTCCATTGTTTCCCACACTTTTCCTCCTTCCCAGGGGGAATGGCTTTCCAGCCATTTAGCTGGTCCTTTGGGTATTTACCTCCATAGATTAAATGCCTATAAACTATGAGGGCCAGTATCTGTGGTGGGGCACTTTGTACATGCACCATATTTCCGTGCCAGTCAGGGAACCTGGGACTACCCAAATAGCCATCTAGCAATAGACCTGGAGTATCTTTTTCTGGTTCCTTCAACTCCCTCCTTTGTTGTAGCCTTGGTTTCTTATAGCCCAAGACTTTCTTCTTCTTGTTTTAATCCTCACAGGACCACTTTTCATAGAGTGCCGAGGCCTGAACATTAATCCCATTTATCATCTCTTGTCTTTAATATTATTTAGATATATTTTATTTCTCTATGTTAAAATTAGAAAAACATACTTGTTTTATATGATTGACATTTATTTCTATATAAATTTTGTTACTTTTCACTTTTTCACATAACTCCCTCTTTTTGTCTGAAATCTTGTTCTTTGTGCTGAAAGAATATTTTTTAGAATACTTTTAAACCATGTCTACTTTTAAAGCATGTCTATTGACAATGAATTTTCCAAGTTTCTATTTTTTAGGAAGTGTCTTTATTTCACCTTTAGTTTTGAGGAATATTTTTATAGTATATGGAATTCTAGATTTCAGCACTTTAAAAGATGTCACAATTCTATTAATTGTCTTCCAGGGTTTCTACTGAGAAGTCAGCTGTAGCTCTTGCTCCACTGGAAGTTCCTATTGAGGGTTGCAGGTTTGTAATAGTGATTCTTTCCTTTGCTTCTCTGCAGTTTTACTATGATGGCTCAATTTTGGATTCATATTATATAATTCGATTTGCATTGTCTGCATTTCTAGAGTCTGTGGGTTGATATCTTTCAATACTTTGAAAAATGATCAACTGCCACCTTCAGATACATTTTTTTCTCCTTTTTGGGGCCTCCAATTCACACATATGTTAGACGTTTTGTTAGAATTGTCCCCAGAGAAGTCCAGTTTACTAATTTTCTTTTTTTAATTAATTTTATTGGTACATTTTAGCTATACAATATAATGACATTCATCATTGGAAATTTGTACCTTTACATAATCTCTTGGAAACAGCCCAAATGTCTATCAACTGGAAACTGGATAAAGAAAATGTGTGTTTTTTAAAAAATAAAATGGAGTACTACTCAGCCATAAAGAATGAGAAATTAGAGACATTTATAGCTGAATGGATGCACATTGAAGAGATACTCTTAAGTGAAATAAATAGGACGATGTGTAAATACTGAATAGTTTCTCTGGCATGAGAAATGGAAAATGTAAATAAAGATCAAAAGGCATAATAGTAATTTTCTTTTCTATTAAGTCTAGTGTGTGATTAAGGCAATTTACTGAGTTCTAAAGTCAAGTTATTGTTTAAGGTCTATAATTTTGATTATGTTTCTCCATATATTCTAATTATTGGATGAAAGTCTCTAAATCCTCATCTAAATTCTTGATTTAGAATGTATTACAAATTCTTCATCATAATAATCATGGTATTTGAAAGACTGAACTTGGTATCTTCACTATGTCTAGGTAATTCTAGAGTCTCTTTTATTTAGATGGTCCTGAACTCCAGATTTAAATTCTCATATATTTTAGTTTTATAAGAATGTGAAAAACTTTGCTGGAGTTTGCAGAAGCTTTCTGTTTAGCCTCTTAGCTTGTCACTTATGCTGTTTATGTGATTGAAAAATGAATTGAAATAGCATTTTTTGTTTGAAATAGTCTTTATCCTTTTGGTAAATGCTTTGAGATTTTTGTGTGTATCATTTTAATTGATTTGGTTATTCAAGTTTATCTTTGGAGACTATCAATCCCAGATGTGTGCATTTTATAATATTGTCTTACAAATGACAGACATTTTTCCTTTCTCTTTGTTCTCAAAGGTAAAATATTTTTTTTCTTGATTTATCAATGTAAAATGTTACTGGTTCATTGCATAAGAAGAGGAAAATCTTACATCCTATTTGGGTTCATTCCTCTCCTACTTTTCTATCTTTCAGATTCAGCCATCAATATTGAGACAGATAATATCTACATTGTGCTTTGTAATTTTCCTAAGGGTTAAATTTAAAAATTAAAAAAACTAATAAATAGATTTTCACATTAGAATTATGTAAATATTATTCACTATGGGAGTAAGTAACCATTGATCCAGTTATTAAGAAATATATCATTCTGGATCATTAAATCAATGCTGCCTGAAGTGATTCTTCTCATTATTAAGGTCACATTTTTCCCCAAAATTTCTGATAAGCTTTTCGTGTTCGAGTTTGCTAAATAAGTGAAACTTAGTCTTGTAAGGATTTTCCAGTTTTTGAGATTATATTATTTATAATTAAATTTATATGGTACAACTGCATGACCAGAAATGAGAATTGTAATAGTTGGGGGAATTTTTTCCTATTTTATTAATGTGCTTATGCATATATACATGTATATTAAGCAAGTATTTTTCTTTTCTTTGAACATACTATTGACTTATTTAACATCAGTCCTTAAGTACTGTTAAATCTACATCATAATGTTTAAGTTATGGAATGTTAGAACTGTAAGTATCACCAAAAGGAAAACCTTGCCTCCTTTCTGGTGAAGGAATTAGGGCATTTTCATCTGTATGCAAGCTAGTTATATTATTCTAGGCATAATTATGAATTTGCTGTTTTTTTTTTTTATGAGGTATGGTTTAAGGAGACATGCTTGGTTATCTAGTTGAAGAGGGTGGACTGGGATTGGTAACTGTGATACATCAACTTGACTTGAGTAAGAACTGCCTGGCAGATTAGCAAAGTTCTGGATGTGTCTGTGATGATTAACATGTAGTACCCCAGTAGTAGGAATGATCTACCTGGATATGGGTGGTAGCAACCACTAGGGTTGTAGCCTGGGTAGAATGAAAAAGAAAAGAAAAGGAAGTCTTCCTTTTTTCTTCAGAGGGGCTTTGGTCTTTGCCATGCCTTTGGGCACTGATCTCCAGTGGAGACTCTTCAGCCTTTCCCACAGACTCACATTGGTGGTGACTACAGAAAGCTTCAAAGTCTTCCACCTTTCATTACTCCTGGATCTTCCAGCCTTCTAGCATGGAAACAGCCTTTCTGGATTCTTCTGCCTCTCATTCTGTAGATGGCTAATTCTGGTCCTGTAAGCCTACCTAATAAATCACTTATATAATTATACATATACTTTATATTGATTCTGTTCCTTCAGTGAACCCTAACTCATGCAGATTTTGGTAGCAAAAGTGGGGTCATTGCTGTGAATATGTGATCTATGTGGTTTAGAAGCCTTTACAAGTGGTTTGTGCAAGGAGTTTGAAAATAGTGGCTGCAAGAGCCATAGAATCCTGTAGGCTTAGCTTACTAGGAGCTTCTGGCCAGAGCTCAGAAGACCAGAATAAAATACAGACCCTAAAGACCAGGCTCAGGAGGTTTATTTGAGAACAAGGACTCCATTGACAATTGAACTCAAGATCATGTGTGTTATGCTCTGGCAGAAAATTTTTCTTCGTTTTACTCATGTCTTGAGACTTTGTGGGAGACTGAAACTAAGGGTAGCAGATGAATTAATTTGGTAGAGGAAATTTCAAGGCAGCCTAACATTGAAGCTCTGTTACGAGTACTTTTGTGGGCTTTAGTCAGCTCTACATTGAGAATCAAGAGCAAATGGCACACCTGAGTGATTTAAAAATTTTTGAGTATCATCAGAAAGCAAGCACAGCAAAATTGGGGACCTAAAACATTTTGGCCCAGGACAACTTGGTTGCTGGAAAGATTGGAATTAAAAAGAAGCCAAGTATTTTGAATTTGTGACAATAAGAAGGATGCCTTGAGAGCATCCTGAGAATCAGCCAGACCCTGCCTTTCACAGACTCAAGGTCCAAAAGTGGACTTTGCCTTGAAAAGGCAGCCTCCAGGGCACCATACTTTTCCAGGATGTATTTCACAGAGCTCAGCTATCCATGCACTTGGAGGCCTCTGCAGCCATGATCTAATGTGGCCTAGCTACTGTTCAAGCTGGAAGCAGACCTTGACATCATTCACATGTTGCTGCTTTTAAGGTGTGTAGAATTCAAGAATTGTGAGGTCAGGGAGCCTTACACCTAGATTTCAGAAGGAGTTCTGGGAGGCCAGGCAATGTGTCCCTGAGCAGGCAGTGAATGAAATTGTGAGACGGAAGCTGGAAGTGAAGTAGACATCCTGGGCAATTGAAGAAGCCAGGAACATGGAGCATTTGAGAAAGCCACAGAGAGTGAGCAAAACCACCCAATAGAGAAGCCATGAGGGCTATAACCTGAAATGCCATAGAGACACGAGTACCTAAGCCATTTGGAGTTCACATCTTTGCTCAGGGTGCTTGCATAGAGCAACAAGATTTTATGTTTGTTCTTCTGGGTTTCAGTCTGGTGTTGATCCCATTTCTTTCTATCCTCCTATTTCTCCATTTTGTAATGTGAATGTTTACCCTGTGACATTATATGTTTGCAGTGTTTAACTTTCTTTTGGGGCCAGGGGTTAAATATTATGGCTTAGATCTCAAATGTCTCCCAAAGACTTCATGCACTCATAGGTGGGGCTTTTGGAAGGTGATTGAATAATGGGTATAAAACAACTGACTTACTCTTAGGAGGTCAGTTTTGGTTGTAAGGGGTGAGTCACTGAGGGTGTGATTTGTAAATTTATATCTCTCTTCCTGCTCCTCACTTCTCTCTGCTTCCTGCTGCCATGTAAGCAACTTTCTTCCTTGGCAGGCTCTTCCCCCACACCCTAAATATGGACTGAAACTTCTGAACTGTGAGCCAAACTCAACCTCTCCTTCTTTATGTTGTGGGCATCAGGTATTGTATCCTAGCAATGAGGAAAGTGACTAAGACAGATTTATTTGCATTTATGTTTATTTATGTGTTTGTTCTTATTTATACTACCTAGAGCTATTACTTTGTGCATTTCATTTTGGGCTTTTTAAAAAAATCAAAATGCTAGCTAGGTGCAATGGTTCATGTGTGTAATATCAGCACCTAGGGAGGCTGAGCTAGGAGAGTTGTAAACAGGTTCCAGGCCATCCCAGGCAGCATAGCAAAACCCCATCTCAGCAAACACCAGCAAAATCAAAATAAGCCTAAATGACCAGTGCCCTGGGAAAAACTGGGGAAAGGCTCTGGTAGAAGCTCCCATCATGTCCTTGTGACCAGCATCTGGTCAACCTCTAAGTGTAAAGCAAGCCTGCATTTCTAATAATCTACTTGGACCTCCATGGGATCTGCTTCTGAAACACTGCCTGACTAGTACCCTTGCTGATATACCTTTTAAACCTAATCATTGCTTTCTATCCAGTGGTTCCTGCCATCTTTTCAGAGCCGCACTTTTTAATTTCCTTTTTGTGCCAGTTAGATTGTGTGGCCCATCATTATATTCACTCTTTTAAAATGACTTCAACCTTCTTATCCCTCTTCTTTCACTGGACTTACTTGCACTGTGTTGAGCCCAAATATACTCTGTAACCATGTTGGATCCCTTGCAGCCAAAAGCTGCTTCAGAAAATTCACAGAACTCTTTTGATTTGTTGTACTGTAATATACAAACATAAAATTTAAAGGGATATTCTACCATGCCCCAAAACCTACCAAATTGTCTTTAACACAAATGACTGGCAAGCCCATTTTACCATGATATATCAATTTTTATGTTGAGAAATTTTCACCAATTCTGCTTTCTATTAATTCAATTATTTTCATGTGACTTTTACTACTTACTGATTCTAATATTATTTCCATTACATTTCATGTGACTTTTTATTCAGTGTGTTGTCTTTCCAATATATCTTTTATTTTTAATTTACTTGATAATATAAAGGAGTTGTCGGGCCGGGGATTTAGCTCAGTGGTTTCACTGCCTGCTGCGCAAGCCCGAGGACTGGAGTTCGATCCCCGGTACCGGAAAAAAACAAAAACAAAAACAAAGGAGTTGTTTAAAGGTCTACTATCTAGAATCTATAAAGATCTTAAAAAGATCAGACCTCCCCAATTTAAAGACCCAATCCAAAAAATGGGCACCTGAAATGAACAGACATTTCTCAGACAAAGAAGTAGAAATAGCAAATAAACATATGAGAAAATGTTTAACATCACTGGTCATTCGAGAGATGCAAATGAAAACAACACAGATTCTACCTTACCCCAGAAAGAATAGTTGCTATCATGAAATCAACCAATAACAAATAACAAATGCTGGCGGGGCTGTGGGAAAAGAGGAACCCTGCTCCACTGCTGGTGGGAGTGTAGACTGGAGCAACCACTGTGGAAATCAGTATGGAGATACCTCAAAGAACTAGGACTGGAAGTTCCATTTGACCCAGCTATTCCACTGCTGGGGATCTTCCCCAAAGAATTAAAAGAATCATACCACAGCGATATATGTGCACGCATGTTAATAGCAGCACAATTTATGATAGCTAAACTTGGAAACAACCCAATTGCCCATCAACTGGAGACTGGATAAAGAAAATGTGGGTTTTTTTAAAATATAAAATGGTGTATTACTCAGCCATAAAGAATGAGAAACTAGAGACATTTATAGCTAAGTGGATGCACATTGAGGCCATACTCTTAAGTGAAATAAATAGGACACATATGTGTAAATACAGAATAGTTTCTCTGGTGTGAGAAACTGAAAGTGTAAATAAGGACTAAAAGGAAAGAGGAAGAAAAGGTGCAAAGGGGAAGAGGAAGTCAGAGGGGTAGGGGAAAAGAAAGAAAGGAATGGAATTAATAGGAGAAAAAGAAAAAATGGAAACAAAGTCTTCGTAAATAGGGAGGGGTGGAGGGGTTGAAGGGAGGGCAAGGGAATGGGGAAAAAATAAGAACCAAGATGGATTATGTAAAGGTGTAAATTTCCAATGATGAATGTCATTACATTGTATACCTTAAATGCACCAATAAAATTAAAAAATAATAAAGGAGCTGTCTAAAATGTTATTTATAGAGAGAAATCTTCAAATACATAGATTTCATTTTTATTTTGTTTGCTTTTTTGTTTCTGGCTTAGTTATTGTTTTGTTTTCTTTAATATTTAAAAAATTTAAATATCAGTCTGTGTGGAGTCTTTTTATTTAATTATAGGGAAATTTTATCTAAGCTTGTAAATTTGCCCCAAATTGGTAAGGGACTTTTCTTGTACCATTTGCTTGCTTCTCTGCACTATTTAGCATGTCTCAGAGCTGAAAACTGATTGAGCAAGGCTCTACCACTGCAAGTGGCCAAGCAGCTTGTGCGTTGCACCAGGGAGTCCAACTCAGAGCGCTTGGGGATTAGAAGTGCAGTCTGTGTGCTCCCCAGCAAGCCCATGCCTGGTATTCCTAGAGGAAGGGGCTCCTTTTCCCTCTTACAAAGACAGTCTATTTACTGGGTGAGTGACTGCAGAGCAGGCCGCCTCCTGGAAAAGAAAAGTAATCAGAGAAAATCTCCTCTGTGATCCCACAAACATCAGCCTCTGACTGTGTGTCCCTTTCCACATCTTTGCCTTCTGTCTGAGCTACTCCTGCTCCTAAGGACAGTTCTTTCAAAACAATCCAACCATTTCCTCCTCTGTAGGCATCATACATTGCCTCTGTTCTACTAGAAAAACCTAACAGCATACAAACATATAATTTCTTCCCTCTGAACAAGTGGCTTTCTTTTCTCTATGTGCTGCTCCACCTATAACCCCATTTCTCTGTTCCACAGTCAAAGCAAACTCCTCAGCAGGGCAGAGCAGTGTTAGCTCATACATCAGTGTAGAGGATCCCTCACGTTCTGTAGACCTCTTCTCCCATTCACTTTCTCGTTGAGGACATCTCTGACTGCCATCTTTAAAAACCTCTTTTAAAACCATGTCCTCCAACCATTATTTCAGCCATATCAAAAGGTTGCCTTGGCATAGAAATAAATCCATAGATGATGTAATGAAGCTTAACTTCTTGGACCCTTCTCTCACTGGCACAGACCAATGAGAATGTTGGGTGTTGCTGAGAGTTGTGGAGTGCTGTACTTGGGCGAGCAAAAAGGCACCCCCAAGAATCACTTCTATGAAGAGATTTCTGGTGTAGTGCCCACAGAGAGCTCCAAAGAAAAGAGATGTGAATCTCCAAGAACTTTTAAGGTGATTTAAAAATAAACACATACAGTTCCCCTAACTTTACTTAAATGAATAATTGTATTCATTTAAAATCCCTCTCAAAAGGTTACATATTGAACTCCACAACACCTATTTTAGTATCAGTACATAGTGATCAAATAATTTTGTTAAACTTAGGACTAAACAAAGTAAAACAGGTTTCCTTGATATTTTTAATATGCTTACCATGCAATTCTGCAAATATTTCAGAATAGCTTGTGGGGGGCATACAGTATTTCTCAGATGGACATATCCACGCTGGCATAGAGCCTCTTAACAGCCAACATTTTGCTCACCAATTTTAGAAAGGACTATTCCACACCTGGTCCACCTTCTCTGCTTCCTCTCCCACTCTACTGAATAGGATGAGGAATTCTTTTCCTGTTCTTAGCAGCTTTGGTGTGCACCATTAGTGGCTGGAATGTCACTTCATAGTGAATTTTATATTCTTTGGAAATATGAAGTAGATTCTCTCTGAGAGTGATGGAACACCCCATGTTTAGCATGACTTTAGGTTACATAAGAAAAGAAATAATTACCTCGCATATAATCTAACCTGCTTATTACAGTTACCATCTTGGCCCATATTAGAGGCCATTGATGAACATTGGAGTTGCTTTCTTGAGAAGGAGAGTTCCTGTGCCATGATAATATTTTCAGATTTAATCTGACTTTTGACTTTCCAAATTTCACTGGCCAACTGGGAATTGACAGTAACCTGTGTTTTATCTAAAGGGCATGTCAATGTAATTGGCAGCTCCACAATATTTAAAACTAGTTTCATAAGTTATAAGTTGCTTAATGTACAACAGAACCATGCCTTTTAATAATAGAATTAAACTAGATAAGTAGCAGAAAATAAACAGTTCAAAATTTGTTAGAAAAATTATCTCAAAACAAAGTAAAATTGTACTAATCCAAACCAGGTGGCATTTTAAGCAGTTCTTCCCATGGGAAGCTGAGTAATGTGTGTGTGTGTGAGTATGTGTGTGTGTGAGTGTGTGTGTGTGTGTGTGCGTGAATTGCATCTATCTTTGAATTTGGCTTGCTCCTAGTGTACCATCTATTTTTTCCTCTAACTTTTCATGTGAATTCTGTCATATTTACAGCATCTGCATTCACAAGATTACTCACTTCCCTGGCTCAGATTTCATGGCATTTCACAACTGTAATTATACTTTTCAAGTGCTGTACCAATCTTCGGTAACAAATTCACTAGCAAGGTTATTAGCTTTCAAAAATTCTGAAAAGCTCATAAAAGTTTCATTCGTGGAGATGGGCTGTACTTAATTTTGATGGCAGTTATTTTGTTCATAACCACACCAAAAAGATGAATATCATTAAACTGTATTACAATTGACAAATGTAAATATAATGCACTAAATTCTATCATCAAATTTGTAGAAGTGGTCTTAGATATAAGTTACTTGGAGTTTTAAGAGGATAGGTGATAAAAATGAATTTTTTAAACTGGATATTGTTCCAGATTCATAGGTAAGGTGAAAATATATCTTGGTTTTACCAACACAGCCCTGTTTTATGTGTGCTGCTTTAGTTTAATTATTAATGGCATTATAGTTTGCTCTCAAATATGTCCTGGTATAGATGTGAAATTACACAGCCATTTGATTCATACATCATCTTTTAGGAGTCCATTAAATCTAGAATGATTTGACATAAGTCATTAAGTTCTTTCTTTCTTCCATCCGTCCCTTAAAGGATTAGGTGGGTTTGTCATAAGTTTTCTTTTTATGTATATATAATAATATATACAAATTAATTTTAGACTACATAAGTGTGCATGTCCTTAAGATATATTAAGTTTTATAAAGCTACTAAACAGATGACTGCGTGTGGTTTTAACATACTGTCTCGCTTTCACACATCGGATGGCTTTTTATACGTACTGTATCTTGACTATTCCACTTCCATGGATTTCAGGACAGCTGTATCGATAAATTAAAGTTCTTGTTCATTAAATCAAGAAAAACCTTTATGTTTAGTTCCTGCAGTAATATCTAAGAAAGGTATAGTTATTAACCAAATACATTGAAATTTAGATCACAAGATCACTTTTTTGTTCCCCTAAATTGACCTAATGATGTCTCAGCGCTAACAGAAATAGAATGATGAAGATTGGTAAGTAGTTTATTGTTTATAGTTACTACAAAGTCATTTCTTTAATTCATATAAATAGAATTTTTAGGAGTATATGTCATATTTAAATTTTTTTCCTATCTTTTGTTTTTGAAACATATAGAGTATAAGACATAATATTTAAGTGATTCATATTTCTGTCAGCCACATAACTAATGCCTAGTAGTATTTAAGCTTCTAACCCTCCCATATAATTTCATATATACATATATGAAATATATAAGTACATATGTATGTATATATACATATATGATCCATTCATTTTATATTGCTATATAATAAAATACTTCCAACAGTTCCCACCTTAAAACAACAAACTATTGGCATTTCCATTTCTGTGGGTCAGGAATTCCAGAGCAGCCCCGGGCGGGGGTCTGGCTCAAGATCTCTCAGAGGTTATGGTCGAGCCCGAGTTCATGCTCTTCTGAAGCTTGGGCAGAGCTGTAAGACTATCTCCTTCCAGGTAGCTTATGTGCACGGCCGCATGCAGGGGCCTCGTGTTCTTGCTAGTTACTGGCGATAGGGCTTTGTTCCTTGCCATGTATGCCCCCATAGGGCTGCTTGGGTATCTTCATGGAATCTAAGTGGGCTTTCCTCAGAGGGAGTGATCTAAGAGACCCAGGAGGGAGCTGCAGTGCTTTTGGTTGCATAGTGTCAAAAGTCGCACACCCTCCCTGCTGTCACGTTCCCTTCAGTAGAAGCAAGTCAGTAAGTTCAGCCTACACTCGGGCAGGGAGGCAATAGTCTCTGCCTCTTGAATGGAAGAGCCCCAAAGCATTTGTGGACATATTTTAAAATCCCAACAGATGGCTAAAAGCTAGAGATCTAGACGCATAAAGTGGAAACACTGAGAATTACAAAATGTTGCTGAGAGACAGTAAAGAAGACCTAAACTAATAGAAAAGCATATTCAGATATTGGTGACTCAATACTATTCAGATATTAATTCACTAAAGTTTGCTCCATGTACTCAATGTTTTCATAAAAACTCCACAGTCTTTCTTATGGAATCAACAAGATGACTCCTAAATTCATATGGAAATACAAAGGGCCTAGAACAGCAAGGTAATATTAAAGAAAAAGAACAAAATTAGAGAATATATACCAACAGACTCGAGATTTACTATGAAGTTATTAAGACAAACCTTTTTTAGCATAAAATAGATTAACAATATATATTTACTTGATTTTCAGCAAAAATGCCAAGCAATTTAAAGGATAAATTGCTAAAGTGAAAACAATGGATAAACAAGTTGTGATATACTCCTACTCAGAAATATTACTCTGTAATAAAAGGGATGGAATTCTGATACTGCAAAAGGAACAAATCTGGGAACATTTCTTTGAGCAAAAGAAGCTACATAAATGAATATATATGTATGTTGACATTTATATAAAATTCAGGGCAGACAAAACTAATCTCTAGGAATAGAAACCAGAACAGTGGTTACTGTTAGGAGTAGCATGGATAGAGAAAGAGTTTGAGGAAATTTTCTGAATTGATGAAAATGAGATAGGATAGAAGAAATAGAAGCTAGATGGAAAGGAGACAAGGAAATCAAGATTTAAGTTGTGCTTTTAAGAGAAACTTCAGCTTCAAGACATTTTCTCCTCTAGGAAACTCACTCAAAAAAAAAAAAAATCCTAAGGGTCCTTTTACAGTAAGCCTGTAAATCAGGAGTCATAACCTGTCCTTTTCATCTATAAATTGTGCTTCTCCATCTGAAGGAAGCAGGAAAATTGGTGGGCAACATATCTGAAATTCCAGCACTTGTAGATGGTTTGCACTGTAACTGGCAACAGTGAGAAAACACATCCTAGACCACCCATCATGAAGACACCACATAAATGTACCGACTCTGGCTTGTAAGCTGTCTTCCTTTCTCTGAGTACCCACACTCCACTGCGGGGTGCATCCTAAATATCTCTAGTCAACACTTCTTATGTCTCTTTTACTGACGGATCCTGAAAATTGAGTCAGCGAACCTGCAAACTTATTCCACGGAAAGGGACATCAATCTTTATTTCAGCCTGGACCTAGACCCAGCCCAGTGACATCTTCAGTATCTTGGTGACCACAAAGGGATCTAAAAAGAGGCATGTGACTGTGGAGACCTTAACTTTGGTAAGCTGAACCAAAGATCTTTTCACTTTTTTCTTTCTGCTCTCCCCATCTCAAAACCTTTAACCTTTTCTCTGATATTAGTTATCAGACAGAGGCAGAGAACTGCAGACCAGGGGAGGCTAGGGCAAGGTGGGGGAGCAGGTGGCCTCGACCTCCTTGACATTTGATTTGTGGTTGTTAGGCAACACCTCCAGACTCTCCAAATCCTCTGGGAGCTCCTTGTGTGAGCTGCCTCACCTGACTTCTATAACTCAGATTTCTGGGTGAGGAGCCCGGATGCCTGGGCTGGTCAGTGACAGGAAACAGAGCACAGCTGTCCCTCTGCACCATCCTGGGTCTAAAACAAACAGGCATGGCCCTGGCCTGCACCTGAGGCTGGGACAGCTTGGGCACTGCACTGCTGCGTGCACTGGGAGCTGACAAGGGGGCAGCCCTGGCCGCTGACCTCGGGGAGGATCCTGGCTTTGTCTCTTTTTGTTTTCTTTCTCTGTCTCCCCAGAAGTCCACAAGAGAGATTCTAACTCCATATAGTGTCCCCTCAATGTCCCCAAAAAGTTACCTACAGATTATATATTTTTTCCATATTATTTACTTTTTATTGAATTTGTTAATGTTACAGAGTTCTTGAACTGCCAAACCATGCCTGAGAATCCAAAGAAAGAAATGGTATGATAGACTGCCTCATCCACCCATCATACAGTATATTAAAACTTGATTCATGTGCATTTTTGTAATTTCACAATCTTAAAAAATTATAACAAGGGGTGGAATTTAAATCTGCTGTAGGTCTTCAGATTTCCAGTACAGTGTGCCATTAAATAAAACCTCATATTCATCTCACTCCACCTCTCAATAATATAACCCCCAACAAAATTTTGTAGGATAATCCATACTTTTCAAGGAAAATATGTGACTCAAAGTCCAAGAGATTACCTGTTTTTGGTTCCCAAATGAAGTCTTCAGCTCAATCAAGAATCTCTTATTTTTCACTTAATCATCCAAACTGCCCTGGCTGGCTCAGCTACTCACCCAAATACACCAGAAGGCAGGCATCATACCTGCCACCTCAAATAACGTCCACATTACTGCCCACAGTGGCCAGTAGGGGCTGTCAGGAGGCACTGTATGTGGCCCTCCTAGGAGTCGGATTCCTGCACCCGCATGTTCATCAAGACTGAAGTCCCATAAGAAAATGCCCCCAACACCAGGATAGTTTTACTTACCCACTTGCTTTACTCTTGCAACTCCTGCATTTGGCAAAGGGATTTATTATAGAGAAACCCAGACTCTGCACCAAGTGATCAGTACCACTATGAAATACTTCTACTGAACCAAACATACCAGACTAGGGAAAAACTGCTAGACTATCTCATTAGATGGAAAAAAGTTCAGTAATCCAGGGAAGCTTCCACAAGTCCCTTGTAAGAACTACCATAAGGCCTTCCTGAGGGTATTATTATTATTATTATTATTATTATTATTATTATTTTGTACCAGGGACCGAACTTGGGACCTTGTGCTTGCGAGGCAGGCAGTGGAACCACTAAGCTAAATCCCTGGCCCCCAGATTATATTTTATACGCTTGGGAACAATTTAGGATAAAAGATTTTAAAAGTTAATTTTTCTCCAAAGGTAAATTACAGAGTAAAAAGGCATAGCCTCAAAGCTGTTCTCTCTTTCCCCCTTCTGATTCTTATTGTTTAGAAGTCTATAATGTTAATGAAGAAAAAGGGTACTCAGAGTAGCTTATGGTATTAAAGAAAATGCTGCTAAGACTTACATAAGAAGCTAATTGATAACCCCTAGAAAATCTAACTGATTAGTCTATTTATAGTTCTAAGCCTACAACTATGAAAAAGATTATTATAATTCAACATGGCCAATACACCTAACAGTGCACTTTAATGTCATATAGTCCTTTATGTGTTATGTATGTTGTTCATTTGGCTATTAGTATATTTTAATAATTGGTTAAAATAACCTGCAGGTCCTTCATTTGAAAAGATTTTTTTAAGCTCAACAATTTCTTTTTCCTCCTTTATAGACTTCTGGCTCTGTTAGGACTTTCCCAACAAAAAAATCAATTGTACAGGTTTCTGGGGATAACCAAACTGAAAATATTACAAGATGAGTGCTAATAGGCTTGAGGCCTGCAGAGGATTTGCTAATAAAAGCCTTAAAAACATAAAGGTTATATGAGATTTAGTTAATATGTGTTTTGGTATGTATTATACTCAGAGTTCTACATAAATTGGCTTCTACATAAGTGGACACTCAAAATATAGCCCAAATATTTTTGTTCACGTGCCTTAACAGTGTTATGTTAGCTAGATATGGCTAAACATTATACAATTGAGGTGGTGTCATTATAAGGATTAAAGATTGGAAAAAAAAAGATTGGACATTAATAAACTATCAGGTACATCCATGAATAAGTACATTCTGCTTAAAAAGGCACTTTGTTAAAAGAAGTAACAAATTTAGGCGAAAGTTTCCTTATGTCATTTAATATTTTAACATTAGATAATGGTAACTAATTAAAAGGTTATATACTAAAATGGAAATTTCAAAATATTTTATAGGTAATAATGTCATCATAATATTTAAGCTAAGGTGATATATTTGTTCTTGGTATTAAAATTTCCTCATAAAACTTTATAACTGTTATCTGTTAATATTCTATAGGAATTTGATTTCTAAAATAATCATGATTGATAAAAGAAATAACAGTTCTCTAGCCATGCTTTATATTTCAAAGTGCTCAATATTCAGATAAGATTATAATAGTTAAACCTACTGCTCCTACTTCAGTACCAGTGTAACTGACCTCTGGGGTGTTCAACAACTAAGACTCGGAAACTAAAGCTAAAGAAGGTAACCAGGTGAAGAGGAGAGGAATATATTGGCTTTGGCCCTCCAGGGTCAACAGGAACCCTGGACACAAAGGAACCTCTATAAAGGATCCTGCACTCCACTGAGTTACCCAGCCTCCCAAGCTGGGAGCCTGATGGACCCTGGTGGACAGGACTCCCCAGTGTGATTATGTGCAAAGCAGGGTCACCAAAGAGGAGGCTGTTCCTCTGCTTCCAAGGGAAGCCATGTGGTCGAGAAAAGGCTGTGACCCATCCTCATGGATGACACAAATAGTAGAGGAAAAGCTAAAGGAGCTCAGAGCTCTGCCACAGCCCCCAAAATAATGCCTGAGGAGCTTGAAGTGAACTGAAAAAAATATATAATATATAAGTAATATATATTACTTATATATTATATATATGTCAGAGATATTTATATGAGAGAAAGAGAAAGAGAAAATTTTTTTAAGACAGATCTCCTTTGACTTAGTCTTAATACCCAACAGGGAACTATAACCCAAATTATATATAAAACAATAGTAATATGAAGTTAAAAGCTAACCTAACTATAAAAAGGGGCTCCACATACTGCATCAGCCCCTGCTGACAGTCTCCAGCTGCACCTATAACTTACAGCCATAAAAAGTTTTGATCAGCCATAAAATGTTTAACAACATTTCATTTGTTTTTGTTAACCCTTATACCATGCTCCAGTGGGAGGACAAATGTTTTCCTTGACTGGGCCCAGGAGTATTCCAGAAATATTAACAAAGATGCGTGCTGGGTTTGTGGACAATTGCCCACTTCCAGTGCATCTAGGGTATCATGATGGGAACCTCCTCTATAAGGAAATGATTGGATAAAGCTTCCAATTTTTATAAAACAGCTACAAAGTGGAGTGACTTTCAAAGCTTGCTACTAGGTCTAACGTCTGTCAATAAATGAGACTTCCCATCAAGAGTCATAAGAATCATTTTTCTCTAACCACAGGTTATACTCAGATGTGAAAATATACAGATCCTGATCTACCCCAGACTCTTAAAATTCCCATGATGAAAGATAACCATCAGTTCTTATTGTCAGGCCTGGGATGAACATATCTGCCATCTACTATGGGGTAACTCAGCCAACTAACATTTCTTTGTTAGGAACTCAAAAAACTACACTTATGATAAATAGAGCCATGCCACACAAACTATGGGATAGATTCCTACCCAGGGGTGTAAACATACTATTGTGTTAAGAGATGCTGACTTTTTGCTACTGGCTGGAGAGAAGTGCTGGAATAAGATGGCCAGCCCCAAATGGTACCTGGAGACTCTGTGGAACAAACCTATGGCTTTGGTTGCTTCCAGAGTGGATAGGAAGGTGTTGGGTCAATGAGCACTGGGTTAGAACCATAAATCAACCAGCGAACTTCCCAGTCTTGTGGACCTGATGGACCAGATGAGTTGTTCACTGATACGATCATTTAGCCACTATCTTTATTCCCCAATTCCTATTTGGGGAATAAAGATGTAATCAGGCACACTGAATCTCTTACTATTGCTACATAAAACTCTAGATAACACTGCAGAGAGTATTTCACTACTAAATTCAGAACTAAAAATGATGAAAACAGCTATTTGACAAAACCAAATGGCTCCAGATGTTCTAATAGCAGCACAAAGTGAAACATGTGCCATCATCAATGCAGAATGTGTGTATATTCCTGAAAACTCTGCAAATATTTCCTCTTCATTATATGATCTGTCTTCACAAATCAACACAATGTCAGCCTGCTGCCACAAACCTTAATGACTGGCTAGCATTCTGGTTCCCTGGAATAACTAGGTGGGAGAAAGTTTTCATTTTTCTGGCTAGGATACTGTGCATTAGAATCCTTTTATGTTGCATGATACACTGTTTCTGTGGGCTAATGTCTCCTATGCCCTTACTATCTTTTTCAGACTGTTGAAAATGTTTCTTCAAAAGATGGAACCCAATATTCCTTTGTCTCCTTTAAATTGGTTCCTGAGGAGACTTTCAGTTCCTGGCTAGTCAGGATCAGCACCTCTCCTCATCTTAAAGCAGTTACAGGAAGTTAGACCATCGTGCCTCCTGCAACCCCTTAAGAATAAGGAACCAAACCTCAGTGGGGCAGAGAATGAGGTAGGATAGAAAAGATAAAATGTAGGAGTAGGGGAAAGGAAATAAGGTAATGGAATCAATATAAGAAAATAAAAAAATGGAAAAAAAGTCTTTGTAAATAGGGAGGGATGGAGGTGTTGAAGGGAAACCACCAGAATGGGGAAAAAATAAGAACCAAGAGAGATTATGTAAAAGTACAAATTTCCAATGATTAATGTAACTGTATTATATGCCTAAAATGTACCAATAAAAATAATAAAAAAGTAGGTACTAAAGAGACAAGGAAATTGGGGTTTTAGAATTGTACTAATAAGAGAAACTGCAGCTTCAAGATTCAAAAGTTAATCAGCCTTTTTTTCCCTTCCAAAAAACTCACTAAAAAAAAAAATCCCAAAGGTCCGGTTACAGTGATCCTGTAGATCAGGGCTCTTTACCTTCCCTTTGCACCTGTAAGTTGTGCTTCCCCCATCTTCAGGAAGCAGCGACATTGGTGGGCCGCAGACCTCAACTTCAAACCCATGTAGCTGGCTTGTGTTGCAACCTGCAGCTGGTGATGATACACATCCCAGATCTCCCATCTTGAAGATATAGCTTAGATATACCCAACTCCAGCTCATAATGGGTCTCACTTTCTCTGAGCACCCACACTTCACTCTTGGGTGTACCCCCAAAATCTCTAAGAAACCCTTTTTGTGCCTCTTGCTCACGCATCCTAAAAATTATTTTTTGGTGACAGGTGTCAGCAAATCTGCAAACTTATTTTACAGAAAGGGTAGGACAAGTTCTTTATATGGCATTGGGAATCTCATAGACCAAGTCTGGTGACAGAAATGTCTAGTACCATGGTTTGCATGGTGTTCACATGAGTGTGTGCGTAAATAACATGTATGCTGAGTTATACACATAATTGTAGTAAATTTTTATGTATGTAAGTTATCCTTCAACACACATACACACACACACACACACACACACACACACACACACACACACCAGAAAACAAAACAAAGCAAAAAATCTAAAATACAAAAAACACAAATCTTATAATTTCTACTGGGCACCAAAATACAATAGAATCTGTGCACAAAAAAGGCCAGATCAAAGTACGTAATTTATAAAACAAAGCAAAAAACCAGAAAATGTTCAAAACCTGTTTCACAACCTTTGGAATTCTCAGATAAATCAAGGCAAACTAAGTTCTGTACTGGAAAAGAAACGATACACTCTTTGCTTGGTGGACCAAAGGATATGGGAATATCCACTTGGAATCAAATCTAGATTATGTAGGAAAAAGCACTAGCTTCCATGTTTTAATTCCCTCCTGGAATAGCAAGAAGACCACAAAGTGAGTCGAGTGTATGCAGGGGAGAAGAAGAGCAAGGGGCCTGAGATGGAGGCAGTGGGCCGCTGACCATAGTATTGCTGTTATGGAAACCTGAAAAGAGTGTCAATGGAAATGACTACCAAAGAAAGAGCCAGATTCCAACACAGCCTGTGTGACAGTAAACCATTTGGGCCATGTTTTTATATCTCCTCTACATTCTTTAACCACATAACAGTTTACCCCTAGTGTCACTGGGGCAGCATGCTTAGTGTCACTTAGGGAGGTGTCATTTCAACTAGCTGATTCTTGTATTAAATAAATTTGATAACATTGTCATTTTTATATTTCCTATTATATTATCTTTTAAATATTAATGAAAAAATATGCATTCTGGACTTAAATACTTGAACTAGTAAGAGTGTAATGGGTTGCTGGGGATTTAGCTCAGTGGTTCTTCTGCCTGCCTTGCAAGCACAAGGTCCCGAGTTCGATTCCTGATACAAAAAAAAAAGAGTGCAATGGGTAACCTGTGAGCAGCAGGATGTTCAGAAGAAAAGGACACTGAAGGAAGAAGATGTTCCCATTCTCTTTACAGCATGAGGAAAACATTCACAGGCTTTGTCTGAGAACAGAGCTTTAGTTTTCTTTTCTTTTCCCTTAAATTCTTTTATTGGTACACTTTAGGTATACAATATGTTTACATTTATCAATGGGTGCTTGTACCTGTACATGATGTATCTTGGTTCTTATTTTTTCCCCATTACCTGTGTGCCCTTTACCCCCTCCACCCTTCCTTATTTACATAAACTTAATTTCCATTTTTTTCTTTTCTCATAATTTTTCCTTTCCCATTCCCCTCCCATCACCCCTACACCTTTGGACTTTTCTTCCTATTTCAAATTATCAATTATTCATTTTAATCATTTTAACCCTTATTTACACTTTCAGTTTCTCATACTAGAGAAACTATTTGGTATTTACATGTGTCCTATTTATTTCACTTAAGAGTATGGCCTTGATATGCATCCATTTAGCAATAAATGACTCTAGTTTCTCATTCTTTATGGCTGAGTAGTACTCCATTTTATAAAAAAACCCACATCTTCTTTATCCAGTTTCCAGTTGATGGGCATTTGGGCTGTTTCCAAACTTCAGCTATTACAAACTGTGCCGCTATAGACATGGGTGCACATATATCACTGTGGTATGATTCTTTTAATTCTTTGGGGAAGATACCCAGCAGAGGAATAGCTGGGTCAAATGGGACCTCTAGTCCTAGTTCTTTGAGGTATCTCCATATTGATTTCCACAGTGGTTGCACCAGTCTGCACTCCCACCAGCAATGGAGAAGGGTTCCTTTCTCCCCACAGCCCTGCCAGAATTTGCTATTGGTTGATTTCTTTCTTTTTTTTTTTTTTGTAAATGTAAGGGGCTTTTTATTTCCCATTAAATTTATAGGTACATTTTAGGTATAAAAGACATTTACATACATCATTGGGATCTTGTACCATTACATGAGTATCTTGGTTCTTATTTTTTTTCCCCTTCCCCTGCCCTCCCTTCACCCCCTCCACCCTTCCATATTTGCAAAGATTTTGTTTCCACATTTTTCCTTTTCTCATATTTTTTCTTTTCCCTTCTTTCCTTTCCCCTACCCCTCTCATTTCCCCTGCTCCTTTAGATCTTTACTTCCTATTATACAATATCAATTATATATTTAAAATTAAAATATCAAGACCTAGAAGACATTACCACATATTTTACAGAATTTAAAAGAATATAGAAAGCATAGTTCAAAAACCTGTTTTGAAATAAATTTGACAACTTCTAAGAAGTACTTGGAAGGCAAATTAATGAAATTAACTCTGGAGGAAATATAAAATTTGAATAGCACCTATTAAAGAAAGTATATTCCTAGCTTGAAAACCTACCTATATGACAACAACAGGCTCATGTACATTTTAACTGATAAATTATATCAAACATTTAAAGCAAAAAAAAAGGAACACTTCTCCCTTCATTTTAGGAAATCAACATTGTACTAATCCTAAAACTGGATAAAGATAATAGAAGAAAAAAGTATGAACATAGATAAGAAATTTGTTTAACAAAACAAACTCTTAGAAGTCAGATCTGGCAGTATGTAGAAAGTGGTTTTATTATAGGGATGGCAGTGTTGGTTCAGCATTGGAAGATTCACCCCCAAAAGTCATCATTTTAACAGAGGAAAGGAAAAAGCCATATGATCCTGTCAGTAGTTGGAGAAAAAGTATTGGACTAAATTCCACAGCTATTCATGGTAAAAGCTACCAGGAGACTAGAAGTAGAACAGAACCTTCTTGACAGATCAAAGACATATACTCCATACTTCCAGTGAGACCGCCATTATATGAATGGAGAAGATACAATGTTTTCTCCTTAAGGTGGGGAACTAGGGCAGATATGCTTACTCTTCATCTGTCCATTAAACTTTGAAACCTAGGTCCAAACCAAAATATTCTGGCAATAAAGTGACACAATTAGGATAGGATTGGCAAGGTAGAAGCAAAATCTTTATATGTAGATGAAATGATCATCTACAGAGAAAATACAAAGAAATCTTTAGGAGCCCCTAGAACTTGTATTTGAATTTAGCAGTATTAGAAAACACAAGGTATATATAAAAATTCAGGTCTGTGTATACTTGCTATAAATGAAGAATTGTATATTGAAATTTAAAAGTTATGTAGGAGTGCAAAGGACCTAGAAAAGTAAAAACAACAAAAAAAACCTGTTTGAAGACATTTAGTACCTAATTTTAAGACTTCCTCTAAAGCTACAGTAATCAAGTCAGTGTTGGAGTAAGGAAAGACATATAGATCATTGGAATAAAACAGAGAATCTAGAAATAGGACCACACATATATGGTCCACTGAGTTTTGAAAGATTATTTAACATTAACATTTTATAGAACATAAACTCAATTCAAGAGCCGAGGAAAAGACAGTGTTTTCAGAAAACAGCAGTAGAACACCTGGTATCCATATATAAAAAATTAGCCTCATCCCTTTATTTCCATACATAAAAATAACATGAAGGGATCTATGAACCTAAATATGAAAGCCTGAAAGTATAAAACTTTGAGAAGAAATTATAAGGGGAAATGTTTATGAATTTAGGGTAGCCAAGAACTACCTTGGATACAAAAAACATGATGTATAAAAGAAAAAATTGATAAATGAGATTCCATCAAAATTTAGAACTTTAAATGGGCATCATTAAAATGAAAAGTAGTCCTTGAACAAACCATATTTACAATGCATATAACCTATGACCAGAATATATAAAGAAGTCTTAGAGCTCATTAATAGACAACCCAATTAAAAAGTAGATATAAGAAGATGATAAATAGCCAGCACAGCACAAGGAAAGGTGTGTAACTCTAGAATCAGAAAAATACTAATCAGTACAATAATAAGATTGAATTATACACTCATTAGGGAGATGAAGTTAAAAGTTTTAGAAGCCTTGTCATGACTTTTTCTTTTTGTTGGATTCTCTCCCTTTGCATTTAATTTTTCATGCCCAATGGATTCATTCTGCTGGGCTTTCTGGGGTTGTGATCCTCATTTTCTTTTCCTAGGATATTGTTTAAAATTTTTTGGAGTACTGGTTTGGTATTCATGAAATTCCTAAGGTGCTCTTTATCATGAAAGTATCTTATTCCTCCATCAATTTTGAAAGATAGTTTTGCAGGGCACATCAATCTGGGTTGGAGGCTGTTTTCCTTTAGGGCTTGCAATATGTCACTCCAAGCTCTTCTTTCCTTGAGGGTTGGCAATGGGAAGTCTGCTGTGATTCTGATGGACTTTCCTTTGTATGTGATTTGTTTCTTTTTCTCTCACTGCTAGTAGAATTTTGTTCTTCTGTTGGATTTCTGGAATCTTAAGTATTATATGCCTATGTATAGGTTTTTTTTATCAAGGCTAGCTGGAGTCCTATATATCTCACTTATCTATATGTGAAGTTCTTTTCCCCTGCTTAGGAAGTTTTCTACCATCACTTCTGTGAACAGTTTTTTATGTCATGTGCACTCTCTCCTCTTTCTTCATTGACTCCAACCAGTCTTATGTTATTCTTCTTTGCATCATCTAGCAGCTGCTGGATTGATTTCTCATTTTCCCTTACAATTTTAAAGCAATTTTTTTTCCTGGTCACTAATTGTCATCTTTTCTTCTGTATCTGAAATTCTATCCTCACATTGGTTCATTCTGCTGCTCAGACTTTTGATGGAGTTTTTAATCTCCTGGAAATCTGTTTGCATCTGCTTTATGGATTCTATTTGTTTCCTATGTTGGGATTCCATCATGTTCGTCAGATCCTCTATTTTTTTATCTGTGTCCTTGCTAGATTTATTAATCATGTCTTGCACTATGAGCAAAATCTTTGCTGTTATGTGAGTAATTATTTCTGATTTCATTTTTCCCCGATCCTCTTTTGTTGCCAGTTCAGAGAGTCCAGGTGGTTGAATATTAGATTGTTCCATCTTGTTTCCCTTTGGGGTTGCTCTAGGTGATCTGGAAGTCTGTTTTTGAGTCTTGTTTATGTGTCTTCTCATTTCTACGGGGCGGGGGGGGGGTGCTTCTGGCACCCATGTGGCTCATCTTCTCTACCCTTGGAGTGTGGAATGGCAGCGGGGGAGCCTCCTTCCTGGTGCTGGGACTGGCTCACCTCCTCTGCCCTAGGAGCATGGAATCAGTTGATTTCTTGATAGCAACCATTCTTTCTGGGGTGAGGTGAAATATCAGTGTTGTTTTCATCTGCATCTCTCGAATGACCAGTGACGTTGAACATTTTTTCATGTATTTATTTGCTGCTTTTACTTCTTGTTCTGAGAAATGTCTGTTCATTTCAGATGCCCATTTTTGAATTGGGTCTTTGAATTTGAGGGGGTCTGATTTTTTTCAGTTCTTTATATATTCTAGGTAGTAGTCCTTTGTCTGAGGTACAGCTTTCAATGAAGATTAGAAAGTGCCTTATAACTAACTCTAGGGCTGTTATCTAACAGCAGAATAGTCACAGAGTCAGCTAAGTTTTCATTGTGTGGCAGGACAGAGTTCCTCCCTGAGTATAGTTTGCAAGGGAGAGGAAAGTAAATAGAAAATGGTGTTTTCTTCATATACTACGTTATGCTTCTTGAGCATTCAGTTATATTAATATTCCATGGAACTGAGGTGTATTTTTAAAAATATGGATAGAAGTTCTCCCTATTTTCAAAAGGACAATAAAGTGTTGGTAATGGAAGCTACACTGTCTTTAATTATATCACCTTGCTTTTAATCAGCCATATGGAGGGAGCTAAAGAAGAAATGCTTGCCTAATTTACAGGGAACAAGATATAAAGAAACAATTCACAGAATGTGTCTTTTGAATTAATTCCAATTAAAATATCAAAGACAGTGTCACAAAGAATGATAGAACCTGCTTTGTTTTCTTGACTTGACTTCCACATTCATTCTTTAATGAGTCAGAAGCACAACTTCCCCCATCCTTTGTGGCTTCTAAATCCAGACTATGATATCAATAATGAATCTTCTTTAGTGGCCAGTCTATTAATTGACATCAAAGAAGGCTATAGTATTGATCAGGTCACACCTGGATTATACAGTGCTTTGTATTCCAGTTTTTCAAAAGATGATTGGCCTTTTGAAAATATCCCACTGATTTCCAGAGTGATTGCACCAGTCTACACTACCACTAACAGAGAAGAATGGTTCCTTTTTCCCTACAGCCCCACTAGCATTTGTTATTGGTTGATTTCATAATAGCAGCAATTCTTTCTGGGGTGAGGTGGAATCTCAGCATTGTTTTCATTTGCATCTCTCTAATGATCAGTGAAGTTGAACATTTTTTCATATGTTTCTTTTGCTATTTCTACTTCTTTGTCTGAGAAAATATCTGTTTATTTCAGATGCCCATTTTTGGATTGGGTTTTTAAATTTGGGAGATCTGATTTTTTAAGCTCTTTATATATTCTAGATAGTAGACCTTTGTCTGAGGAGCAGCTGGTGAAAATTTTTTTCCACATTGTGAGTTGTCTCTTCACACTGTTGGTGGTTTCTCTTGCAGTGCAGAAGCTTTTTAATGAGAAGAGATCCCATTTGTTGATTCTTCTTGGTAGTTCATGTGCTACTGAGGTTTTGTTCATGAAATCTTTTCCTACACCACTGTCTCCAAGAGTTCTACCTAACCTCTCTTCCAGCTTAGTGCTTCTGTTTTAATATTTAGATCTTTAATCTATTTTGATTTTAGTTTAGTGCATGGTGAGAGATGTAAGTCTAGTTTTAATCTCTGGCAAGTTGAAACCCACTTTTTCCAGCACCATTTATTAAAGAGGGTATCTTTCCTCCAGTGAGGATGCTTGGCTCCTTTGTCAAGGATGAGGTTGTTGAGTGTGTCTGGAGTTGTTTCTGCATCTTCTAATTGGTTCCACTGATTCTTGGGTCTGTTTCTTTGCCAGTACCATGCTGTTTTTTATCACAGTAGCTTTGTAGTATAGTTTCAAATTGGGGATTGTGATACTCTCTACCTTGTCTTTGTTGCCTAGAATTGCTTTTGCTATTCTAGGTCTCTTCTTGTTCCAAATAAGGGTCAAAATGCATAATAGATAATTTGAAATAGGTAGAAAAGGTCCAAAGGGGAAGGGGAAGCAGGAGGGGTAGGAGAAAGGAAAGAAGGGAAAGGAATAAATATGAGAAAAGGAAAAAATGGAAACAAAGTCTTTGTAAATAGGGAGGGGTGGAGGGGTTGGAGGGAGGGCAGGGGAATGGGGAAAGAAGTAAGAACCAAGATATTTTGTGTAAAGGTACAAATTACCAGTAATGAATGCCAGCATATTGTATACCTAAAATGTACCAATAAAATTACTTAAAAAATTAAAAAAGAAAAAAGAAAATATCCCAGTGAGCATGAGTAGAATTACAATGTATTCATTCAAGTAGAGTTGAACTGGGCTATTTAGCCCTGAGAATCTTAAAACAGACAAAATAGTGTCATTAGTGTTTTGATGTTACTTTGTTACTTTAAAGGCAAAAGAAGTTTGAAAAAGGGTATCAGCTCTCTAACAAGTGGGGCAATCTGGTGATAAATTGCTCTTTTTTTGTAGGTTAAGATCTCTCACTGAAGATTTTCAACCAATTAATTGCCACTTTTCATAATGCTTATAAGTGGGACTGGGAGAATTAATGATATAAATTCATCTAAATTTCTTCAGGATACTAAAATAATATGACTGAGTAAATTTCCTTCATGAATTTTCCAACAGCAAAGTTATCCAATAAGTGTAGAAAATATAAAAATAGGAGGAAAAGAAAAAAAATCAAAGATACTCCTACCACTCAAAGAGGACCACTTACCAGGTATTATCTATGTACAGATTTTTGTTACATAGTTTTAAAAATAATTCCATATATTAATGCTTATATTTTTGTTTTCTGAATTATTAACTACCATCATAAGTATTTTCATGTATCATTAATGATTTAACATATCATTTTTATTGACAATATATCTTTAAGTAAATATTCTAAAATTTCAGAATGTTTTCTATGTGAAATTTTAAATTGTTTCCACTTAACTACTATTATAAATAATATTGTGCTGAGCAATTTTGCTTATAAAAGCTTGTTTGGTGTGTATGTGTTCACTTCTTGCTTCTTGTATTTATGATTTTGCCTTGTGATACATGTCCATAGTAGTTATTATAGTAGAGGGATTTAAATTTATTAGATTTAAAACTGTCAAGTGCTTCATAGATTGTACATGTTTGGTTTTTTTTTTTTTTTTTTTTGGTACTGGGGATCGAACTCGGGTCCTTGTGCTTGCAAGGCAGGTGGCAGAACCACTGAGCTAAATCCCTGGCCAAGTGCCCAAGTGCTTTATAGATTTACCTTATAGATTGCTGCAGTCAGCAATGTAAGAAAGTGAGTTTCTCACATAATACTCCTTCATTTTCACTGTTCATATTTTCAAGCTTTTATTACATACAATTGGGCATATGGGCATATATATATATATATATATATCTGTTATCTAGTTACCTTTTAAATTGTCTGTTCATAACTTTTGATTATTTGCAACCTTAAGGTTTCAAATATAGAAATGATTATGTGCTATAAAAGCCAGGTTCTTTCTCAACTCCACACCCCCATGACACATGATCACAGGCTTTCAAGAAATGTAAGCATATTGGTTTCTTTCTTCTCCAGTCAAAACGGCATAACTTTCAGCCAACTCTTTTGAAGGGGCTCAAAAACATGAAGGTTAAGAATCATTAATATAGATAGTACCCATTTGCATTTTTTTTCTGTAAATGAGTTCTGCAAATAATTTTCCTCATTTTCTGTTTGCTTTTTAATTTCAGGTTTAATTATTTTGTTGGTTGGCTTCAATGTAGCCACATATTTTGGTCCTTTTATGATTGCTTCCATTGGTTCTAAAATAATGACCTTATTTCTCCAGAGAATTAAGAAATATTTACTTCTGTATTCTTCCAATTTAAAAATTCAATCATACATGTAAAGTATATGAAGACACGTGGGAACTGCATTAATACATTTTAAGTAGGTTTCTATTCAATATTTGTGGAATAATCCGTTAAATGATTTATTTAAAATGCTCCATTTGTACCTCGGCTGTACTAGGAGAGCCTGCATATTTTACTTCGGGTGAAAACGTCAGTTGCTTTACCCCCGGTCATATTCTTAGATCAGGTCAGCCTCTCCCCGTCAGTGCCTCCTTTTCTTTCTAAAGTGCTGCTCAACTTTTTGCAAGTTGGCATAAGCCAATTTAACATTTGTAATTTAAGCAATTATATTTATAAAATTATAATCTTACCTAAAGAAAATAAGATTAATCTCATTGTAATTCACCAATTTCTGTTTAAGAAATACTGCGATAGAGGAAATACAGTACACAAACACGAATAGTATGCAATCATTGCTTTCGGAGTTTTATATATACTTCAATATAATTAACGACCCTGGGAAGGAGGTTTATCCCGTCTGTTTGGAAGCACTTTTCAATGTGGGCTGTGCAAATCCTTGGCGATTAGCACCCCTGAGGATGAATTAAGAGGCGGGACACTGAAGGAACCTCAGGGTGACAAAAATAAGGTATTCTGAGAGCACGGTAGACGCGATGTGCGGTGACAGTTCGTATTCCGCTGCCAGCCACGTTTTCCTTCCTGCTCGAGTATTCTGTGGAAAGTGCTGCTGTGTTCTTGTGCTCTGCCTCGGAATGGGACACGTCCTCCGGGAGAGTCGGAGCTCCTGGCAGGCAGGAGAAGGGCTCCGAAACCTTCCGAGTGTGGAACCCGCACCACGGTCCTGTAACCTTCAATGGATAGCTTTCCTCGAGGTAGCAATGGTTCGGAGGGAGCGGAAGAACTCTAAGGAAAACAGATTCCCCTCATGTGGCTGAATTTTGACTCTGAGTTTAGAGGCTAGGGAAGTGGGTACCCAGCTAGGAGAGGGAGCGTACTGCCCTGCTGGCACCGAGCAGACGCACCTCGTATTCAACTCTCCTCTACCCTGGCCTCTCCACACAGGGCCCGGGCCCAGGTAGTCCACTGCACTTGTCCAGCAGGAGTCTCTCGGCTTTGTCCACTTTGGAGGACAGGGCTGACTTTATTAAGGGAGTCCGTGGGATTTCTTTTCAGAAACCCGCTGCTTCTTTCCTGTCGCGGTACTGTATTCAGGGTCCTGTGGATTTTCTGTGCCGGGCCCCAGACTGACTGCCCCAAACGACAGCTCAGTGTTCTTCACCTCGCTTTGCAGAGAGGGAACTGAAACTCAGGAAGACCAAATGACCTGGCTAAGGTTAAAAAATGGGTCATCGTGATGGGGATACAGAAACCGATTCTTTGGGTCACATCTCACAGGTTCTGCTCCGCATGACTATGCCATGTGCTCTAGCCGATTCAGTTCTGCCTTTCTTCTTCATATTGTGCAGCAGGACTGTGCCATCTATCAGCGTTCAATGTGAAGGATGCCTTCGTCCTTATGTGGAGTGCTGTATTTTACTTCCGTGTAGCTTTGCCACTGACTATCCTTTTTATAGTGTGTTCTCAATTTCATGGACATATTCCACTCAGTACTCTTTCTATTTGTTTTTTATTTACTTGGAGAAATAATTGACATATCTTTTACCTTATTTACTTTTTATCATGGTAGTTTCATTTTTTTTCTTTAAAAATGCCTTTCATATTTATGTCTTGCCCTTTCTATTCCCACCAGTGCCTAACTCACTACAGATCTCATTGGGTGGCCACACTGACCCTGTCCATCCTGAGAACCACCATACTATTCTTTTTAAACATACATTTTGTCATTTTCTCTTCTCAAAAGCCTAGGAGGGTGAGTGGTAAAGGACTAACAGAGACACAAAGTGTTTCCAAAGTTAATTTTGCAGTATGTGTGTGGCAGAAGCAGTGATGATGATGATGATAAGAAAAAGGGAAAGAGCTAATGACAGGAGCTAATAGTACTTCATGGAATATGGTCCAAGTGAATGAGAGTTGGAGAGAAGAGGACCCAGGAAGAAACAGCAATTCAAGAGGGAACAACACCACATTGTCCTAAGGATTTCTCAAGATGAGCATCTTGCACAAAAATATTGGTTCTGAGATGGCCGGGCAATCCTGCTGCCTCCTTCCCAGAAACCATAACATCTCTTGAAGAACATACAATGAAGTCTTGCATCTCCATGAGATCCTTTAATACATGTGTGTGTTCAGGGACTAAAATCCCCGAGCCTCTTAGGGCAAATGAGAGGCTTGGGCATGGGACACTGCATGCCACTTTGTGAAGTAAGTTGCTTCAGCATGGTCAGGAGCAGGAATCAGGGAAGGTGGTCTTGGGAGATCAGAGGAGCAGGGCACTGGGTCAGGACTGGCCATTGCAGGGCAGTGATGTTACTCTGAAAGAAACCCCACTTGACACTGGAATGAGGACTGATAGCTGAGGACAGCAGCTTGCTATAGCCTTTGCCATGGGAAAGAACAGTAATTTGTGGGCACAAGTTAGGGCAAGCTTCTCAGTGAGGAAAACACAGAGTAGCAGGAGCCCTTTGTATCAATGGAGAATAAGTGGAATAATCAATAGGAGCTTCTGGAAAAGATCCTGAAAATGTAGAGGAAGAGTAAATCTCAGAAATGAGTTTATCTCAGAATCCAAAGCAATCTCATTGAAAACTGTTTGCTATTTTCTATCAGATGCAAGAATGATTTTTTCATGAAACAAATGAAACATGTTTAATACACTCCTGCTAGCTGGAGCCACCAGTGGTACTGGCATGACTGTCCCGTATTGCAGCTTGAACCATTGGTGACACAACACATCTGGTCACGTCTACTGATCTTTATACTAGTACAATTAATAGAACGTCTATAAGTTGCCTGAATCTAGTTAGTTGTTTGAATCTGAATAATTACTGCCCAAATAAAAATTAATACTATTCATACCAATTAAAATTATTATATTAGTCAAATTTCTGTCATTAAATTAAAAGAAATTTATATTTGTGAATTTCTTTAAAACATTTTATGCATAAAAGTGGCTCAAAATACCAAAAAGCAATTGTGTTGCATGGCATTCTTTATACATTCATTGGGACACATACTATTTTTAGGCCAACACAGTCTAATGTGGTACTATTCCCATTATTAATAATGTTCCTATAAAATTTTCATCTCACTAATTGTAACAGATTCCCAGCATTCTTGATGTTTTCTTGTTTTTACAATAAAGCCATATTGCATGGCACATCTATTTGTTTCTTCAACTATAATTTTGAGTATATTATCAGATACAAATAATTTATACAAGCAAAAAGATACTGCAATTAGTATTTCTTATCAGAACTTCTACATTTCACAGTTCCCTGTGCTCTTATTCTATCCTGTTTCTTTCTAATACAATCAGAGGGCTAATCCAGTACCACAAGCCCTTAATCTCAGTATCACACACCCATGACTCCACCACCTCCCATAGACCCTGCCCATGAGTGCACTAGGCTTTGGGGGGCATCTAAATATAAGCCGCAGCAATGAGGATTCTTAAAAGATGACTGCCTGCTCCAGTTGTGACCCTCTTTTGCTTAAATCCTGGAAGGCACTACAACTGAAAGGACAGGGAAGGGAAGGGCCCTTGCACTACCTGCCCACAGGCATGCCTAGCAGGCAGGGGTCTGAGTCACTCTTCTAAGCAGGCATGTCCACAGTGAGGTGCAGCCACCACCCTGACACAGGCTCTCCTTGTTGGTCACCCATGCCTCCTTAGCTGACGGCACACTGCTGACCACAGTGGGTATGCATGCTGTAGGGGCTCCATGAGTCCTGCACCACCTCTCCCTGTGAAGCACCTGGACCTGATTCTGTGGTGAATCAGGAAGATTGCTTCAGCTGCCTCACTGTACTGGAGCAGGCAACACCAGAGTAACAGCCAAAAATCAGTGATGCCAAAGGAAACCCTTGTCACTCATGGGGCCACCACGCCTGTGGTAGAAATAACCAAATAGGGGCCCCCACACAGTCTGTTGCCTCTACCACTCCTATCAGAACTGCTAGAGTTTCCCCAAACTCTTACTTCACTGTGCCCAAACTCATCACAACCAAAGATGCTACAGGGAAATTATACTACAGTATCTGGCTGGAAGGAAACTCACCACTGCATAGCGAATCAATGCCCAAGACACATATTTAGGAGAAAGTCACTTACTAAGAAGACCATCCCATAAAATTGTGCCAGATGTGCAAGCTTCAACATAAAGACACAAGAGATATGAAAAAGCAAGGTAATATAACAACTCCTAAAGTTCATACCTCCCTGGTAACGATACTAAGAAAATTGAAGTGGATGAAATACTGGATAAATAATTCAAAAGGACAATTTTTTGAAAGCTTAAGGAGATCCAAGAGAATACAGGTAAATGATTAAATGAAATTAGGAAGACAGTGCAGAGTATGAATGAGAAATTCAGCAGAGATATAAAGATTTTTCAAAAGAACCAGTCAGCCATCCTGGAGGGGGTTTGGTTGCATCGTGGCTGACTAGAGGGAGCAGAGCAGAGGGATGCTCAGAGGTGCAGTAGGACAAGGACCCAGAAATGAGAGGGGCACCTGAAGGGGACGCTCACCAGGTGAGAATCAGGGATATTTAGAAAAGGGAGCACAGGGCCCTTGTTCCTGGCTTTGCTTTCATCCTAGGTCTGGGGCACACAGGAAAGATCTAAATTCCCAGAGAAGCTGAGCATGCTAGTGTGGCCAGGCTCTTGCCATGGGTGCCAGCCTTGTCACCACTACCCAGGGCCCACCTGTCTCAGCTTCCTCTCCCTGGGCCTTTCCTTCAGGCCTGAAGAGCTTGGTGCCCAAAGCTCCATGCTGCCCACCAGAAGTGGCTGAAGTCTGCGGGCCATAGGGGCCACTGAGCTCTGAGGTGGGTGCTGTGTGAGGCAGTTTGGTGCAGGACAAGTGGAGAGCAGTGGCCTAGCCAGAGGGGGCTGTGGGCTGCACTCACCCAGGACAGGAGAGAAACAGCAAAGGTAAGCAGCTGTGGGGACTCCCAGAGGGAAGGGGGTAGAGGTCAGGAAAGTGTCTGTGACCAGCTGCCACACAATCCTCAGTGAGAGGATCTGATGGGAGGCACAAAGCCACTGGCTAGCCAGAGGAGGAGCCTGACTGAAACCCAGTGAAGAGGGGCTTGCAGAGGAAAAGAGTCCCAGGCTCCATGGACTCTCAGGACCCGAGCCCCTACACTCACTGTCAGGTGAGAGAAAAACCCTAGGAGGGGAGCAGCTCAGGCACTGGCAGGCACATCCAGCCTTGTGGACTGAACCACAGGAACTGGAGCTGGTGCAAGTCTGTCTCCTGTGAACACACTGGGAGAAGCAGTTTGGCCGCATCCTGATGGCAACATCAATAGGGCAGAGAGGACTGTTTTTGTGTGTCTGTGTTTGTATTCTCATTTATTCTTTCTTTTCTCCTTTCATTTGGGTTATGTGTGTGGGGAGTCTGCATATGTGAAATGAAGAATAGTTTAGGTAATGCCTTTCATGGCTACGTTAGGGTAACCTTACCAAAAAACGCGTATAGAGGATTCAAACACAAGCTTTCTAACAGCATATTAATCAGTTCTGACCATACAGGTTCCTGAATATCCAATTATACATTTTCTCTTTCTTCTTTTTCCCACTCACACAGATAACCCCTTAAACTCCCGCTCCACCTGGACTCCATTTTAGATATAAAAATAATATTAACGAAGTCATATCTCTTACTTGCTGTTAACTCTTTTTTATTCTTTCTTTCTGAACTATTCTCTCCATTTTCTTCTTCCCTTTTCTTTCCCTCACTCTCTATACCCCAGCCTACTTATCAGTAGGATACAGCAGTCTTTTGGGATTACTGAAAAAAGGATGAAATTGTTCAAAAAGCTTTAACTTACATGACTGATTGCAACCCAAAGAACACTACAAACTTAAAAAAAAAATTCTCATATGGTTGTGAGGAAAAGAACCCTTCCACATAATTAGTGGGAATGTAAACTGGTACAATCACTGTGGAAACCAGTATGGAGATTCCTCAAAACACTAGAAATAGAAATTCCATTTGTCCCAGCTATTACTTTCTCTGGGTATCTTCCTGAAAGAATTAAATATATCAGATTACAGTAATATGTCCAGACCATGTACATAGCAACATAAATAAGAGCTAAATAATGAAAGTGGCCTATATGTCCATTAAAAGATGTATGGATAAAGAAAATGTGCCATTTATAGACAATGGAGTGCTACTATTCCATAAAGAAGAATAAACTTGAGTCATTTAGGAAAACCACTGGATCATGAGTCCATAATGCTAAATGAAATAAATCATGTTCAGAGGGCTAAATATCACAAGATTTCTTTTATATGAGAAACACAAAATGTAATTTTAAGAGCAAAATAAACTAGAGATGGTCAGACACAGGAAGAAATTCTCTGTGGAGATGGTAAAGGGATTTGGGTAAGGGGATAGGAGGAGAGCTGGTGAGAGAAAGGGGAGTAAAAATAATCAAAGGCAATCTGTGTCTATATATATGCGAATTCCCCAAGGTGTATATAATTATGGATCACAAATATGTACTAACAAAATAATAAAAAGAAATCTTGGAAATAAAGTGCTCTTTAAATCAGATAAAAATTTAGTTGAAAGTCTCAACATCAGACCACATAAAGTAGAATATTGGAACTTGAGGATGTGTCTTTTAAAATATCACATTCAAACAGAAATTTAAAAAATAAGAAAGAATCAAGAAAGCATACAAGTCCCAGGGCACCATTAAAAGATCAGACACATGGGCCAATGGCATACCCAAAGGGGAATATATAAGGGTTATGGACAGAGAAAAACCTAGTCAATAAAATATTAGCAAAAAATATCAGTAAAGAATGGATTTTCAGATACAGTAGATTTACTTATTCCAAATAGTCTCGGTATATTATAATCAAACTCTCAAAAAAGAGAAAGAGTGTTAACATTTTCAAGTGAAAATTACCAAATGACTTTAAGGGCAAACCCATTATAGTAGCAATAGATTGCTCAGCAGAAACCAGGCAGCCAGGATGCCATGGGGTTATGTTTCTATACCTGAAAGAAAATAACTACCAACTGCAGAGGGAAAGGTTTTCCTTCACAGTAGAAGGAGAAGTAAAGATTTCCCAAGGTAAGCAAAAATTATGGCAATTTATGACCTTCATACTTGCCTTAGAAAAGATGTTCCAGGAGTCCTACACCCACCTAGAAATGGAAAAGCTTCCATCAAGTCAGCATGTGACATTATAAATCCATTAGAAGGATAGATGCACACATGAGAAAGTAAAAGAATCCAATATTATCAATGTTGTAAATCATGAAACCATGAAGTATGAAGATAGAAACAAGCAAAGAATGTTCAAAATGACCAGAAAAAAACCAACAAAATTATAGCCTCATGTTCACACCTTTCATTAATAAATGAATGTAAATAGCCTTAATTCTTTGGTTAAAAGGCACAGATTGGCTGGATGAATAAAAACTAAGACACAACAATATGCTACCTACAAGAAATGCCACACCCATAAAGACACACATGGATTGAAAATGAACGGATGGAAAACAATATTCCAAGCAAGTTAAATCTGGAAACAAGCAGAACTAGCCATGCATATCTGACAAAATCAACTTTAATACAAAAACATTAAGAAGAGACAAAGTCACTATTTAATGATCAAGTGATCAATTCATCATGAAGATATGATTATAAATCTATATGTATATAATGATAGAGCACCCAATTTTTTTAAAACAAATGCTGTTAGATATAAAGGAATAGAAATACTCTGATACATTAATAGTTAAATATTTCAGTACTCTACTAGCACCTATGGATAGATCATCCACACAAAAATCAGCAACAAAACTTCATAATTAAACTACACTATAGATCAAATGAATTTAACAGACATTTGCAGAAGATTTCACTATCAGATGCAGAATACACATTCATTTCATCAGAGCATGGAACTTTCTTAAAAATCACCATATACTGTCACAAAACAAGTCTTAACAAATATAAAAAATTATACTGATATCTTGTATCTTTCCTGATCACAATAGAAACTAGAAATTAATAGCAAGAAAAACTTTAGAAATTATGCAAATGGATGGAGAATAAACAACAAACTTTTGAATAAACTGTGAGTCATTGAAGAAGTCAGAGGGGAAATTTTAAAATTCCTTGCATCAAACTAAAACAAACAACAAACCAACATCTGTGGGATTGCCGCAAAAATAGTATTTATTAGGCAATGAATACTTACATAAAAGAGTAGAATGATTTAAAATAAATAACCTGTTGATATATCACAGGGTCTTAGAAAAGCAAGTGCAAACCATATTCAACTATTAACTTTATCTCTTTGAATTCTATTCTCAATTCAGCAGGCAAAGTGATAAGATTGTATCATTGCTATAATCCTAACTACATGGGTTCCAATATTAATGAGAGAAAACCCAAAGTCCTTAAAAAGTATGATGCACTACTTGAAATTGGCCTTCATTACCTTTCTGACATTATAGCCTACAGCTTTCAATTTCATTCACTCATTTCAGCCACATAGGCTTTTGCATATTTCTTTTTTTTGCCCTCTAAATATTTCTTCAGTATAGATGTGCTCATACTGCAGAAGACTATGAGACTATTAAGATTGTGTTATCTTACATGGCAAACAGAAATTTGCTGGTGTAATTAAATGATAAATTTTGAGATGGAGAAATCATTCTGGATTATCAGGTGGACTCAGTGTAATTATGAGATTCATTAAAGGAGGAGGGAGGGAGGTTCAGAGTGAGAAAATATGTGACAATAGAGGTGGAGATAGTGCTACCCCCATGACCCAAAGAATATAGGCAGCTTCTAGAAGCTGGAAAAATCAACAGAGTCTCCCCTTGAGATTCCAGAAACAAGATAGCCTTGTCTACACCATGAATGTAGATGAGAAAGAGCCATTCAGCCTTCTGAGTTCCAAACTGTATGGTAATAAATTTAAACTATTGTAAGCGTTTTATTTTCTTTTTAATTTTCACAGGGGCTCACAACTACGTGTTTACCTTGAGCCTTACAGGAGACTTTGGACTTGGACTGTTAGCAATGGTGAAACTGTTAAGACTTGGTAACTCTGAGAGGTGGACTAAATGCATTTTGCATGAAATGGACACGAGCCTTTTGGGAGGCCAGGTATGGAATGTTACAGTTTAGTTCTAAAATATCCTGGAAAAAGTCTGATGCATTTGGAGGTGAGACTTAGTTGGAAGAGAGCTATGTCATTGGGGGTGTAACTGTGGAGGCTCTAATGTTCCCAGCTCCTCCTTTCTCTCTTGGCTTCCTGATTACCGTGACCTGAGCATCTTTTCCTCACTAGGCCACCATACACTTTCTGCCACAGAGCTGGCTGACCATAGGCTGGATCCACTGAAATCATAAGCCAAAATGAACCTCTCCTCCTTTATGTTGTGAGTGTTGTGTGCTTTGTGTCAGAGGTGGGAAAGTGACTAACACAGTAGACATGTAAGGAGCCACACACAATGAATAACCTTTGATCCATATTGTATAACTTTACTATGGGCATACCAAAATCCACAAAAGGATGGGCCAGGATGATGGAGAATACTGTGGAAGAGGCCTTTGCCTCATTCCTTACTTGACTTGCTTTCTGTGGTAGAGAGAGTGAGTGTATAGTGACTGTTCCACAAGCTCCCTGACTTCATTTTCTTTCCTCTCTTGCAGTTAGTTTTCACCAATAGGCTGCAAGTAGCAATGACATGTCATTTCTGCAAGGAAAAATTTAAGAGCCAACATTCTCTTCCCATATCTCCTTCCCTGCTTTTATGATCAGGAGCACACATGTTCCCAGCGACAGAGCTAAAGGTGGAGAGGGTTTGCCTGACCCACACCAACCTTACAATAAGAAGAACTGACCAAGATTCTAGGGCTTTCTCATTGCAACACATGCTCAATGGGAAGGCAAATTCTGGAGGCAGTTGGATTACAGTGCTTAGCTTCTGCAAGCTGGAAGTGAAAATTGTCCTTTGAAAGCCTCTTTCACCTCTTACATGTACGTCTATTTCTCAGTACTAGAATGTGTGCTCCTTGAGACACAGCCTTCATTGCATAGCTCAGATTAGATCCTGTCCTTGTCATTGATGATACAAACGGTGCTGTTTTTCTCTTTCTGTACTTGTTAACTATGGCTAAGCAAATAATTCAGCTGGGAAATTTCCAGAAGTCTTTTTTATTCTACTCTTTTTCTGCAAAATTTTAACTATATAGAGGAATATGCAGTTTCTACTATGTTTGTACCTTGTGTGATACTCCTAAATGGACTTGTCCTCTGAGGACAAGTAAACACAGCTAAATGTGGTGTTGGTAGGTGAAATCTAGATGGACAGTGTGGATCACTGGGGATGTGGCCTGGAAGGGTCTTCTTCCTCCCTTGATCTCTCTTTGACTTCCACCAACATGCCATGAGCAAGTCTTCTCTGCCAGGCCTGTCTACCGTGCTGCCCTGCCTTGGAAACAGCCAACTATGGACTGAAACCTCTACATACTGTGAGCCAAGTAAACCTTCCCTCCTTTATGTTGTGGGTGTCCAGAATTGTATTTCAGCTACAAGAAAGTAACTAAGACAACAGTCTTGGCAGTAATGTTCAGCCAAAGGGGCTCATAATCTTCCAGGAGGGGGATGGTGAGTGTGCTAGTTAGAATTCTCTAGGAAACATAATCAGTAGGAACACACACATGTGCATACATACACACACACACACTTAGGGAGAGAGGGAAGTTCTTATTCTTGTTACTCACTGCACTCTTAAGCCTTCATGACACTGAGTCAGGGAATAATGAATGATTATTCTTAAGGGAAATACAAGGTAGCTTTCTGCAAGCCTCTTGTCACAATGTTTCGGTCAGCCAATCAATATATGTCCATGTTTTATGCATGTTTGTTTTGGAAAGGTGCCTTATTTTATATATGTTATTGATCCATTAACATGGAACTTGTAGCCAACAGCGCTATGACTCAGGCTCGAGTGAAACTCTGTATTTCTTCTAAGTCACATCACAGGCTTCTTATGCTTAGGAACATTAGACAGCACTGATCACTATGCTTAGGGGTTATTTCAAACAACAAACTTGCCAACTAAATGTACCAAAAATTTTTAAAAGTGAAAGTGGTAAATATCATGAAAATAATGTTTATTTATAGCATAAGAGCTAGAACAAGATGTTTAGAACATCATGTTGTAAATCTCAGCTGGGGACATGAGTGTGGGTGACTCACATTTCTTGCCATTCTGCACATCTGGGAATGACTACGAAACCCCTGCAGATATGGATTTGAGGTCTATAGATAAGTTTTTGTAAGTAGGCAAATTCACAAATCTAAAATCTGTGAGTAACAAGAGCTACTGTACGCACACACACACACACACACACACACACACACACAGACACCTGTGTGCACACATGGGTTATTCCAAGAAATTCACTTTGATGTTTGCAGATATAGACAAATCTTAAATTTGTAGGGCAGGCTGGTGGACTAAAAACTCCAAGGAGAGCTGAGGTGGCTATTGAGACAAACCTGAGAGTAGAATTGCTTCTTCCTTAGTGAAACTTCAATTTAGTTCTTAATGTCTTTCAACAGATTGGAAGGAGCCCACTCAAATTAACATAGGTTATCTCCTTTATTTAAGGTCTACTAATAGTAGGTATGTTAACTACATCTACAAATTACTTTAACAGCAGCACCTCAATTAGTATTTGATTGAATAACTGGAACTAGAATCTAGCCAAGCTTAGATATAAAGCTAACTATCACAGTGTGTAAATTTTGGAAATCCACAGGGGATTTAAAGTTGGAATGACAATACTGAAGGTTTGGTTTTTTTTGGTTGTTGTTTTATTTTAAAGATAACTTATTTTAAAGGCTATCATGAAGTATTTATAGATAAAAATAAGAACTCTAATGAACTAGACAAAATATAAAGTCTGATTATCTCTGTGGCTATACTTTTCTATTCTGCAAATTGTCTACATTTCTTTTGTGTTTATAACTACACAAACAACTCACATAGTAGTTGTATATTAGAGTATATGTAGGAGTTTTATATTTCTGAATAACAAATTACCATGTAGTTGGTAGTTTATAGGAACATAAATTTGTTATCTGTTTCTGTGGATTAGGAGCCTGAGCTCAGATGATCTAGGTCCTCTCTCATGGTCCCAGACTAACAATGAGGTGTCAGGGGCTGCAGTGCCATTGTTGGCTTGAAGTTTTCATCTCAGTTCGCTGGTTCTTGGCAGTAGGACCAAGGCTCTGGTTCTTGGCCAGCTGTGGCCAACTTGAGTTGGTGTCAACTCCTGTTCTTCTCAGCATGTGGTAGCCATCTTCAGGGCCAGTAGAGGACTCTCAGCCAGGCTCCTGGGCTTCAGGAATCACTCTGGGGCTCCTGGGATGGAATCTTCATTCAAACCCAGCAGAAGGGATTAAAAATAGTACATAAAAGTTTTGGAGGGCATTTTAGGATTTTGCCTCCCATGTCACGAAATAACAACTAATAAACATGTGTATAAGCTGAAAAGAAAAGCAAAACATCCTATATGCTACTGTCCCTGAGAGCTGGTATTGTGAGTGAAGATATATTCTCCCTTACCACAACTCTACAGTTTAAAAGTTCTTCTGTAATAAATGTCTTTACATTAGTTTTAATTAATTCACTTTATAGAAACAATACAAATTTATGAAGGAAAAACCCAACAGTAGTGAAGATGTTAAAGTTAAAAGTATTATTTCTGATTTCTTTCCTGTGATCCTTTCCCTAAGTTCCCTGTACAGGGTAAACAACTTAAAAATTTGGAGGTGTCCTTCTAAGTATTCTTCAACTTTTCCCCTTTCATTAAACAATATATTTTAGACATTTAGTATAGGAATGCAACTACTAAAGTTTTAATTTTTATACTTACATTTTTGAGTTCTGAGAACTCCAGTTTCTTCCCTCATAAGCTCAACTCTTTGGTAAATGTTAAATGGTTTTATCTCATTGTTTATTTAAAAAAATAATCATATTCCATCAACTTACCATATTTGACCACAAAGTCCATATGTGTTAGCTTCAATATGTGTGTAAGCCACAGGTCTGTTTCTATCTTTTTCTTTTGGTTTTGGCTATTTGATCTTGCCTCTTGTCATTCCTGGTAATTTCTAACTGAATGCTATTCTTTTTGTAGGAAAAGCTGCAGATCTTGTTCTACTCCAGAAGCGATTTGCTTTTATATTGGTAGTCAGCACTAAGGCAAAGCAATAAACAGGACTTACAGGGTTTGGGTTGATCCTGGGTTTTAATCTCTGTAAGCTTTCTAACTGTGGTACCTAAAGTATAGCCCATGGGCTATAATTTTAAGCTTGTAAACCAGGGCTCTTTCTTCTTGATGAGCCCTGAATTCTATTTGTTGTCTGTACAGTATCATGAGACTAACAGCCTCGGCTTTATTTGTAACTATGTGACTGCCCTTATGCCTGGCTTTCTCTTCTCTTGTACAGAACTATTCAGGAGTTAAGAAATGTCTCAGGGAAGGGGGCACTTGCAAGTTAGGCTTGTTTTTTTTCAGTTTGTTTTTCTGTAGGGTCATAGCCCCTCCTGTTCTAGATGCCTTGATTTAGTGACCTCCAGTTTCAGTCTAACTCCAGAGACTTCCTACTGACAGCCGGAGTCAAGCTTTTGCCTGGTCTCCCAGGCTCAAGCTACATAGACATTAAATGCTTCCGGGAAAAAGTAGGAAGATCATCACACTTACCACAAGGTGACTCCTCAGCTCTCTGGCACTGTCCAACGTTGTTTTGTGTTTCCTCTTATGCTTTTTTGTTCTTCTTAATGTGAGATATTTTATAAGCTTCTTTTCAAGTTTTGGAAACAGAAGACCGTCACCTCTTTTTTTTTTTTGGACCTGGGGGTCGAATTCAGTACCTTGTGCTTGCAAGGCAGGTGGCAGAACCATTGAGATAAATCCCCAGCCTTCACCGCTATATTTTATCCCCTAATTTAAACATTATTTTTGTTTTACGAGATCAAGGCTTACATTTATCCACATGCTTTTCTTTTTTCTGGGATTAAGTTTTTAACTCTGTTGAGGTGCTATTAATATAATTGAGGTGTTTTAATGTCTACATTTTTATGAACTTTTACATATGCATACACCTGTGATATCATATCACAACCAAGGTACAAAGTATATCCATCACCTCTAAATATTTCCTTGTGATCTTTAGTAGTTTTTTATTGTTGTTATAACACTTAACATGAGATTTATCCTCCTAGCATTTTGAAATGCACACTATCATATTGCCAACTCTAGGCAGTGCGTTGAATAGCAGATCTCTAGAACTGACTCATCTTGCAGAAGATTGAAGAATGATCTTTTCTTTCCTCTCTGGTCCTCTGGTAACCACCATTCCATTTTCCACTTCTTTGAAGTTGATTATTTTTGATTCCATATGTAAGCAGGATCCAGTATTTATCTACTCACCTGTCACTGGAAATTTGAGTGGTTTCCATGTCCTGGCTACTGGGAATAAGGCCACTATGGGGCTGAAGTTTATTTCTTCAAGATCTTGACTGCAGTTCTTTTGGATATTTACCCAGAAGTGAGATTCCTCACTCAAATGTAATTTTTTTTTAAGTTTATTGGTACATTTTAGGTATACAATACAGTTACATTCATCATTGGGAACTTGTACCTTTACATGATGTATCTTGGTTCTTATTTTTCCCCATTCTCCTGCTCTCCCTTCAACCCCTCCATCCCTCCCTATTTACAAAGACTTTGTTTCAATTTTTTCCTTTTCTCATATTTTTTTCCCCTCTTTTCTTTTCCCAACCCCTCCCACTTCTCCTATGCCTATGGACCTTTTCTTCCTATTGCACATTATAAATTATAAAATGTAAATTATTTTTATTTTTTTTGAGTAATCTGTACTGTTTCCCATAATGTTGATCCACCCTGCATTCCCAATAATAATTTCCAAGGGTTCAAATTTCTCCACATATTTGTCAACATTTTTCCAATTTTTGTTGTTCGTTAGTTATTATTCTTATTGAAACAGGTATGAGATGATATCTCATTGTGGTTTTGATTTGCTGATGATGTATATATAATGCTGAGCACCTGATAGCCATTTGTGTGTTTTATTTGGAGAGGTGAGATAGCTTTATTTCTTATTGAAGTGCATTGTTTAACCTTGTTTAAAATGTGTTAGTGAGTCTATTGTTATCACATTTCCCATTTTGTCTTGTTTCAAAATGTCATTTTAGAATAATGTTGCTCTTTAATAAAAATTGTCAATTAAATAATTCTTGACTCATCATTTTGTTGTAACAATTTGAAGATATTATTGTACCAGATCTTGACTTTAAATCTTGCTGTGAAGTAATTATCCCCCAGCCTGATTATTGCTCATTTTAAGTTATCAATATTTTTTCTCTGGGTGCTTTTAGCATCTTTTTTGTGTGTGTGACTTGGTCAAACAATACAATGTTTCTAAAGGTTTGTTTATTTTTATTATTGAAATTGTTTCAAAGTTACACAAAATAAAAGCAATGAGCACAATGTACCCATTATTAACCTCAATCCTGTAGCTTGACAGTCATCAGCTTTTTGTCATCCCCATTGCATCCTTATTTGTATTTATATGGTTTGAGATTTTTGGTACTTTCTGAATCTGTGGACAACAGATTTCTTCTATCTATCCTGGACAAATCTTAGTTGTTATCTCTCTGAATACTTTTTCTTTTACTTTCCTTGCTCTCTTCTTCTGAGATAGCTCCTAGACAATTACCTTTTAAACCTTAGTTTCCATTTTCTTATCTTTTTCCAGTGCAAACTGTTCTCTATTCAGTTGTATTTAATTCAGTCTACCTGACTATTGGATTTTTTCTTTCAATTATATTTTAGTCTAGTAGTTATATTTTCCTATTTATTACTATTATTTTCCAGTGCTGGGGATTGAACCTAGGGCCTTATATGTCTTAAGCAAATTCTTTACCACGGAGTTACCCATCCTTTCCCCAATTTTGGATTTTTTAAATAAGAAAGTTAATTGCTGATAGATTTTTGTGTGTTGCCTACAAAATTTGTTAGCAGCACAAATTCTGAAGCCAAATCCACTGGATTTGGATTTTAGCACCACAGTTTATGTTGTGAAGCTTTGAGTAAGATTCTTAACATTTCAGAGCCTTAGTTTTCTCATCCATAACCCTATCAGCACTGGCTTGTGGAGTTGTACAGGATTAAGTAAGTGAAGTATTGTGTAGATAACATTTAGAACAGTTTCAGACACAAATGATATACAGCAGACCCTCAAGTTATGACTGACCTGACATACGAACAACTTGGGTTAATTAGGTTAGTGGAAGATTCAACTGCCTTTTGTTATCCATAGCATGTATCCACGTAAACATCCAAATCTCAACTGTATTGACTTACAAGCAACTTGAGTTACAACCAGCCCTCAGGAACAAATAAGTCTGTATTGTAAAGGTGTTTGCTAAATAAAATATTTTGTTTCCCCTCCAAGTATTTCAAGAAGTTGTTTTTGCATTCTAATTTTATCATTTCAGAAGATGAAATTTTTGTAGTTACAATTCTAGTGATTTGTGTTGACTTTCATTAATGTCATCTTACTCTCCTATATATCTTTGAGAATTAGTTTTTGTTGTTTCTGACTATTATAGCTTGTGCCTACTTCACTGCTTGTTACCTTCTGCTTTGGTGCTCTCTGCCCTGCCCTCCATAAACATTTTTACCTCTGTGATGCCTCTGCTATGTTACTCTGCCTTGGAGCCTGTGACTATGAATTGAAACCTCTACAAACTGTGAGCCAAATAAATCTTTTCTCCTTTAACTTTGGGTGTTGGATATTTTATCTCAGCAATGAGAAAAGTAACTATGACACTGACTAATCTTGGTTTCTAAGAAAATTGAAAGCCTGACTTGAAAGTGTAGCCCTGAGTTTGTTTTGGATCTACTGTGATTCTCAGGATGCTGTAGTCCCTGTATCAGTTTAAGACAATGTTCCTATTTAGGAACTCAAAACCAATTTGAGAACATAGGTGTTATAAATTCTCTCTGGAGAGTATTATCCAAATGTATGAGGCTAAAACAGACCCAGTACTTGCACTTTCCTTTGCTTCCTGGAAGTTTCAGTTCTAACCTGTCCTTTTTCTGAGTGTGCAGGTTTTGAGCTCCCAGGTCTGTGAAGTGGCCAGCCTTCCACGCTGTGTGGGCCAAGGCCCCATCTCTGTCCAGACATGAACATTGGAGCCCTGACTCTCAGCTCCTGTATTCACAAATGTCAGAGGAGGCCTGGCTCCAGGGCCAGTTTACCTCTCTGGCTTCTGCTCCTTCTTCTTGGGATAGTGCGGTATAGTGGGGTGTTTCTTTATTTTCATAAAACTCATGATTTAAATTTTGTCAGAATTTCTGACCCTATAACATTTTTATTTTATCTGTAAGAATGTTTATGCCACTAAATTGATGAAAGTGGAAATCCTCTATCTTTTACATTTTTTTGCTGGATTTTCATTATCTTTTGTATGTGTGTACATATGCTTTTATTCATATTTTTTCATTATATTTGAAATGTTTGTGGCCTCCTCCTATTCTCCATTAACCTGGTCAGATTTAAAACCTTAGCAACAGATTCACTCCTACAAAATATAATAAAATCTTAAGTGTTCCTTTCATAGCTCTTGACTATCTTTCTTTACTTTGAGATTTTTGTTGTGTTTTTATTGTGAGGGCTGTAAGATTTTTATCGTATTCAGTTACTATAATTACCCATCTCCTCAGTTTGTATTTAAATGCATAGTGTTCACCCTCATCCTTACCGCGCACAGATTTTCAAGTTCTGAATACTTTATTGGCTTCATCTTTTGATTGAGTAGATTCTTGTCATTGAATAGCTTCCTTTTAAAAAATTATTTATTGTTGAACATTTTTGCTTATTTGAAATTTCTTCTGATGCCTTTATAAGTGAATGATAAGCTATGTGTTAAATGTAGGAGTCACTTTTTTCCTCAAAATTATGTAAATATTAATTCACTTTTTACACTTATAAAATAAATAGTTCACGGAAGTTTGAAGACCACCTAACTTTTGTTTATCATAAATGATTTGTTTGACCAGTTTTCTCTGGTCTGTTTGGCTCCTTTACCCCCCTCCCTTTCTCATTGCACCACTTTTCCCATTTTCAAACCAGCATTGGTGTACTGATCCTTCTCACCTTTCAGTCTTTCTCTCTGCTCTTGAGTTGCATCTCTTCTGCCTACAACTAAGAGCTCTACCTCTTGACAGTTCACCGCTCCATGCAGTTGCACTGGGGCAACCCAGGGGAATGATTTTAAGGTGCTTAAGCTTACTTGCATCTGTGAAGCTTTCTTTTGGCCATATAACATAACACATTCACAGGTTTCAGTGATTCGGGCACAGACATCTATCTGTAGAGGCCAATACTCAGTCTTCTACATGCATTAAAGAGTGAACATATCACCTAGTACTGCTCCAACCCAAAGCCTTCAAGCTCACCAGTTTGAGAGTTTTGGTTTTTCAGAAGAAAACACTACATATTTAGAGCTATCTCTTTGCCTCTTATATCCTGTTTAAACATTTTGTTTTCTTTCTTAAAACATTTCAATAGCTTACTATATTTAGAGGACAATTAGAATTTTTTCAAAGTTCATGAATTGGACCCTAATTACCTCTCTATAATTTCAACCCTTTATGCTCTCCCCATTATCATCTCCTTTCATAACTTTGCACTCCCTTTGGCTTTTCAAACACCTGGCCCTGCCTCAGGTCTTTTGGACTTGTTCTGCCCTCTGCATAAATCATTCTTGCCACAATCTTGCTGTGCCAGGTCTCCCCTGTGGCTGTGGCTCAGGTCCAATATCATGCCTTCAAAGATGCCTTCTCTGATGACCATGTGAGTGCCATCTGGCCACCACTCTCCTTGGCATTTGCCACCCATTCCAGCATTTCTATAGTAATCATCCATATCTCCTTTCCTATATGGATGCTACAGTATGGTTTAAGATTGTACTTGTTGGTAACTGGACACATAAAGAGAATCTGATGAGTTTATAGAACCATGACGCCAAATGCTTTACAAAGAGTAAGTTTCTACTTTTCTCTGTGGTTTGGAGAACTGTCCTTACGAGAGTAAAATGTCACTCCTTGGAAAGTGGATTCTAATATTGATTGGTGATAGGAAAGTTGCTTCATCTCTCTCAACTTTCCATTTCTTTTTATATAAAGCAGGGGACCTAGACATTATTAATCTGTTCATGTTTTACTTGACAGATTTGACTTCTGAAATCAGTTTGATATTTAGAAGTTGTAAAATGGCTTGGACTGCATAAGCCAGCAACTTTCACAGTGTGGCCAGCACTCTGGTTGTCTGCAAGACCCTTTCAGAGGTCCTGTGAAGTCAACAGCACTTTCTCAAATATTAAGATTTACTTGTGTTTTCCAGTCTTTTGACAGTTACACAGGTGATGCAAAAGAAAAACCTACTGGCATCATAGTCAAGGCAGTGGCACCAAAGTTTTCAAGTCATTGTGGCATTCCTAGGGCACTGAACAAGTGTACACCCATAAGAATCTGTTTCACATAAGAATGTTCTTAGAAGCAGTAGCAAATATTATACTTGTTAAAACTTGACCATTGAATGTACATCTTAGTATTCTGTACAATGAAATAGGAAGCAGGTCTAACACACTTCTGCTGAATACCAGTCTTGAGTAATGGTGGTTGTCTAAAGGAAAAGCACTTGTGGGATAGTATTGCAAGTGGAACCAGCTACTGTTCTATAGAATACTATTTTTATATTAAAAATGACAAACTATGGTTATTCAGACTTGGGTATTCAGCAGGTGTTTTCTCAAATGTAACAAAGTGAACCTGTAAATTTAGGGAACGACCCTGATGGTATTTGTTGCCAAACATGAAATGAGCTTTCAAGTAAAAAGTAGAATTCTGTAAAATTTGTATCAACATTGAGAACAAAGACTTTGTGATGAGATCACTGGGGATAGTCAATCACTGGTGGTGTTTTTAATATCAAATAATGAAATATGTCAACATTTGGAAGGCCTCAATGGTGACTCTGAACCAATATTTTTTGAACAAAAAATTCAAGATGTAACAGTTCATAGACAAAAGATATGTTCAAAATGAAAATATAGTAATGGACTTAGCATGAAATGTTCATTGATATGGTGTCAGATTTCATATTGCAGTAACCTTCAAACAAGGCCCATTTGTTGAACTTGGGTCCAGTATAATTTTGGGTCCAAGAAAAATATCCAAGGAATTTATTTTAAAGGAATTAAATTCTGCTTTCCCACTCTACAGGTGTGGCAGGGTAGATTTTCTTTACATAACTTCAATCGAAGTAATATATTCCAACAAATTAAATTTAAAAGCAGATAAGAGAATGCACCTGTCTTTTTTTTGGCTAGATATTAAAGAAACTTTCAAATATGTAAAATAATTCCCCTTTTCACTTATTTGTATTGCATAAAAACATTTTCAAATAAAATGTGTTATTTTATTAATGCGTATTTAATTTATACTTTAAATAAAACAATATAATTTGGGTATTGTAGTTTTATTCTCTAATACTGTGAATGTCAATAGATGTAGTTCATAGAAACAAAAGCTCTATAAGGTCCTCATGAATTTTTAGGGCTATAAACAGGTCCTGAGACCAAAATGTTTGGAAATTATTTGTCTACAAAGAAACAAAAGATGTTGTTTTTCAGTGGAATTGTCTATTTTTAAAAATCTTAATTGTGGCAAAATTCATATCATTTACCGCCTTCACCATGCATAGGCGCACAGCCTGGTACCATTAAGCACATCCATTTGTTGCATAATGGTCACCCATGTTCCTCTCCACAACTCTATTTCATCTTGCATCAATGAAACTCTCAACCCGCTATCAATAACTTACCACTACCTCTTGTCACCAGTCTGTGGAAATCATAATTTTATTGTCTCTTTGAATTTGTTCTAGATACCTCATATAAGTAAAATCATATAGCCTTTGTCTTTACGTGATTACATGATTTCACTTAGCCTTATCTCCTCAAGGTTCATCCATGTTGTGTCCTGTTTCAGAGTTTCCTCCATGTTTAAGGTTATGCAATATTGCACATATCACATTTTGTTTATTCACTCATCTGTTGATTGATTCTTAGGCTGTGTTTTCATTTTCACTATTGTGAGTAATGCTGCCATGAAGATGGATGTACAAATGATTCTTTGAATCCCTGTTTTCCATTATTTTGGATATATACTGTGTCTCATCACTGAAACACAATACCCAACGTCCACCCACAATTTAAAGAAGAAAAGTTTATTTTGGCTCACAGCTTGTAGAGGTTTCAGTCTGTAGTGAACTGGCTCCAAGGCGGGGTGGCATGGCAGGGAGGCTTGCTTATAGTATGGCAGGAGGAAGAGAGAGAGAGAGAGAGAGAGAGAGAGAGAGAGAGAGAGAGAGAGAGAGAGAGAGAGAGAGAGATATCCAGGGAGGAGGAGGGAGAAGACCCTTCCAGGCCACACCCCAGTGACCACCTCCCCACCTAGGCCTCCCCTCCCAGCAACACATTGAGCTGTGAGCTTCTCAGTGGACTCATCGCTGATGAGCATCACACCCATGATCCAGTGACCTCGCAGAGCCCACCTAGGAGCTCACGAGGCTTTGGGGGAGATCTAGATATAAACCACAACATATACTCAGAAGTGGAATTGTTAAATCATATGGTCTATTTTTAATTTTTTGAGAACCTCTATAAAGATTTTTGTACTTTCGAAACATTTTATACTCCCATCAACAGTTCACAAAGGTTCCAATTTTGTAGAATCTTTGCGTGCACTTGTATTTTCTATTTTTAAAAGTAGCCATTCTATTAAGTTTAAACTGGTCTCTCATTGTATTTTTAGTTTGCATTGCCCTAAAGATAAGAGAAATTGAATATTTTTTTCATGAGTTGATTGACAGTTTAAATGCCCTTTTGGGAGAAATGTATATTCAAGTCCTTTGTACATTTTTTAATTGGGCTGTTTTTCTGGTGTTGAATTACAGCAGTTCCTTATATACAGATATTAATTTCATATTAGATATATGATTTACAAATATTTTTGCACATTCCATGAGTTACATTTTCACTATTTTTTCAGTCCTTTGATGTACATTTTGATGTAGTCCAATTTGTCTTTTTTTTCCTTTGTGTTGCTTGTGTTTTTATTGTCATATCTAAGAAATCATACTTAGATTGAAAGTAATTTGCTTTATTTTCTTCTAAGAGTTTTATGCAGTACCTTAAACTCTTACCTTTAAGTCTGATCCATTTTGATTTCAATTTTTTTTCCTGGTACTAGTGATCAAATTTAGAACCTTGCACTTACGAGGCAGGTGCCATGCCACTGAGCGAAATCCTTGGCCCATGATTTCAATTTTTATGTGGCATAAGGTGAGGGCTGAACTTCATTCTTCTACATGTAGATATCCAGTTTTCCCAGCACTGTTTTGTTAAATGTTCTGTTACATGGTCTTGGCATCCTTGTCAAAAGTCACTGGACCATACATATGAGGACTTCTTTCTGGTCCTTAATTTATTCCATTGATCCATGTGTCTTTCTTTATGCCATTGCACTGTTTTGATCAGTGTTTCATTGCAATAAGTTTTGATTTCACAAAGTGTGCGTCCTCCAGCTTTGTTTTCTTTTTTACGATTACATTGGCTATTGTGATCCTTTGAAATTTCACATGAATTTTAGGATAGGGCTGTCTATTTCTCTAAAAAGTACCATTGAGATTTCAACAGGAGCTGTGCTGCATCTGTAGATCACTCTGAGTAATGTTGATATCTTAATAACCTTTCTGTTTATTTATGGTTTCAATTTCTTTCAGCAATGCTACAACTCTTTGGATCCTTGGTTAAGTTGATTCCTAAGTGTTTATTCCTAAATTTATTCCCAAGTGTTTCATTCTTTTTGGTGCTTCACTAGGGGTTGACTATTGTTTGTCACAAACATTTATTGAATACAAGTACTGCTCTAAGGATTTGAATATATTATATAGATTCCATTCTCGATTAATTTATATCAAAGAGGAGCACAAAATATTGCAGTGCATCACAAGAAGGCTTTTCACAGGAAGTTGCTGGAGCACACAGAGCTGTTCCTTCTAGGCCAATGGAAGATATCATTTTGGAGGTGACATCCCCATGGAATCTTGAAAGAAAAACAGGCTTGACAAGGAATATGAAAGGGAGGACTGGGAAGATGTCAAAAGCAAATGGAAGAATATCTGAAAAGGAGCTGGAAGTATAAAGAGTGCCATGTGTACCAATGTGCCAGGGACCCTCAAGGGCCCTGAAGGATGTCACATAGGTAAAATGCAATCAGAAGTGAAGAGAAGAATAAAATAAAATGGCTATATACATTATTAGTAGGGCTCTGAGAAGAACTCAGAGTGCCTGAACAAACTAGCCCCTCCTAGAAGTCCCGGCTCGCTCGACAGCACATGTCTCACGCGCAGCTGAGCTTCGCACCTACCTCTCCCAGCTCCCGCACCAGGGCCAGGTCTGTGCTTGCTCCAAGTAGGGGCAGCTTCCAATGTTTGTCCATGCACCCCCGTGGAAGGGGAGAGCTTTATCTCTTCTTTGCTCTAACAAGGCAAAATCATTTTATACAATAGGGATTCTCAGGAATTTCAGACCACACTATTAATTGTTGGCAGACTAGTACAAAATAGTCACTGCTACTTCACTCTGTTTATTTTTAAGAGAAATGTGCAAAATTATTCAAGGTGACAGCAACCCTCCACCTTCAACTTTTTGTATGCCAGCAATGCAAATATTTTATGGAGTGACCTTGAATCACAACAGTGAAAAGAATTACTGTAAGATAGCCATGAAAAAGGAAAAAGAACCTTTATAAAAGAAAATTGTAATTCGCCATTTTAAAAATCAGAAACTATATGAGAGAATACTGTTCTCTCTTTTAGAGGGCTTGAAACAGTGATATAGAAAAGGTCCCCATTCCATCTATGAATACTAGAGTAATCTTGGTTGCTGTGTAGACGATAGTAAAAGTAAAATATAAATTCAATGTGTGGAGATATATATATATATATATATATATATATATATATATATATATGCTTTGTGATCACGAATTTTTTTTCTGCATAGTCTTTTGAAAACTATATTATTTATTATTCATGGACCTAAATTGAAGAGACAAGCAATATATATGTGAATACTAAGTTGTTGACAAAGCAGAATTTTAGATTTTCAATAATTTTTACTTGAGATGTTCAATTGTTTTATTTCTGTTTTGAAATAAAACACAGGCTTTGAAATATATGGCTGAAGTAATTAAAATTAATTTAATTTTGTTGTAGTACAACATGTCAACAACTCGAATGTTCATCATAATGGCCTGAGAACCAGAATGGAGGCAATCTTAAAAACTGCCAAAATTGATGATAAACAATACTAAAGTCCAGATTCTTTATTACTGGGAATGTCTTACTACTGTAGTGCTACTTCAACTTTGTTTTTATTTTGCTACAGTCCAGTAAGATTCAGTAAATCATTTTCAAATCCCAAGACAGCAAAAGTAACCCAATTGGTTAGTGAAGTATGATCATTAAAGCAGACACACAAGTAAATCAAGGGGATAGTACAGCACCAGGACAAAACTCCTCTTCTCCAAAGTGGAGACAAACACAATGAACAAAAAACAACTGCCTAAGTCTTTTATATGGGCAAACATTACTAATGTTAGTGTTTGCTGAGTGTGTAAGCACTTGTAGCATGGTACAATCATATATGCTTACCATTGGACCCTGGGTCATTTAATAAAGATTAAATGACATGCAGGAATAAGCATTTCAGAAAATACAATACAAAATATTTTAACTCTTGCCTAAAGAGGCCAAACTCTTTGGTCAGATCATTTTCTATGCAGTCTTATTTCTGAATGATTTTGGATAGTTATGATTTTATATTGATTTGGATTACCAAGGTTTATGCTTGGTTTGGTAGAACTAAAACTAATGCTAAAATTGAATTACCAAGGTTTGCATTGACATAGTGAAATACTTTGTGTGATACAAAATTATTAAAAATTATTATACTTGCTTATTGATGGTGATATATTTTTATTGGGGGAAATAGCTAAGTAGGACTGCCTAGTTAGTGGGCAAAAGCTAACTCCTAAACTGACTTTCCATCAATATCAGGTAATTTGCAAGAATGTTGCCAGACTTGCCCCATGCCACGCAGTTACTCCATGGTGGAAATAAAACTGATCTTAGCTTCTTATTTCCAGGTAAATGTTATTTTATCACGTCTAGTTCTTATCAGATGTTTAATAAAGAAGAACAATGACTCTATTTGTTTTATGTTACTGCCATAAAAATGTTTGGAAAAGCTAAGTTGAATGGACTGAAATAAACGAATAAAAACAACTAGTTTCCTTGAGTGCCTTGTAGGAGTCAGGCTTGGTGCTCAATATAATCACAGATGTGTGATTCTCAAGAATTCTTGTGTTATGGAAGAATAACATGAAGCTTAGTCCTTTTTAGCACAAGTCAAATTCCAGCTGATGTCCTTTTCCTGTACTCCATGGCATCCGGGAACATGCACAACCAGGTGTGTGGCTGGAGGGAAATGCAGAAGACAAAACCGAGACTGCAAGAACAGCCAAAGGAGATCAGTTGGGCTGCGAAGTGAAGACAACTTTCATCTAGAAAAGAGCAGTTTGGACAGATTGCAGAAAAACAGAATCATAATAAGAGAAAGAAGAAGGGTAATTTATTCAGATTTCAGCCACTAATCACCACAAAAAACTATTATGCTCTTTCATTAATATCCTGAATTTTTAAAAGATGACTGTAATGTTAGAAAAGAACTTTTTTTTTTACAGAGACTTTTGGAGCTTCTTCAAAATTATGTAAATAAAATTTCCCAGAAAAAATGTTAAACAAATTAAGAATTTTTTCAAAATGATAGGTTACATAATTTATATAAGTATAATTGCATATTAATACATTCTCTGCATATTTAAGTTGGTAATGTTAATGTTAATAGTAGTAGCTAATAGCTACTGACCACATTTTCTTGGCAAGCCACTGTCTTGGGGGAATTTCATGTACCAGCTCCATTAGTCCTCAGACTGGCATGAAAACCTTTGGTCTTCACCCTTCACAGACAGGTGAGTTTCGATTTGGAGTGTGCAGTAAGATTTCCAAGGCAAGAGTGTGCTGTGACCCCCTTTGCCTGTGACCCTCTGAGCCTTCTCCATTCTGTGTTTTGGAGCAGGATGGTTTCAGGAGCACATGGCCTCTGCAGCTGCCCCGGTTCACACCCAGAAGATCTTGCACTTGCTTACTGCTTTGCTGTTGCTATCCTGAGCTAGTGTGCAGAGAAAACTAGCCGCAGACAAGGTGTCCCTTAGATGGACCAGCGGCAGTTAGCTCCAGGACCAGGTGCAGATTTTCTCTCCACAGGGCTGGAGTCAGCTTATGTGCCTGCTGGCTATGAAATTGTTTCCCAGGCTCACTGACTCTACGTTGACTCGGTTTTAGATTTTCCCCATTTTCCTCTCTAATCCTGAAAGGAAGAAGGTTCTGGAACTGCTACAGATGACACCCGACACTGGGATGGAGGTGGTGAGTAGTAACTGTGTGCTGTGCGTGGAGTTGGATTCCTCAGGCTGTTGTTTTCAGTTTCTGACAAATACCGACATAATGACTTTGTCAGGCAAGCTCTAGAGGGTTAGAATAGAGATCTGAGCTCTGGGACTTCACAGATATTAAAAATGAATATACGAGAAAGTGCTTGTCAAGGAAAAAGTGAGATATTACAGGTTACTGTACACTTCACTTTCAATTTGCATGTTTTAAGAGTCTGGGTTTTTATATTAAGATGTTTAAATCACCATTATATTTTCTCCATTACTGGAAATAAAAGGATATTCCCTAAAGTTCAATTTCATTATCTTTCAGTTTCTTATTATAGAATATTTTTTATAGGTAGAGAAGCTAAACTCCTAGAAATACTTCCATTAGCTATTACTAACTAGCATAAAACAGGACCCAACTTTTGGAAATGACCATTGCATTATCACATCAGAGTGTTACTAATGCATTAGCTCACAGAGGTTGACTTAAAGCATATAGGAAAAGTTTCAGGTAGGAGGTGATGTACTGTTGGACAAGAGTAACTGTGAAGATTTTTACCCAAAGGAAAATTAGAAATAATCACATGTAGATTCTCAATCACTAAACTTTTGTGTTGTTCCATTGGAAACAAAACTACTCTGTAGTGAATTGATAAGAGGTAAGATACATAAGAGTATAATGGGCACCAGGCATAGTGGTGCAGGCCTGTAATCCCAGCACTTGGGAGGCTGAGGCAGGAGGATTACCAGGTATTTGAGGCCAGCCTGAATTGCATAGTGAGACCCTGTCTCAAAGAAAGAAATAATATAATGGCAAAGGTATTTTTCTTTCCTATCTACCCCTTACTCCCCTGTTTATTTCACTTAGGGTGACAGCTTTAAATTCTATCTATATGCTGATAGCTAACAAATTTTGATCTCCAGAGAACATCTCTTTTCAGAAGTTCTAGCTGATTGACATGATCCATTTTAGTATTTCCCTTTAATCTTGAATTTAATCCCTGGTACTGATTTTCAGATCTGTGCTCCAGAGCTGCCCTGTATACATCCTGACTCAGCTCAGGTAAAGCCACTCCTTCCTTCTGATCAGACCAAATCCTGTAGTCACTCTCACTGTCTTTCTCTTGCATCCCTTATCCAATTTCTTAGGCAATCCCTTTATCATGATTTCAAAATCTAATACCTTTCCCCACCTTGGTGCTGCTCCTCTGGTTTAAGGCAAATCATCTCTCCTGGTGTCTTAGTTACTTTTCTCATTGCTGAGACAAAATGCTCAACACCAAAGTTAGAGGAGGAAAGATTTATTTGGTTCACAGTTTGTAGAGGTTCAGTCCATAGTCAGTTGGCTCCAAGGCAAGGTGATGTGGCAGAGGAGAAACTGTTCATAGCAGGCAGAAGGCAGCAAAGCAAGTGAGGGAAGCAACAAATGACCTTAGCAGCTTCTTTTTGCCCCTTTTTATATTCTATCTAGACTACCAGGATTAGGGTAGTGCCAAACCAATCAGTGTACTGATTTAATAATCATACATCCTTAATCCCAGCATCACACACTGTAGATCCAGCCACCTCTGAAAAAGCCCCAACTATGACCACATGAGGCTTTGAGGGACATCTAGACACAAGCCATATACCTGGACTATTACAATAGCATGATACTCATTTTTAAAAATCTGTTCTTTCTGCATTGTTTCTGCTTCCTCTCCATTGATGCTTACTACAATAGTAAGAGAATTTCATTAGAAATGTAAGCCAGAAAGTGTTACTTTGTGCTTAAAATCCTGAAATGACTTACTGCTTTATGCAGAGCAAAGCCACATGCTAGGAGTCTTGTATTATTGGATTCTCTCTGTTTCTCTTGCCTCGTCCTTACTTAGCCTCGGACACCGTGAGCCATGCTTATCCATTTCTCACTCTCTTGCCCTCATATCCAGTCCTCCATAACTCACTCCTTTTCCAGAGCACTGACCACTGTGTAGTTAGCTTCCTTATTTACTGTGTTTGCTATGTATGGTCTGTTTTTTCACTATTGTAATGCAGCCTTATGAAGGCAGGGAACTTTGTTTTGGTTACACATCTGTTTTGTTTACAGATCTATCCCCTGTGCCTTAAATACTGCCTGGTCCATAGTAGCCAATCAGTATTTATTAAATGACTGAATGCTTTGTTTATGTACCCGGCCCCTTTAAATTCTATCTGTTTAAAGGGCTGTGCAGAAAGCTGATCTTACACCAGATCTATGTGCAGATAGAGCAACAGATGTGTGTGTGTGGGGGGCTTTTAAAAGATAGAGAATTTGGGCTGGGGATCTAGCTCAGTAGTTCTGCCGTCTGCCTCGCAAGCGCAAGGATCCGAGTTCTATCCCTGGTACCAAAAAAAAAAAAAAAAACAAGATACAGAATTATTAGAAAACATTCAGAGTTAATACTTCTTAGAAGGAACTTAGGAGTAATTATTTCTCATTTTCACTACGAGGAATGTTTACATGGAAAAAATAAAATGAGTTTTAAAGTCAGTCAGACTTGGGTTCCACCCACTCTTCCGACACAAGGTGTGTGACCTTAGATTAGACTCCAATCTCTTTGAGTCTTGATGTTGTCACCTGCAAAATGATGATAATATTGTCACCTATATCCTAAGGGCAGTTTAAAGATTAATGAGTTAGTGAATGTAGAATATGTAGTCATGAAACAACAGAATTTCCACCCCATTCATGTGACTCAGAATGTGGTTGACTGGGTTTCTTTTCTAGAGGACAAAAACAAAGTTGGTCTTCATGTCCACTGCTGTTAGAGAAATTTTCACACACTGTCTCTAGATGAATAGTTAAACAGGACATGAAGACTTACAGAGTGGTGCAGATTTGTCACAGAAAACAGGAAACTGCTCCTATGCTGGGTGTCAGGGATAAGGTAGTGTGGGGACTTGCAGGTGCCTGACAGGTCACCGAGCCAGTGATCAGTGGCAAACTGAGAATACCAGGCTCAGTGACAAGATCTCACTAAGTCAAATCTAAGAATAAATTTGTCTTACAGGGAATATTATCTATGGAATGACTTTTTAAGGTGCAAATATAAATTAAACAACAATGGAAAAAATAATTTTTCAAGGAAACACAAGGAGATTTTTGGAGTCATGTATACTTTATGGTGGTTGATAATTTGGAAACCACATGATTACATCATTGATATATTCAAGCAAATTTACATGTACTATACATTTGATCTATACAGTAATTTATCTAAGATCATTTCTATAATTAGGTATCTATTCAACTTCCTTGCAAAATAGAGAGAAGTAATTTTTTTTTTCATTTTAGAGATAAAGAATTTATCACAAGAGAGATTACATTTCTGGTCAAGCCTTCGTCATTCAACCAGCAATAAGACAGGAATTAAAATATAGCTATTTTGCTTTTCTTGACAGATGTGCATTCTTAGTGACAATCTCTCCAAATGCTATTGAAAAAATTTTTTGGAAAATGCTTACCCAGGGCAGATTAAATGGAAAATATATGGCAATATTTTTGGCTATGGTAAACTGAATATGAATTCCCAGCCTTCTTGAACAACTAAGGATAGAAAAAGCATGTGCCTCTCTTCTTTGTTGATCTCATTTGGAAAAGCTTTGCTTTATTTCAGAATCTTAGAGGAAATATTCATGTTGGTTGATAGTAGCAGAAATGCAAATAAAAATATAACTCATATGAGAAAAACTACAGGTCTATAAAGCTGCACATTTCTCTGGACTTACTTGAGTGATTTTATCTCAAGGTCAGCCAAGAGTTCAAAAATGCAGTTGGCAGCATGAAGTGATAAGATTGTCCTTTAGTCCCATAACTCTCTGCAAACTTATTTTGTTGAATCTTGATACTGGATGCCAACATCAGGGCAAAATGCATGGAGTTTTCTTCACAAAGATGGCACTGTAGCCAAAGCTCTGTAAATCAATATGTACTTACCACTACTTTCTAATGTCAATAATTGATTGATAAGACAGTGGGTCAACTTTATTGCCATAGGAGGCTTTTTCCCATCTTACACTATAAATTATTGCTATATATCCTTTCATTAAATCTAGTTTTGTGTTTCAGCATTATGGAAAATTCTATGCTTGGATTCTCTATAAAGTTGTATTAGGCTGTCTGTTAACCACAGGGGCTTTGAGCTTGATGTTTGAGCACTTTAATTGTCACTGTAATTGATTTACCTTTGACTTGGAGTGCAGATTTCTTTGTAATTTGTTGATGATTAATGACCATCCTCTGGTTATGTCTGCTCAGCTGGCCAGAAATGGAACAATTGGTTTGTGTTGGCTTCTAATTTTTCTTAAAATACTTTAAGAATCACTGAGGGAAGTTGTGTAAAAGTGGTTTATATCTTCTATTTTTCAACTGTTTGTAGGAATATTCTGGAGGCAAAAATTAAGCACATTTTGATGAATTTTATCTTTATATTCTTTATGTACATTGACATTCAAAACTTTCTATCTTGTAGCATTTTGATTGGTATATTAGTTTTAGAAAAATATGTGCTTTTGAAGATCATGAGAAGTTAGGGTATTTGAATTATTACAAAAAAATTCTAAACAAAAGTTTCCCAAAAGTGATATCATTATTACTAATAAGATTAAGCATTAATAAATATAAAGCATTGGTCAACACACTAGGAAAAAAGTGGCAGTAATTACAAGAATCTGATTGAATAAGAATTGTTTTGAAATGATTTCTAGTTCAGAATCTTAAGCACAAAAGCATGAGTTGATTGTGTGCAAAAGAATTTTATCATATATTCAAAAAGTAAAGAATTACATAGATGGAATTTTTGTCCACCTCTTGCCATATACAGAATTTCATAGAGATTATAATCTAAAAAAGACTATTAAGTGAAAAAAGAGGTGGTAACCCCCCAAAAGAAAGATCATCTACTTCGTCATGAAGATTAGAGTCCAATAGTCTTACAAATTCAGATCAATTATGTTCCAAGCTCATTTAAAATAACAGTGTTGACCTATACTGTAAGAAAAAGGCCCACACATTGTATTGACTATCAGAGAATTTGAACTAGTTATGGAGGTCCAGGCAAACTTCCTTGAGAAAGGGATGGTCAAGTTCACAACCAAAAGATTTAACTGTTGGGTGAAAAGGGAATAACATACATTATGGGCAGTGGTGCGTGCATGTGTGTGTGTGTGTGTGTGTGTGTGTGTGTGTGTGTGTGTTGAGGGGGAGTGTTAAATAGAAAAACCAAACCCACTCATAAATTTCTGATGTACCATTTGAAGAGTACTGTCTTTGTCTAAAGAGTGAAAGGAAACTTGAGCAGGGGCATGGAGGGCATGTGGGAAGGGCAGGGTAAGATGATCTGGTAATCACCTGATGGCCCATTAGAAAATGCTGTGACTGAAGCCAGAGATATTGTATTGGAAGAGACTCAAGAATGTTAGGAGATGGATTGTTAGTGCCACTGAGATGGCTCAGATGACAGAGTATACTGAGAGGACACCTTGGACAAGGTTATGGTTAATGCACACATCGATAAATGGACAGATGGAAACGTTTTAGAAGGAAAAATGGAGAAGAACCAGTGACAGTTTATGAAGGGTTAACAAGGTACCTACCACCACCACTCGGAACGGGAAAAGTCTGAGCCCAACATAGCAGAAAGGGACAAAGAGCCCTCAGCTGGGTGGTGAGGGAGGTGGGGAAAATCTTCCAGATAGTTCTTCATTTGATCTAAGTGTAGAATTGCTCTAATCCATGCCAGTTGCAAACATATTTCATAAAATGCTGACTTATTTTCTTTGCTTCTTCTTTGTTTCTTCCCCGAATCCATTCACTTTTTTAAAAATGCAGAAATTGACTTCCATTTGGAGGTACAGGTTGAGCATCTCAAAATCCAAAATCTCTTCAGCACCAACATACCATTACAAAGGGAAAACTCCACAACTGATCCAGGAAATAGTTTCAGTCAAAACACAGCTACACTAAAAGTGTTACATGAAAGTACTTTCAGGCTATTGTATAAGGTATGTATGAACACAAATGAATTTTTGTGTCTAAACGTAGGTCCTTTCCCCAAGGTATCTCATTGTATATATGTAAATTTTCCAAAATTAAAAAAACCCAGATATTTGAAACACTTTGGGGTTCAAGTACTTGAATAAGGGATGCTCAAACTGTACTTAGTAGAAGCAATATAGTTTGCTCATGTCTTTGTTAGCGATCTTTCTCAAATATGAATGAATCTTATCTAAAAAATACTAACTATACTGTATACTGTCCAAATATACACAATTTATACTATTTATACAGCATACATGATATATTTAGATATATTTATTGAGGATGTAGCTTTGAACAGTTTTTTTAAAATCAGTTTTCTATGGTTAGTTGCACAGTAGTCTGGATAGTCAAGGTAGGATGAGGGCTTTAAAAAAAACTCTCAGTATTCCAGTAGCTTAACAGCTAATAAAAGTAAGTGAGGTGGAAGGGCTCTTCACTCGTTCGTGGATCTGGGCTATGCTCATATAGTAAGCCCTTTGTGCCTTATAAAGCCTCAGAGTCCCCACTGAGTTCTTCTGATGGGGAAGGGTTGCAGCAGAGGTCTTAGGAGCAGACTTTGGGGTGGTGTGACTTTCTTTCTACCCCTTTCCATTGGCCACCATTCAGTCACAGAGCCAACTTTTACTTTTCTGAAACCTTTCTTTGTATACATGTGTGTTTTATATATGTGTATGTCTACTGATACTAAGAGATATTATTTCTGGCTCATTTATAACTTTAATACTAACTGTGACACTAATATTGAAGTGCAAACTTATTTTCCAAGGATTTCCTTGTTCCTCCAGGAAAGGATCACAATTAATTTATTAGGTTCTTCCACGATTCTAGTGGAATTAAAAAATTCAGTTGTGTTTAATTTATATATTAATTTATGGAAATTTAGGGCCTTGTAATACTGAGTCTTTCTTTCCTGGAACATGGTATGTCTTTCTATATATCTGTCATTTTTGAGCACTAAAACTTGATTGAGCTGCTTTGGGAGGTTGGTGAGGGGAGTAATAAAAGTTTGACTAAGTGGAATTGGAATCAGATTTTCTTTCAAGCTCTGAACTCATGCTACATGAAGATAAGGTGAAGTTATAGCTCAGTTTCTCAGTAAAATAAGACTAGCGGGAGCACTTATCATCTGAAAAACATCTTTAAGCTGTGAAACACATCTGTTACACTTAGTTGCTGACATTTTTAGATTGACTTTACCTAGGCAATGAAATATTTTTCTAGTTATCAAAACTTTTCAGATAAGTTTGACAAAATGTTGAGAAATTCAGAGTTCAATTACTTCTTTGCTTATACTTTTAACATAAAACATTTCTTGGTGAGCCTCCCTAATAATGACTTTATAACACCACTTCAACATTTATATAGTTTAATGTTGTTGTTATTCAAGAGTTACCTAATATTCTTTTATTAAATTTTATTTGAAAAGCTAATATTGAAAATTAAATATTTCATATTATTTCTTATGAAATTTGGTACAAAGCTTTTAGTCTAGACAGTTTATTTAAAATTAATGCCTGTTATGTGTAATCTGAGAGTTTTGCTTTTGTTTTATTTAGAAGTGTATGGAATTATATACTGTCAAGGTCTTCAGAGAGTTATGTTGCTCAAATTTATGCTTGGACATCGTTCAGTTGTTATTTACTCAAAGTAAGAATGGCTGTTTTATTTGTTCTGTTTTGAAAGTTCTCTGTGGGATGAGACTGTGTTACATCTTACAGGGTTCAATCATCCTTTAACCTAAAGACTACTGTATTTTAATTTCTAAACAAATCATTGTTTTCTGTCCATGCACTTGCCAGTCTATAAATACCTACTGTGGGAAATGGCTCACTAAAGTCATAGACTTTACTCCCTCAGGAGTGGATGTTTTTCCCCTGTAAGTGCCCTGAAACTTTATTTCTCATAGTCCTGAGTATCAGAAATAGCTCACAGGGGCTGGAGGTACAGCTCATTTTTCAGTGTATACTGAGAAAGTGCAAGGCCTTGTGTTCAATCCCCAGCACCAAAATCCAACCAACCAAACAAAATAAAGCAAAACAAAAGACCAACCCAAAACAAAATCTCACAAAATATGTTGTTTGCAGAGATCCATTCACTGCTAGCAGGTAAATTAATTTTGGTTTAAGGGAAGGTGGTTTACAATACTAATTGAGTTTCATCCTTTTGAGACCATTTTTCCCTTAATTCTTTTCATTTGCTTGATTTCTAAAATCCTTGAAATAATTTCTTTATTTTTTATCCTTTATGCCTTTTTGACTTGAACTTGTTGACTAAAATTGGATATGATACAAGGATCCCTTGTATTTTCAGTCTGAATCTTAGTAATTTTTCCAGTGTGCAACCATCCAATCAACAAAGTTTAATATTCTCTCCTCCGAGCCACGAGCAAGTGGACCAGTGAGGACCTCTGCCACGTGGAGCTGGAGCTGCCACCCCCTGCTCCCACCCTGCCTGTGAGCAAGGAGCAGAGCCATGGGAACCTGCAGCACTACCCCAGGTGCCCCGCCCCCACTTCTGGCCTCCTGGCTGCATAGGCACCTGGTCCCACACTACAGAGGCATAGGGAGTTCATAAAAGCCATTGTCCTGAGCTCCAGAAGATAGAGCAGAAGTGAACAACAGAAAGAGGGCCTCTCTCAGTCTCCTTGGTAAAAATTGAAGCCCACTGGAAAAGTGAAGAGAATCTCTGCAATAAAGGCACATCAGACCGCCGTGGTTGGTAAGTTGGAGGGATCATCACCTCCCTCAGAACCTGGACTATCTTAAGGGGAAGGGGATCTGGAAGCTGCCGTAGAACCTTGTATAGTTCAACCCTGTACATGGGCAGAGGGCTTAACTTGAGACTTGTAGCCAGAAATCTACCTTAATCTCACGGGTCTGCTACTGGCTTGCTGAGACTCATTGGCTTATATCTGCACAGTACTGTTCATGATGTCTATTGTAACAGTGGAGACATACCCTGAAGGAAGCCTTTCATTTTTATTTATATTTGTTATTCTCAAAATTATTATTTTTTTCTCTTATTTTTAATTTTTTTCTACTCTTTTCAAATTTTTCTTTTTTTTCTTTCTTCTTTTTCCTTTTCTTTCTCTCTCTCATTCTCTCACTCTCCCACATTGGTCTTCATCTCCCTTTTTGTCCCTGTTCTGGCCCTAATTTGGATTTCTTCTTTCTCTTTTCATCTCTTCTTCCTTCTCTCAATTGTCATTAGTTTTAAAGGAAAGTAAATATAGTTTCTAGCTTCCCTATTGCTGTTAGGTTCTTCTGTTCTCATCTTTGTTCTTTCATTCTGTCTTTTCCTCTTGTCTTCAACAATTTCCTAGAGTTTGCATGATCTTCCTCTGTCCTCTGGCTTCACTGCTAACCTTCCCCTATCCTTCTACCTATCTATCCCTCCTTCCTCAACTCCTTCTAAGTCCCCATCCTGAAGGGTAAAGTTGTTATATTGAAGAATTTATTCACTATAAACATATTTTGGGCTGGTCCTTGATTTTGATTTAATTCACACAGTTAAAAGTGATAGATTAGTAACTACCACAAATTGTCATTTTCTAAGCTGTGCTTGATGCTATTGTGTTGCTGATTGTATCATATGGGCTAAGGTGTTGTGATTGATCTAATCAGTTGTCCTTCCTGGTACAATGAAAATGAGAAAGCCTCAGAGTCATTAAAGTCTCAAAACCTAAAGACCAGCTATATCTGGAAGACATCTTAGAGAAGTAATCATTTCATAAGTGTTCCAAATACAAGCAACAAAGATATTTACAATAAGCAATATCAAAGTATCAACCCAGGAATTAAACCAAAAACAGTACCAAGATCAAAAATAAAAATGAGAAGACATTTAAGCAAGACACAAACCCAGACTTCCAGCCCACCAAAGGCAAATTCTGGGGAAAACTAGGTGGAAAAGTCTGATAATCAACCACCTGGACACCCTGAACTGAGCACAGAAAGTAACAAAACAGATGAAAGATTCTCTAGAAAAATTTGAAACAGAAATAACTTTCCAGATAACTACAGAAATAGTGCCCAGAATAAAAGAAATGATTAGAGACACTAGAACAGAAATAGATAAAAAAAAATAGATGAGTTCAGGACCATGATGGAAACTATGAATGCCCAATGTAGGAAAGAAATGGAATCCATGAAACAGATTCGAACAGATATCCAGGAGATTAAAAATTCTATTGAAAGCATATACAGCAGACTGAAGCAATCTGAAGACAGAATATCAGATATAGAAGACAGGATGGTGGTCAGTGACCATGAAAAGAGAGATCTCTTAAAAATGGTAAGGGACCATGAGAAATCAATCCAACAGCTCCTAGATGATGCAAAGAAGAATAATATAAGACTGATAGGAGTGCATGAAAAAGCAGGAGAAAGTACAAGTGACATAAAAAAACTGTTCACATAATTAATGATAAAACACTTCCCAAACAGAGCAAAAGAATTTGACATACAACTAAGTGAGGCATATAGGACTCCAACAAGCCATGATCAAAAAAAAAAAAAAATACTACACCAAGACATATAATAATCAAGATCCTGGAAACCCAACAGAAGAACAAAATACTACAAGCCATTAGAGAAAAGAAACAAATCACATGGAAAGGAAAGCCTAACAGAATCACAGCAGACTTCTCAACACAAACCCTCAAGTCAAGGAGAGCCTGGAGTGAGGTATTTCAGGCCCTAAAAGAAAACAACCTCTAACTTAGATTGATGCATCTTGCAAAACTTTTTCAAAATTGATGGGGAAATAAGACACTTTCATGACAAAGAACACCTGAGAAACTTCATGAATACCAAACCTGCACTCCAAATAATTCTAAACAATATCCTACAAGATAACAAAGGTCACAACTCCATGAAGCTCAACAGAGCAAATTCATTAGACAAGTCAAGAAATTAAAAGGAGAAGGAGAAAAATAAAAAAGAACCAACAGCAGGAAAATAACATGACAATAAATATCTATGCACCAAACACTAGTGCACCCAACTATATAAAACAAATACTAATAGACATGAAAACTCATATATGCACTAATACAATTGTAGTGGGGGACCTCAACACCCCACTGTCACAGATAGATCAACTAGACTGAAAATAAGTAATGAAATACTAGAACTCAATCGAACTCTTGAACAAATGAATTTAACAGATGTTTACAGAGTCTTCCACCCCACAAAATCAGAATACACATTCTTCTCAGCTGCACATGGGTCATTCCCAAAATAGACCACATACTCACACATAGAACATGTTTAAGGAAGTGCAAAGGAATTGAAGTTATCCCCTGTATATTATCAGACTATAGTGTGATGAAATTGGAGATCCATAGGAAAAAAAACTGGAAAAATTTCATAAACATGTGGAAATTGAACAACACACTTCTGAATAACCAATGGGTCACAGAGGAAATTAAAGAAGAAATCAGACAGTTCCTTCAATTAAATGACAATGACAATACAACATATGGGAATCTATGGGACACAATGAAAGCAGTCTTATGAGGGAAATTCATAGCAGTGAATAGGCATATTCACTGCTATGAATGAGCCCAATTAAACAACTTGATGCTGAACCTCAAGCTTCTAGAAAAAGAAAAGCAGGACAACCCCAAAGCTCATACAAGGGAAGAAATTATAAAGATCAGAGGAGAAATCAATGCAATGGAGACTAAGAGAATGATACAAAAAATCAATGAAGCCAAGAGTTGGTTCTTCAAAAGAATCAACAAAATCGACAAACTTCTAGCCAACCTTGTCAGGAAAAGGAAAGAAAAGGCCCAAATCCATGAAATTAGGAATGAAAAGGGTGAAATTACAACAGACCCAGCAGACATACAGAGGATCATCAATACCTACTTCCAGAACCTATACGCCAATAAGATGGACAACACAGAAGAAATGGACAGATTCCTAGATACATATGAATTTCCAAAGTTGAACGAAGAAGACCTAAAAATTCTGAACAACCCAATATCAACCAATGAAATTGAAAATGTAATTAAAAACTTATCAACTAAGAAAAGCCCAGGCCCTGATGGCTTCCCTGCTGAATTCTGCAAGACATTTAGAGAGGAACTGCTGCCACTACTGTTTAAACTCTTCAATGAAATTGAAAGGGAAGCAATACTCCCAAATTCATTCCTGGAAGCAAGCATCACCTTGATCCCCAAAGCAGAGAAAGACCCAACCGAAAAAGAGAACTATAGGCCAATCTCACTAATGAACATAGATGCAAAAATCCTTAATAAGATACTGGCAAACAGAATGCAGAAGATCATCAAGAACATCATACATCCTGATCGAGTGGGATTAATCCCAGGGATGCATGGATGGTTCAATATATGAAAATCAATCAATGTAATACACTATATCAATAGAGCCAAGGACAAAAACCATACGATTATCTCCATAGATGCAGAAAAAGCATTTCACAAAATCCAACATGCATTTATGATAAGAACCCTACAAAAAATTGGAATAGATGGTCTCTACCTTAAACTGATAGAAGCCATCTATGAAAAACCAACAGCCAATATCATACTAAATGGTCAAAAACTGAAATCCTTCACACTAAAATAAGGAACAAGACAAGGATGTCCACTATCACCACTCTTGTTCAATATAGTTCTGGAAACATTAGCCATGGCAATTAGACAAGAGAAAGAAATAAAAGGAATAAAGATAGGTAATGAAGAAGTCAAATTGTCATTATTTGCAGATGACATGATACTCTATATAGAAGACCCCAAGAACTCCACCAAAAGTCTTCTAAACTTAGTAACCAGATTCAGTCAAGTAGCTGGTTACAAGGTTAACAGACAAAAATCAATAGCTTTCCTCTACATGAAGGACAGACTCACTGAGAGAGAAATAGGGCAAATAATTCCTTTCACAATAGCATCCAAAAAACTGAAATACCTAGGAATCACCCTAATGAAAGAAATCAAAGACCTCTTCTCTGAAAACTATGGCACTCTGAAAAGAGAGATTGAAGATGATATCAGAAAGTGGACAGACATCCTCTGCTCCTCAGTAGGAAGGATTAATATAGTGAAAATGGCCATATTTCCAAAACTGCTATATAGATTTAATGCAATTCCAATTGAGATCCCAGCAGCATACTTCAAGGATCTTGAGAAAACAATCCAAAAATTCATTTGGAACAAGAAGAGACCCAGAATAGCAAAAGCAATTCTAGGGAACAGAGACATGGCAGTGGGTATCACAGTCTCCAACCTGCAGCTCTACTACAAAGCTACTGTGATAAAACAGCACGGTACTGGCAAAGAAACAGACCTGAGGACCAGTGGAACAGATTAGAAGATGCAGAAAAAACACCAGACACACTCAGCCATCTCATCTTTGACAAAGGAGCCAAACACCCTCACTGGAGGAAAGATAGCCTCTTTAATAAATGGTGCTGGAAAAATTGGGCTTCAGCTTGCCAAAGATTAAAACTAGACCTGTATCTCTCACCATGCACTAAACTGAAATCAAAATGGATTAAAGATCTAAATATTAAAATAGAAAATCTGAACCACTTGGAACAGAGGTTAGGTAGAACCCTTGAAAACATCGGTGTAGGAAAAGATTTTATGAACAAAACCTCAGTTGCCCGTGAACTAGCACAAACAATCAACAAGTGGGATCTCTTCTTATTAAAAGGCTTCTGCACAGCAAGAGAAACCACTAGCAGTGTGAAGAGACAACCCACAATGTGGGAAAAAATCTTCACCTGCTCTTCCTCAGACAAACGTCTACTATCTTGAATCTACAAAGAACTTAAAAAGATCAGACCTCCCAAATTTAAAGACCCAATCCAAAAATGGGCATCTGAAATGAACAGACATTTCTCAGACAAAGAAGTAGAAATAGCAAATAAATACATGAAAAAATATTCAACATCACTGGTCATTCAAGAGATGCAAATAAAAACAATGCTGAGATTCCACTTCACTCCAGAAAGAATGGCTGCTATTATGAAATCAACCAATAACAAATGCTGGTGGGGCTGTGGGGAAAGAGGAACCCTGCTCCACTGCTGGTGGGAGTGTAGACTGGTGCAAGCACTGTGGAAATCAGTATGGAGATACCTCAAAAAACTAGGACTGGAAGTCCCATTTGACCCTGCTATTCCACTGCTGGGGATCTTCCCCAAAGAATTAAAGGAATCATACCACAGTGATATATGTGTGCCCATGTTCATAGCAGCACTGTTTGTAATAGCTAAAACTTGGAAACAGCCCAAATGCCCATCAACTGGAGACTGGATAAAGAAAATGGGTTTTTTAATAAAATGAAGTACTACTCAGACATAAAAAAATGAGAAATTAGAGACATTTATAGCTAAGTGGATGCACATTGAGGTGATACTCTTAAGTAAAATAAATAGGACACACATGAATAAATTCCGAATAGTTTCTCTGGTGTGAGAAACTGAAAGTGTAAATAAGGACTAAATGTATAATAGGTAATGTGAAATAGGAAGAAAAGGGGCAAAGGGGAAGGAAGTGGGAGGGCTAGGGGAAAGGATAGAAGGGAATGGGATTAATATGAGAAAATGGAAAAATAGGAACAAAATCTTTGTAAATAGGGAGGAATGGAGGGGTTGAAGGGAGGGCTGGGCAAAGGTGAAAAATAAGAACCAAGAGAGACTATGTAAAGGTGTAAATTTCCAATGATGAATGTCATTACATTGTATACCTAAAATGTACCAATGAGTAGAATGAATAATCGATAATGTAAAATAGGAAGAAAAGGTCCAAAGGGGTAGGGGTAGTGGTAGGGGCAGGGGAAAGGAAAGAAGGGAAAGGAAAAATGATGAGAAATGGAAAAAATGGAAATAAAGTCTTTGTAAATAGGGAAGGGTGGAGGGTGTGAAGGGAGGGCTAGGAATGGGGAAAAAATAAGAACCAAGATGCATTATGTAAAGGTACAATTCCCAATGAGAAATGTAATTGTGTTGTATACCTACAATGTACCAATAAAAGAATTTAATAAAAAAAATAACATGACAACAATAAGTCAATACATATCAGTTATGACCATCAATGTTAATGGCCTCAATTCACCAATTATGAGAAATAGACTTGCAGAATGGATTAAGGAGCAAAATCCAACAATATGCTGTATATAAGAAGTGCACCTAGTTCAAAAAGAAACTCATAAACTGAAAGTAAAAGGATGGAAAACAGTTCTCCATGCAAGAGGAATCCAGAAGAAAGCAGGGATAGCCAACTTATTTGCAGACAAAGTAAATTTCAAACCAAAACTAATTAAGAGAGACAAAGAAGGTCATTATGTCCTCGTAAAGGGAACAATCTAAGGGGAAGAGATGGCAATCATAAATATATATGCAATAAATACTAATGCCCCCAACTATACAAAACAAATATTAGGGGACATGAAAACCAAATAAGCACTAATACAATTGTAGGGGGGGACCTCAATATCCCATTGTCACAAATTGATAGATCATCTAGACAAAATATCAACAACGAAATACTAGAACTTAACCAAGCTTTTAAACAAATGGACGTAATAGACGTCTACAGAGTGTTCCACCCCACAAAATCAGAATATGCATTCTTTTTGGCTGCACACGGGTCATTCTCCAAAATAGACCACATACTAGCTCATAGAACATATTTAAGAACATGCAAAGGAATTGAAATTATCCCATGTATATTATCAGAACATAGTGCAGTGGAGATCAATAGTGTAAGAAACCACAAGAGCTTCACAAATACATGGAAGTTGAATAACACCCTCCTGAACAACAAATGGGTCACAGGAAATTAAAGAAGAAATTAGACAGTTTTTACAAGTAAATGATAATGCCAATACAACATATAGGAATCTTAGGGACACAATGAAAGCAGTTCTATGAGGAAAATTCATTGCAGTGAATGCTCACACAAGGAAAACAGAGAAACCTCAAATAAACAACCTAATGGTGAACCTTAAGTACATAGAAAAAGAAGAGCAAAACAAAACCAAAGCTCATACAAGGGAGGAAATTATAAAGTTCAGAGCAGAAATCAATGCAATGGAGACTTAATGCAATCCCTATCAAAATACCAATAGCATTCTTTACAGAACTAGGCAAAACAATCCTAAAATTGCTATGAAACCACAAGTGACCCAGCATAGCAAGAGCAATCCTGGGCAACAGAACAAAGCAAGAGGTGTCACAATCTTTAATTTCAAGTTATATTACAAAACTACAGTGAGAAAAAACAACATGATGCTTACATAAAACAGACCTATGGATCGATGAGACGGATCAGAGGATGCAGAAACAGCCCTAGGTACACTCAGCTATCTGATCTTTAACAAAAGGGTCAAAAACAGCTGCTGGAGGAAAGACAGCTTCTTTAGCAAGTGATGCTGGGAAAACTAGATATCCACCTACAGAAGATTGAATCTAGACTCATAGCTCTCAGCGTGTGCTAAATTGAAACCAAAATGGGTCAAAGATGTAAGTATTGAAACAGAAACACTTAACCTGCTGGAAGATAAAATAGGTAAAACTCTTGAATCATAGGTGTAGGCAAGGACTTTTTGAATAGAATTCCAAACTGCCAGGAAATAACATCAACAATCAACAAATAGGATTTTATCAAGTTAAAAGCCACAGGGCCAGGGATTTAGCTCAGTGGTTTTACTTCCTGCTGCACAAGTGCAAGGACCAGAGTTCGATCCCTGGTACCAAAAAAATAAAAATAAAAAAAATTTTAAAAATTAAAAGCCATCTACACAGCAAAAAATGCAATAGTCAAAGTGAAAAGACAGCCTATGAATGGGAAAAAAACTTCACCAGCTACACCTTGGAAATAGGATTAATATCTAGAATATAAAAAGAACTGAAAAACGTTAGAACCCCTAAAGTAAAAGAACCAATCAAAAAATGGGCAACTGAAATGCATACACACTTCTCCAGAGAAATACAAATAGTTAATAAGCACATGAGAAAAAGTTCAACATTGCTTCCCATTAGAGAAATGCAAGCTAAAACAACACTGAGATTTCATTTCACTCCAGAAAGAATGAGTGTTATGAAGAAATCAAATAATTACAAATGCTGGTGAAGCTGTGGGAAAAAGGAACTCTTCTACATTGTTGGTGGCAGTGTAAACTAATATAACCACTATGGAAATCAGTACAGCAATTCCTCAATAAACTAAAAGTAGAAACCCATTTGTTTCCCTACTGTGCATCTTGTCAGAAGAGTTGAAAACATCATATTACAGTGATACATGCATATTCATTTTATAGCAGCACAACCCATAGTAGCTAAATCTTAGAAATAGCCTATATGTCCATCAAAAGATGAATATACAAAGAAAATATAGTATTTATATACAATGGAGTACTACTCTGCCATAAAGAAGGATAAATTTGAATATTTGTGGGAAAATGAATGTACCTCGAGACCACAATGTTAGTGACTATAAGCCAGTCCTGCAGCCTTAAGTATCTATGGTTTTTCTTATATGAAAAACCCAAATATAAATAAAGGAACAAAGTAAAAGATAATAAGCAACAAGGAGATAGATCTTTTGCAAATGAGAAGGGGACTAAGAGATAGAAGGAGGGGAAAGGGAGTGGCAAGAAGGGAACAAAAAACAATTACCATGTGTTTTGTACATCTACCAACTCTGCACAATGAAAGCAATCATTATGTACTGCAAATGCATTAAAAATGATGCAAAAAATCAACAAATTGAAGAGTTGGTTTTTAAATAAAATAAATAAAATCAATAAACCCTTACCCAATCTTGTCAAAAAAAGGAAAGAAAAGGCTCAAATCCATGCAAGTAGGAATTGAAAAGGTAAAGTCACAACTAATCCAGCAGAAATCCAGAGGATCATCAATACCTACTTTAAGAACCTGTACTCTAATAAAATAGAAAACACAGAAGAAATGGACAGATTTCTAGATACATATGAATTACCAAAGTTGAACAAAGAAGATACAAAAATTCTAAACACCTCAATCACAACCAGTGAATTTGAAAATGTGATTAAAAATTTACCAACAATGAAAAACCCAGGTGTGACTTCACTGCTGAATTCTACAAAACATTTAGAGAAGAACTATTGCCACTACTCTTTAAACTTTTCAATGAAATTGAAAGGGAAACAATACTTCCAAATTCATTTCTGGAAGCAAGTATTACTTAGATTCCAAAACCAGGGAAAGACCCAACCCAAAAAGAGAACTACAGGCCAATCTCCCTAATGAACATAGATGCAAAAATCCTCAACAAGATACTGGCAAACAGAATACAGAGGGTCATCTAGAAGATCATACACCCCAACCAAGGCGGATTTATTGGAGGGATGTAAGGATCGTTCAATATACATATATCAATAAATGTAATACACTATATTAATAGAGCCAAGGACAAAAACCATATGATGATCTCAGTAGTGCAGAAAAAGAATTTGACAAAATTCATCACCCATTCATGATAAAAACCCTGCAGTAAATTAGAATAGATGGTCTTTATCTCAACTTGATAAAGGCTGTCTATGAAAAACCAACAGCCAACATCATACTAAATGGTCAGAAACTGAAAACTTTCATGCTAAAATCAGGAACAAGACAAGGATGCCCACTATCACCACTCCTGTTCAATATAGTTTTGGAAACATTAGCCACAGCAATTAGACAAGAGAAAGAAATAAAAGGAATAAAGATAGGAAAGGAACAAGTTAAACTGTCATTATTTGCTGACAATCTGATACTTTACATAGAAGACCCCAAAAAACTCTGCCAAAAGACTTTTAGACTTAATTGACAGATTCAGTAGAGTAGCTCAATAAAAGGTCAACACTGAAAAATCAATAGCCTTATCATACACAAATAACAGACTCATTGAAGGAGAAATTAGGGAAATAATTCCTTTCACAATAGCACCCCCAAACTGAAATATCTAGGAATCAATCTAACAAAGAAAGCAAAAGACCTCTACAGGGAGAACTACAGCACTCTGAAAAAAGAGATCAAAGAGGATACAAGAAAATGGAAAGACATCCCCTGTTCCTGGGTAGGAAGAACCAATATAGTGAAAATGGCCATACTTCCAAAACTGCTATACAGATTCAGTGCAATCCTGATTGAAATCCCAACAGCATATTTCACAGAACTAGAGAAAACAATGCAAAAGTTCATCTGGAACCAGAAGAGACCTAGAATAGCAAAAGCACTTCTAGGCAACAGAGACATGGCAGGGGGTATCACAATTCCCAATTTGAAACTGTACTACAAAGCCGTTGTGAGAAAAACAGCATGGTACTGGCAAAGAAACAGACTGAAGGATCAGTGGAATAGATTAGAAGATGCAAAAACAACTTCAGACATACTCAGCCACCTCATCTTTGACAAAGGAGCCAACCATCCTCACTGGAGGAAAGATAGCCTCTTTAATAAATGGTGCTGGAAAAACTGGATTTCAACTTATCAAAGATTAAAACTAGATCTGTATCTCTCACTATGCACTAAACTAAAATTGAAATGGATTAAAGATCTAAATATTCAAACAGAAAAGCTGAACCGGCTGGAACAAAGGTTAGGTAGAACTCTTGACAACACTGGTGTAGGAAATGACTTTATGAACAAATCCTTGGTAGCATGGAAACTAAAACAAAGAATCAACAACCAGGATCTCAGCTTATTAAAAAAGCTTCTGCACTGCAAGAGAAACCACCAACAGAGCTAACAGACAAGCTACAATGTGGGAAAAATTTTTTACCAGCTATTCCTCAGACAGAGGTCTACTATCTAGAATATATAAAAAACTAAAGAAAATCAAACCATCCAAATATTAAGACTGAATTCAAAAATGGACATCTGAAATGAACAGACATTTCTCAGACAAAGAAGCAAAAGCAGCAAATAAACATATGAAAAAATGTTCAACATCACAGGTCATTCGAGAGATGCAGATGAAAACTACACTGAGATTCCACCTCATCCCAAAAAGAATGGCTGCTATCATAAAATCAACCAATAACAAATGCTGGTGGGGTTGTGGAGAGAAAGGAACCCTGCTTCATTATTGGTGGGAGTGCAGATTGTTGCAACTACTGTGGAAATCAATATGGAGATACCTCAAACAACTAGGATTGGAAGTTCCATTTGACCCAGCTATTCCGCTACTGGGTATCTTCCCAAAAGAATTAAAAGAATCATACCACAGTGATATATGCACACCTATGGTTATAGCAGTACAGTTTGTAATAGCTAAAACTTGGAAACAGCCCAATATTGCCCATCAAGTGGAAACTGGATAAAGAAGATGTGTTTTTTTTTTTTTAAATGGAGTATTACTCAGCCGTAAAGAATGAGAAATTAGAGAAATTTATAGCTAAGTGGATGCATATTGAACCCTCACTCTTAAGTGGAATAAATAGGATACACTTGTGCAAATTCTGAATATTTTCTCTGGTGTGAAAAACTAAAAGTGTAAATAAGAATCAAAATGTATAATTGATATTGTGAAATAGGAAGAAAATGTCTAAAGGAATAGGGGAAATGGGAGGGGAAGGGGAAAGGAAAGAAAGGAAAAGAAAAAATATGAGAAAAGGAAAAACATGGAAACAAAGTCTTTGTAAATAGAGAAGGGTGGAGGGGGTGAAGGGAGGGCAGGGGAATGGGGAAAAAATAAGAACCAAGACATATGACTTAAAGGTGCAAGATCCCAATGAGGAATGCAACTGTATTGTGTACCTAAAATATAGCAATAAACTAAATGGGGAAAAAAGCTTAATATTCTGACAACTAACCCAATGCTTATTCTGAATCTTAGTAGGTGACCTTCTTACACTCACTGGCATTGGAGGTCAGCCACTAGAGCACCCTTACTCTTATGGAACAAGTAGCATGCGTGTAATTATTCTCAACTGTAGGGGAGGATTTGTTTCCAAGTCCTTTTTCCAGTATCCTTTTCCTCCTGACACCCAGGATCCTCCTAGGATATCATGATGTCTGCATAGGGGAGGATCAGTGTTACTTAAACAGAGATTTGGCTTTTGCCATTGGCTGCTGGGAGATGATCTCTACTCCAGATGGAATCTTTAGCCTGAAAGGAGTTTCCTTGTTGGCCTTGGGGCTCTTACCACTAGACAGTCTAATAATGGGATTTATGGTGCAGTTGCTGTAATATGCCGTGTCAATTCTCCAATCCTGAGGAAAGACTAGATACTGGACTGAATGTCCAGGAGAGGCTGGTGACTGAAGGGCAGCCCTGCGGGGAGTGTGAGATCAATCTGAAACTGGACTTCAAAGGTTCAGGCGGTCCTCTCTGGTTGGCACTTTAACAATAAATGCTTATCACAGGGAATATTAGATTATTATATATCCAAACGCAGTCTGGAAAGAAACCATCATGTTTGTGAGCAAGTTGGATGGCTTGACCTTGGCACAGAAGTTAAATTTAAAATGTGTTAGACTAACTGGATATAACCAAAATTTTTCTCTTGTCCTTGGAGGTTTTTAGTTTGGTGTTAATCAAATACTCTTATTTTATAGCAATATGTTGAAGAGGGGTGAGAGGGGTCAATTAAACCACAAAATTTAGCAATTTAAAGCAATCTACTATATTTTGAATGGAGATGAAATGCTTCTCTGTTTGAAGGTTTTCTAGATTTCATTATGTTCAAAAGTTAGTAGTGATTAAAAACTCCAATAAAAAAATTGAAACCACAAAGATTCCTTATAGATAGCCTTCTCTGGAATCTGGAAGTGGTCACTGTGAGACCAGATGCCTGGCCTCCTTGAAAGCTTTCATTAACAATTTGGGAGAAACCGTAAAAGCATACTAGTGAAATTTCAAAGATGTGAAATAAAGGCCTTTGAAACACCACAAAATTGGCTAAATTATGGAGCTGGGAATTAAGAACCTGGGATATAATCATTCTCAAAGATTCAAATGGTAACATTCAGGAAGAGATAATGACAAGCATGAGAGCAATTTTTGACATAAAAATGTTTCTCTGAGCTGGACTTGTTAACTCATTATGTAGTTTATGTATACTTTGGTTTTATTCTGATAATTTTCACAATTGCCAATGAGTTGTCTATGTCACTTGGACTATATCGTTATAGTTAACTTCATTTATATTTAAAAGTAACAAAGTAGGGCCTGAAAATTTTAGTTTTGAGAAAAATGTCTCTGAAAAAAATACCCAACTAGAGCTATTTGATTTTCCTACTTCTGAACTCTATTAAGTGGCTATTTTTACAATAACAAACATGCATGTTTTGCTACAGTTTGCATATAATCAGTATTGGCTCTTATTAAAGAAGTTCTGTTACAATTTTTTTGTATTTCTTTTTGATTTTACAACCCTTGAAATCCTCTAAGCCTTATTATCATTTTCCAAGAATAGTGTTGAGAATAATTCAAAATCATTTAGAAAATTGCTGCTTTTATACCTTCTATGTAGCGCAGTAGTGGGGGTGTACTTGAAAGAGTTAATGTAGCTTTGATTGGTGTCTATTTACAGCCACAGAGTGGCAGGCCCAGGGAGAATATGGCTAAGTGCATGTTTGTGGAGTCAGCTAGTTGCAGCAGGATTTCAGAAAGTGACTTAGTGCTTTGGTCATGTGCTTCAGATCCAGGGGCTTAGACCATCAGAGAAAAGACAAAATTCTCAGTGTCTTATACCTTCTGAGTGCTCAACATTGTGTTATCCTTCCAACTGTGAAATGAATTCTGGGTTGTCCTCCATTCCCAGTAACTAAAACTGCTTGCATATAAAGTAGGCAGCAGAACAGTAATTACTGTACACACCTAAAAATGTACCAAGCTCATTTACCTTGTTTTTTAAAAGTGATACACAGGCTGACTAAACTGACACTAATTAGACACATGGGTGACACCACCGGAAGGCATGAACAAGGACATGATTATTGCAGTCATGGCTTATTTCAAATCAGGCTTCATCATACCTAAAGACTCGGGTAGTGGGTTCGGTTCTCAAACTCCAATCTTTGGACAGAGATTGTAGGCATTTATGGCCAGAATTCAAATTACATTCTTTCAGAACATCTCACTGGGTATCATCATGCTGAATCCTCAGAAGGTGCTAGCTGAGGGGCAAACCAGGTCTTCTCAGACAGCGTCTTATGGGTCAGGCAGTGACTCCACATACTGCAGCTCCCCCAAGAGTTACGGTGGTGGTGTCCAGCCTGCCATGTCTGAAAAATGAAGATGTATCTTTAAGTGTACTCATGTATGAGCACATTAAGTAATCAAAATTCATGTAGTTCTTGAAATGAATTCCATTATTTCTATTTTACAAATGAGAATGAAGCACTGAGTAGTCATCTGAGGTCACAAAATGAGTACGCTAGATTCAAACTCATACAGGTTGACAATTGTGTCTCCATTCTGAATCACTATTTCGTGGTGCTTTAGGCATTTTGACATATTTGGCCCCTATTTCCTAAGTATACTTACAAAATTTTCAGACTTTGACAAGGAAACTTAACATAGAAAAATAATTTGGTATTGGCATTTTAAGAGGCATAACACTTGCCAACATGCAGGATTTTGTTTCACATCAGAAGTGTCATCAGTTAAAATATATATTTTATTAGATCATAAGTGTTCAAGATGAGGTGCCTGTAGATATCTGGCATGCCAGCCTGGTTCCCAGCAAGCATGAGTTTAAGGTGCTTGGAATTCTCAGAGTAATATGTTTTATAGGTACATCTTTTTTTTCTGGTTCAAATATTTGTTGTTTTCAACAGATTCTCAAAGGATTCTGTGACCCACAAATATTAAAAATCCAACCTAAATGTCTTCAGATAATGCTTTTTCTTCCTTCCAAGTGCTATAATCATCTCCCTGAACTCGGCCATTCCCTCTTTTCTTCGTCCCCTACTTCTACTCCCTGCTCCCATAGCCCCAGGCTGTCTGCCTCTCTCTCCTTTGCCCAAAACCAGGAAGGCTAGTAAGGAAGGCAATGCAGTCATGGTTGACCTGAACTCACCATTCTCCTGGCTTATAGAAGGGTCTAAATAGCAACCACAAAGTGACCTGCAGGGGCTCCACTGTCTCATGCTCATTCCCCCAATTACTCTTTTTTTTTTGTCTTTTTAAAAAATTTAATATATATATTTATTGGTACATTTTAGGCATAAAATACATTTACATTTATCATTGGGTCTTTGTACCAGAACACGATGTATCTTAGTTTTTATTTTTTCCCCCAATTACTCTTTGCAGAGCCTCCTTGGTATATTATAGCTGCCCCGGCCTCCAGAGCTTAAGCTTAGAAAGTCACCTCTTGTCAGAGGTCAAACAACACTGCATGACTGTATCCACATTAATTCACCATTTCTTCCACTTATGTTGTCTTTGTAGGATTATCCCCAGCCTTTGAAGACAGACACAAAACCAAAAATGTAGGGAGTAGGGAAAATTCAAACCAGAGAGCAGAGCAGCTACTGTTTGTTTCATAAATTCTTATTTAAACCTCTAACTGAGTATGGTCACCAAATTTCTCTGGATCAAAAAACTCACTTTGTTACTAATTGATTAATCGATTCATTCTTTACTTCATACAATGACCTGGCATTTTACTTATGATGTAGCAATGAAGCAGACTTGCTTCTGTCTCATACAACTTGAACTCCATAACAGACTTCCTTTAGGCTCTCTGAACCTCAGTTGGAGTCTTGAGTGTTTAATACATTCTTCTTTTCCTAAAGCAAACAAAATATTTTAGTTCTACTCTGAACAAAGCCATCCTTATCTTTGACCCCGTGTTGCCAGGCAGCTTCTGGCAAATTACTTAATTTTTTGGTTTCTTATTAATTGATGACCATGTATATTACGGAAGATAGTAATGCTGTATGAGTTTAATGACTAGAAAGGATCCTAAAAACACACGGGGCCGAGAGAGTTCCAGGTAGTAAGGGGAACATTGGAAATCTCCTTTCCATCTGGCTGCTGATGCAGGCATTTAGCCTGTGTTTGTCCTGTTATGCATACTTCCTTTGTGGATGCACACATCCCTGATGCCATTATCTGCTGTTTGACTTGAAAATTGAACTTGTCTCTTTGAAATATCTCACACAGTTTAAAAAGAGTAAGCGAACTCTGACATTAAAATCAACTTAAGTGGAGACAAACAAGTGAATACAGATGGGCTACTTTCCCCTGGCTCCCTTCCCCGCTGCCCTTTAGCTGGGATGTGCATCATTTGACAGAACCATAATTCAGTGTATGTTCAAAGGCTACCGATTCAGCAGCAGGCCCATAAATGGTACTGTAAGTGATATCTTAACAACCTCTGGTAGGCTTAAAAATGAATCCTTGTACAGACTAATATACTGTACAATTTTTTATAAAGATGAATGGAGAAAATAGCCTGACTTTAATAGAGTGCTCTTCCCATAATAGCTGGAATTTGTGATTCAACAGCAAACCCATACAATAGTACTGTAGTTTAAGGGACGCCTGGACTCTGGGACTGAATTAGAATTTACATTTAATCAACCTGAAAAAAACAAAACCAGAAAGAATTCCAGTAAGAAAAATCACTTCTCTAGCCTTTCTCAGTGAGATCTGTTTTGACACAGCTGTGCCTGTGGTTTTGTAATATGTGAAACATAGCTGAGTGTACTCACTGCTGCAAGTGCAGAGCTTGGGAAAAGTAGTTTATGGTTGTCAAAGGATCTCAGGATGGAGGGCTGGCCTTCTTTAATGAAGCTGAGGAGCCTCCAATTGGCAGCATACTGGGCTTCTTGTCTACCACTATTGCCTTCATGAAGCAGTGAAGCACCTGTGAGACCATACTTCTGGTAGCCATTTCCCTCTGAGAGGGTATTGAAATCAACTTTGGTTAAGTCTGAGGTGTGATCAAAAACTAAAGTGCATGTCTCCATTTTAAAAACTATTAAAGTAAAAGATACATTGCCATGAATCCCCTCAAAATATTCCCCCTCACTTCAAATGTGTTTACTCAGTGTACTTTGTACTTCATGAGGTACTTTTGAAAGTCCTCTTCAGTGAGTGTCTTAGTTGTGCTATCATGGCTGCCTTGATGCCTGAATTGATGAAAAACTTCCACCTTCCATGCTCATTTTGACTTGGGGAAAAGCCAGATGTCGCACAGTGTGAACACAGTGAAGAGGTGAAGAAGGAGGATGAAGTCCAGTCACGGTTTCTTGAGCCTGTCTTCCTGTTGAATGGCACTTGGCAGCAGCATTCGCCATATTTTAAGCACACCTCATAAGGACAGAAAGAGGACTTCCAGGAGTATGTCAGGAAGTGGCAAGAATGATAGGATAAGGATTTTTTTTTTTTGGATAAGGATTTTGAAGGAGATTAATGGCAATGTATCCTTTGCTGTAATACATTTTAAAAATTTAAACATTAACCATATATTTCAATCACACTGTATATTCATAGAGGTGCTAATTAAATACTTTGATTTGCTTGGATTTTAATCTATTTCATTAATTTGTGATTTTGTTGTTGATTATTTGTCTCCAAGAAACTAATCTCTTCACTGAGGCAACAGCTATGTTCTGGACCATGTTAGTGTCCATTGGCAACCTTTGAGATGTCACTCAGGCCCATGGGATTTTGTTTTGTGCCTATGAGAACTCAGAGCTGGGAAAATGGAGCAAATCAGTTCTGAGGCCTGTGAGCATTTCTGGGACCTGCAGAGAAAATGCAGAATCAGTGAGGGAGGAGAAAGAGTGGGTGTCCACAGGAGGAAGGTAGATCCAAGGGAAAAAACTGAATCCCCTGCTACAGGCACAAAATAGGTACAAACTAAGTGACTGGAGCAGTGCAGGTAAGTAGATGAAGTTAAAATCGTCTGAATTCCCAGCATGACCTGAAACAGAAGATTCAGAGCACACAAAGAACAGATCTCTGAAGTGTTAACAGCAAAACTGATTTTTATAAGGGGTTTAATTCAATCACTTCAAATTGGTATCCTGCCAACTGGATGGTAACTGGAAGAAAGTTAAACTCTGGGGGTTTCTACAATAGAAAAATATATTTTGTCTTCACATTTTTAGGTTCCTCGTTGTACTCCAAGGAAAAAATTTTTGGTTCAACCAATAATTCAACAGTATGGAGCATTCCTAGCACACGGATCAACATGTTAAATTTTGTTAGGAACTGAATATGAAAGTTTTGAAGAGAGGTAAGTTCTAGGTTAATTACCTCAGGGTTCCCATTAGGGAGCAGCCTCACTGATTTTGTGATCCAATTTTTGATTTTTGTTCCTTTGTTTGTTTTTGGTATGGGGGTTTGAACCTAGGGCCTTCACAATGAGCTACACCCAGCCATTTTTATATTTTTAATTTTTTTATATATATTTTTAATTTTGAGATAAGGTCTCCCATCACTGAGTGACTTGGCCGGACCAGAACTTACGATCCTCCCTATTGCAGGCTTGTGCCTCCACACCCAGCTCTGTGGTTCAGCTTTGAGGTTCCAAGGAATGTGTCAGAATGAGGCACTTCCTGTTCTTGAAGATGAGTAATAATCACATCCTGCTGAACCAGCTGCATGTTAACACTGGATTCTTCTCTGTAACAAAGGCTCAATCTCCACTGGAGGTTTTCTTTAATATGGATAAATTGTATTAAATTCTGAGCATAATCAGATATTGGGATTCACCACAGAACTGTTTCTGCGAACAGTATCTGTTCATGAGGGAAGAGGAAGTCAGGAAATACATGTGATTTATGTTTTTAAAGTGTCTCCTCCTGTCGGTCCTCCTTCTACTGCCCCTTCCATCTTTGCTTCCCACCTGGCCCTGTGTTGTATGCTACAGCACGTCATCTCTGGGGTGAGGTGTCCATCACTTGTGATGGGTGCCTGGCATCACGGGAGAGTAGGAAGGAGACAGCAGTCACGAGAACGATAATGAATGGTTTTCTAACACCAAGAGGAAAAAAGGGTCAGCACCCTGTAGTTCTCTTGAATCTTGTACAAGTACTGCTGCTTGGTGCTCAAAAGCCACAGTAGACCTGCCTTCAATCTTTCTGCATGTAGGTTGAGCGGTAGCTCCTAACAGAGCCTGAATTCAAAGGAGGAGAAATGCAATATCCAACAACAAAGTCAAATACATGCTTAGCAGGTCTCAGTAGCCCAATAGAGAGGGATCCAAGATAAGAATTACCACAATGCAGGCAGAAACATGCTGTTTTCATGCAGTGGATTTACAGTTGGAAACATCATGGAATGAACATTACAGAACATAGTTACCTTCAGGGTTAACTTGGCCAACTTGGGTTCAGCAGACGTCCTGTGTGTCTGTAGGTCTCAGCCATCCTGAATTCCAACCACAAAGATGGCCAGGCATCCTAGAGGTGTGTGTGCACCGTGTTTACTCACATAGTGATATAAGGAGCTTCTTTTTTCTACTACCTGGAATTTTGAAATTGAGCTTTGTTTCTATATGAAAGCAATAAATATTCCCATCTTTCCTAAATCATTCCTTTATTCCAAATTAACAAGTAAGCAAGTTGGAAGAATTTTTTAATTGCAGCGGATGTTGCTTTAATGACTTTCGGGTTAATTTGTTTGGAAACAATTTGGGGGGGATGAATTATTGTTCTCCATAATAAATTTTCAAATAACATTGTTAGAGCAGCTGCATTTGCTTGCCTTTAGGATTAAGAAATAATTTCTTTTAGGGTACCTATTATTCTAAACTAGCTTACTCTGAGAACAGTGTTAGGTGATGAGGCTAACAATTCAATAAAACTTTATCCCTTTGGGGAATTATTTATTTTCCATAGACTAAGTTTAACTCTTTGACTATTTCAGAAGTAACAGGAATGTACAGTTAAGTCAATTTGGGTTGGATCCAGAGTTTTGTTGTTGTTGTTGTTGTTGTTGTTGTATTTCTGTTTTTGCAACCCAAGACTAGTTTTTCAGTACTTTCTGTTGTTGAGCAACAGCACATGGGTTTGAGAATAGCCAGTCATGTGTGGCTGTTGACATGGCCTTTGGTCAGTGCTTTACCCCAGTCAGTCCGAGGGTCTGAGGAAGTGTCTCTCCTCTCCAGAGTCAGCTAACAAAAAGGCTCCTCTTCTAGCATCTCCCCTGCTTGGCTGTGCTTTGCTGGCTTCCATGCCACATCAGTCTCCATTTTACCTCCTCACTGTCACAGGGTCAGTGCTCTCCAGAGGTGTCCTCTCCAGAGAGACATGGAGCTGTTGCTATCAGCACTGTCCCTGCATATGATGAGTGAGGAGGTGTCCACTTTTTTTTTTTTATCAAACCCTTGGAAATTCATAGGAAAATAATAACACACATGTAAAAGCTTTGCCTGGGGCTCTGTGCCTCCCCTCTGGTGGCCCTGCATCCTCCTCCTGTTTCTGAGTCTTTGTCTCCCAGGTAAGGGCTCTGGTGATGGGAGGCAGGGCCCAGCCAGGTAAGCCAGGTCTGTTTCTTCTTCGAAGGATTCTTTATCCATCTGCAAAGACTCTTTTTCCAAGTAAAGCCACATTCTCAGGCTCCAGGGATTTCACACGAGTATCTTTTGAGTAGTGAGTTTTTTGATGACCACACTTCTTTACTTCAGTTATTGCAGAAATTCATAATCTGGGACAATTATTTTTGACAATTCCCACTACTGCTATGAGTGTCTGTGGACACCAGAGCCTTATTTGTTTTATTCACTGCTGCTTGAAAATCACCCTGCAAGTGCTTGGCATATATGCAATCATTAAAAATACCCACTTGAAAATGCACAATTGTGTGTTCCTGCAGCACATTTCATAAGTGAATCTAAGTCTTCAAATCACAATGTTCTTGAGAGTTGACCAGCATCAATTCTAGGTCCTTCTTTTGCAGAGATTCAAATATCCATATTCTTATGATTGGTATCTAGATGTCCCCCAAAGCCTCATGTGGTCACATGTGGGGCTCCCTCACAGGCTGCTGGATCATCGATGTGTGATATTGGGATTGAGGGTGTTTGGTACTAAATTAGTCTGGTGATTGGAATTAGCATCATTCTTGGTGTGGCTGAATGGATTTACTAAGGACATAATAAACCTCACCCAAAAGGCATACAGTCCGGATGGAAAATAAAGGTTCAGAAAGAAGGCAGGCTCACTGCGCTGCTTGCTGCTACTCCTGCCTGCTTGCTCTGCCATTTCTCCTCTGTGGTGGCCCTCTGCCATGCTGCCCTGCCTTGGAATCAGCTGGCTGTGGACTAAAAGCTCTACAAACTGTGAGCTGAAATAAATCTTTTCTCCTTTATCTTGAGGTGTCAAATATTTTGTCTCAGCAACTAGAAGAGTAACTAAGACACATATGGTATCATTTTTCCTTCTGGATGAAGTGCAGGTCTGTGACATAATTTTTTGAGTCTATATAAATAAAAAAAGTCTTTATTTTGCTTTCATTTTGGAAAAGCATTTTTGTGGGGTTAAAAAATAAGTTGGCAGATTCTCTTCTTGTAGTATCTTGAAAATGTTTCTCCACTGCTTTCTAACATTACTTCTGAGAAGAAATCTGCTGTCAAGCTTATCTTTGTTCTTCTGTTCATATGTATCTTTTTCTCTTGTTCTTTTCTTTTTTCTATCTTATTTTGTATGTCCATGTTTATAGTACATGATTAGTACATCATGAGGAGTTGGTACATGTACATAATGAATCTTAATTCTGTTTTTTAACCTCTTATCCTCTCCCTCCCTCCAACTCTTGGTCCCCTTCTCTTTTGCAAAAGCTTTATAATTAGAATAATGTAAAATGATCATGAACTAGAAAACATGTCAACTTATTTTAGGATTTCTCATTGTTTATTCTCAACCAAATTTTCACTAATGGAAAATTAATGTATTTGCATTGTCAAAAACTCAAACAGAACAAAAGGCGTACAGCAAAAATGAATTTCATTCTCAGACCTGTAAGTCCTTCTCAGAGCCAGTCACCTCAGATTTTCCTGAGTCCTTTGGAAAGGTAATGTATGCATACCAAGAAGGTAGATAGATATCTGAATATGCACATACACACACAGCCACATCTATATATGAGAGCCCACTCTATGGATTGTTCTACCTATTAGTTTCTTTCATTTAATATTATATTGTGGAGATTGCATGGTATCAACACACATAACCACAATTAATTTCTTAAACCAGAGAAGTGAGTCAGATTTTAACCAGCGGGCATATTGTCTTCCTTGATATGAACTTACCTGGGATCAAACACATGCTGCACAGAAGGACGAAATATCACAGTAGCAACTTGTGAGTCCTCTTGTGGACACTGGAGTGCAGAGAGGATCCATGGCCAGCAAAGCTAATCAGGAAACACTATCTATGTCAAGGTCAATGCACCCTACTCCATGGAAAGTTATTACTGACAAAACACGCCGACAGTAGCAGTGGTCAAATGTTTGAAAATTCATAAAGTCACTATCATGGTAAAAGGAGGAAACTGGCTCAGAGGGCCCACACACATCCACTGCTGCTCCTGGTGCCCCTTCTCCAGGAGCCCTGCCCAGTCTGCTGCCTACACCACCCCGCTCCTCCATGGTGTCTGAGTGGTCACATGAGAAAGTGCCAAGAAGGGATGCAAAGACCACACAGGCATGTATGAACTTTTCAAGCATTTGATTTTTCTGGAAATAAAGTTTGCTTTCAATCTCAAATTCTTTCATACATCTTTGATTGTGTAGTTTTGAAAAAATGTTTAAAAATGTCCCAAACCTGAGGGATTAGTGAATTATGAAACCCACCAGGATAGTTTCAACCTCTTTTGTCTACTTGGCTGGTCGTGTTCCTTAGTAACTCAGGACCAGTGAGAGAAACAGACAAGGAAGGCTCCATGGGAAAGACTGGGTTGGAGATGGTGCTTAAGGTTCTGCCAGGATTCCACAGGGAAACTAAGTTCTGGGGAAAAATAAAACCAACCACATAGATGTAATGATATCATCAGAAGTGTAAAAGCAAGAAGTAAATGAAACCAAAATAATGCTAATGACAACAATTACCATTTACTGAGTACCTATGATGTGCTATAAATTAAGCTGAGGTTTTATGCAGATTATCTTTAATACTCACTAACACTACAGGAGTAGAATTCTTATCCTAATTTTACAGAAATGTTCATTCAAATGGGAAGAGGAACAAAGGAAGGGAAGGGGATGAAAGGGAAAAAAAAGAATTAAGAAGTGCTATATACATTACCAGCTCCACATGATGAATATAATCATGTATTACATACATGTACTAATAAAAAATTTAAAAGAGAAATATAAAATTTGAAGCTAACCAAGGTTTAATAATTTGTGAGAAGTCAACAAGCCATAGGGTAGCAAATGCAGAGTTTGTGCAAAGCTGTGATATGTTTGGGACATGTGGCTATGCTAGCTGAGTAAAGAAAGCTCCAAAGCAAGGGGCAGCCAGCACTGTTCCGTTGCTTGTGCAGTGAGGAGGTCCAAGTTTAGGCCTCCAACATAACCTCAAAGAGGTCACCATCAGCTTTGGGAGGGGCAGTTTCCAAGTTTTATTGAGGCAGAATTCCTGTTTAAACAACTTCCAGAGAGAATAGGAAGTGAGATAGTGCAGATATCAGTAACTGACAAATCTTTATGTGGGCTTGGCTGGGTAGGGGTATGTATCTTCCATACGTGTTAGCTGGACTTCCGAAACAAAAGCCATATTGACAAGAGAAAAGAAAGTGAAGTTTGTTAGCATGCATATCTCCTGCAGGAGAGCCAAGAACAAACCTCCACAGCTGCAGTCTGTACGGCACCTTCAACTCACACAAAGCAGAGCAGGCTGGGGTGTTTGTCAGTCAGTGCTCAGCACTGCGATGAAAAGACCTGACATAAACAACTCCAAGGAGGAAAGACTGACTTGGGCTTAGGTTTCAGAGGGTTCGGTCTTTTCTCTCTTGCTCCTTTGTTGTAGGACAGTGACTGTGGAAGGGTATGGTGGAGGAAAGTTGCTTACCTGAGAACAAGGACTCAGAGAGTGTGGGAAAGGGCCAGAGATTGGAGGCACCCTTTGAAGCCATGCTCCACGGGCCTGGATCTTCCAGCCAGGCCACCTTCTGTCAGCCAGGCACCTCCCCAGGTGTGGCCCCTGAAGGTTGCTGCATGGGTGCCCTTACTTGAGTGCCTGAGAGACACTTCATATTCAAGCCTCACAGGGAGGCAAGTCCCAGAAACACAGGGGAGATGAGGGCCAGTTGGGGATTTGTTATGCAGACTCCTCTGGTGGAAAACCAGTGGCTGGCAAAGGTCTAACGTCTCCACTAGTTAAGCTCTGTACTCCCTGGTAGAGAGGGGAGGGGAACTATTTTTGTAAATTTATGTCCTTCTTTTAGGCAGATAGAGGAAATTAAGGGAGCTCTTCTGTCTGCTTCTTCTCAGGTGCTTTTAGTTCAAAATAATCCTTATGCCAAAGTGGTATATTTTAGAATGGCATATTCTTCCACCCTTCAGCTCTGGAAGCAGGGGGAGGATTAATGACTGACTAGATGATGATTCTGTCAAAAAAGGGCTTTGGGTTTTATAGTTTGCCTGTTCATAAAAATGATCCACTACAGGAAGAAATGGTCATGTAAGAAGGGGCTCGTGGAAGGCTGATGTCCCTGAGTATGTGGGCTCTTTGTAGATGGGAACAGTGACACTGCAGGAACAGAGAGGGGACAGACAACCTTGACCCCTGACTTGGTGGGGTAGTCATCAACACCTTCTATGACTTGTGTTATTCTTGGTGAAATAGGAAGCAAGATTTTGACTGAGAAGCAGGAGGAAGGAGCAAGAATGAAGAGTCTAAGAGTGAGTTACACTGAATATAATACATTCTTGGCTTATCCTGAAAATGGAGAATAAATCTGAGGTTGCTTGCTTATGGAGAAACCTCAGCCCAGGAACAAAGATAAAGCCTGGAGTTATTCATCCTGAAATAAGAAAATCCTACAAAGCCTAGCAATCATTTCTACAGACACAGATCTGAGTAATCCTAAGTAAAATGAGACACTGATCCCAAAGTATATAAATCATCGTAGATACTGACAGCTGAGTCACAGGGTATCAAGCTGGAGTGGAACCGGCTAGCACAGAGAGCAATAGCAGTGTGCTTCCCAAGGCTTTGTTTCTTCCAGTGAAACAGATAGAATGATGCATGACAAGGGACATGCTCTGGGGTAGCCTTGGGGAAGGAGTGGAGAGAGCAGAGCAGTGAACACACTTCTAGTGATAATTGAGAAAAGGCTCATTTCTCTAAGTAAAGTGATAAAACAAGGAGTTCACAAGGAAACACAGCTATGGAGTCGGGATGAAATCTGATAAGGTCTAAGATTAAAAATTTGTGAATATAAGTTGTATTTATAATCTGCTTCAAGTAGTATTCTAAAAATATATCACTAGTTAGAGACTTATTTCTTTATTCATTCATACATTTTAATAATCATATTACATGAATATGTTATATAAAATTAGTTTACAGGTAACAATCACTTGCCCAGAGCATACAGTGTGTCTGGTACTTAGGGGTTTGCACTTTACTCATTTAATAGGAACAAGAGCTCTGTGATGTAAAACTGTTACATTTGTTTTATAGGTGAGAGAACTGAAGCTAAGACCTCTGCCTGGCTCACCCCCTTAGCATGAGGTGGAATGAGGATATAAAGAGAGATTGGTTCTCTCTCTTAGTTGTCTATTATTACACTGTTATCTTCTAATTAGAGACACTCATGATATTGGTATAATAAAATAATAATCCTAGATAAAAATAGTAAGATGTATTAAATAGGGAGAAATAATTCTAGGATGTTAGTGCAAAGGTATATTAGCTGCCTTTCCCATTGCTGGGACAAACTGCCTGACACCCATCTTGAAGGAGGAGAGATTTATTTGGCTTATGGTTTCAAACAGGTCAGTCCCTAGTTCTCTGGCTTTAAAGATGAAGCACCATGGTAGAAGTACCCTTCTACCATGGAGAAATGCTGCTTAGTTCATGGCAGTTGGGAAGCACAGCAGGGGAACTGTGCCAGAGGGAAAAGGGTGGGATCAGACATAGACCCCAAGGCTGTGCCTCTATGATCTCTCCATGCACACCCAGAAAGGTGTTTTACTAACCCTGTAGGTTGCTCCCAAGCCAATCACGTTGACAGGAAAGCTTGATTCTCACTGGGGGCTATTCAGTCAGTCTCTGAGTTTCTTAGTACAGCACTCAAGGTAAGAACAGTAGCATTATTTGCAAATTTGAAGATTGAACATCAGAGCTCCCTGTGGATAAATTACAGTAGGTCCTACCTTGCAGCAACACATGATGAATGTTATGATAATTGTATCTCCTCAGAATTCACATGTTGAAGCCCTAACCCCAATGGAGGTAGGATCTTTGAAGAAACAGTGAGCTAATGAGGCTGTTGGAATGAGCTCTAATCAAATGACTGGTGTTCCTATATCAAACAAGAAGGAATTTGGATACACAAGGACAGTAGGGATATATCCACACAGAAGAGAGAATACGGTGAGAATGTAGCAGTGTACAAGCACAGGAGCAACCCCAGCAATAACCAAACCCCTCAACAACTTGACCTTAACTTCTACACTTCAGAACTGTGAGAAACTAAATTTCAGTTGTTTAAGCCACTCAGCCAGTGATGTTTTGTGATGGTGACCCAAACAAACTATATAGTAGAGTTTGTAATTTTGGAATAAAGTGATTTAGGTGAGCCTCAGAGCAAACGTAGGAATTTCAACCTAGTTTGTTCATCAGTAAACTGTGTGAAGAAAGCTCCAAGCCATGTTATCACCTCTTAGAACCAGACAAAACTACAGTTGTCCAATCACTGCAGCTGAAATTCAGCAGTGATTGTGTTACCACAACATATGTACTGTAATTTTCCTCAGCACATATCAAAGATATGTGGAAAGAAGCAAAAGACACTTTCACAATAACTGGATGAGCCTATATTATATGATTTTCTTTGGAAAATAATTCCCCAATTGTGTTTTCATATTAGCTCTACACTTTTGTGAAAGAAACTCACAGAAACATAGTTTGAAAACTGACAATTTCAGGCAGGGCCAGGTGCTTCGGACGGTGCGGAGGCAGCCCTCTGTGCTGCTGACCTATGCCTTTCCCTGTGAGTAGTTCAGATCACAGTGGAAAATTTGAACTCAACGTGAAAATAGAATTCTGTTTCCAGACCTGGGTACCAGATGTCTTCCTTGGTGATAAGGTTGATGTTGGCATCCACTGAAAATGCATAAATCAGTCATTCTTGTGCTAGTGCTCCAGGGTAGAACCCGTAGCTGACTCAAACCCAAGCACCCACAGACAGCACCCTGTATACTGCAAGGAACACATCTTCCACAAGCTGCTATTGTACCTCATCATGCTGTGGAATTTTCAAGCAGACAACAGACACGGAGGTAAAAGAAGTTAGAATGTTTTGCTTTCTTTTCTTTTTTTGTCTCCATTGCTCAAGGGCTCACTGAGAGATTTTCCTCACTATTCAGATTCCATTAGTATCTGTTTTACAAGCCATTTCTGTAGCAAATTTTAAATGTTTGCTTGTACTCTGTTATAATTATAAAACATGTACATCATCTTATATCAGTACAGAGGTGAGCAAACTGCACTGCTCATATTCTCATTGTTCAATACATTCTATCCAGGATCTATTATGAGCTAAGAGTAATATTTTGTGGAGCAGTCAGAATAAAATAGGTAGAAATCACTATTGATATTATCCTCTTACTAATTTGACCCTCACAAACTTTAATAATTGCTACTAATTTACTATGTTAATTGATGTTTTACATCTTATATACAGTATATGCAACTGTTGTTCTTTGTTTGACTTAGGTCAATGTATATAACATTACCATGACAATAAGTTAATATTGTATATCTAGCATTCTACCAATAGTAGAAATAATATTCTTTAATTATTTGGTGGTCAATTATCTATGTTGGATCTTTGAATAAGTATGTAGTGCTTAACATTTCATTAGTAGACAGAAAGAGAAAGATGTAATAAAATTGGAGTTCATTAGTTTTATATTAATTGGGTCTTTGAAGGCCTAAGAGTTATAAGCACTGAAGCCATAGAGGGAAATGTAGCCTTTATTTGATATATTTTTCCAATTCCACCAGGCCGAAAACCTTGCATAGTGGAAAATATAAACAACAAGGGCTCATGGGAAAAGCAAAAGGCAGGTAGTCAAGAGCACCTAGCTTATCTTCTTTCTGCCACTGATTTTCTCTGGGATCCAAAGAAAATCACATGGTCTGCCTTATTTTCCTTGTCTAAAAATTATAGTAATTAGATCTTGCCTGTCTACTAAGTTCCTTGTGATTAAATTAAGTAATATCTGAGAACACACTTAAAGTATGTTATATAACTATGAAGTATTCTTATTATTAGCTGGAGATTTGTTCATTGCTTAATGAATGACAGGCCAGTCTAAGAATGAAAACGATCTTTCGTAAGAAGTATTGCCTGGAACAGAGTGGTAAATCTAATCACTTACCTTTATTTCCATAACATTCTTATACATTGAAAAGCACTTCCACACAGTCTCATTTAATTCTGTGTACTTCTTTAGTGATAATGGGAAAGATATCTTGGTATGGTAAGTACTAGATAGAGTACCAAATGGATTTTGAATGAATGAACCCCTCAGTAAGTGCAAGTATGTTTGAGACATTTGATTCTTAGAAGGAAAAGAAAGAAAGAAAGAACTAAAGTATTATAAAATAAGTTTATTCTACATCACTTTAAAAAGCATGGAGTGATTTCCAGTGATGATAATAGATTGAGAAAAAAATCTATTTCCCCCAAATCATTTTCCCTTATTGATTCAATTATAAGTACAATTTGCTTAGCATTAAGTATTTCTTTTCCCCTTACTCACAAGTCCTGAAATAAGCAAACTTAGCCTGCTTAGTGAGACCCCTGGACTCCTGGGGGAGGATGGTCAATCATGATAAGGTTGATATAGGGGGAAGAGACATAACTCCCAAACCTGCTAGATATCCAGAACGTGAGTTCGTGTTCTCTAAAACTGAAGAATGAATTCTAGGAACAACAGAGGTTAAGGGTAGGAAAAATTTATTGGGAGTGTTGCGAGCAGGTACCGTGGCTAAAGAGGACTTGGACTCGGATGGCAATTCACACACTTATCTTATATTATCCTAATTCATTTCAATACAATTATCACACAATATTAAGTCTGCCAATTACCACGTCCCTGTACCTGTACTGGGCAAGTCCTTAATGGGAGCGCGACTTTTCCTCCCGCAGGGTCAGAGGGTCCCCTCCGTAGACGAAGGGCGTCGAGTCGGCCCTAGGCTGCCTCTCCGCTTGCGATGCTCCTCCCTGCGGGATCAGGTGTGCAGATGTCTGGGTCGGTAGTCAGATCATCAGATTGACTGGTCGACTGGTCCTGGTCGGTGGGACGGATCGTCGACTTGCTTGGGGTCTTCAGCTCCTTTTATACTATTCTAGCTGGGCGTTCATGGTATTGGTTCAGACTTACCACACTGTCCAGCTTGGGGGCACACTCTGCCCAATTCAGGGTATGCCCTGTCCAGTTCGGGGGTATGCCCCGTCCAGTTCGGGCTACACCCTTATCAGTTCCATACCACTTAAGGTTCTACTTTCATTACTTTCATATCTTATGGTTACACATCACTCTTATGATTGTATTATACTTAGGTTACAGCACTCTTAAAGTCACAGCACACTTTAGGGTTATAGCACACTTAGGGTTATACAATTCCATCTTATTCCAAGGTGTTCTCCACAGGGAGAAAGAAAGCTTCTGTCTAAGAGAGACAGAAGGGGGACCAGAAAGTGGGTTGCCCACTCACCCCACTTTTCAAAGATGTTTTATACAGCAAAGCCATGTGGTGAGGTGGGTACAAAGTGGGAGAAAACTATAAGACCCAATGGAAATTTACAGGGTGGATATGAGGTGGGACAGAACCATGACCAACCAATAAGATTATAAGTACAGTCACCCAGGTAAAATTGATTAAATTGGGGTCAAATGGGGGAGCAAGTCACATAGCAAGCATACAAGGATTTTCAATAAGAATGGGGGTCAGAGATATTTCCTGGAAAGGCTGGGTTAAGACCTTGACCCCCCCCCCAGGTGATTAACATCTATTTAGAATTATCAACCACTGTTACTTATCCCCAGGGGGAGCACAAGGGTGTGTAGTTTCTCTCCTTTTACAATTCTGGCCTTCAGTGAATGTTTCTTGATTGTTCTCCATGTTGGCTCCTTGCTGTGTTGGCTCCTGGAGGGCTGGTCCTGTTAACTGCACACAAGATATCTAATTAACTTACCTATCTGCAATAAGTTGAAGCCTCAGAACTCTGCCTGTTTTGTCTGCATTCAGGAGATCAGGAAGGGCATTAAATACATCAGACAACAGGCATCATCTAAAACCCAAAGGACTTGTCCTGACCACATTGAAATATTCCTTTCTCCCTTTTCTCTTCCTTCCTTCCAGCCTTTCTTTTCTTTTGTTCAGCCTTTGGATTCCTTGTATTAGTCCATTTTCTGTGGCCATAATAAAATACTTGAGGCTGGGCTACTTCAGAAAGAAAAGAAATTTATGCTGGAAGACAAAGATTGGGTGATCCCTTCCTTAAGCCTCTGGTGAGAGCCACTTGTCTGCCTCATATGGCAGATGGCATCATGGCAGGAGATGTGTGAGAGGCAGAGATGGCTCAGTGACAGAGAAAAGGGAGGAGCAGCCTTACTCTTGTACTTGGCCTTTCTCTTGAGAGGGGATCTTGTCATATTCCTCAGGGTGGCCTTGAGCTCCTGGGCCCACATGGTCCTCCTAGCTCAGCCTCCAGAGGAGCTGAGACTACAGTTATGTGCCACAATGCCTGGCCTTGCATTTTTAAAAAATTCCTTTATTGGTACATTTTAGGTATATAATACATTTACATTTATCATTGGGTGTTTGTACCTGTACATGATGTATCTTGGTTCTTATTTTTTTCCCCATTACCTGTGCATCCTTCACCCCCTCCACCTTCTGTATTTACATAGATTTTGTTTCCATTTTTTTCTCAGTGTTGTTTGCATCTGCATCTTCGAATGACCCATGATATTGAACATTTTTTCATATATTTATTTGCTGCTTTTACTTATTTGTCTGAGAAATGTGTGTTCATTTCAGATCTCCATTTTTGAATTGGGTTTTTGAATTTGGGGGGGATCTGATTTTTTTCAATTCTTTATATATTCTAGATAGTACACCTTTGTCTGAGGTACAGCTGCTAAATATTTTTTCCCACATTGTAGGTTGTCTCTTAGCTCTATTGGTGGTTTCTCTTGCAGTGCAGAAGCTTTTTAATATGATGAGTTCCCAGTTGTTGATTCTTTGTGCTAGTTCCCATGCTACTGAGGTTTTGTTCATAAAGTCTTTTCCTATGGCAATGTCTTCAAGAGTTCTACCTAACTTATCTTCCAGCAAGTTTAGTGTTTCTATGTTAATATTTAGATCTTTAATCCACTTTGATCTTAGTTTTGTGCATAGGTATGGGTATAGTTTTAATCTTTGGCAGGTTGAAATCCAGTTTTTCTAACACCATTTATTAAAGATGCTATCTTTCCTCCAGTGAAGGTGGTTGGCACCTTTGTCAAAGATGAGGTGGCTGAGTATGTCTGGAGTTGTTTCTGCATCTTCTAATCAATTCCACTGATCCTCAGGTCTGTTTCTTTGCCAAGACCATGCTGTTTTATCACAGTAGCTTTGTAGTATAGTTTCCAGTTGGGGATTGTGATACCCCCTGCCATGTCTCTGTTGTCTAGAATTGCTTTTGCTATTCTAGGTTTCTTCTGTTTCCAAATGAATTTTTGGATTATTTTCTCTAGTTCTGTGAAGTATATTGTTGGAATTTCAATTGGCATTGCATTAAATCTGTATAGTAGTTTTGGAAGTATTGGCCTTGCATTTTAATAACAACCCATTCTTGGCAGAAAATAACTCTCACTAAAAGACCAGCACTAATACCTTCTGGGGCAATGCCCCCATGACCTCTCTACCTTACACTGACACTGCCTCTTATAGGCTGCACCTCCTCAACATGGCCACACTACAGACAAAGCTTCTACCACATGAACTTCTGGGAGGCAAATCATCTCCAAGCCACCACATTCTTTCTTCTTCCTGCTTAGGTTCATGCAAGACTTTCCTTCTCTGATTTTGACAGCCTTTGCCCTTTGCTTTCCCAGAAGTACATAATTTCTCTGCTTTGGGAGAAGCAACTAAGGAGACTGTACTTTTTTTTTTTTTTTTTAAGTAGGAAGATATTTATTGGTAGGAAAGCTCCTGAGGGGCAGGAGTTGTCCCAAGTGGGTAGCCCAAGACCCCAGTTTACAGAAAAGTTTTATAGGGTGAAACCCATGTGGGTACAACGTGGGCCACAGCCATGAACATCCAATAAGGTTAGAAGTATTGTCACTTAGGTAATGGTGGTCCAATTGGGAAGCAAGTCTTCTACCAAGTGTACAAGGATTATCAGTAAGGGTGGGGGTCAGGGATATTTTCTGGAGAGGCTAGGTTAAGATCTTGACCCCCCCAGGTGATTGATACCTATTTAGAATATCAATTACTGCTATTTATCCCCAGGGGAAGCACAAGAGTATGTAGTTTCTCTCCTTTTACAATTCTGGCCTTCAGTGAATGTGCCTTAGGCCACAGTTGTCCTCTATGCAAAAGGCCCAGACCTGTATAACCAGCTGTAATATTTTATAACTTACTTAGCTGTCTACAATACCAAGAACCCCCAATATCCTTCTAGCAAATCCCCTTGGCTTAGGTTGGTCTGTTCCTTTCTATGTGTGTAGCTAGGAAGTCTAATTGATGTGGTGCTGTGGTTTATCTCACCTTTGCCCTTGACTTCTCAAGGACTTAGCCGTATCTGACTGCCTATAATATTTCTACCTAGCTCATAGATCTATAATATTCCCTCCTCTGAGGAAGTATCCTGAACTGCCCTGAGAGGGCAAGGGGCAATGACTGGTTGAGCTACTTCAGGCTGAAGGGGGTCATAGTTGTGGTTGGCAGTCAGGGATACCCTTCAGGTGGTCTTTCTAAAGGTCCTCGATAGGCATTACATGTTTCCATCATGGGTAGGCATATAGCTTTAAGTCTAGAGGAGATAAGGCCAGAAAGACAGTTAAGTATATATGGACCAAAGAATAAGATCAAGAGGAATATTATGAGTATAGCCAACAGATGTTTCCATCAGGAAGAGCTAGTAATAGCCTTCCACAGAGAGGATAAGGAGAAGTCCCAGGGAATCTAAGAATCTGACATGGCCTTAACCTGTTGTTTAATATCTTGAACAGCCCTTGAGATATTAGCAGAAGTATCAGGAATGTCAGCTTTTACAATTGTACAGGTACTTCCTTGTGCTGTTGTTAAGATATCTAGTGCCATTTGATTCTGTAGCATAGCTTGTCTCCTTAATTTTACCTCAAGGCTACAAAGTTGTGCTTTAAATCTAGAAACCTCATATGCCCTGTCTGCTAGAAAATTTAGCAGAGCATTGGCACCTTGGCTAGAGGGTTCTTCTAAGGGGGCACATACCAGTAAATCATCTGCATACTGTAAAACTGTGACCTGGGGAAACTCAAAACATGCCAGGTCATGGGAAGGCACTTATCCAAAAAGGTGAGGACTGTCTCTGAATCCTTGAGTACATTCCAGGTCAGTTGAGAGGCCTAATCATGAGAATTTTCAAACTCAAAAAGAAACTGAGAATCTGAATGTAAAGGAATAAAAAAGAAGGCATCTTTTAGATCTAACACTGAAAGCCAATAGGCATCTTCAGGGATCTGAGAGAGGAGAGTGTATGGATTAGGTACCACTGGATGGATTGGCCTACTGCCTCATTTACCAATCTAAGATCTTGTACTAACCTCTATTCTCCATTGGGTTTTTGGACTTCCAAGATTGGAGTGTTGCATGGGCTATTATAGGCTTTAAGTAAACCTTGTGCTCTTAGGTTGTTAATTATAGGCATCAATCCCTTTTTAACCTCAGGTCTTAGGGGATATTGCCTCTGGTGAGGGAAAATAGTAGGATCTTTGAGATGAATCTGTACTGGGACAGCATTTATTGCCCTTCCTATTTTACCTTTTGTTGTTCAGACTCCAGGATTTATTTCTGTTTCTATAAGAGGGAGGCAGTGTACCTGACCTGGGTGCATGTAGATATCAGTATTTAAACAGGATAAGATATCTCTCCTCAGGAAGGGCACAGAATTTTCAGGCATAATTAAAAAGGAATGGGTGAAGAGAAGGCCATCCCAGCTACAACCTAAGGGTTGAGTAAAATAGCACATTACCTCTTCTCCAGTGACTCCTTTTACTGATGTATGATGGCGGGAAAGAAGCCCAGGGTTGAAGAGAAGAACAGAGAAAGAGGTGCTAGTGTCCAGCGATAGGCTTATTTCTTTTCCCTCTCTAGTCATGATTACCTGGGGCTCCTCTGTGGAGATAAGAGTCTGGCCAGAGGGAGAAAGCAGAGAGTGCCCTGGGGCCCTTCAGTCTTGTTGGACCAGCTAGAAGGATGGGTCTGAACTCTGGGGCCTTCAGAGGGCAGGTTGACCTTGAGTGGTCACCTTTACAGTGAGGGCATGGTCCAGGGGGCCTCTTGTTGCAGTCCTTCTTGAGATGGCCTGGCCTTTTGCAGTGGTAGCAGGTAGGGTCAGTTATCCAGGTCTTTTTGGGGCCCTAAGAATCAGACCCAGAGTCTATTTCTCTTAGACCTGCTGCTAAGGCTACCACCTTCTCTAGGTTCCTCTGTTTTCTTTCCCTGGTCTCTTCCTGCTCTCAATTGTAAAATACAGAAGAAGCAATTTTTAATAAAGTGTTAAATGAGTTGTCTGGAGAAAAAGCCATCTTTTGTAATTTTTTTCCTAATATCTGGGGCTGACTGTGTAATAAGCTTATCCTTAAGAATAATCTGTCCTTCTGTTGATTCAGGAGCTAAGGATGTATGTTTTTATCAATGCCTCTGGTAAGAGATCTAAAAAGCAGAAGGGTTTTCTTTTTCCCGCTGTTGAATAATTGCCAATTTAAAATAATCAAGAGGCTTAGATCTTGTCCTTCTTAGACCTTTGAGAATACACATCTGAAAATGTCTCCTACTGTAATCTCCTGTCTGGTAGTAGGCCAGTTGGGATCCTGTGTTGGGACTGCTTGGGCTCTGGTAGGAACCAGCTGCTCCCCAAACTGTCTGTGTTCTGGCTCCCTAAAATAAATAATATGATATTCGTCTACATAAGGAATGGCAGCTTGTAATGCTGCTTGTTTTTCATTAGCATTCAATGTTTGATTTAAAAGTAACATTACATCTTTCCAATCTAATTCATAGGTTTGGGTAAGTCCCCTAAAGTCCCCTAAAGACCTCAATGTATTTATCAGGATCATCTGAAAACTTTCCTAGGCCTTGTTTGATCTGTTTAAGATAACTGAGAGAAAAAGGTATATGGACATGGGCTTGCCCGAATCCAAGAATTAATTCTTGTAAGGGATATTGTCCTTGAGGGGTTTGAACAAAATTAGCTATGGATGGATATAGTTCTGTAGAGGTTTTAATTACAGCTGGCTTGGAATTTCACCCTTAGATTCTAAAGGATAAGGGAGAGGGATCTCAGGTTCTAAAGGGCAAGTGGAAAAAACTTCAAGTTTGGCAGTAGGTGGAGCTTTCCCTGGGATTGCCTCAGAAACTTTGTCCTCAGGGTCCAAAAGGCCAGGGCAGAAAACCTCAGGTTTAGTGATAAGGACCAGAGGAGTCTGGTCTTCCAGCAGCTTACATGTACACTTTGAACACAAATCAGGATTATCTCTTAATGTAAAAAAAAGATCTGGACATAAGGCAATTCTAACCATTTTCCCTCTTTTTTACAGTATAATTCTAGTTGTGAAAGGGCATCATAATTAATACTGCCCTCTGCATTCCATCTTAGCTCTAGAGGATAGGCAGGCCATGCATGGGTGCAGAAGAATATTAGGCTGCTCTTCCTCAGCATGTGAGGATTGAACTTCTGCCAGGGTTTAAGAATATATTACAAAGGAATAAGAGACTTTGACTTGGCATTCCCCATATTCTGGAAAAAACAAACAGAAATAAGGCGTCCCTATGATTTTGATTGATTCCTTATGCTGCTAGAGTGTTCTCTAGGATCACAGCTCCATGGCAGGTGGCTGCCATATGGAGAGAGCCCAGAAGGTAAATTGGACTGGAGTAGCCACCCTTTACCAGCGCACAATCTTATTTTCCCCAGGTAACTTGTGTTCTTACTCCCATATGTATTTCAAAAGCCCAAGATACAATTGATTTTAGTTGTAAAATCATTGGTTTGTTAGTCAAACCAATATTCAAAAGTATCTAAGTCACTCTTTTCTAAATCTTTGAGAGAGAGTGAAGCAGTTAGATTAAAGGGCTGCACCTGTTTCCTGCAAAAGAGATCACGTTTAGAGACAGATGCAGACAAAAGCCTCAGGGGATCTTCATCTGCAAAGAAAACCACCAAGACAGCTGAGCTATCTGATCACCTAAGTAATCTCCAGCAGCAGACAAAGACTACACATTGTTCAAAGTTCACAAGCCACACTCATTAGGTTTCCACAAGCACATAGAAGAAGAGAAAAGCTGGTTGAGATCCCTTTTATTCCTAGTTAGCAAAGCACAAATGTAAACCATTTCTCTGTTAACTGTTCCATGTAAGGCTGCTTAGAGAGGTGTGGTCTAGTAGTAAAGCAGCCAAAGAGTTCTAAAGTTAATTCCCAAGAGCTTCAGAGTTTCTACCCTATTAAAGATTTGTCAACCTCTACCAAGTTACTGTTTTCTATTTGTGTCTATCTTACTAGAAGAGAGAAAATAGTCCTGTCCTGTAGCTCAACTTTTTTTTTTTTCTGTAGCTCAACTCTTAATGGAGGCTTGAGAAAGGGCCCTTTAAGCACTGTTTCAGGTCACTCTGAGACAGAGGATATCTAATGATCACTGGAAGGGTTACCTTTCACCTCATTGAGGAGTCCAGTTAGGGGACAATAGTTATGTGGAGATTTTTCTACTGATTACCCATTTGGGCTGTTGGGAGCTAGTTTCCACTGGGGGACCTTTAAGCATCTGCTAGAGAGTAGCCCTGGCCATGATGTCTCAGTTGTCACTCCAGTTTCACTAGTTCCACACAATCAGAGATCTGTCTCCTGAAAGGAATCTAGCTGCCTGTCTTGCCAGCATTTAGTCTACAATTTATTAGCCAAAGTCTTTTTCTTATACATAAATGATAAGAGACAGACCTATGGGGGGAGAGAGAGAGAGAGAGAGAGAGAGAGAGAGAGAGAGAGAGAGAGAGAGAGAGAGAGAGAGAGAGAGAGAGAGAGAGAGAGAGAGAATATTCTTCCCTAATCTAAATGTGTTTTGGTCCCTTAAGTGTTGTGCTTATGGAAATAGCTCCTTCTGGTTTCACCCAGAAGTCAGTTCTTTCCATGGGTTCTCAGGTCCAGTCTCCTGAGGAAGACTGTTGCCCAGAGCACTAAGTGGGGACATTGCATTCATGTGCTCTCCTGGATGGACAAAACTTCAATGTCTCATCTAACTCAGAGAGGGGGTATGTTTCCTGATCTAAGATGACTTCCCTATCTTCAGCATTGGCAAGAATGCTTATTTTCTAAGGACTTAAAAGTTCTTAGGAGAAAGACATTGAGTATTTCAGAGATCTTTTCTGACTTTAAATGCTTCTATAAAGGAGAGTATAAAATTGGCAGAAGAGATTGGAAATGAGACCAGGAAAGAAGGTCTTTTCTTCTCATGCTCTCAGTGAGTTATTGAGACAACTTGCCCCTGAGTTGTCACTCTCAGCCTGGAAAGGCAAGAGTGGGGAATCTCAAGAGCTAAGACTGCCTCCCCACCATTGGAAAATAAGACCAGAAAGGAAACTGAGGCAGAACTGGCTCAACATTTTCTCTAGAGTATAGAGAATGATTGGGCCAGACTGCTCAGTGAAACTTGTTCCCTAACTCTTAAGAGTAGCTGCCAGCCTAGTCTCTTATTAATTGACAGCTGGAGTCCTGCATTTTATCAATAGGCATGCATATTTTTCAACTATAAACTAGATTTTACAGAGAGATCTATTTTTACTTCATTTTCTAATTTACCTGTAATTATTGGTAAAGGCCATTAGATGATGATCCAATATTACTTTTCCTCAGCATTGTCTAACAAGTCAATCAAGCAATCAATATAGAACAGAAACATAAAACCTTGTCTACAGAAGTAAAATATCCTTTTAAAGAAACACCACCATCATTTTAACAAAATGACAATGTATAAGACCTCAAGGTGCAAAGCATTTACAAGAGGCAAAAGGTGACAAGAATGACAATTTTGATTACTTAGTATAATTTAGCAATCAATAAAAGTAAATTCTTACCTCCTATTAATTATCTCAGCAGGATCTCCAATAATGTCATGGGAAATATGAAATATTATATCTCCCAACCTGTTAACTGTATGATACCTAGAGTTCTTGTTCTCTAGAAATCGAAGAATGAGTCCTAGGAATGATGGAGGTTAAAAGTAGGAAGATATTTATTGACAGGAATGCTCCTGAGGGGCAGGAGGGGTCCTGAGTGGGTAGCCCAAGGACCCCACTTTACAGAGAAGTTTTATAGGTTTAAACCCATGTAGGTACAATGTGGATCACAGCCTTGAACATCCAATAAGGTTGCAAGTATAGTCACTTAGGTAATGGTGGTCCAATTGGGAAGCGAGTCATATAGCAAGCGTGGATGGAAAGAACATGGATTCTCCTGGGAGGCGGTGGGTCCAGAGGTCTCCAGTCACTCCCAGGGTGGTTGATGCCTATCTATACTTCTCTAAGCCCAGTTCTTTGAAGACGTATGTGGATCTGGTCATCTTGTCTCCATCTTGAGGCCTGGTTTTCAGCTGATGTGGAGCTGTGGTCTGTTTCACCTTTGTCCTGGCCTTCTTGAAGACTTAGCCCTATCTGACTGCCTATAATATTTTTACCTATCTCATCTATCTATAATATTCCCACACAGACTACTGCATAAACTGGAAGCTCCTGATGAGTCTTGGGGTAAGGGCACAGAGGTGCCAGGAGGTGGGTCCAGTGGATGACTGTGTCCCCTTGGTGGACCCCACCCCACAGCCCTTGGCCAGGCAGCCTCTAAGCAGCAGAGCAAACACCTGCCTTCTGTGGGAATGGAAAAGCCCTAAGAAGGAAACCCGGAGCTGGCTGCCACACTCTGGCCTTGAGGTGCTCCCAGAGGTCCAGGGGTGAAGGCTAGAGTGATGATGCCCATGGGAGGGGGCCAAGAGGAAGAAGGAAGTAAGGGCTCTGGTGGAAGGAAGGTCCCTGGTGGAAGGTAAGGCCCCTGGTGGGCCTGGAGGGGGTTCAGACCCACGGCTCCCCTCTACTTCCCTGTCCCCCTAAACTGAGCAGCTCTGTCCGCTGGGCCCTGCGCTCCTCTCCAAGCCAAGCCCTTGTCACAAGGACCCAAATCCAAGTCTCCACCTTCACAACAACCATCTCGGGCATCAGCTGCGGAAAGCTGACCACCGTGCAGGCCTCTGATCTTCCACGGACATGTCTCGTGTGGATGCCCTTGCCCTCACCAAATGCAGCTTCTCGGAGCCCACACAGACATCCAAACACACCACACATTCCAGGAAGCCCTTAAAGGAAAGTGGACATGGAAATGAACCACAGTTTGGGAATTAGGACACAACAGGAGGAATTTGTCAAAAATTAAAATTAACTGGCCAAAACATAAAATAGTATTGGATCTAAACAGCAAAAATGGGATGATATTCAAATTGAACTGTTTCAAAGGCACAGATGAACTATACTAAAAACTCACTAGAAAGGTCAGATGACAAAGACATAGGATTTGAGGAAACTCTCACCAAAAATGCAACATAAAAATAAAGAAATGGCATCGTACTACAGTGATGCATGCATACTCATGTCCATAGCAGCACAACTCATAATACCTAAATCTTGGAAGCAGCCTATATGTCCATCAACAGATGAATGGATAAAGAAAATATATTATTTATACACAGTGGAGCATTACCATAAAGAAGGATAAACTTGAATAATTTGTAGGAAAATGGATGCACCTTGAGACCATAATATTAAGTGAAATAAATCAGATGCACAAGTTTAAATAACATAGTTTCTTTTATATGAGAAACCCAAAGTATAAATAAATTGAAGAGCAAAATGAAAGATAGATTGTAAGGGACAGGGAGAGAGATCTTTTGTAAATGGAAGGAGGACCAAGAGATGGAGTGGGGAGGAAGGGGAGGGAAGGGGGATGTAAAAAGAATTACGATGTATTCTGTGCATGTACCTTTATACCCAAAATGAATGTAATCATTGTGTTCTGCAAACATATACTAATAAAATAAAAATTTAATAAAGAAATGGTAAGAAAGATTTAGAAATGGAGAAAACCAGAAATATTTAGAGAATTATTCCAGGTGATTTAAAAGATACCTAATAGGTGTTTCTGGTATTATATGAAAAAGTACTTATTTTACTTTAACAGTATTGTCCAATGTGTATTTCAGCAATACTATAAAAAATATTGATATGTTATTTTAAAAAATCAAAGTATTTTTAAGAATGCTTGTGAAAATTATGAATATATCATATAGCAAAGAAGTAAGCCAACACTTCCCACCATTTTCTTTGAAAGTTTGGGTTTGGCATCTGTTCCTGATTTAACAGTCATATAATTACTTAATGGATGTCCTTTCTATCCATTAACTAAAATTCTTCACCCAATTGTATTAAAAATATTTACATAATATGTAAATATAGGTCCCTGGCACCTTACAGCACTCTGCATTCTTGTTTAAAAATTAAAGCATAGATAGAAATAGACCCAGATAACCCTCTTTTAATCAGTAACCACTTCTCACTCTCTGTGGCCAAATTAAGAACTTTATCTGTAGACATTTCCCAATACCTGTCATGCTTTCTCCAAGAAATGAAATGTTAGTTGCGTTCCTTCTGGTTTGTTTATAATCATGCTGAATTAAGACAACTGGGAGTAAAAATAAGATTAGTTAAGGTGATGCATGGCATACTAAGTCCAATGGATAGTTTTATCTATTAAATTAGATGTTATAATTTTAAAAGTATGCAATTGCCCTATATTTGGCCTTCAACCATTCTCAAGTGTGTATTACGGTAGGTATTATGTGGATCTTTTGTCATTGATCGATTTATTTGATTCAAATATGTTGTACAGAGCTTGAGGTGATACTGCTGAGTCTCATATAGTCTACTTGACCCCACTGTGTTTATGCTGTAGGCTCTGTCACTAACCCTGGCCACCTATCCTAAGATCAAGTACCATAGGGAGTGAGGGAGTAACAGACAACAAACCCAATTTAGCACTTCTCTGCTGTGTGTTTCTCTGCTTGTACGAAGGACAGCATTCATCTTTTTAAAATATTCTTAATATTAAATCTAAAAAGTTTCCAACTTTGGTCATATCACAAATAATTTCATATGTTACTTTATCAGTCAGGATCCACATTGAAAAAGAACTATTATTAGTATTTAAAACAGAAGGAGAGATTTGGTGCCAGGACTTGGTACACAGATGATGGAATTGCTGAGAAGGCCACCAAGGGAAGACAGGAAGTATTTCTAAGCTAGAGACGCAGAAGAGCCAGGATAACAACCAGGGCCAGTGGCCAGGTGACCACTGTGCGGCTCTCTGGGGAAGCCTGGAGCTCAGGACCTGGAGCTGGTACTGATGCAGACAGGCACTAGAGACAAATGGAGAAGGCAGGGAATCCCTGGCTTCCTGCTCCTCCTGCCCTTCTTCGGGTGCATCTCAATGGCCAGACATTCTGCAGCAAGGACAGGGAACCCTGGGGACATTCCACCAAGATGGGCCTGTGATTGACACAGAGGAAATTAACACAAGGGCAAATGGGCCAAGATTCCGATCAGACATTACATGTAAGTATCTGTTATCAAATTCTGGATTTGTGTAACATCTTCCTTCTGACAATTCTTTTTCAAAGTAGTACATTAATTTTGAAAACTCCTATAACTCAAATATTTCAGGTGGTAAAAAGCCCAGATCAGAATTCTAGCATAAACCCTAACATTTAAGTGTTAGGGAAAAGAATCTTACCTCAAATATCTTCTATGTACAAAGAATTAAATGTTCCTGTCTTAGGGCATGGATAAAAATAAACACCACATAACTATTAATTATGTACCTTTCCTGATTGAGTTTTTCATTTGTTTATCCAACAGATCTTTAAGAGCACTTTCCACAGTTAAAATAAATAAAGGGAAGAAAAGGAAACAAAAATGTGGAAGGGATATATAAGCAGCAAGGGTCCAGAGTTTGGACCTGGAGTTGGGCATGGCAGTGAACACCTGCAGTCCCAGTCCTCAGGAGGCTGAGGTGGGAGGGTCAATTTAAGTTCAAGGTCAGCCTGGGCTACATAATGACTTGAAGGCCACCCTGGACTACTTTGCAAGACCTTGTCCCCAAAAAAGAAAAGTTTGGACCTGAAATCAGATACATATGGATTAGAATGGTAGCCTCCTACTTACTCACTCTGTGATGCTGGGGTAGTTTCTCAACTTGTTAAGCTTTGGTTTCCTCCTACTTACAATGAAGTAATAGTATTTGTCTTATAGGATTATTATAAGCACTGTTTTATCAATTATGCCTCACCTCTAATAGAGCAGTTAATTTAATCATCCTTTTTAAAATTTATTTTTATTTTTATTTTTTATTTTTTTAATCATCCTTTAATTGTATTTCTTAAGTGGACAGGATTTCATTCAATAATCTTTTTTTGCCCAGATATATTAAAATAATAGAGAATGAGCCTTCAATAAATATTAACTATTATTACTATTTCAATAGTGAATAAAATAGAGACCCTTTTCCCCAATATTTTAAAAGAAACAGGACTTATATTCCATTGTAATGCTATGCAGAAAATAGTGTGCATGTAGAGACATAGATGCAGGGATGCAGTTCTATGCTAAAATGTTAATGATTGGAGAACAGAAAGTTAGTTTCCAACATGGTACCGGGGAAGTCTGCACAGGTAAGGAGTTGGTAATGGGTGGATACACAGATAGAGGAAACTGTGAATGGGAAATAACTGAAAGTTTGGATGAGATGGGCATGATGAGTGGATATATTTGAAACTGAATATCCACTGAGCATGTGGGAGAGCAGGAGTTGAATCTGGGAAGCTTGGTTCCTTTCAGCTCACAGGCAGTTAGTTGTGAGGAACTGGCTAGAAAGTTTTAGCTTTTAGAAGATAAGCATAAAGCTGATGACTAGAGCTGAGTTTAGAGAATATAATGATGGCATTTCTTGGAAGGACCAGCGGAAATGGGAATAAAAGCAAAACTTGAGGACAAATTAGATACATTTTCCATAAGCAGTGCCAGGAGTAATGAGTTTGAGGTTACAAATTCTGTGCATCTGCCCATAGTCTTATTTGTCTTTGATGGTAAAAAACTCAAATAATACTAGACTCTCCCTAGAATTCCAGAAGGCTAGTATCCACAGATAACCCATGCTACCCATCCAGTCCAAATCCCCTGATCCTAATAATCACACCACTGAGGCCCTACATTTTCCCAAATGGAAATAATTTGGCAAGTTTATTTCCAGCATTATTGCTGTTCATCTTCTTTCAAGTTAATCCAGAATTCATTTTACAAAACATTGGCCTTCTCACAGGTCAATCCTATAGGAGAATAGGTATTATCACAAGCTTTCTTCAAACCTTATGCAACTCCCCAGGCCCCTGACTTCTTCAGGGTGCACACCAGTGGCACAGAGCAATTTTCACCAGTGTGGAAGAGGATGAGAGTCCTGGACCTGACTTGTCCTTTAGCTTTTTAAATTGACATGTGAGATATTTGTGCTGATAGACTGGAATAAAGAGGCACAAAAAGAATAACTAGATATTTTCATTAGATGCAGTGAAAGTAGTCTCCCTTTTATCTTTGAATGACTAAGCAGGTCCTCATATCACCAGGATATGCTGGAGTAAGTTAGGAAATCAAGGGAAGTGGACTTATGCTTTAGAGGAATCATAAATCAAATATGTGCTTGTGGATTACAATATCACAAGTATCTGACATAGGATTCAGCATATTGACATTTAATTAATTCTTGTCTATCTCTTTTTACTAGATTGTGATCTTCTGAAAATTGAAAACTATATTATACTTCTAGTTTTGTTTTGTTTTCTGGCTTTGAGTGCTTAATTAACACCTGCCACAAATGGAAATAATAGTGTTTGATGAATAAATGAATGGGATATTAGATTTATTTTAATTCCTGCATATTTTCTTTATTGTTTATTGACTTTGGATTGTAATTCAATGATCTTTTTAGGTATATTTTTATTAAAAATGGACTCAAAATGTTTTAGGGGGTGAGATATGAATTAAACAATATATACACACATTACTCATAAATGCTGGTTCTAAAGGGAGTATCATATATAGGACTAAAAAATCCAGCAGTGTTTCTGACGTAATAAGTCGATTATAACCTGTGTCTCAGTGATAAGAATGACCAAGGATTTTACCAAGGAGGCCCCTGGATGAGGGAAGTAAGTGTAGGTTTTTCTTCTAGATCCAGTTTTCACAAATCTTAATTTTATCTACAAAACTGGAAAAGAAACCTTCTAACTGAAAGGCTGATATTTCCTTTATGGTATCAGAGATTAATTTGATAAAGCCCACAGGTATCATATTTCCCAAAGATCCATTCACTAAATATTAAAGGATAATAATCACAATAATAGTTTGGTATGTGAATGAGATATTAGAAACTGAAGGAAACCTCCACCAAAAAATATCTAAAAAGTAAACAGAAACGCACAGAAAAGATACAGGCAGAAAAAGAAGGCTGTATTACTTCTGAAAAAATGTGAGTACTCAAAGAAAGACATATAACAACAAGGAGAATATACAAACATTGGTAAAATAAGATGGCTGCAAAGAGGAAATACACAGGAAGGAGCTGAGGGCCAGGCAGCTGTGAGGGGCAGAGAAAGATGAGCACTGTTTGGAAGAAAACCACTGTGATAAGGCAGGTCAGAAGGAAAGCCAGTACTGAGCACTACAAGAGCATAAAACAAAAGATATTAGAGAAACTGTTTATGTGATTAACAGGAATTTATTTACATGATTAAGATTGAAGAAAAAGCTGTATTACCGACAGCAGGAACTGGGCAGGAGGATCACAAATGGCAGTTCAGCCTGGGCAATTCAATGATTTCGTGAGACCTTGTCTTAAAATGCAAAATTAAAAAGGGCTGAGGATGAATCCCCAGTAATACATACACACACAAGCTCACACACATGCACTCACACACAAAGACTGGAGAGAGAAAAGAACTGTGGATAATAAATATACTATTTTCCATAAAACATTAGATCTGACAAAATGACAATTTTAAATTTTTGAATAAATCACTAACAAATATTAAAATAACATAAATTTAAAGTCTCATTTCAGAAATGATTAGACAAATTTTCTGTGTGTTTAATCATGAAGAGCTCTGGTATGCTCTGTCCTTTCATATAGACCCACAGCTTATTTGAAAATATTTTATCTTACAGTTAAGATGAAAAACAAATCGTGAATACTCCTAGTAGAATGACTGCTTTTGTACTTTGCATGTATCTTGAAGACTTCTGAAAATCCTGCAGGTATAGGCAAAGGGGATGCCTATGTTCATTTGCTCTGTGGCTGCTCTTAAGCTGTGAAACAATAGGGTGGAAAAACTCTCACTAAATTTCTAGAGTGTGTTATGATAGCACAAGGCCTCCCACGCTAATCCGAAAATCGCTTCACGTTTCAGCAGTGTGTACAAAATCAGAGTGTGAACTATCTACAACTCTTATATTTTCCTGGGTCCTAAACAATTTGCATGATTTCTACTTTATAATCCTATATATGTGTGTGGAACTAGAGGAAGCCAGCCACTGATTTCCCAGAGGAGAGGGGAGATGTGGCCTTTGCTGTGGACACTTTCATCATCTTAGTAACTGGAAGCTGTTGCTTGGTCTTGGCCAAAACTGCTGACCTTTCCTGGATGGTGCCAATAGGAGGGTGGTGTTCACCAGAATCATCTTGGGCACAAGGCAGTCACTTCACCAGCACAGACTGAGACACCAGTGAAGACAATCCACAATTATTACTTCGTATTGTTTTTAATAAAAAATGTTGAAGAATCGATGTAGCAGCCTTTAGGTCCTCACTAGTCTGAAGTGTTAGAAATGCAGAACCTTAGGCCAGTCCCAATCAGCTGCATCCAAATTTTCATTGTAACCTGATCACCAGCTGATTACTTTGTGCATTAAAATCTGAGAAGCACTGTTTTAACTTGCCCCTTTGCGTTCTGAATCACTGCTTAGAGGAATAGACAAAATCATTAATTTTGGTACAGTAAAGAGAACAGGTTTCCCTTGATTTCTATTCAGAAGTCTGCTAAGCACAAAACCACAGTGCCTCGTAGCTTTTCACAAGATGCTCAGCAAACACAATCCAGGCAACTGCCCTTGAATTACCAGCTGCCCTACCCCATCCTCCCAGGGCTTACTCATGGAAGAAAGGACTGATTCTAAAGCATTCTGTCCTGTAAAATGATTCCTCCTCCATCCTGTTCCCACCGTGGGTCATGCATGGTATTCACAGAAATTCTTCATGGTGCTGTCATAGGACAGTAAAGACACCCATTTGCTTGTGCTGTCTTATGTAAAGTTTTCACTGTGTGTAGTTATGTTTTAGGAGACATGACTTGAGTTGCAGATTATCTGATTTTATAAATAGCATTTTAATGAGGTTGTAGACTTTGTGTAAAGTATAGAGAAAACTGTACTAAACAAGGGGCAAGAAAATGTGATTATATAAAATAAGTTACTGAAAATGTCCTTCGAATGAAAATAGACATTAAAATTACTGTTACTCGCATCTGCACGTTCAGACATGCAAATCAAAGAAAGTTCATTTATACTGAATAAATCATGGCTGAAACTAACTTCTTCATCTATTAGTGTTTATAAATTAAGGATTTTGATTAACAAATAAAAATATTTTTACCTGATGGATTGCAACTTATTCAGAATTTTTTCAGATGTAAAGTTAATGAAAGATCTTGTCTTATGATATATTGTTATATAAAAACTACAGAAAAGTAAGGTCAGATAGCCACTGAATGAAATAAATTAACTCATATTTTGCCCTTTTCAAAAGCAGGCCATATTAGCATCTCCTTAATGTCATCATTTCTAATTCTGACACTATCAATCTAGGTGATGATATAAATAAAACACTATGAATAATTAACTTGAAATAATCACGCAAAAGTCAGCAGGACTGGGCGGGGGATTTAGCTCAGTGGTTCCGCCACGTGCCTCCCAAGTGCAAGGTCCTGAGCTCGATCCCTGGTACCAAAAAAAAAGTCAGCAGAACTAAATATGTATTAGAAAATTAAGAATTTTGAATATAAATTTGGCAGAAAGATGGTTGCTACTTAATAGATTAATTACTAACATATAGCAGATTCACTGAGCATGCCGACAAAAGTGGCACTTATGAAGTCTGTTATTTCATGAGTAAATTTATGTAATGCTTATTTATAAATTTCAATATATGTTAAACCTAAAAAGAAAAAAACGTGTATTTCAGTATGTAGGAGAATCGTTATTTCAAGAAAGGACTCCCTGCCCTAGAAACCCCCGTTCTGAACTCTGGAATCTCTTTCCTGGAAAAATCTATTGTAATATTATTTTACTCTAAGCATTTCAGAGATAAGTGATGATCTTATTGAAAAGTTAGGAAGCCACAGAATTCTTTAGAGAATTATTTTGTTCTTCAGAGAATTCCTGCAGTCCTCACATATCCTTTAGGTGCTCAATATACATTTGTTAGAAGTTAGTATTATTGACTAGTTCCTAATAAGACTGAACACCATTAAATAACAATTTAGAACTTAACAAGGACAACTCCATTTTCTTAGGTAGTTGAAATGTTATTGATTTTTTAGGTTTCCTTACAAAGATACATTGCTGAAAATATTCTTTATGTATAAGCCACATTAAATGGAAAATATTATAAAGAGAAACACTCCCAGTAATTTATGAATAGATACTTACACAGGGTTTCCAGCCTGTATTTGATTAAAGGTTAATTAATATTTATATTGATCCCTGTGAAAGCACTGATTAGATGAGTGATTGAAAAAGTAACAGTCCAGATGCATTAGAAATTTCCATACACACAGAATACCTAAAAATTGTTGTAAGATAAATGAGATGGCTCTTCTAACATGCCAGCTTGCAAGTCATTGTCTATAAAAAGCAAAAATCAATATATAGTATAGAAGAGTTATGCAAACTGTGTACATTTATACAATAAAGATATCATGCAGCCATCATAAATAAAACTACTGATTCACAAAGAAATCCATGAAATAATTGGTAACCAAAGAAAGTGGGTTTATACATAAAATAAATGCTTTTTTCAAGTGAATGAGTACATATCCAAAAGATCAATTCTTGTCTTATATATATTTATATATCTGAGTAAGCATCAAAATTTTAGAAAATTTTATTATCTGATTCCCTATGAAAGATAACTGGGAAGAAAGGATGGGTGGGGGAGATAGACTTCGTTTTATCTTTAACTATAAGCAGATTGTCACTTTTTTTTGCCAATTTTCACATCTGGAAACAAACAAATGTATGATTCTCTAGCAAATTTGTTGAAAATAATAGCTTACATTAAATGAATTTGTGCCTTCTCACTATGAATGGAATTGTCCACTTTTGAAGAAAGTTTACTGATTTGACCTGATGAGAATATCAAATGCAAAAGTTCTTGTAGTTTTTAAAAAAATCCTGAAAAAAGCATGTAAGAGTTGATAAGATTTGGGTTTTTCCCCCCCATTAAGTTTATTGGTACATTTTAGGTATAAAATATATAGTTACATACATCATTGGGATCTTGTACCATTACATGAGTATCTTGGTTCTTATTTTTTTCCCCTTTCCAAGCCCTCCCTTCACCCCCTCCACCCTTCCCTATTTGCAAAGACTTTGTTTCCATTTTTTTCCTCTTCTCATATTTTTTCTTTTCCCTTCTTACCTTTCCCTACCCCTCCCACTTCCCCTGCACCTTCAGGACTTTACTTCCTATTATACAGCATCAATTTTACATTTTTAAAATTAAAATATCAAGACATAGGACACATTACCACAGATTTTACAGAATTTAAAAGGATATAGAAAGCATATTTCAAAAATCTGTTTTGAAATAAATTTGACAACTTCTAAGAAGTACCTTGGAAGACAGATTAATGAAACTAACTCTGGAGTAAAGATAAAATTTGAATAGCACCTATTAAAGAAAGTATATTCCTAGCTTGAAAACCTACCTATATGACAACAACAGGCTCATATACATTTTAACTGATAAATCATATCAAACATTTAAAGCAGAGAAAAAAAGGAACACTTCTCCCCTCATTTTAGGAAATCAACATTGTGCTAATCTGAAAACTGGATAAAGATAATAGAAGAAAAAAGTATGAACATAGATAATTTGTTTAACAAAACAAACTATTAGAAGTCAGATCTGGCAGGATGTAGAAAGTGGTTTTGTTATAGGGATAGCAGTGTTGGTTCAGCATTGGAAGATCCACCCCCAAAAGTCATCATTGTAACAGAGGAAAGGAAAAAGCCATATGATCCTGTCAGTAGTTGGAGAAAAAGTATTGGACTAAATTCTATAGCTGGTCATGGTAAAAGCTATCAGGAGCCTAGAAGTAGAACAGAACCTTCTCAACAGATTAAAGACATGTACTCCATACTTCCAGCAAAAATGCCTTATATGAATGGAAAAGATACAATGCTTCTCCCTAAGGTGGGGAACAAGGGCAGACATGCTTACTCTTCATCTGTCCATTAAACTTTGAAACCTAGGCCCAAACCAAAATAGTCTGGCAATAAAATGACACAATTAGGATAGGATTGGCAAGGTAGAAGCAAAATCTTTTTATGTAGATAAAATGATCATCTACTGAGAAAATACTAAGAAATCACTAGGAGCCCTTAGAACTTGTATTTGAATTTAGCAGGATTAGAAAACACAAGGTTTATATAAAAATTCAGGTCTATGTATACTTGCTATAAATGAAGAATTGTATATTGAAATTTAAAAGTTATGTAGGAGTACAAAGGACCTAGAAAAGTAACAAGAAAACAAAAAACAAAAAAACAGTGTTGGAAGACTTTTAGTACCTAAGTTTAAGACTTCTTCTAAAGCTACAGTAACCAAGGCAGTGTTGGAAAGACATATAGATCATTGGAATAAAATAGAGAATCTAGAAATAGAACCACACATATATGGTCCACTGAATTATGAAAGATTATTTAACATTAACATTTTATTGAATATAAGCTCAATTCAAGAGCCGAGGAAAAGATAGTGTTTGCAGCAAATGGCACTAGAACACCTGGTGTCCATATATAAAAATTAACCTCAACCCTTTATTTCCATACATAAAAATAACTTGAAGGGATCTATGAACCTAAATATGAAAGCCTGAAAGCATAAAGCTTTAAGAAGAAATTATAAGGGAAAATGTTTATGAATTTAGGGTAGGCAAGAACTACTTCGGATACAAAAAACATGATGTATAAAAGAAAAAAAATGATAAATGAGATTCCATCAACATTTAGAACTTTAAATGACATCATTAAAAGGAAAAGTAGTCCTTAAACAGACCATATTTACAATGCATATAACCTATGACTAGCATATATAAAGAAGTCTTAGAGCTCATTAATAGACAACCCAATTAAAATGTAGACATAAGAAGATGATAAATAGCCAGTATAGCACAAGGAATGGTGTGTAACTCTAGAATCAGAAAAATACTAATCAGTACAATAACAAGATTGAATTATACACTCATTAGGGAGATGAAGTTAAAAGTTTTAAAAGCCTTGTCATGACTTTTTCTTTTTGTTAGATTCTCCCCCTTTGCGTTTAATTTGTCATGCCCAATGGATTCATTCTGCTGGGGTTCCTGGGGTTGTGATCCTCATTGTCTTTTCCTAGTATATTGTCTCAAATTTTTTTGAGTGCTGGTTTGGTATTCATGAAGTTCCTGAGGTGCTCTTTATCATGAAAGTATCTTATTTCTCCATCAATTTTGAAAGATAGTTTTACAGGGTACATCAATCTGGGTTGGAAGCTGTTCTCCTTTGGGCTTACAATATATCACTCCAAGCTCTTCTTCCCTTGAGGTTTTGCATTGAGAAGTCTGCTGTGATTCTGATAGGCTTTCCTTTGTATGTGATTTGTTTCTTTTCTCTCACTGCTTGTAGAATTTTGTTCTTCTGTTGGATTTCTGGAATCCTAACTATTATATGCCTATGTGTAGATTTTTTTTGATCAAGGCTAGCTGGAGTCCTATATGCCTCACTTATCTGTATGTCAAGTTCTTTTCCCCTGCTTGGGAAGTTTTCTGCTATCACTTCTGTGAACAGTTTTTTTTTTTTATGTCATGTGCACTGTCTCCTCTTTCTTCATTGACTCCAATCAGTCTTATGTTATTCTTCTTTGCATTGTCTAGCAGCTGCTGGGTTGATTTCTCATGTTCCTTTACAATTTTAAAGAAATTTTTCTTTTCCTGATCACTAATTGCAATCTTATCTTCTATATCTGAAATTCTATCCTCACATTGCTTCATTCTGCTGCACAGACTTTTGATGGAGTTTTTAATCTCCTGGAAATCTGTTTGCATCTGTTTCATGGATTCCATTTGTTTCCTATGTTGGGATTCCATCATGTTCTTCAGCTCCTCTATTTTTTAATCTGTGTCCCCTCTAGATTTATTAATCATGTCTTGCACTGTGAGCACAATCTTTGCTGTTATCTGAGAAATTATTTCTGATTTCATTTTTCCTAGATCCTCTTTTGTTACCAGTTCAGAGAGTCCAGGTGGTTGAGTATCAGATTGTTCCATCTGGTTTCCCTTTGGGGTTGCTGTAGGTGATCTGGAAGTCTGTTTATGGGGCTTGGTTAAGTGTCTTCTCATTTCCATGGGTGGGTGGGTGCTTCTGATACCTGCACAGCTTACTTTCTCTGCCCTAGGAGCATGGAATGGTGGCAGGGGAGCCTCCTTCCACACAGCTTACCTTCTCTGCCCTAGGAGCATGGAATGGCGGTGGGGGAGCCTCCTTCTGGGTGCTGTGACTGGCTCACCTTCTCTGCCCTAGGAACATGGAATAGTGGCAGGGGAGCCTCCTTCCAAGTTGATAAGATTTGTTTTTGATTCTGTTTTTGTTTGTCCCATACTGGGGATTGGACCGTGGGCCTCATGAGTGCTAAACCTGTACCACTAAGGTCCCTCCTGCCAGGGTTTGGGAACAAAGCTCCTGCATTATCACACCAGAATGTGCCCCTAGTCATGTATCAGGATAGCATTGCAATTGAAGGCTTGAGAACAAAACATAAAACAAATTTCTTCAAGAGCAGTCTGTCATAAAAATCATTGGATACATCCAATTTTATGAGTAAGAATTTAAATCCCTATCTGCTAATGAGAATAACAATTAAATAACTGTATAATAAAATCAACAAGTCAATATAAATAAGAATATGGTTTTTGTTTTCACTAATTATGTTCCTTTTTTCATCTCTGGGCCACCTTGTGTTATGATATGCATTTCTTGACATATTTCTTTTCTTTTTCTTCCAATACTGGGGATCCAACTCAGGATCTTGCACTTGCCAGGCAGGCATGGCCCCTACATTCCTGGCTTGATATATTTCTTAAATGTGGTTGAATAGCAATCACAGCAAACAAAAATAAGAACAAGGCTTTCTAACTATTTGCCTTGTTGGAATTATTTTGAATGTCAGTGTAATCAGAATCACTCAGAAGAACCATTAAGACACAGCTGTTAGTCTACATCCCCAGAGTTTTTGATTCAGTAGGTAGGGAGGGGATTCTGACCTCCACTGCAAGGATCGCTGTAAGGCCCCATTGCTTTATAGTGTCACAGACTGGAAAGCAGAACCACACTTCTCATATCACCTCACAGCTGGGGACCTGATTGTGAGTTGGGCTCCACCAAGGAGGCCTCTGCAGTGATTCAGAGAATGAGTGAGAGGCAGGCCCAGGCTGTGCTTGCCTGGCTGTTTTCTGCAGTAACCACGGTACCAACAACTGGGGTTTTGTTTTCTGCAGTAACATCTTTTCTCCATCCACCCTGCAGCAGCAGTGGCAGCTAAACTCTGCCTTTTCTGGTCATGTGCAAGATTCCGGGGCTGAGAGGCTGTGGTGGGGGCAGCAGCAGCAGAGCTAGAGGGGTGCTGACTTCCACTTCTGGTTCCCCGGAGCACAGCTTCCTCCGTGGGACCCTCCCAGAGGCCTATGAAGGCATCTCTGACTGTGGTGATTCAGAATCAAAGTTGGATGCCTAGCTTAATCCCTGCACCTCTCGCCCTTCCATTTACTTCATAATTACCCAAATTACCTTTGTGTTTAAATGATGACTGGTTTCTGTTTTCTGTAGTGCAAACCTGGCAGAGAATGTATAGAAAATGTTGGAAGTCGAGAAATTTAATTTTTGATCCATTCCTGTGAAACCATGAACAAATTGCATTTAGTTTCAATAAGTACACTTGTCTGAGACTAAAAATAGTTTTCAATACAATCTAATAGAAATGTCAAGATATTTAAATTAATAAGGGAAATTTCCCTGAAACCCTAAGTACGCTCTAATTTGGCAATTTACTTCTTATAATGGAATAGGTGCTAATCTTCAAATGATAATATATTAAAGCTGAAAGGGACCATGGAGGTTACATAGTCCAACCATACCTCCTACTACCTCTGCCCTTGCATGGCAGATGTAACTGTAAATTTAAATGAGACTCCACATTTTAAAATATGATTTATAATGATAGGATAAGTGTGTTGCCAAATTTATTGCAGAAAGAGTTTTTCACTTATGTACCACATTTCTTGGAAGAAAGCTATTCTATAATTAGTCATAATGATACAAATATATTTTATGCTGTGTTATATGTATTTGTGAAAAAAAACAAACCAGTTATCCTAAATCTTTGGAATCCACTCAGGTAAGAAAAAACCCCCCAAAACAGGAAATGTGAAACTCTGAGCCCATTGAATCAGCATAGTTAGTGTCTATAAAATACCTGTGGGCGCAGAAATTATGTACTCAGGAGAGAAAGCATACTTCTCCAAATCAGGGCTTTGTTTTCCAGGAAACAGTAAAGCTAGTAATCAAAATGCAATAAAGGCACCCAATGAAGATTCCCACCAGCAAACTTGCTTCCTCAGTGGATGTTTGATTGCTGGCAGCTTCTCCTTTTATGTTCATCTCTCTACCACAAAAGCCCATCTCTGCGGCATTTCATAAGGTTGCTAATGATTTACGGGTGATAGATGCAGGAGTCTGGAGGGATGAAACAGAAATACTGTTTTCTTTGTGTTTTTTTTCTTTTTAAAGTGTAGGATGTAAATACATTTTAAAAATTCTTTTCTACTTACTTTTACTCAGAAAAAAAAAAGAATGTATTTCCCTCATATTTTCTTTGGTTATCTTAAATCGATATGTTTAATACATTATATTTCTTTGGTTATCTTAAATCATTGTGTTTAATACACAGTATTATAGGAATATAGATTACTATTTTTTAAAAAACTGAAGAAGACAGTTTACCTTCATATTTTTTTGTTTTACTTTCATCTTCTTCTTTACCCTCACTTCCTAAGGTCACTGGCAGGGATGCTAATAAACAATTCATACTAACACATGAATGACTAATGGCCCCATACATTTCCACTTTAAATCACTCATTAACTAAATGAGTTTCTAAATTGTGAAATAGTGGAAGAGATCATAATGTAATTTTTTCTAATCTAATAAAAGGGCAAAATTATCCAGCCATAATCTGTAAAGCTTGTGCTTTTCACGTCACTTTTGTTCAAAATATACCAAAAAACCAGGAAGTTTAAATGACGAGTGAAAATTATAACAACTATCAGTGAACCAGAATTACAGTATTGGCCTTTTAAGTTGATTGCCAGTGATGTAGAACAAGAATTAAACATTTTAATGGAAATTAACATTCAATTCTGATTCCCAAATCATTTATCTTAATGAACAGTTAAATTTTAGGCCACTTCTGAAAATAAAAAATTCAAAATTAAGCCCACTTCTCTCCATTCAGTTTTAAGCCCTCCTTCCCAGATTCCGGTCAAGGATATGACGTGACCTCAGAGAAATGCTGCTCTGTAATCTGATGTGGCTTGTAGGGAATTCTTTTCCCCTCAAAATCTGACTTCCTTTTCTTTTTGAAGATCAGAATATTTAGTAATGAATCCTTAGATAATATTCTTCGGGAACATGGCAACGTTATTAGTTACCTGAATCTTGAAGATCATGCATGCAAAGCATTAAATATATTAGCTGGGCACAGTTGAGGTGCAGGACACTCTACCATTCAGATCTCCCACAGGGAGAATCTATTCCACCAGTTTCTGAACCGTGCGAGCTCCGAATTCCTACCCTGTTCACTGTAGTAGATTTCCCATGGAAGGCCAGCTGAGGATGCTCTTCTCGGCATTCCACACCTAAAAACACCCTCACACATTCACTGCCCAGGTGAGGGCATCCCTGCCCCAGCCTTCTCTGATGTCTGAGGAATTACAGAGCCAGGGAGGGCAGAGGCTGGGTGCAGCTATCAGTCTGTGAAGTCGGACTCCTCTTTCCAAGTCGCTCTGTACTATTCTTACCTGCACCACATTAGCATTGTAGCTTTCCTCCTTTCTTTCTCTTCAATTCCAGTGATCCTCTCCCTCCATTTCTCCCTTCTCAGCCTGTTGTTAAGAAAGTAAAAAATTCTTATTTTACTATGAAGAGCAGTGTAATGTTTGTCTCTCTCCTCAGCCCTCCTAGCTGTATCCAACCCTCATTTTTTCACAAGCAAATCTCTCTCCAGAACACTTCACTGAACAAAAAAAGGCAACTTGAGAAAAATAATTCCATTCTTCTAAGCTAGAGAAGCACATACATTGTTAGAGTTTTAAAAATGCAACCGTATTTTTTCGTTACATGTATGAGAATCTATTTCAAAATATAGGTAGACATACATCTGTGTATTTAAACTGGAGTAATTAAATTTGGTTTGGGTCAAATAAGAGTTAAACTTATTTATAATATTACATGTTTGTAGGTTTGTTGCTATGGTAGATTCATCTTGATAGTAAAAAATTTGCGTTTGATAAGTATATCCATAAATGTATATTTTTCTATTAATAGAAACAATTTTTACTGTACCCTAAGGTAGATTCTACAGGTCAACCTGAAAAAAACCTAAATGTGTAATTTTAACTAATAATGTATGATTAAATGTCATTGCTAAGCTGCTGAGTTGTATTTGAGGCAATGGCCAAAGTCAGATTCTGTGAATACTTTTAGATGTATGTTCTCCCTCACATACTTGATCAATAGTTCTAGCCATACCCATTACTTCTGCTCTATAAAATAAGAAGAAAAAACAGAAAATTATATCAGGAAAATCTAAAAGTATGTATTATACCAGAAATTCCATACTGTGGAACTTAGATCCTAAAGTGATTTGGGGGATGTGAATAACCTTCATTATTCCTCCCTTCATTGATGATTACTTATCAATGCAAATAGCAAAAAATATTTTAATTAATGTGCATATTAAAGGGAGGAAGAACCCATGCTTTTATGACTGATGTTCTCTATAAGAATAATTGCCTCATTAACCTCACAATATCAACTCCACCTCACTATGAAGGTCAAATGAACAGCTTTATATATTTCTGAATAGCAAAAAGTTTTATACAAAGTATCAAAAATGGTATTAACTCATTTTCTAAAGATAAAAATTTTAACTACAAGCCTAAAAATGAACAGAAATAGGCACAGAGACATAAATATAATATAGAACTACTTTTTTTTTTACATTATTTGCCCAGAAAGAGAGCAACGATTCAGATCCACATTATATAAATTGTTTAAATGAGACATGGTCAAAATAGGAAATGTTTGTTCCATTTAAGGCTTTAAAAATACAATGGCACAATGCCTAATGAGAGAGTTTTGAAGATAAAATATAACCATGGCTTGGGCTATACAACAAAATGTGTAGTGTTCTATTTTTAGGATGCCTCTTCAAGATCAAGATTCCTGGCTTATGTTAAATGACCATGCCAATATTGTTTCCCAAAATTTGGGGAAGTAATTATACTTCCCAATGATGTTGACTATTGGGAAACAAACTGAGCACAAACAAGAAGTTTTTCATTCTAACTGGACCCCCTCTTTAACAGAATTGCTGAAGGATAAGAACCCATAGGTTTGGTTAAAAGGCTGAGATGCTGACTAAATCTCCCAGCTTCGGAAAGGTCTGGAACAATAGCCAATTAAAATACCAACCCTTAACATAATCCACAATTCTATAACAGCTTTCATCTTTATAGTAAAGTGAGACAAACATGCATCTGTGTTTCCATCAATGCATTCTTAACTCTGAAGAAAAAAGAATTTTCCTTTTCTTGGATGATTTTTATATCTAAACAAAATTTTAATTTTAGAATTGTGTTTTTAATACCATTAAAAGTACATTATAGAGAATTTCCAAACACCTTGTGCTTGGTTTTTCCTAAATTAATATCCTATAATAGTATAGTTCATTTGTCATAAATAATAAAACAATATAGATGCATTATTGTTATTAACTAAAATTTGTATTTTGCTTAAATCCCATTACTTTTCTCTCTAATAATCATTTTATGTTCCAAGATCTCATTTGGGGGAACACATTACTTTTAGGTCTTATGTCTCCTGAAGCTTCTCTGCCTCCAAGTTTCTCAGATTTGTTTAGTTTTTGATGAACTTGACAATTTTGAGGAGTACTGTTTCTAAAACTTCAGATATTTTGTCGAATATCCTCAATTTTGGTTTCTGACATTTAACCCATGTAAGAGTGGCTATACAGATTTGAGGGAAGAAACCACAGAATTATAACTGCCAGTCTTAACACACTGCACTGAGAATTTGTGCAGTCAACATGACTTAGCCCTGTTTGTGTTGGCTTTGATTACCTGGCTATCATACTTATTTGTCAAGTTTCTTTGCTGTGAAGTGACTGTAGTTGAATATTTAACAAACAATAGTGTGTTGCAAGACTTCAACTCTTTTTGTTTTAAAAAAATATTGGACACATTCTCAGATGCCTAGTAGGGATTAAAACTGCTTCTACCTGAGGCAAGGAGTTTTCAGAGAGGTTCCAAATTCTCTTCCAATCCTTGACTCCTAATTTCCCACTCTCTTTATGATTGATCTTGTTAATAGAAGCTAAGTAAGTGTAATCTCTATGTTGTAAAGAAATTGATGGATGATCCTAAGCACTTGTATTAAGGCCAAGAACTAATTGAGATTCCATGTCACGAGTGTTTGGATCAATCTGAAATAACTTCACTTTTTAAACTCAATTTTAGGAATAATTTCTGAATTTTGATAGCACTTTTAGGCTGGAGGGCTTATCTTGCAGATGGAATGTCTAACTTATAATGGTAGATAGCTCATAAACCCCTAACTAATCAATAAGAGACAATAAAGTAGGGCTGGGAGGAGTTTTATAGGAAAGAACTGTGGCAGGATTGAGGTGGGAATTACATATGGGGGAGAGAGTTGTTAGAAATTTATTTGCAAATAGATCAAAGTTGTACTTCCACAAACATTAAAGTTCTCTACTTTAGTAAGTGAATCATATTTAATAGTGCTGTTAACTTGTATTATTGCACAAGATTAAAAGTTCCTTGTCTCTGTGGGCTTAGAGAATAAGAAATATGTGGAAAGACAAAATAAATGTAATGATCATGGGAAGAGCTACACCACTCATCTAACAGCAGAAAATAGGTTCACACATACACATATGTACATTCCTACACATTTGTAATTTGTATTTATTAATAGTACAACTCATTGTGGCTGGTTGGCAGGGCTTGGATACATATATGTGGTTTATGGCACTTCATTTATGAACATTTTCTGGTATTTTTTTTAGCAGTAATGGGTGAACAAAACAGTTAAAAGCACAGATAGGAAAGAATCCCTCATTTCTCCAATAATACAAGGCTAAGGTAAGTCAGAGGGAACTTTAACTGAAATTACCTTATAGCCACCTGTCATTTCAAAAAAAGTTAACAGGATGTTAAATAATATTAAAAATACAAGACAATATGAAAACATTTCCAAGTTTGTTTTCTCAATATTAAATTGAAACTTCTGAGCAAAAAATAAAACAATCCATGCATAATCCTTAAGACACCAGCATGCATTGCCAAAGACCTAAGCATCCCGAGTAGGCCTCACTTTCTGAAGATTCCACTGCCTTCCAATAGCATCACCCTAGGGACACTGGTCCCTAGAAGGGAGAAAAGACTACCATTGAGGAACCCTGTATTCAGGAAGACTGTCAATGTATACAGATGGCACTTTCAAAATTAACAACAGAAATGGATGAGACTAGAACTGAGCAGTGTTTGTGTGTTATTGAAGTTAATCTGATATAAATTTAAATAAGAATGGTAACAACGAAAAAGAAGAAAAGGAAATGAGAAATAAATTTAAACCGTTCGCTACAAAAAAAGGAAGGGGATCAAGAGATGGGGGAGGGAGGAAAGAGGGAAGGGAAAGAAGATGAAAATAGGAATTAAGATGTATTATGTTCATATACCAACTTCCTGCAAGGTATGTAAATATTATGTAATACACACATGTACTAATAAACTAAAATTTTAAAAATCAAGTAAACATGAAACAGGACAGTATACAAAAAATGAGGGACATAAAAGACAGAAGGTAGGCTCAGCCCTATGGCCCTAGAGGAAAGCTTGGCCCTACAGGCTGGTCCCTGACCAACTCCACAACTGTCTATTCCATGGCTTAGCCTGGCCACCACCAACGTGGAGCTGGCTTTGCATTGTCCCTCCTCTGCATGGGACAACAAAAGTGCCAGCCAAACAACAGACCTACTCCTGAAGAAGGCAGAAGTCTGGAATAGGAGATTCAACATGATAGATGAGAGGAAGAGTCACATCCTAGAAGCTGAGGAAGGATCCACTGAGAAGGAATGAGCTTGAAGATCCAACATGGCTGAGAAGAGGAAGAGCCATGTTGGAAAGACTCTGAGAACATCAACAAGAAACACAGGGGAGAAAGGACAAGATGGAGGAGCAGTGAGTTCCAGTGGCTTGGCTTCTCCAGGACAAGGTGTTTGAAGTCTAGAGTGGGAGAGAGCAGGAAGAATGTGAGTCTCGGATTCCTGAGCAACCTTCCACTGGTAACAGGTGGCAGTGAGTCTCTGCATCACAAGTCCCCCAAGACATAGCAGGCAAGGAAGACACTGTGGGAAAGGCTGGGAGTTTGAGCTTCAATCCCAGAGCAGCCCCCTGGTGGCTTCCTAGTGCCAAGGTCCCAGAGTCAGTGAGGGAAAAACAGTCATTGGAGACTGTTGGCAGTTGGAGAGCAGACTGGGGTGAGTCCCACTGAAAGGCAGGGACAGGGAACACAGACCCAGGACCTGCAATCCGGCACCAGATTCAGCCTGAGTTACCCAGGATTGCAGGCTCACATTGGTGCTGTGTTCCCACTGCTAAAGGGAGACCTAAAACAGGGGCTTATGATATATTATTTCTCAACGAGCCCTGATACACACCACTGAAAAGGATTAGCCTGTCACTGCAGTTGAATTGATTGCATAGGAATAATCCTGACTCCATGGACAATTTAATGCCAGTGAACCTGTCTGCTGAATCCCCCATCACACCCAGGGAGAGGGACAGCTAGAGTTCTTAACCCAAGAACTTGGCCTGGATCAAACTCTGTAAAAATGCCTGCAACATGGCAGGAAGAGGTCCTGAGCCTGAGTTAACTCCGTTTTTTGGGGAGAGGGAATCACAAGAGTAATTGGGATGCAAACAGACTATCTGGAAAAGAAGCTACTTTGGAATCACATATGCAATGGCTCAATGGAATATCTAATCTGTATTCCCATCAGACATTTTATTGGTTTAAGTTTTGAATGTTTCTTGAGTTATTTAGAAATATGGGGTTATGGTTTGATGTGTATGCTAGGTGATTACTCTTGTATATTTGTGTTTTCATTTGCTCCAATTTAATGGCTGTCTAGATTCTCTATCTAGAGAACAGACAAAGGTGGAAAGGGTAACTGCAAGGAGTGTCATATAGAAGTGTTGCAAGATTGATGCTATGGATGCTATTATAAACTGAAGCAATTTATGTGGCAAAACATAGGAAGAGAGTCAAAACCACTGAAAATAAATATCACAAGTAGTAAATACTAGAAATGGCCAAACAAAGCTGAAAATTACTCATAGAGAGGCAACATCCTACTAAAAACCTCCATAAAGCCACATACTCTTCTCACTTCTCTAGTTCCCAACCTGCAGTAACCCTCCCCTCCCCAAAAGGGATGAGAAGAAAGAGAAATCTCTCTCTCTATATATAGGTACATATGTATATGTATATATATCCTTCATATATATATAGATGTCCTTCATGTATATATATATATATGAGAAGGACAATGAGGAAATAAGGAAGTAGAAGATCTTCTAACTCCTTCCCCCAAATCTTCCAAGACAGAGCAAGAATTACAAGGAGAGAAGAAAATAAATACCAGATAGCAGAAATCTGTGGAAAATTCTAAGAAGGGATGAAGAGAATAAATGAGTTCAAAGACAAAATGAACCAAACATTTACATTAATTACAATCTGCTGTGATGAATTTCAGGAAAGTAAGCAAAAAACTGGACTAGCTAACCAAAACAGTTCAAAATTTGAATGACAGATTCAATGTGGATATGGGATCTTCAAAAAGACATCAGACAGAAATACCTGAAATAAAAAACAGTATAGAGTGCATACATTCCAGAAATGACCAAAGTGAAGATAGTGTCTGATATTGACGACAAAATAGTGAATTATGATAAAGAGCTCAAAGAAGCCAAAAAGAAAAGAAGAGAAAAAGAGAAGACTATTGAGCAGCTACTAGATGACAAGAACAATCTAAGGCTAATCGGAGTTAGAGAAAAATCTAAAACATTGCACAGAAGAATCCACCAACATGCTTACAGAAATTGTGGACAAAAATTTCCCAAATATAAGAAAGGTTTTAAAGTGCAAGCAAATGATGCTTTTAGAACCCCAAACAATTATAACGAAAGGAGAAGTTCACCAAGGCATATTCTCATTAAGTCTGCAGATATGCAGCAAAAGTTCAGAATTTTAAAGGCAGCCAGAGGGGTGAAAATCACATATAAAGATAAACCAGTTAGAATCACAGCAGACTTCCCCGCACAAACCCTGAAGGCCAGAAGAGCTTGAAGTGAAGTATTTCAAGCCCTAAGAGCAAATAACTTTTGCAACTCAGATTAACTTAGCAAAGCTATGCTTCAAAATAGATGGAGAAACAAGGTATTTCCAAGAAAAAGATGAGCTCAGAAAATATGAGTGCTAAACCTGCTCTAGAGAAAATACTCAAGAATATTCTTGGCAGAAATAACAAATTGGACACAGCTAAAAACACAGAGAAAATGAGTGAAAATGGATGCACAACAACAAAAAACACCAGGAAAAGTAAGTACTTTACCAACGGATAAAGAATGTAAATAACCAACACATCTCAGTAATATCTCTCAATGTTATAGGCCTCAACTCTCCAATCAAAAGTCACAGACTGGCAGACTGCATCAAAAAGCAGAATCCAACAATCTGTTGCATTCAAGAAATTCATCTACTCCAAAAAGTTATTCATATACTAAGGAATAAAGGATGGAAAAATATTTCATGCACCAGGACCCTGAAAATAAGCAGGGTACCATTTCTAGTATCAGACGTGGTAAACTTTAAATTAGATCAGATTCAAAGAGACAAAGAATGTCACCACATACTAGTTAAGGGAACAATCCAACCAGAAGCAGTAACATTGACAAACATATGCACTGAATACTGGAGCACCTATCTTCATAAAACAAAGACTGCTGCAGTTAAATGATCAAATAAACATTAACACAATCATAGTAGAGGATTTTAACACCCCACGGTTGCAAAGAGACAGATCAACTAAAAAAAACCAATAAAGAAATTTTGAGCTGAATCACACCCTTGAACATATGGTCTTAATCCATATATACAGAGTACTTCACTCTTACACAACAGCGTATACATTCTGTTCAGCACTTTTTCTAAAATAGACCACATACTAGTGCACAAATTGTGCTTAAACAAATGTAAAAGAATTGAAATCACACCACACATACTATCCAAGTACTGTGCAAAGAAAATAGAAATCAATGACAAGAAATTTTGAAAAAGACAAAAACTCCTGGAAAATTAACAGCATACTCTTAAGCAACCAGTGAATCACAGAAGAAATACAAAAATTTCTGAAACTAAATGACAATGACGATACAACTCAACAAAATCTCTGGGACATGATAAAAGCAGTTCTAGGGGGAAAATCATTGCAATCAATCCTCACATTATGAAAACAGAGCAGGCCCAAATAAATAACCTTATGAGAAATCTTAAGATATTTGAGAAGCAACAACAAACCAGCCCCAAACCGAAATTAAGGAGGGAAATGATAAAGATGAATGCAGAAATCAATGAAATTGAGACTAAAAACAAAAATACTTTTAAAAAATCAACAAATTGAAGAGCTGGTTCTTCAAAAGAATAAATAAAATGGACAAGCCCTTAGTAAGACTCACCAAAAAAGAGAGAGAAAAGACTCACATCAATGCAATTAGAAATGACAAAGATGAAATCACAGCAGACATGGTTGAAATCCAGAAGAGAGTAACTACTTTGAAAAATTATATTCCAATAAATTAGCAAATTTTAAAGAAATGGACAGATTCCTAGACACATGCAAATTACCAAAACTAACCCAAGAAGACATAAATACACTTAAGAACCCAACTACAAGCAATAAAATTGACTCAGTAATAAAGAATCTGCCAACTAAAAATAGCCCAGGAATGATGGATTCACAGCTGCATTCGACAAGACCCTTAAGGATGTTGTAACACAAACACTCCTCAAGGCCTTCAAAGAAACAGAAAGGGATAGAGTGCTTTCAAATACATTTACAGAAGCCAATATCACCCTGATCCCCAAATCAGATAAAAATCCAACTAAAAAAGGGAGGTATAGACCAATTTCTTTAATAAACATAGATGCAAAAATCTTCAACAAGACATTAGCAATTTGAATGTAGCACATTATCAAAAAACTCATACATCATGATTAATTAGGTTTCACCCCAGAGATGCAAGGTTGGCTCAACATATGTAAGTCTATAAATGTAACACATCACATAAGCAGGAACAAGGTCAAAAACCACATAGTCATATCAATAGACACAGAAAAAGCTTTTGACAAAATCCAACAGCACTTCATGCTAAAAACCCTGAAGAATATAGGCATACAAGGCCCATACCTGAATATGATAAAGGCTATTTAGGACAAACCAATAGGCAGCATCTTATTAAATGAGAAAAAACTAAAAGCACTTCCGCTAAAATGAGGAACAAGACAAGGATGTCCACTATCACCTCTGCTATTCAACATAGTACTTGAAACATTAGCCTGGGCAATAAGGCAAGAGAAAGAAATAAAAGGGATACAAAATAAAAGGAAATAAAAGGAAAGGAAAAACTAAAATTATCATTACTTGTAGATTACATGATGCTCTACATGGAAGACCAAAGAACTCCACCAAAACCTCTTAGAATTAATAACTAATTTCAGCAAAGTAAAAGGATACAAGATCACCACCCAAAAATCATTAGTATTTATGTATATCAACAATGAACAGAATGAGGAGATTTTGAAAACAATATTTATAGTCACTTCAAGAAAAATGAAACATCCAGGAATAAACCTAACCAAGGAGGTAAAAGACTTCTAAAAGAAAAATACAGCACTCTGAAGCAGGTTGAAGAGGACATCAGAGAATGGAAAGATGTCTCCTGCTCCTGGATAGGCAGAAACAAAATTGTCAAAATGGCCATACTTCCAAAACTTTTATACAGATTCAATGCAGTCCCAATCAAAATACCAAAAGTATACTTTACAGATCTAGAAATATAATCCTAAAATTCACATGGAAACAGAAGAGACCCCCAAATAGCAAAAGTAATTTTGGGCAATAAGACCAAAGCAGGCAGCATAGTGATAAAAACAGCACAGTACTTGAACAAAAACAGACATGTGGATCAATGGAACAGAATAGAGGATACAAAAACATTCCCAGGCATATTCAACTATTTGATCTTCAACAAAGACTCCAAAAGCATATGTTGGAGGAAAAATAGCCTATTCAGCAAGTGGTGCTGGGAAAGCTGGTTATCTGTTTGTAGAAGATTAAAACTGGACTCTTACCTCTCACTGCATACTAAGTTAAAACCAACATGGATCAAAGGTCTAAACACAAAAACACTAAACCTTCCAGAAGATTAAATGCTGGCTATTAGAGAAATGCAAATTAAAACAATAAAATTCCATCTTACTCCAGAAAGAATGGGAATCATTAGGAAATCAATCAATAACAAATGCTGGTGTGGCTGTGGTAAAAAAAAAAAAAAAAAGAAACCCTCCTGCATTGGTGGGGAGAATGTAAACTAGTACAACCATTATGGAAATCGGTATAGATATTTCTCAACGAATTGAAACTAGAGATTCCATAAAACCCGGCTGTCCTCTGCTAGGTATCTTCCCCGTGGAGCTTAAATCATCATACTACAGCAATACATGTATACCAATGTTTATAGCAGCACAATTCATAATAGCTAAATCCTGAAATTGGCCTGTATACCCACCAACAGATGACTGGATAAACAAAATGTGCTATCTATATATAATGGAAGATACTCTGCCATAAAGAATGACAAATTTGGGGCATTTGTAGGAAAATGGATGCACCTGAAAAATATAATACTGAGTGAAATAAATCAGACAAACATGCATAAACACTGTATGGTATCTCTTATTTGAGGGAGGCAAAGTTACAAAAAAGTGATAAAGGATGGACTGAAGGGGACAAGGAGACAGATCTTGTCCAATAAGGGAAGTGGTCCAAGGGAACAAGGATGAGGGGCGAGGAGGGGAAGGGTCAATGAGGGAAATGAAGTGCGCCATGTACAGGATGCTAATAACCCCAATCAGTATAAACATTATATGGCATAACATGAGCTAAGACAAATAATATCAGCAAGTATGTAAAAGGTGATGGAAAAACAAGGGGAGAGGGACAGGGGGAGGGAAAGGGGATTAGAAAAAGGAAACAATATGTAGATGTAACCACTCCTCAAAATGATTGCAAACTGTGAATTGCAAATGTGTATGAATTAAAAGATATTCCATTATATATAGATATCAAAAAGACTATAAGACTCTAATAAATATAAGTCAATAAAGATTTAACTCAACCAGAGGATAGAACAATTAAAATATGTGTATACCTGATAAGACAATCAAAATACATGAAGCAAATGCTGCACTATGGAAAAGCAGGAAGTTTTACAATAATGGATGGAGACCTCAATACACATTATCATTAGTGAACAGAACTAGACAAAAAGTAAGGAAATAGTAGATTCAGACAATACAATAAACTAGATTGAATAGATACTCAAAACATTGTATCCAAAAGAAATAAGGATGCATTACTGTCTTATTTTATGGTTAGTTGATTTTTTGTAAGGAGAAGTTGCTACCTAAGATTAACCATCTGGGCTGGGGATTTAGAGCAGTGGCGCCATGCCTGCCTTGCAAGTGAAAGTTCCATCCCTGGTACCACAAAAAAAAAAAAAAAAAAAAAAAAAAAAAAGATTAACTGTCACAATTTCAGCCCTTATCAATGAGAACTCATATACATCTCCTTAGACCATATGAAGTCCAAATAAAAATAATAACAAGGGGATAATTCCACCTAACATTATACAGCTGTCCTATGTACAACCAAAAATGCACCAATCCCTTCCCTGGAAGAGGGGGTGACGTCTTTCAGTAACATTTACTCACCCATTGGTAAGTCTTTCAGAAATGTTTACTCACCCATTGGTATATCATGCTGTAAATACTATGATGCAAGATTAACAGCCCTTAAATACTGATGTAAACTGAACACATTGTGTGTTACATGATAAAGGAATAAGACAGGGAGACAACAAAGATAATTGGTTAATATAGTTAGATATACTATATTACTGCACTGCAGTGGGCATGCAGAGCCCTCTTTGTCAGCAGTGAGCAGCCGAGCATCTGGTAACAGTTGTTTTTTCTAAACTAAATCCTCAGTTTTAGGGTCTAAATTCAGTGTTGGGATTGGGTTGCAGTTGGGCACGTGTCTCTAAAGAGTTCTGTGTCACTGGTCTATGCCGGAACTACATTACAGCTTCCCTCTGAACTCAACCACAATGCACGGCAGTAATAAGAGATTCCCTAAGGGATTTTGTGTATTCCAGTCATGCCATTTTTGTCTCCACCACGGAGTAATAGTCGAGTTCCTCTTTGTAGTCAAATTGGTCATTTTAGTCAGTATCATAACTCTCTTCTTAGCCTGTTGATTCAAAAGTATAAGGAGCCCAAAGAGGCTGAGGGGAGGGGGCAACCTTAACTTTCAGATCAGAGGAATGGCTGCATCTCCTGCTGAAAGCACTGCTCCCTTGGGAACTAATACCTGCAGGACAGCTGAACATAAACTTGTGGGAACAGGAAGCAAAAGCTTTGTTCGTGGGTCACTAGAAATAATGGCGAGCAGTGCCATACTCATTTCTGCCTCTGAATTCACAAACCTGTGAATCTTGGTATGAGAAAAACAGCTCCATACACTGCACACTAATTCAGAGCATATATAGCCTTCTGAGGCAGTGGAATAGTATTGTCAAAGTGCTACTCCATCATTCTACCATGCCAGCTGCTCCAGGATGATGGGGACTAGATGAAGCTGGTAAAGGTCATGAGCATAAGCCCAACGCCTTGCTTCTTTGGCCAGGACATGAGCTTCTTGGTAAGAAGCAACACTGCGGAGAGTGACATGCTGGGGAAAGGCATTCTGAGCAGCCCACAGATGATGGTTCTGGCAGAAGCATCGTATGCAGAGAAGGGAAATCCACATTTGATGTGTCTTTTCTAGTAAGAACAGAATGCTGCTCCTTCCTTGATGAAAGACATCCAGTATGTCCAAGCCACCACCAGGTAAACTGGCTGATTGTGCCAAGAACGGTGCTCTGTCAGGGTCAGCATAGACCTGCCTGGTAGACTGGGCACTCAGCAGTGGTCACAGCCAGGTTAGCTTTAACAGGTGTAAGCCTGTTGCTGAGCATAACCTGGATCCCCGTAGCTAAGGCTACTGTGAAAACTCCTTTCACATGCCCAGACCTAAGGAATGGACTCAGAGATGAAGAGCGGTGAAAGTGAGGCTCTTTATTACCAGTCTTGACAGGCTGCATGTCCACTGTGCAGGCAGGCACACCCAGGCAGTATAGTGAGCAATGCACTCCTGGCAGGCAGGCTTTCCCTGAGTCCACGGGCTGGGTGCTATGGCATAAAGTCTTTCCAAGACATGGCCCAAGTGTCATTATCTCCTTTGAAGGCAGCTCCCCAGTCCCCCTCCCAATTTGAGTTTGGATTTTCTCCTAATACTGTTTTTCACTTTGGGACTTTCTCAGAGGCACATGTTCCTGCTTAGAGATATAAAGCGACTTTGCACTTACAGTGTTTCCACTTAGCCTTAGCTGACTTATCATGAAAATGGGTCATTCAATGCCTTTCATCTCCTTTCCCCACTTATGCCTACATTTCTAACAAAGGCTTTCTTAAAAGATTATCTCTTCCTCCAGGTCTTATTTTTTTTTAGGGACCCTTTAGCTTGCATTCATGAAAATGGGCCACTTTAAGTTTCTATTTCTTACAGCTACTTCAGTCACAAGGTCACTGTGGAAAGACAAAGGTATCTGGGAAAGAGGGTGACTGACACCCACAGGGTGGGTTAGCATGCCACTTCACTGTTAGTGTCTCCCTCTGCTAAGGTCATCTTTTGTGAGCATTCACATGGAACGTAACTGTCTTCTTGTCCATTCGCCACTCAGAAAGCTCTATCTATATATCGCCTAACCAAATTTCTTGTGATCATATTTCCAGTCCTGTTTCTTCCAAGTCCTCAACCATCACAAACAACTCATGAGTATAATTAAACATCCAGCTACTTCTTCCTAGAAAACCACACTAGTTGTATTGAGCACAGTTCTTCTTTCAGGGATGATTTCCCTTCAGCACTGCCCTTCATGGATGCCCCCAAAGGAGCTGTGATATTCTCCTTTTCTGCCAGCTAATCACAGGGTATCTTTAAGGGTAGAATTTTGAAATATACCTTGAATGAGTATGTCAGATAATTTTAAATGCCCTAATTTCAATATCTTTGTCTTTTCTGTGTACTTACATTCATGGAGGAATGCAACATGATTCAGTGTAAATTAATATACCGTGATGCTGTTTTATAAGTGATTTTTATTATATTTATCAAGCAAACCTACAGGTTTTACTAGAGTCTTTTATTTTAAATAGTGGAATGTATACATGCAGATGATGGAAACCACCCTGAGCGAACTGCAAATTCATAAACTGGCTTTTCATATTAAAAGTCTAAGTCTGCTTACTGGCCCACAATGGTTACCTGAAGAGCCGGGAATTGGGGTGTGGAAAAGGAACAGCTCCCCATGTCACTGGTTACAGCAGAGTTCTCAATTATCCGTGATGTTGTGATGTCTTGCATGGTAAGACAATAGTGAAGCTAAGGGCAGCATGACTCATACAGAAAACTCCTATAGAAGCAGAAATTAATCCATGGGAAGAAACATATTTCCCATGAATTGATGATCTGATCCTACTAGAATGTCTCCTGCCCTAGTTACTAGGATCCTGCTTGCATCAGTGCTCTCCACTCCACTGTTCCCTACCTCTTCAAGAAACTGTGTGTTCAATAAATAGTGGCAAGCTCCAGGAGACAGTGTTTACCCTGGTAAGAGCTTTGACCATCCTGGGCCCCCCGTTTATGCATCAAGGTCTTGTCATGTCTTTTTTAAATCCTGCTGCCGTACCCTTGGCCAGGTGATTGGGGGTCTGGCCAGCCTCCAGTATGCAGAAGAGCAATAAAAGGTCATGGTAAGGACCTTCATACTCCAAACACAGAGATTACTGCCAGAAATATCTGAATTAAATTTTGTGTGGGTCCAGACAACCAAATATCCTCTCTGTCTCTGTTTGCACAACTATTGGAATGGCAGAATGTGGTATAAATGCCATGAATTAAAATACAGATGACTGGCCATCTACAACTCAAGTAATTCAGCTCTCAGTAAGTTTTGCCAATTCTTGAAATTTTAGGGGCTGCCTACTGAGCTTGCACCTCTAGTTTCCTTCAGATGGCCTGCCATTCTGCATCCCTGTGATCATTACTTTCACTCCTGACAGTAGCCTCAGAAGGAGAAGGTGACTTCATGTCAGTTCACCAGACCCTTCTCAACAGCTCTGCTCACTTCTCATGGTGAGAGACGTATAAGGGGGATGGAGACAAGACAATACTGTGACTGTTTAGAAATGGGTAAGTATACCTGACTAGCATGCACGCAGCATATACAAGTACCCCATGCATAGCAGATAGAAGGCTTTTTTTTTAATTTATTTTTTTCTTTTTATTTTTTTCCCCCCATTAACTTTATTGGTACATTTTAGGTATAAAATACGGTTACATTCATCATTGGGATATTGTACCATTACATGAGTCTCTTGGTTCTTATTTTTTCCGCTTCCCTTGCCCTCCCTTCACCCCCGCCACCCTTCCCTATTTGCAAAGATTTTGTTTCCATTTTTTTCCTCTTCTCATATTTTTTCCTTTCCCTTTTTTCCCTTCCCTTACCCTTCCCAATTCCCCTGCTCTTTTAGACCTTTTCTTCCTGTTACACAATATCAGTTATACATTTCTTAAATTACAATATTAAGATCTCGGAGACATTACCACAGATTTTACAGAATTTAAAAGGATATAGAAAGCATATTACAAAAATCTTTTTTTGAAATAAATTTGACAACTTCTAAGAAGTACCTTGGAAGACACATTAATGAAACTAACTTTGAAGGAAATATAAAATTTGAATAGCACCTATTAAAGAAAGTATATTCCTAGCTTGAAAACCTACCTATATGACAACAGCAGGCTCATAAACATTTTAACTGATAAATTATATCAAACAATTAAAGCAGAAAAAAGAAGGAACACTTCTCCCCTCATTTTAGGAAATCAACATTGTGCTAATCCTAAGACTGGATAAAGACAATAGAAGAAAAAAGTATGAATATAGATAGAAATTTAACAAAACAAACTATTAGAAGTCAGATCTGGCAGGATGTAGAAAGTGGTTTTGTTATAGGGATGGCAGTGTTGGTTCAGCATTGGAAGATCCACCCCCAAAAGTCATCATTTTAACAGAGGAAAGGAAAAAGCCATATGATCCTGTCAGTAGTTGGAGAAAAAGTACTGGACTAAATTCTACAGCTGTTTATGGTAAAAGCTATCAGAGCCTAGAAGTAGAACAGAAACTTCTCAACAGATCAAAGACATGTACTCCATACTTCCAGTGAGAATGCCTTATATGAATGGAGAAGATACAATGGTTTCTCCTTAAGGTGGGGAACAAGGGCAGATATGCTTACTCTTTATCTGTCCATTAAACTTTGAAACCTAGTCCCCACCAAAATAGTCTGGCAATAAAATGACACAACTAGGATAGGATTGGCACGGCAGAAGCAAAATCTTTATATGTAGATGAAATGATCATCTACAGAGAAAATACTAAGAAATCTCTAGGAGCCCCTAGAACTTGTACTTGAATTTAGCAGAAGAAAATGTGAGAGTAAATCTCTGTGACCTTTGATTAGGCACTATGACTTCTTAAATATGACATCAAACTCTAGCAGCAAAAGAAAAAAGTAAATAAATTGGACTTCATCAAAATTTAAAACGTTTTTATTTCAAACAATGGTATCATAAAAGTGTAAAGACAACCCACTAAATTGGAGAAAATATTTGCCAATCATATACCTTATAAAACACTAACCAGAACATCTAAAAGTATTTAAAAGTAAACTATAAGCAAATTACCCAATATAAAAATGAGCAAAAGGGGCAAGGACTTTGACTCAGTGGAGCTGTGCCTGCCTGGCAAGTGCAAGGTCCTGAGTTCAATCCCCCGTAAAAAAAAAAAAAAAAAAAAAAAAAAACTTAGCAAAAGATCTGAATAGACATTCCTCCAAAGAAGTTATACAAATAGTCAATGTGCACAGGAAAAAATTTCATTATCATTTGTAGATCAGAAAATGAAAATCAAAGCAATAGTGTTGTATCATGTCATTACTCGCTAGGAATCCTCAGTCATAATAGTTTAAAAATTGGAAGATAACAAATATTGGCAAAGATGACAAGAAATTGCAAACTTCATACACTGCTGATGAGGATGTGATGTGGTGAAGATTCTTCACAAGAAAAAAGCCTACGTACTTCAAAAAGTTAAACAATAGAGTTATCATATGACTCAGCAATTGTCCTCCCACATATATACCTGAGAAAACTGTTAAAAGTCCACAAAACTGTGAGCCAAATTAAACTTCTCTTCTCCTTTAAGTGTTGGGTGTCAGATATTTTGTCCCGTGACAGGCAAGTGACTAATATACTTTGAAAACAGTAAGTGGAGGAGACAGCTGCAGCTAGGGGACCCCAGCCATAAGCGGAAAGGGTTACTCCTGGATTGTTCAGGAGGACCCCCAAGTCCCGGCAGGTAGCTACATAGACTCCCACAGAGCTTTTACTGCCCTCGCAATAACACGACATAATATTTTATACTGTTAAAACCTGGGGCTCCACCTGCTACATTAGGGCAGTAACAGCCATTTCTTGAGGTATCTGGGAAGGATGCAATTATGAAGAGCTCTTCGAATGGCTGGGAATGCAGTGTGTGTTTGTTTAGCATGGTCATCTGCCAGAGGACCTCACCTTCGAACACAGTTTAATTAGGAAGGAGCTGCTGCTCTGGAGTGCTTCCCTCCCTTCCACCGTGCATTCTCATGTGGCTGAAACCACTGTTGAAACACAGAAGAAAATGCTCCATTTTTGGTTCAGGACCAGCCTTGTATCTTATGTTTCCTGAATAACTGGATTTTTACATATCGTAGACCCCTGTGTCTCAGCATCCTCATGCCTCCTTCAGTAATTACCTTAAATAATGTTCTCATTATTGTGTTGAGACAGTGTCACTTTTCTCAGCAATTTCAACACAATCCACAGGGCAACAGACTCTTATACCTGGTAAGAAGATTATCTTAACCTCTGCTCTTGATGTCAACAGCAAAAACTGATATTGTGTATGAAATTCTGAGATTTAAATCCTGATTTAAACATTGACCTTTCTTTTCTATACTTGCTCCATACGGAAAGGTGAGAGGACACAAAAGAAGGCAATTTATTTTAGGACAGATGGTGTTCATAAAATATCACTTGAAGTACCCAGATCTCAATCAAGTCTAAGTTATCACTGTCAATCAGGCTGGTAGTGTTGCTGGAAAGGCACATGTATCATTTTCCTGAGATAGTAAAAAATACCCATCATCAGCACTATCTCTGATTCTTTTTAAAAATAATGGCGACTCTGAAAAGGGATTTTGTTAGTTCATTGCTGATGTTTCTCTGTGATGTAAAATGATATATTGGGTGTGTTTTATGTGTGTATACCTATTTTTCTGAGTGAATTTCCACTGACTTTGTTAAGAAGAAAAAATAAATAAATTTCACAACCTTAATATTCATTAACACAAGCCAAAAAGGGTGGACTTATGTGTATTGGTCTCAACAAGTTTGAGGAATATAGATAAATTGGTCACTACTACATCCCAAGTCTATTTCCTCAAATGGATATAGATTATCTTAATCTTATTTTGCCTTGCATTCCTACCTCATTCTAGTCACCTGTCTTTCAGACAGCTATTGATCTCCATCTGGCTGTTACTGTTTTTCAGAGCCTGGGTATCTTCTTGTCAAAGTATTGTCCCCATATCACCTGTGGTTGTTAAAATCTGCAATATTTTTCCCAGATAAAGTTTCCTTGTTCCTGTTTATGGCACTCTTTTGTCTGCTAGAGTGTTCTCCAGCTCCCTTGAAATGCCAACAGGAAGAGGAATGTGGCTGTGGACAAGGTGGTGCTGTTCATTAGAAAGGCAAATAACACCACTACTGGGTTATTCTGTTGGGAGATTTTTATTTATTAAATCATTAGCTGAGAAAAGAACATTCTTACATAGAAAATTCTCTCTTCTTTTTCTTTTTGCATACTCTGTTGTATAGAATTGAAATGATAACTAGAACCAGAACAAATGAAAGAAAACATTATTATGATGTTTCCATGTTTTATTTATTTATAACCCCACCAACTTCAAAAAGGATTATAGGAAACTTATAATGTAAGCAGAATTTTCATAAGACACTTAAGAATAAAAGAACAAGCTATAGAACTTAAACTTCTAAAATATATGGGAATATTTTCACAAAGATAAAATTGGTGTATCATATTCTGAAGCATTTCCCTGAAATACTCCAACTAGTAGATTTTGCAAATACAAATCCTTTTTAAAACCAGGTTGCTATGCATAGTTGGCACAACTGACTGGTTAATGGAAGATCAGAAGACAACTGTAACCAGGGACTAATCTACCACAAAGAAACTTGGTATCACGGGACATCTGTGGGTTGAGAAAGGGAAGCAAGTAAAATGCTGAGAAAAGAAACAGCTGAGGAGACCTGACCCCAGGCTGAATCTACACCCAAAAGTATTATCTCCTTTCCTTCCATGTGCACACTGCTTGACATTTTTCTTTTAATCCTATAATTGTAGCCTCTTTAAAAAGTGCAAACATTAAGGAATGTTAATTACTGGTTTGTGTTCAAATAAAAAGAATTTGAAAAGGATAGGGGACAGAAGGGTGGGAGCCATTGTTGCAGCAGGTAGGGAAGCTGGGGTTAAATAATTTGGGAAGATGCTTCCATCTCTGCTTCCTTGACCCAGTGGAGTCTGAGCAAGTAGTTTGGAATGACCCTGGCCAGGTAGGTCACTTTCCTCATTTCTATGAAATCCAGAATAAATGGATAAATATGTAAGTTTCTGCTTTTTGGAATGCATTCATGTCTTCTGTAATCTGGCTTCAAACACCAGTATTTCCAGATATCTGTTAACATCAACCTCCACTGTACACACTAGTGATCCTCAAAGTGCAGATCCCAGCCTAGCAGTGTCAGCGTGGCCTGGGGATGGATTAGAAATTCAAACTCCTGGGCCTCCTTCCAGATGTACTGGACAGGCGCTCTGAGAGTCCAGTGTTTGAAAGATCCTCCAGATGTTTCTGACGCAAATAAAATTTGAGAGCCAGGACTCTATCTGTTCATTATCACCCAAATACAACTTATTTTCCTCTGTTCTAGGTTTTATGGATGCTCTTTCTCTGCCCTGAGTTAATTTTCTTTTCCCAAATTTGCCTGTTGAAGCACTAGATCCCTTCCAAGGTCCTGCAAAAATGACAACTTCTTCATCAATGCTCATCAGAAAATGGGTTTCAGTGAATTCTCTGTCATGCTAAAAGAGCATAATTAGCATTGGCACATAGCAGTCAATCAACTGAGTGACTGAATTGCATATTCTTCCCAGTAGATCAAAATCTAAAAGCTGTATGTTCGTGTATTATGTATAGAGGTAATATCAAAGCCCATTTCAAAAAGCCATCTTAGAATCTAATGTCTACAGTATTTCTCATTTTTACTTTAAATTGTCAGTACACCCAAGCGTTTCAACAGGGAAAGCTGTAGAGCAGTAGTTCACAATTGTTTGTCTTAACCAGAATTACTGGAGGGCTAACCAGGACTGCGATCACATCTTCCATATTTTGTCAAGGAAAAACAGTTTCTGTTGTAACCAAAAGCCTAAGAGTGGCACAACCACAAGGCCTTTTATTGTTTCCTGAATAAGAAGTACGGAGGTGGGCATCTCAGGACAGATTCCACAACACAACAGTGACATGGAGGATCTGGAGTCCCTATTATTTCCCTTCTGCCATCTTCACCCTGTGTCTTTTATCTTCAGCCTTATGGCTTCCTGGTCACAGACAGGGCTGTAGACAGTTAGTAACAGTAAAGCAGGAAGAAGGGTGTGGTGTTGAGCGGTGGAGGTGGTCTCTTCAGCCTGCTCTCATTCTTGTCCTAGAGAAGAAGCTCTTTCAGGGCCCCTATCATCTTGTCATGAAGGCTCCTCAGCCTGATGTTGACCCATCTGGGTCCCTAGAAAAGGTCCACTCTACTTTTCTGAGTCAGAAGAACCTTGGCCCAAACCTTACTACAATATTGCAATTTGTTCTACTTCTCTCTCAGACAGTATCTTGTAAATACTCTAGAAAAGAATATATAAGATCTACTTTGTGCTTCCTAATTGCTTCATATTACTCATTTAAATTGATGTTCTACAGGATATATTTCTTTTTTATTCTTTTTGTTTGGTTTGTGACAAATTATACTGTGTGTGAATTTACACTGAGTATTGAGTCCTAAAAGCAATTGCTTACTAAAGCACCATGTGTTTTTAAAAATTTGAATAATACTGCCAAATTGCCAAAACAATGCTGCACCAGTTTTTTGTTCATCAATACTGATGAGTATAATTGTTTCTACATATTCATCAGTGTTAGATATTATTGAACTTTTTGAAATGTTTCCAATCTGGTAGATAAAAGTATACTATTGTTCTACAATTTTTTAAATGTATTTGTAAACTACATTGAATCACTTTCAATAAGGTTTTAAAATTTTGTAATTGGTTATTCTTACATTTTGGCAATTTTCTACCCGATGTCTGTGTTCTTACTGATATACATGAACTCTTGGACTGTTACAGAAATCAGTCCTGTGGTTATCATGCAATCAAGACAACATTACAGCAAGAACCTGGGGTGAATTCCCAGAATGTGGGACCATTGTAGTAGAAAATACAAGGAGGCTGTAGGTGAGTGTCTGGGAGTCTGAGGTCTGTTAATGCCACTGAGCATTTAGAACAGGGACTTGGATGGGAAAAACAAGGGGAAGAAGTAACAAAAGTAAATCCTGCAAGTATTGCATGGAAGTATTGCAAGTACTGCATTGATTCATCAGATCAAATTTATATTAGACAAATTGTATCTTGGGAAATAAACCCACAGAATAGTGTTGCTGTACTTGTATATTCTCAGAGATTTTAATTCTACTGTACTATTTGAATTGGTAGTTAGTTGTTTATATAAATGAGATTAAGAAGAAACAGAATAGAGTTGTAAATGTAGTACCATTGGAGGAGACAAAATATTACATTTCTACATGGAGAAATGTTCTTGAAAGAACAGAATTCACTGATTTGACACACTTGTTTTGATAAGACATTTTTAAAGTAGTTTAAATAAAGAGCAATATAGTAGAAAATAGAAAGTAGGGAGATAAATCTTTCTCAAAGGGGAAGGGGACCAAGAGGTGGAGGAAAGGAAAGGGCATGGAAAAGGAATTCAGGTGAGTTCTGTATACGTGCCGACACATTATGCACTGAAAGTATGCACCCCCAAATAATAGATAACTAAAAGGAAGGGGATCAAGATATGGATGGAGGGGGAAGGGAGGGAAGGAAAGAGTGCAGGTGTGTTATGGAACTGTACCAGCTCCCCATAAGAAATGTAAATACTATGTGCTACATAGTAAAAAATTAAAATAAATTATAAATTATAAATATAAATATAAATTAAAAATAAATAAATAATGCTTTTCAGAAAAAGAGAGTAGGACTATTTCATGACTAACCACTATGCCTGTGTGCATTAGCTAAGTCCTTTCCCTAAAGTGGTTTTCTTTCAGTTGAATAGATCAGGACTATGGCTAACAAGTTTGACAATAGCAAGCTTTCTTTAATTCACGCTGTGGACTTTGTAACATGGTTGGTGAAAACAGACCAGTCATCATGATTAGGAGCAGATGTGATGTGCAAGCAACCATACACCCACCACCTATGCAAATTCACGTGAACGATGGTAGAGTGAGCTGAGTGTGCATGCATGCAAGGCTAAGGGAAGAAAAAGCCCATTCATCTACTCAAAAGCCTCACTGATGTTTACAGATTATAAAATCAAACTAAGTAATTTTTCTAGGGAGAAAAGCAATATAATGTCCTTAGCACCACAAAAAAAAGAAACAAAGAAAGGAAGAAGCAAAGAAAAAAAGAGGTAAAAGCTGTATGACAGAACCTATTTATCATGTGTACCTTTATACATTATAACTCATAGTACCATCTACATCAATTTACATCAGAATATTTTTTAAAGACTCCAATTCTATTATGGCAAAGATGATTAATTGTTCTATTTAAGCCTTAAATTATGAAAAACTCAACAATGTAAAATTTCTGGATGAAATTTATCTGCTTAAATATAAATTTGAAAATACCTAAGATAATCACTGTTAAAGATTTAAGAAGGAAACCATATTTCTAGTTAACTGTTTCAACTTAGTCAAAATATTAGTGCACAGCTAACTCAGTCTCTGATGTTAAAGTTAGTCAAGATCAGCTTAGCCACTTTATGCCTGGGGGAAGTTTCTAAACTAAGTGAGGTAAAGACTCTTTGCTGTAACCATCAGCTATTTTCTCTGACTTTATTTCTCACTCTTGCCCATTATCCAGACTTCTCTCCTCCAAACTGTCATGCCATACTCTTATCTTTTCCTCTCATTTCTAGTGCAGAAATGTTTCTGCACTAAATGTTCTTTTCTTAAAATGTTCCTCCCAGTTTTTAGATTAAGTGCCTCATCCTTCAGATATCAACTGAGAGATTACCTCCTCCTAAAAGTTCTGCTTGATTCCTCAAGACTGAATTAAACATCCATTCCATGTGCTCTGTTAACCTCTGTAATAGTTTAATGCACAGTGAGTTTTTACTTCTTTGTCTCAGTTTTCTACAAGTTCCTCAAAGGAAGATACTGTGCTAACCACTTAGTAAAGCCTGGATAAATACTTATTGAAGGAACACAGAAATTCCTAGAACATTAAAAATGTTGTTCAACACAAAGATGCAAGAGTTTCTGTTATGTTTAAATAAGAAACATTTTAAAATAGCTATACAGGAAGATTAATTCAGGAGTACAGGGAGAATATTTGAACATATGCATTTTAAGGTAGATATATTATGTGCCCCTTCCACTTCAGAATGGAAAGCCTTTGGCTCTAGATATTTAAGAATCTCTCTGTGAAAGGACTTATGTGACAGAATATTTCTAACATCCTCAAATTTTCAGTGATATAACAGAAGAGACAAATTTCTTGACTCTATCATGGCAAAAAATTCAGGGTTGATAGGAAGACAAATTCGAAATGTTCCAGCCTTTCTTCTCTGCTTTAGAATGAAGGGAGGGAGAAAGGAAGGAAGGAGTGCACAAAAGGAGAATAACTTGGGGCAGTTAGCTCGATGATGAGTGACAGCTACGCATAACACTGAATCAATCCCTTGTCAAGGCAATTCCAACATCACTCACCCACTTGGTTTGTCTATGATCTCGACTAGAAATGAAAGGTGCAGTCTAATCAAGTTGGTGCGATACATTTATGGAAAATCAAACTTTTTCAACAACAGAAAATACCACATCAATAGCACTGAAAAAGTTATGAATACATTTGTAACACTAAATAAACTTGTTTTACCTGGTCTTAGGTGAAGTAATTATTTAGAATAATTCTATTATTGCTTCAGTGATCTTCCTTCTATTCTTCCATCAATTAGCGCACCTGCCTGTCTTTTCTTTCCAGAGGAATTTCCCATCCATGGATGTTACACTTAAACAATGGAATATGTGATTTGCAGATTATCGATGACTTTCAGCTCTTATCAGTATAAAGCAGACGTGATTCACCTAAATTCACTCTGAAAGTCCAAGAAGTCTCAGCTTTGGAAATATGCAGTGCCAGAGCTCTGAATTTCATAGCTCCTCTGAGACGGCTTTAATTTCAAACAGTACTCTATTACTGTGAATACATTTGTGATCATCTTGGTATGAAAATAAAAAAAGCTTTAGACAAATCTATGTATGTTTTTGTTTTCTAGTTTGTGTACCTATAAAAATTTCAAAGATAAGTTGCTGATGCAATATCCAATTTCAATAAAGTATATTAATCTGTAAGTATATGAAGAAAGGTAAAATGATATTTTCTTTCTTATTAGTTTAATTTTTTATGTAAAAAATTGGAATGTGGCTAGTGCTTCAGCTGCCTTATGACCCTGAATGTGGATAACATATAGAAGGTACTTCCAGATCCTCTCACAGCCCGCTGCCCCATGGGGAGCAGCCATCTCTGCACTCAGGATGTGGGCTTCATTTCCAACACGAGGCTGAGGGGAACTAAGTCCCATTTCAAGACTGAAATATTTGCACAGACAGCACTATATTGAAGTCCAAACAATGTCCTATGATTATTTGATACTATATTCCTAGAATGTCATGGACTTGTACCAAGGAAGATTAAAAGGAAGGACAGAACAAGTACTCACTTCACACCAACTACTTCCTTTCTGAGTGTGTGTGTATGTGTGTGTGTGTATGTGTGTGTTGCTAGGGATCAAACTCAGGGCCTACATTCTCAATTAGCACTAGGTATTTCTAAGTGCTGAAATAAACACTTAGCATAGATTATTTCATTACTTCTTTCAAGAATTCTTTGAATTAAGCACTGTATTCCATTTCGTAGATGCTGAAACTGATGGATGTGAACTAATAGGTGTGAGTTCTTACAGCTGAGATTTGAACTCAGGTCTGAATGGCTCTAAGTGCATGAGGGAATGCTCTCTCTGTCTTACCTGCTGTCTCCCGAAATGTCTGCTAATTTACATCTGCATCCTTCTTTGCAAATAATCCTTCAAGATGAGGAGACACCAGCATATTCTTCCATAGATTAAAACATGAAATGTTCCAGATCAAATATACATTTATTGAAATCCCTCTTTCTTTCTTCTCTGTTTGGGTTATAATCTTTACTATCTAGACCAAACATGAAAGCAGCACTCCCCATCTTTGTGTTTATAGAACACAGAATCTCCACTGTATTTCTGTCAGACTTTTAATATTCATTATCATTCATTTCATCCTGAATGTGTGTGCCAGGTTTCCTGGATCAGGACAGATTTCAAGTTGTGCTGATGGAATTCTTATGCCTGAGGTAACACAACAAAAACAGATCTAATATGCTAGAGGTATAGAGGCATAGAAGCAACATGATAGAGAAAAGGCTTAAAATAAATTCCCTCTGCATATGTGAACATGCTTTCCTATCTCCTATTGGGAGAACCTGGAAAACATAACTAGAGGAGGGATCCTGGACTCTTTAACTCTAACCTTGGATATGAACATAGATCTTCCTGCCTTCCAACTGAGCTAGTGTTCCTAGCTTCACAGCCCAGTGATGTAAAACACAAAGGTGTGGAGTTAAGTAAGTAAGCCTGTCAGGAATTCTCACTCCCTGACAGTTGTAAATTTCTTTCCATACCTTAATCTATGAGCAGAGATGTTGAGTTTCAGCCAGATTAATTTAGGACAACCAAAAATGCACAGGGACACAAAAATATTTTCTCTACAACAAACTTAACATGTATTAATCTATCTTTTTGTCCCTCAATGGGATGAATGCCTTCAAAGAAAAAACAATGTGCCTTACCTATGTCTCTAGAACCTAGAATAGTTCTTGGCACATAGTCTATGCTTTACGAAGAGAGCAGTCTTATTTCTGGTTTCCTGGCACTTTCCTAGCTTATTCATGTTTGTCAGTGTAAACTTTTCTCAATTTGTTTTAAATTTTGAAAGATTTACTTCCTAAATGTTCTCCAGTTCAATCACATTTATTTTTCCTCCTGTCTCTGTCTCTCTCTCTTTCTGTTTCTCTCCATCCTCTCTCCCTCCATATGGAAAATACATACATAAAATATGTATTTTCTGAGCCATTTGGGAATAAGTTATAGAAGTCATGACAATTTAACTTTGAATATAAGCATGTATATAACCCAAGAACAAGGACATTTTCTATGTTCTCAGTGAAATTATCAAACTCAAGACACTTAACATTGCTATATCATATATAATACATATTAATTAATATTTGGCACATGTTAAAAATTTCCAATTGTTCCAATAGAATCTTATTTTCCAGAACCAGGATCCAATCCAGATCACACATTGAATTTTTTTCTTTGTGTTTATCTAAAACAGATTCTCAGCCTTCCTTTGTCTTTCATAATATTATTCTGAAAAAAATGACATAATGTTATTCTGGAAAAAATTTTAATATCACCCTTTCACTCTCAAAAGCACCCCAGTCTGGATGATAAATTGTATGTCACTTTATTTATTCATGGTATTGAGCTACAGTGCCTCATGAAAATTCTCCTCTTTTTGCATGATCAGAGCTTTCTTAGCAAAGAGCATTGGCATTTGTGTTGAAGGTGTTTGACCAGCATCCCTCAGCTGGATGCAACTCTTGGGTCCATCTGCCTGTACTCCAGGCCCCAGAGTCTAGGGCGTGAAATAGTGACATTCTCTTCTCAATGAGAATGTTCAACATGTCTTTCTTCTTCCAAGGGGAGGATGGGGAGACTTGGCAATGCCCTGTGCAAGGCCCTCATTCAGAAAGAGGACGCCTTTGGTGCAGCTCTAGCTCCCCACTGTTGCTCACAGGGACCTGGGACATACAGACTGATGTGAGACCTTCTGTAAGTAAAAGTTTCCCCCTCTGATCTAGAAAGCTGAGTCTGCAGAGCGTATTCACTTTTCTGACTCTCTAAGTAATTTTATTTACTTTAAGCTTTGCATTTAATTAATAAAAATCAAGATGAGAAAGTAAAATGAGCTGGTTAAAACTAATTGTCTCAGAGAAACATAATTTGCAGTTCCTGGCATATGATCATGCACACATATATTAAATCAAACATATTAATGTTAATACTTCTTCAAAGTATTAGCCTTTATAATATGTCAATTTCCGTATATGATAATATTATATATTTACATTATTGAGCTGTTTATATATACTTTAAGATACCTATATTCTTAATTTGTACATCATGGCACAAAGGCACAGTATTTGAGAAAGTTAGTCATAGGTTTAAGAGACAAACATATTTCCAAAAGAAAGTACCTAGAAATATTTATATATTTAAAGAAAAAGACATCATCTTACAATGCAAGAAAACTGAAGCCATAGTTTCAAATATGAGAGGTTAAATTTTTTCTTTATCAAGATTAGTATATATTGATAGACAAGGAAACACTTCCATACATATATGGAGGGAGTAAAGGAAAAAAATTTCAGATAAGCACATGTAGCACAGAGCCAACAGAAAATAATTAAAATCATAAAATCTGATATGCATAAAACATTATAATAACAGGCTTCAATGAGGTATTACACTTTATTTTTCACACAGAAAAACTAATGTTTAACAACTCTCAATTTAAATGTAATTATTGTGCTATATTATAATAGACATTTTATAAGGTTTTATAAGTAAATTTTTATAAAGGTAACATGGTAACTACTACAAATGCGAATTACATAAATAATACATTACAGAGACAAAATTGAGGAATACAATCTAAACACAAGGTTTATGGTGAAAATAGAATAGAACCTTAAAAATTGGGGCTAAAGAATCCAGCATATATAGTCCTGATATGTTTTCTCGTAAAATGTCAGCACTTTACAGTGTTATATATAATAATTTTTATCTATCAAGCATTTCACTTTTCAAAACACTACTTGCCTTTTCCATTGAAATAAAGTATCTATCAGAATCACAGTGTATCCTTAGGTACATAACTAGACATTCCTGGTCAAAATATCATGGAAGAGAAAAGAGAAACAATTTTTGTTACTTGAGAAGTAACTTTGATTTATATTGTATTGGGATGACTTAATATTGCGTGAGTGTGATACTGGTTATACTGATCAGAGACCTTAGTATAAGAAAACCAAAGTGATGGCCACAATATCCTGTGAAGCACTGACAAACCTTAGTAATACTGATGGCAAGAAAATAGTTAAAAGAAATAGTTTATAAGAACAGTCCCAGTAAATTAGAAAATGTAGTAAAAATAGGTCTTTCTGTAAAATCTAGTTTATAGTTGAAAACTATACATACCTATTGATAAAATGCGGGACTCCAGCTGTCAATTAATAAGGCACTAGGGTGGCAGCAGCTCTTAAGACTTCAGAGACAGGTTTCACTGAACAGTCTGGCCCAATCATTCTCTATACTCTAGAGAAAATGTTGAGCCAGCTCTGCCTCAGTTTCCTTTCTGGTCTGATCTTCCAATGGTGGGGAGGCAGTCTTAACTCTTGAGATTCCCCACTGTTGCCTTTCCAGGCTGAGAGTGACAACTCAGGGGCAAGTTGTCTCAATAACTCACTGAGAGCATGAGAAGAAAAGACCTTCTTTCCTGGTCTCATTTCCAATCTCTTCTGCCAATTTTATACTCTCCTTTATAGAAGCATTTAAAGTCAGAAAAGATCTCTGAAATACTCAATGTCTTTCTCCTAAGAACCTTTAAATTAAGTCCTTAGAAAATGAGCATTCTTGCCAATGCTGAAGATAGGGAAGTCATTTTAGATCAGGAAACATACCAGCTCTCCGGGTTAGATGAGGCATCAAGGTTTTGTCTGTCCGGGAGAGCACATGAACGCAATGTCCCCGGTTAGTGCTTTGGGCAACAGTCTTCCTCAGGAGACTGGACCTGAGACCCTGTGGAAAGAACTGACTTCTGGGTGAAGCCAGAAGGAGCTATTTCCATAAGCACAACACTTAAGGGACCAAAACACATTTAGATTAGGGAAGAATTCTCTCTCTCTCTCTCTCTCTCTCTCTCTCTCTCTCTCTCTCTCTCTCTCTCTCTCTTCATAGGTCTGTCTCTTATCATTTATGTATGAGAAAAAGACTTTGGCTAATAAATTGTAGACTAAATGCTGGCAAGACAGGCAGCTAGATTCCTTTCAGGAGACAGATCTCTGATTGTGTGGAACTAGTGAAAACTGGAGTGACAATAGAGACGTCATGGCCAGGGCTACTCTCTGGCAAATGCTTGAATGTCCCTCAGTGGAAACTAGCTCCCAACAGCCCAAATGGGTAATCAGTAGAAAAATTTCCACATAACTATTGTCCCCTAACTGGACTCCTCAATGAGGTGAAAGGTAACCCTTCCAGTGATCATTAGATATCCTCTGTCTCAAAGTGACCTGAAACGATGCTGGTAGGGCCCTTTTCTCGGGCCTCCATTAAGAGTTGAGCTACAGGACAGAACTGTTCTCTCTCTTCTAGTAAGACAGACACAAATAGAAAACAGTAACTTGGTAGAGGTTGACAAATCTTTAATAGGGTAGAAACTCTGAAGCTCTTGGGAATTAACTTTAGAACTCTTTGGCTGCTTTACTACTAGACCACACCTCTCTAGGCAGCCTTACATGGAACAGATAACAGAGAAATGGTTTGCATTTGTGCTTTGCTAACTAGGAATAAAAGGGATCTCAACGAGCTTTTCTCTTCTTCTATGTGCTTGTGGAAACCTAATGAGTGTGGCTTGTGAACTTTGAACAATGTGTAGTCTTTGTCTGCTGCTGGAGGTTACCTAGATGATCAAGTAGCTCAGCTGTCTTGGCAGTTTTCTTTGCAGGTGAAGATCCCCTGAGGGTTTTGTCTGCTTCTGTCTCTAGAAGCAATCTCTTTTGCAGGAAAAAGGCTCAGCCCTTTAATGGATCTGCCTCATTCTCTCTCAAAGATTTAGAAAACAGTGACTTAATACTTTTGATTATTGATTTGGCTAACAATGTTTCCTTCAAAAAGACATTATTTTACAACTAAAATCAATTGTATCTTGGGCGTTTGAAATACATATGGGAGTAAGAACACAAGTTACCTGGGGAAGATAAGATTGTGAGCTGATAAAGGGTGGCTACTCCAGTCCAATTTACCTTCTGGGCTCTCTCCATATGGCGGCCACCTGCCATGGAGCTGTGATCCTAGAGAACACTCTAGCAGCATAAGGAATCAGCCAGAATCATAGGGACGCCTTGTTTCTGTTTGTTTTTTCTAGAATGTGGGAATGCCAAGTCAAAGTCTCTTACTCCTTTGGAATATATTCTTAAACACTGGCAGATCCTCACATGCTGAGGAAGAGCTGCCTAATATTCTTCTGCACCCATGCATGGCCTGCCTATCCTCTAGAGCCAAGATGGAATGCAGAGGGCAGTATTAATTATGATGCCATTTCACAGCTATAATTATACTATCAAAAAAAGGGAAAATGGTCAGAATTGCCTTATGTCCAGATCTTTTTTTGCATTAAGAGATAATCCTGATTTGTGTTCAAGGTGTACATGTAAGTTGCTGGAAGACCAGACTCCTCTGGTCCTTATCACTAAACCTGAGGTTTTCTGCCCTGGCCTTTTGGACCCTGAGGACAAAGTTTCTGAGGCAATCCCAGGGAATGCTCCACCTACTGCCAAACTTGAAGTTTTTTCCACTTACCCTTTAGAGCCTGAGATCCCTCCCCCTTATCCTTTAGAATCTAAGGGTGAAATTCCTAAGCCAACTGTAATTAAAACCTCTACAGAACTATATCCACCCATAGCTAATTTTATTCAAACCCCTTAAAGACAATATCCCTTCCAGGAAGTAAATGGCAAATATGGGACTACCTATATTCATGTGTCTTTTTCTGTCAGTGATCTAAAATGGGTCAAATGAGATCTAAAAGTTTTTCGATGATCCTGATGTGTACATTGAGGTCTTTGAAGAACTTATTCAGACCTATGGAGTATATTAGAAAGATGTAATGTTGCTCTTAAACTTTGTGAGACAAGTAGTATTACAAGCTGCTACTACATATAGAGACAAATATTATCTTAATTTTGGAAGCTCAAAAGACAGGCAGCCAAGGGAACAACTGGTTACTCCTGGAACACAAGCAGTTTTTAAACCAGTCTCTAATGGCTTGTCAATCAGATAGATTAAATTAGAAGACATCTTCAGGCATGTATTCTGGAAGATCTAAGAAAGATGAAAACTAAGCCCTTCAATTATTTTAAATTGTCAACTATTTATCAGGAAAAACATGCGGAAATCCCTAGATCTTGAGTTGATAAAAGAAAATACTATAGTTTTTTCCAAAGTCACAGTCTTATAATATGTAGGTAGCATAATGCTATGTGTCTCCTCAGAAGAGCTTTGTAGCCAAGACTTTGGCTCTGCTGTATTTTCTAAACACACAAGGGTTATAATGTTTTTAGTTCTAAGGCACAACATTGCAGGCTTGAGGTAAAATATTTAGGCTGTATTATATTGCAGGGAACCCAAAGACTGGGGGAAAGAAAGAATTAAACCAATTCTTTCCTTTCCACAGCCCAAGACTCTAAAACAGCTAAGGAGATTCCTGGAAATGACAGGCTTTTGGGGCCTTCAGATAACAGGATACAGTGAGATTGTGTGACCCCTGTATTAGCTTTAAAGACAGCCATATTTTAACCTGGGAACCTAGTTCCTAGATTGCATTCCAGAAGCTCAAACAAGCGCTTCTAAGTGCCTACCTACAGGACACCATTTCAGTTTGTATGTTAATAAAAGGTGAGACATGGCTTTGGGAGTGTTTCTACAAGATCAGGGAGCTGTTCTACAGCCTGTAGGGTATTTAAGTCATAAGTTAGATATTATAGATTCAAAATAATTTACTTAAAAAGCCCTAAATAATATAGTTAGGACACCTTTATTTTCTTTCAAGAGGCAAAAAGCAGCCATTCAGGTTCTTTGATTATTGGTTTGATTTTCCTGCTTGATAATTCATTTGGAGTCAATCATAGTTTCTTTTCTAGAGACATATTTTGCTAAGGGTGCAGATCCACTCTGGAAAAGCTCCTGATCCTAAATGTCCTTCTACACCTGAGATGGTCAAAATTTTGTTCTTATGCCATACTTAAAGGCGCTCTTCTGTCCCTTTTCCACTGTCCTGCCCCTGAGAAATAACACAGTTCTCAACAGTGTTTGGTTTGAGGCATTTCCCTCTTCTGTGGCTGCTGGATTTCAAGATAAAGATTCCAGAATGGTGAATCTCCCCTCTCTGGAATCCTTCCAGAATAAAGCGGGCCTTCAATTATCTCTGGGCCATATAGAAAACTGGTCTAGGTTTAATCCTGAAACTCTCAAGAAATAAATGTAAAAGTTTTAGTCTAGATTTATCTGCCTTTCAGCCCTTAGGCAAAATTAGAGAATGGTAAGAACAGCTAACCTGGCTCTGGCCACTTCCTCGCACCTCTGTTCAGCTACCACTGGCACTGAATGAGAGAAAGTCTAAGGGACACCTTAGATTGGGTACAGAACAAGAGGGATAGACAAGGATGCCTTCTTTTCCTTTGTTTTTTTTTCCAAAATGGAAAGAAAGCTGTCATATGTAGACATGTGGAGCACAGCAGGTTGGAGCCTTGACAGGCCTTCTTCCCTCACTGTTTAGAATTCATACTTAGCTCCAAAGAGTGTCACCTAGTCTCTTCTATACTTAAACCTGGCCTGAGCACAACCCCCCCGAGATATTTAAATTTGTCCCTTTAGAGGAAACAGTTACATGTGGCTATCAAACAACTATGACTATAAAAACAACAATAAGAAGCCTGTGTAGCTGGATATTCCAGTCAGATACACCGCCAGCATAAGACTTGTCTTAAAACCATCTTTGCTTTCACAGGTGTAGAAGATTTTTATTCCTTTTAATCCTTATTGCAAGAGATCTCTGTTAATCTACAAAGTTCTGACTAGTCTTATTTATAGTTATAAACCTAAAAATTATAAAAGTTATTATAATTCAACTTGGTCAAATATATCTGAGTGCACTATTGTTTATAAACAAGTTGTCTTATGTGTCTGTCTGTTCAATTTGTTAAAATGTGTACAGCTGTTATGTTTGAGGTTTTTTTCTTTTGGCATTTTGGTTTTTAAGATATCTGCCTCTAACTCAAGTTGGCTTACAGATAAATATAATTAAAGACATGCTTCCCCCAGTTTGCCAGATGATCCAAATAATGTAAACTGGTTTTATAAATACAGTATATATTGTCGTCTATATATTACTTGGGAATCTTTCATTGGTCAAACTAAGGTGTTGCTTGTTATGATCTGGCTCTCACAGGTCATTTAAAAATTTGTTAAGATAATAAAGACTCTTGGGCTTAGGAAAGCTACCAGACAGGACTCTCCTCGGTAAATAAAGGAGCAGCTGCCTAGAAAAGTTTATTCCAGACTTTGTTCACAAAGGGAACCCCAATAATTTCCATAGCCTCATGGGAAATACATTGCTAAACATATTATTGTGATATGTATACATTGGTCATGGTCTAAGTTTTCTGTGGGAAAACAAGGTTTTATTTAAAATGTTATTGGTACAAAACAAAATTAAAGGACAAAGGGTTTCATGTAACTGATACTCATTGTTATTTCATGGTATATATATCCATGCCTTCTGGGAGTACAGGTCTTCTAAGATATTGTTTATGGTAATTATTTTTTTTTGACTCAAGTATCTGCCTTTCCCTAGCACTCCTGCTATTTGTGGTACATGTCAAGCCAAAATGAGATAAGCAGTCAAATAATAGTCTTCTTAAAAACTTATGTGATGTATGTTACATGTTTCACCACACTTAGGGATGTTCAGTTGCCAAACAGTTGAAACAATGTCACACACTAAAATTAGAGGCTAGACATTATGAACTTGTAAGGTATATTTGTAGGCCAAATATGTATGTTACCTTTAGATGGCATCCTACTAAAAAATAACAAATAAGAGTTTTCTTTATGTCTTGTTTTTTTGGTACCAGGGATCGAACTCAGGTCCTTTGCTCTTGCAAGGCAAGTGATGGAACCACTGAGTTAAATCTCTGGCCCATTCTTTATGTCATTTAATGTCTTGTGATCAGATGGAAATGTTTGACTAGAAGACTATTCTGTACTAAGATGAACATGTAAGTGTTACAAAGGAAGTGTAAACATGATTATCATGCTAAAATACTATTTCTAGCTCTTGATCTTAAGTTTCTCTATAATATATAACTATTGTCTGTTAACATTCTGCAGGGATTCAATTACTAAAACAACCATGGTTGGTAAGAAATAACAGCCCTCTAACTGTGCTTTATACTTCAAAAGTGTTTGATGTTTTAACTATTATAATAGTTAAGCTCACTGCTCCTACTGAAATACTTATATAACTTATCTTCTCTCCTGGGTGTTCAACAACTAAAGTTTGGAGACCAAAACTAGAAAGGTAACTGGGCTATGAGGACAGCCAATATTTTGGCCCTGGCCCCCCAAGGTCAATAAAAATTCAGGACACAAAGAACCTTTCTTACATGGTCCTATATCTTTGGTAAATCATTCAACCTCCTGAGTAGGGAGATTTCTGGGCACCAGAGGACAAATGTACCATGTGACAAAGGAGGGTCACAAAGAGAGAAAAGTCTCCCATGCTTTCACTGAAAGCAACATGGTCAAGCAAGGCTGTGACCCATCCTGACAGCTGACACTGACAGAGAAGCTGAGAAGTTCTATGCATGGTTCCAAAGTAATGGCTGAGGAGACTTAACTGACCTTGACTAAGACTAAATAACCTCTGAAGTAGAGGTACACATTCTGCAAGAGGTTCATATTAATTGACATAGGTCTCACTTTAACTTGGTCTTAAACACCCAGCAGAAAAGAATACCCCAAAGAGGTATAAAATAATACCACAGTAATAAAGGTAGATAGAAAAAGGGGCTTCAGTCACTGACCCCTTCTAGCAGTTTCTAGTTACACCAGTAGCTGACCACAGTTATAGATCATTAGGGAAAATCTATGGTAGAATCTGTAAGAGTCAGCAAGTTACAATCACTATTTCAATTTCTAAGTGTGACTTTCTTCCTAACCTGCTCTTCCATTCTAGTGTGCTCATGCTTATATTATACATGCTCTAATTTCTTAAAAAGTTTTGTTTATTCTTGCATAGAGGCTGCCATACTCTAGCCATACAAATGGAACCAACAACAAAAGTGCTAGAATTCTTTTACTAGGATCCACCAGATCGACCTTGTAAACAACTCATAACTGATGATGGATTCTGAAGTTCCCTGGGAATTCTCCTTATCCTCCCTGTGAAAGGCTATTACTAGCTCTTCCTGGTGGAAACATCTATTGGCTATACTCATAATATTTCTGTTGATCTTATTGTTTGGCCCATGTATATTTAACTATCTTTCTAGCCTTGTCTCCTCCAGACTTAAAGCTATAAGCCTACCCATGATGGAAATGAGTGATGCCTATCGAGGACCTTTAGATAGACCTTCTGAAGGGTATCTCTGACTGCCAACCACAACTATGACCCCCCTCAGCCTGAAGTAGCTAGAGCAGTCATCACCCCTTGCCCCCTCATGGCAGTTCAGGATACTTCTTCAGAGGGGGAAATATTATAGATAGATGAGTTAGGTAGAAATATTATAGGTGGTCAGATAGGGCTAAGTCCTTTAGAAGGCCAGGATAAAAGTGAAACAAACCACAGTGCCACATCAATTAGACTTCCTAGCTGTATGCACACAAAGGGATAGACCAACCCAAGCCAAGGAGATTTGCTAGAAGGTTACTGGGGGCTCTTGGTATTGTAGATAGCTAAATTAGTTAAAAATATTACAGCTGGTTATACAGGGCTGGGCCTTTTGCACCTAGGACAATTGTGGCCCAAGGTACATTCACTGAAGGCCAGAATTGTAAAAGGAGAGAAACTACACACTCTTGTGCTTCTCCTAGGGATAAATAGCAGTGATTGATATTCTAATTAGGTATCATCACCTGGGTGTGGGAGGGTCAAGGTTTTAACCCAGCCTCTCCAGGAAATATCCCTGACCCCCCACCCTTACTGAAAATCCTTGTATGCCTGGTACGTGACTTGCTTCCCAATTGGACCACCATTACCTAAGTGACTATACTTGTAGCCTCATTGGATGTTCATGGCTGTGGCCTATGTTGTACCCATGTGGGTTTCACCCTATAAAACTTCTCTGTAGAGTGAGGTCCTTGGGCTATCCACTCTGGACCCCTCCTGCCCCTCAGGAGCTTTCCTGTCAATAAATATCTTCCTAATTTTAACCTCCATCATTCCTAGGACTCATTCTTCGATTTCTAGAAAATAAGAACTCGGCTTATCATACAGTTAACAGGTTGGGAGATATAATATTTCATATTTCATATTTCTTGTGACAGGAAGAAACAGCCCACCCTTGACAGAGCCCACAGAGGACCAGGAGGTTACCTGAGTGCTTCTACTCTTTTTAGCCGTATGCCCCACTCTCCTCTGTGGGGGTCTACATTGCAGCACCTTTGCCCTGCTGGAGTTTGGACTGAGGGCCTTTGCTTCAGGCCCTTGGCTCCTGTCTCCCTTTGTTCTGCTTCCATGGTTCTCCCTTGGGGGTCCCATCTTTCAGCATCTTATTCTGACTCCTGTCTGCTCACCTTATTCTTTTATGATTACACTTTAAGCAGCCTTCTTAGTTCAGGAACAGCTTAGACAATGTAGATGTGAACAACTGCTCAGTTATCTTCTGGTGTTGAACAAAGGCTCTGCAACAAAACATACTAATGGAAACCAGTGGCCAATGACCACAGCCATAGTTTACATTTCAAGATATATGGATCACTAAAGAACTGTTTAAAAAAAAAGAGGCAAACTATTTCTCATGAAAACTAGATTCTTGTTTAAAGGATTAACTATTTCATGAACTTTTGTCTCCTAATGCCAAAAATCAGTGTTAAATTGTGCCAGCACAGTTCAATAACAGCTTTAGTCTTGGATGATTTTATCTAGTTCTCGCTGAGAATTGGCCTCCTGAGCTGACTTTGTCTCTTTTAGTCTTATCTCATAGTTTAGATAGTACAAAGACTTTATTCCGAAGTGTGAAGGTATGAGATAAAGATCAAATTACCTGCACAAGAAAGAGAAATAGATGACTTATCATGTTTTCACATTCTGAAGGTTTCTAGGTGAAATTTCCTCCCCATAAATGTCAGTTAAATAAATGTCTGAAACAGCGTGATTTTCTTTTACTAAGAATGGCATTAGAATTTCTATGACTTATTTTGCCTGTGGGAACTAAATTACAGACAGAGCTCTAGAATTTGTTCTGCTATCACTTTTATAGTTTTAGGAGTAAGATTTACTTAATTAAAATGATTGGGAAAGGCTCACAGAGGCAGTAGCCCTATAAATAGTGAGAATGTTATAAATAGTTTCTGTTACAAACACTTTATTTCCAGAACCAATCATTTAATATTTCTTACCATGGTATTTTCTCCCTGCCATGAAAAAAATTGCATATATAATTTTTGTGATGAAGTGTAAAGCAATATTTTTTAAAGGAAGTAACAGTCATTGTTATTCTCTGGCAACTTACTCCATAGCATATAAATGTAGGTGTATCTTAACAGAGAAGAAATACATGTTTAAAAAACAAAGTAAAAAATTAAAACTAGATAATACACTAATTGTGTTAAAGGTGAATTCTCAGGCTGTACCTTTTGTAGCTGTAAATTTCTATCTCTGCATGAAAATGTCTCTGATTTTTGTCAGGGGAGATGATACTGTTAATTTAAGGAAAACACTCTGTGATTGGGTACTGCAGTTCGATCCCATTCTTTAAATAGATTCACATGGTGCTCCTTACACCCAAATGGGAGACAGCGTATGGGGGGGCACACTTGGCCCAGCAACACCCCAAGTTCTTACCATGGGATATGGTACAGGACACAGAAGTTTGATGGTGGTGGGAGATTTTCTGGATCTCTCCCTGATGGATCTACTCCTTCCAGAAGGGTGCCTTATATCAAGGGCAGGACATGGTAAGAGGCCCTTGATCTTAAACTGCTTTCCGTCTCAGGGACTGTAAATCAGGGAATCTGTTGGTCCACATGCTGATTGATAAGTTCTATTCCTGACATAGTGGCTATGCTCTAGCAAGGTTTACCTGCATATTTAAACCTGTCACGAAAAGCCAAAGTACTGACTCACATGCCTAAGGCCTAAAATAAATTAGGACAGGCCCACAAAGGGCTAGACAGCAAAACTAATGAGGACCAGGCAGGAACCCTACAGAGAAGGGTAATATACTCTTCCTCTTCCAACTCGCCTTTGATTAGTTTTTTATTGGGCTCTGGGGAGTGAACTCTGGAGTGTTTGTGCAGGGGGAGAAAGCTTGTTCTCAGCGAACCTGTGCCACAGGAGCAGAAGCTGGGAATTGTTAAATGTGGATGGGAATAACACAGACTTGGCAAGCTCTACAAAAACTTTGTGAGTCTGTGGAGTCTTGAAACTGGATGATATTATTACTGTACTCTCGGGGTTTAGAAATCTAAGACTAAATAACCTCTGAAGTAGAGGTCCACATTCTGAATTGGTGAGGCTTATTTTTCTTGAAATATATTTTAAAGGTCTATATTTTTGAAAGGGTATTCTATAAGATACAATTTCCTAGTCCAATTGGTAGCATACACAAGGGTGCAGATTTTAGCTTTCTTAAAATTCCTAACAATTTCAATTTTATATCAAATCATACCAGTTTTGAACAAAAATAATGCATGTGCAAATGGTGCTGAATTGCATAAAATTAATTACATGTGCAAGTTTTCAGTAATTAATCCCAGTGAGCCCTATAAAGATCCATTGTGAGCAGAATTACATGCTGCTTAGCCTCCTCTTTTTGAACCTGAAGATTGTTTTTGCACTTTTGAGAGCAAGTTAAAGTGACATGGAATTATATAGTTCATGTAGGGGAAATACATTAAGTTTCTTTTGGTTAAAAAAACAAACAAACAAGCTCTTGGATTATGCTGCATTCCCACAGTTGCACATGCTTGTAGGTTTTCACTTGGAGGACAATCAGCTCTCCAGGAGCTGGTAAAAGCCAGTGTGTGTTGTCCAGTCCACTGAACACTGTGACAGTGGGACTGCCCCATGCCTTAGACTTTGGCCTGCCCACTTCTGTGTGATGTTCATTTCCCCATCATTTTCTGTAGTCTTCAATACTTACAATCCAAAAATTTAATTCAAGGAATTGCATATTTTGTCAAAAACAGTGAAACATCTGGACTTTAAGAGGCTACTACTACTGGTATGAAAAGAAACAGGAGAATTTCAGACTTCCAATTCAGAATGATAATACTTTAAAATACGGATTTTACTGAGCATTTAGATTCCACTTTGAATTGTGCATCTTCAAAAATCTTTATAGATTTGGGGCTTATAGAATCTCTTAGACTATTCTTATTTCAGCTACATGGGATAAAGTTTTTTTCTATTCAAATATGGAGCTTGATTGGATAATGTTTAAATGAAGGCACTAGATTTAGTCATTGTTCATTCATGTGAATGACATTAAGTTGTGTAATAAGTGCAAAATTTTAAACATAAGCTTGGGGATCCTTAAAATAACTGCTTTTTAGAAGATAAAATACATTATTTTTTAAATATCAACAATCTATTTCTTTATCCATACATGCAGCCATGACTCTCCACTCTGGACACTTGCAGCATTAACTATGGGGCTTTTCAGCATAAACTTAAACTTGGGCTGCACTCTAGACAAAGAACAAAACCCACTCACATGCACGTACATGCGTGCACACACAGACACACACACACACACTTCACACTCATTACCAAACTGTTTCTTGACTGTCATGCTTAGAGAAACTTACAACAAAATTTTCAGAGGTGGGAGGGATTGCTCACTTTTTTTGCTTTAAAAGCTCATGATCACATCTTCATTCAAGAACAGGCACTGTCTTGAAAATCAGGGGACACCAGTCAGAAGAACCTAAGGAGCATTCAAGGTCACAGACCTCATATCCTACAGCACAAGGGCCTGCGTACCATACTCCTTCCCCAATATGCCTGCATACCATCCTAGGAAGAGGAGGGAGAGAGAGACAGAGACAGAGAGACAGAGAGAGAACTGCAGCAAACAGATAAAGGGAGAAAGAGAGAGAGAGAGACTGAGACAGACACAGAGAGAGAGAGACACAGAGAGAGAGAGAGACAGAGAGACAGAGACAGAGACAGAGAGACAGAGAGAGAGGCTGCTCAAATGATATTAAATGATGCAATTAAGCTTTAAACCTATTAACATCTATTTGTATTTATTGTTTATTTATTTATTTTAGTCAGGAGATCAGACCTTGACAGAAAGATCAGATTACTCTTATAGAAATATTCTGTCTACAAATTCAAGTTGTAATATAAAATATGTGTGATATTTTCCAGAAAGATTAATAGATATATAATGGTCACTTATGTATTTCTGCTTATACTGGGGTATGGAATTCAGTCCACTTTAGCTATAGTACTCATAATGTTTTAGCAAACTTCTGTTCTATTTTAATTTATGCATATAACCTTGACTTCAGGCAGTACAGTATAATAAAGTATCTTCTGAAGCATAAGCAATGAATTAAATTATGCTCACTATATGTCTTGTGTTCAAATGCTTTTTAAAATGGTAATTCATGTAGGGAATATACGGCAATATTTGATTACTAGTATAATAAATTGACCACCCATTCTATGCTTTATAATTCTGAGAAAAATACAATGCACACATTTTCAGTTTTAGGACTGTTCTAACTCAGAAAATATTTGAATGTCCTTTAACACAAGCATTCCTTTAAGATAAATTTTCTAATGTATAAAATAGCTAATAAATGAGAAGCTACTTTATTTAGCCATACATCAGTCATAACTAACAAGTTAATTAAGCATAAATAATTGGCATAATAGTTTCAAGCAACTATAATGGTATGTTTTCCATTCCTTGTCCTTATAAATCACATTCCCCAATACTATGCCACCATCACAACTCTAGGAATAGAGGAGAGAAATATTATCTTAGGAGTCATTGGTCTCCACCTTGAAGGTACTGCATACAGTTATACAGGTTGTGCACAGATGGGGCTACCACACCTAGAGAGGCTTCAGTAACATTAGAGCCATGATAGCTTAGTAGCAGATGGCAATAAAACGTCTTCATTAAGAATGGGGACAACAAGTGAGGGATTTAGCTCAGTGGTTCCGACGCCTGCCTCGCAATCCCCGGTATGCCCGCCACCCGCAAAAAAAAAAGAATGGAGACAACAATTTTATGATAAGAAGAAAGATATTTGAGGAAGAGCCATGTTTCCTAATTTTGAGTAAGGCACGGAATAGGCTAGTTCATGCTGCAGACCTTGCAAAGAAGCTGTGAAGACTGAGTCATCGCAGTGCCCAGGTTAGAGCACATTAGAGCAAGCGTCAGCGGCCAACACCGCCGTGTTCGCAGTTCAGCAGGGAGCAGTCCTGTCGCCACGTCATCGTATCCACAAGGAAGAGCAGAAGCCTCATGCAGGTGAGCAGCATCTCCTGGGAGAAGGGAGACGACGGGATGGAGCCCTTCCTTACTTAGAAACAGTGTCTTCCGTTTGGTGTTATTTAAAGAAGCCCAGTGGAGGACTTGAACTTCGTATTCAAGATGAGGGAGACTGATGAGTCCAATGTGCTTTCCAATATTTTAGGAAATGAGGATCAAAGACCCTTAAGAAAGGGTATCAATTCCAGAAAAGCTGCTCTCTTTCCCACTCCCGGGGGAGATGTGTCGGTTCAAATCCGAGAAGCAGACTCTGAGACACTCATCAAGGAGAAGGGAGGTAAGGCACGTGCAGGAGGGGAAGCCTTCAGACTGATGCAGGCCTGATGCCGATGAAGGGAGAAGCAGGAAGACAAAGAACGATACCGAATGGCCAGAGACTGCAGTACATTTCTGAGAAATCTTCAGCCTAGGAAAGGCTGCCCTGTCACTGGACCAACCTTAACTGGGGCAAGACCAGCTCGGCTCTAGCTCTTGTGCCCAGCTTCAGTTCCTTGGGAACAGCAGGGCAAGTGTGCTCTCCAACTGGACTCCACAGTGGATCTGAAGGGGAAGAGCTGAGGCTGTCCTTCATCTGCACTCCTTGTAGCAGCCTGCTGGCAGGGATATTTGGGTGAGACCTGCAGGGCCACTATAGGAGGCAGCTGGTTTTCTTATCCTACTTCTGATGTTTAAGGGCATAATTAACCCCCCCCCCACTTAAAAATATGTAGTAGCATGAAGCAAATATTTACAGAATTTAAAAAGAAATAAAAATAGTTAAATCATAATAATAGGAGAATTCCATATCCCATTCTCAATGAGAGAATAGCCAGACAGACGAACAACAAAGGAATCAGAAGTCTTGAACAGTCTTGCCAAATGGACCTAACAGATACATACTGAACATTTCACCCCGCAGCAGCAGATGCAGATTTATCTCAAGTGCTCCCAGCATAACCTCTAGGATGACTATATTTTAGGTCACAAAACAAATCTGAATAAGTTTTCAAATTAAAATCAAGTAAGGAATTTTTTTGTGATCACAATAGATTGAAAGTAGAAATCAATTGTGGAAGGAAAATTGGAAAACTCCAAAATATGTGGAAATTAACACACTCTCAGTCAACTAATAGTCAAAGAATAAATCAAAAGGAAATAAAGACTATTTTGAGACAAATAAAATGAAAACAGCATACCAAAATGTGTAGGTGCAGCAAAAGCAGTACCAAGCACAAAACTTGTATCTATAAATAAGAAAGAACCCAAATATACAATGTAACTAACTTTATGACTTATGAAAACACTAAAAGGGTAAGGTAAAACTAAATGTAGCAGAAGGAGGAAAATAAAGGCTAAGACAGAAATAAAGTACAGAACAGAAAAATAACACTGGAAATAAATAAATCCAAGAATTAGATCTTGACATAAAGACCAAAAAAATTAAAATCACTAATGACAGTGGGCACATTAGTACTGCTTTTACCAAGGACTATAAGGCATACTATGAATCAACAAATAGGAGAGCCTGGGTGAAATGAAACATTCCTAGAAATGCACAGTCTGCTTAGAGTGAATCATGAAGTGGGAAATGTGAAGACTTAGTAAAGAAGTTTAATCAGTTGTTAATAAAAAATCTTACACCAACAACAAAAATGCCCAAATTCGACTAACCCTTTAAAGAAGAAATATCACCAACCTCTTCAAGCTCTTCCAAAAACATAAAGAAAAAGGAGCACATTCAGACTCATTCTCAGAGGATGGCTCCCAAACCAGACCAGCTCTTCAAGAAAACTACAAATCAGTATCCCCGAGGAACACTAATGCAAAAATCCTCAACAAAATACTGGCCTACAGATTTCATGAGCATATTAAAAGGATTCAACATTTTAATCAAGTGGGATTTATTCCTGGAATATAATAATATTTCAACATATGAAATTTAGCTAGTGTAATACATCACATGAACAGAATGAAGAAGGGATTAAACACCCACACATGATCTTCTCAACTGTTGAGGAAAAAGCATCCGCAAAATTTAACTCTTTCATTAAAGAACTCTCACACTAGGAATAAAAGGAAAATATGTCAACATGATAATAGTGATATTTAAAAAACCTGTAGCCATCATCATATTTAAAGCTTTTCCTGGAAGATAAGGAACTAGGTAAGGGTCCTTGTTCTCATTAATTCTATTTTACATAACAATGGAAGTCTTAGCCAAAGAAATTAGGTAAGAAAAAAGAATAAAGGGCATCAAAAGTGGGAGGAAAGAAGTAAAATTACCTCTCTTTACAAACAACATGATCTCATATGTAGGAAATGTTAAGATGACAGACACACACACTCATACATGCACACACAAGCACACACTCATACACACCTTTTAGAATTAATAAATGATTTCAGGAAAGTCAAAGGAAACAAAATCAACACTTAAAAAAAAACAACTGCATTTCTATACACTATCAGTAAACAATGTAAAAATGAAATAAAATGACTTTACTTACAGTAGTACCAAAGCAATAAAATGCTTGGGAATGAACTAAGAAGGCAAGAGACTTGTACAGTAAAAACTACAAAGTATGGCTGTAAAACATTTTTTAAAGAAACAAACAAATAAAAGAGACCCCATGTTTATGATTTGGATGACCTAATACTGTTCAGCTGTCAATATTATCCAGTGTCATCTACAGGTTCAACGTGTTCCCTATCAAAATCCCAATGTTGTTTTCTGCAGAAATAGAACAATACTTCCTCAAGTTCACAGGAAATCTTCCTATACTCTGTATAGCTAAAACAATCTTCCAGGAGAGAAGCACACTTGGAAATCTCACATTTCCTGATTTCAAAACTTACTATAAACAACAGTCATTGCAGAGTAAGGCACTGAAGACTGACATTCAAAGCAATGGAATAGACATAAGTAAAACTTGAAAATGAAGTAAATGATTTTTGACATGGGTGCTGAGAAGATTTAAAGGGAAAAGACAGTTTATTCAACTGGTTTTGGGGCAACTGGCTATCCACATGTGAATGAATAAGTTTGCCCCTTCCTTACACCACAGACAATCAACTCGAAGTGCAAAAAGACCCAATTGCAAGTGCTAAAATAACAAAATTCTTCAGAGAAAAAAAATTGGCTGGTTTTGACAATGATTTCATGGACATGACATTGAAAGCATAGGCAACAAATTCATCCTTCTTTATGGCAGAGTAATACTACATTTTGTATAAGTAATAAATTTTCTTTATCCATTCACCTATTGATGGATATATAGGCCACTTTCAAGCTTTAGCTATTGTGAGTTATACTGCTATAAACATGAGTAGGCATGTATCACTGTGTATGATGTTTTTAACATTTGGGGAAAGATATATAAAAGGAGAATAACTGAGTATTCTATGTGTAACATTTTGAGGCTTCTCCATACTGTCTCCACAGTGGTTGTACCAGCTTATGCAGAAGGCTACCTCTCATTCCACATCTCCACCCCTACCTCCCACCCTCATCAACATTGGTTATTTTATTTCTTCACTATTGCCATTCTTTCAGGAGTAATATTTCTGTGTTGTTTTAATTTGCATTTTTAATGGCTAGTTTCAGTCATTTGTAGGAAAATGGATGCACTTTAAGGCCATAATGTTAAGTGAAGTAAGTCAGACACACTAGTATAAACATTGCATGACTTTGAGACAGAGTCCCATCCAGACACCACCAGCTTGGTCCCACAGCCCCAGACAAAGGCCCACCTGCAAAAGAGCTGCATGGGCACACAAGCAACAGACAGAGGCATGCCCAGATACCATCCCAAGTGTGCACAGGCCCCAGCCAGAATGATACCCATTCAACAGGGCAGTGCAGGGACTCAGAAGGCCATCATTCTGAACTCAGAAATTGGAGCACTGGTGAGCAGCAGAAAGATGGCTTCTCTGAGGCTTGCTGAGAATTGAAGTACACTAGATAAGCAAAAAGTTGCCTCAAAAAAGGCACAGCAGGCTGCATCTGTTGAAATGAGAAGACATGTAAACAAGTCTCAAAGCCAGACTTCCAGATCACCTAAGGCAATACCAAGGGGCAATGAAATGGAACAATCTGATACTCAAGAAACTGGACTCTCAGAACTGGCAATGAAAGAGGATCTGGAAAAAATGGAATCAGAAATAATTTCTAAGATAACAACAGAGATAGTGTTCATAATGAAAGACATGATTAATAACTCTAGAGCAGACACAGATAAAAAAATAGAGGAGCTGAGGAACATGATAGAATCCCAGTACAGAAAACAAATGGAATCCATAAAACAGGTGCAAACAAATATCCAGGAGATTAAAAACTCCACTGAAAGTTTACACAGTAGAATGAGCCAAAATGAGGACAGAATTTTGGATATAGAAGACAGGATAGCAATTAGTTACCAGGAAAAGAAAAATTTCTTAAAAATAGTAAGGGACCATGAGAAATAATCCAGAAGTTGCTAGATGATGCAAAGAAGAATAACATAAGACTGATTGGAGTCAATGAGAAAACAGGAGAGAGTGCAAATGATATAAAAAAAAATGTTCACGGAAGTAATGACAGAAAATTTCCCAAGCAAAGGAAAAGAACTTGACATACAGATAAGGGAGGCATATAGGATTCCAACTAGCTGTGATGAAAAAAAAATTGACACTTAGGCATATAATAGTTAGGATTCCAGAAACCCAAGAAAACAAAATCCTACAAGCAGTTAGAGAAAAGAAACAAATCACACACAAAGGAAAGCCCAGCAGAATCAGAGCAATCTTCTCAACATAAACCCTCAAATCAAGAAGAGCCTGGAGTGAAGTATTTCAAGCCCTAAAAGAAAACAATATTGCATCCCAGATTGATGTACCCTGCAAAACTATCTTTCAGAATTGATGGAGAAATAAGATACATTCATGACAAAGATCACCTGAGGAACTTTATGAATATGAAACCAGCACACCAAAAAATTTCAAACAATATCCTAGGAAAAGACAATGAGTATCACAACCCCAGGAAGCCCAGCAGAATGAATCCAGTGCACTCAACTATATAAAACAAATACTAATGGACATGAAAAAAATCAAATAAGCACTAATACAATACAAATAAACAAATACTAATGGACATGAAAAAAATCAAATAAGCACTAATACAACAGTGGGACCTCAATACCCCACTGTCAAAAATAGACAGATCATCTAGACAAAATATCAACAACAAAATACTAGAACTCAGTCAAAATTCTTGAACAAATGGACTTAACAGATGTTTACAGAGTATTCCACCCCACAAAATCAGAATACACATTCTTTTCAGCTGCACATGGGTCATTCTCCAAAATAGGCCACATACTCTCTCATAGAACATGTTTAAGTAAATGCAAAGGAATTGAAGTTATCCACTGTATATTATCAGACCATAGTGCAATGAAATTGGAGATCAATAGTGAAAGAAATTACAAGAATTTCACAAACACATGGAAATTGAACAACACACTTCTGAATAACCAATGAGTCACAGAGGAAATTAAAGAAGAAATCAGACAGTTCCTTCAATTAAATGACAATGCCAATGCAACATATTGGAATCTATGGGACACAATGAAAGCAGCCTTCTGAGGGAAATTCATAGCAGTGAATACTCATATTAGGAAAACAGAGTGAGCCCAATTAAACAACCTGATGCTGAAACTCAAGCTTCTAGAAAAAGAAGAACAGGACAAATCCAAAGCTTACACAAGGGAGGAAATTATAAAGATCAGAAAGAAGTCAATGCAATGGAGACTAAGAGAATGATACAAAAAAATCAATGAAGCTAAGAGTTGGTTCTTTGAAAGAATAAACAAAATTGACAAACCCTTAGCCAAATTTAGCAAAAAAGGAAAGAAAAGACCCAAACCCATGCAATTAGGAATGAAAAGGATGAAATTACAATGGACCCAGGAGAAATTCAGAGGACCATCAATACATACGTAGAGAACCTATACACCAATAAGATGGAAAACACAGAAGAAATGGACAGATTCATAGATACATATGAATTACCAAAGTTGAACAAAGAAGACTTAAAAATACTAAACTACTCAATATCAATCAACAACATTGAAAATGTAATTAAAAACTTACCAATAAAAAAAGCCTGGGTCCTGATGGTTTCCCTGGTGAATTCCACAAGACATTTAAAAAGAACTATTGCCACTATTTAAACTCTTCAATGAAATTGAAAGGAAAGCAATATTCCCAAATTCATTCCTGGAAGCAAGCATCACTTTGTTCCAAAAAGCAGAGAAAGATTCAACCAAAACAGAGAACTATAGGCCAATCACACTAGTGAACATAGTTGCAAATATCCTCACTAGGATACTGGCAAACAGAATGCAGAAGATCATTAAGAAGATCATAAACCCTCACCAAGTGGGATTCATCCCAGGGATGCAGGGATGCTTCAACATATGCAAATCAGTAAATGTAATACACTATTAATAGAGCAAAGGACAAAAACCATATGATGATCTCAATAGATGCAGAAAAAGCATTTGACAAAATCCAACATGCATTTATGATAAAAACCCTACAAAAAATTGGAATAGATGGTCTCTACCTCAAACTGATAGAAGCCATCTATGAAAAACCAACAGCCAATATCATACTAAATGGTCAAAAACTGAAATCCTTCACACTAAATCAGGAACAAGACAAGGATGTCCACTATCACCACTCTTGTTCAATATAGTTTTGGAAACATTAGCCATGGCAATTAGACAAGAGAAAGAAATAAAAGGAATAAAGATAGGTAATGAAGAAGTCAAATTGTCATTATTTGCAGATGACATGATACTCTATATAGAAGGCCCCAAGAACTCCACCAAAAGTCTTCTAGACTTAATAACCAAATTCAGTCAAGTAGCTGGTTACAAGATCAACACACAAAAATCAATAGCTTTCCTCTACATGAATGACAGGCTCACTGAGAGAGAAATAGGGCAAATAATTCCTTTCACAATAGCATCCAAAAAACTGAAATACCTAGGAATCGACCTAATGAAAGAAATTAAAGACCTCTTCTCTGAAAACTATAGCACCCTGAAAAGAGAGATTGAAGATGATATCAGAAAATGGACAGACATCCCCTGCTCCTGGGTAGGAAGGATTAATATAGTGAAAATGGCCATACTTCCAAAACTGCTATATAGATTTAATGCAATTCCAATTGAGATCCCACCAGCATACTTCATAGACCTTGGGAAAACAATCCAAAAATTCATGGAAAGATATCCCTTGCTCCTGAGTAGGAAGAACCAGTATAGTGAAAATGGCCATACAGCCAAAACTGCCATATAGATTCAATGCAATCCAAATTGAAATTTCAACAGCATACTTCACAGACCTTGAGAAGACAATCCAAAAATTCACTGGGAACAAGAAGAGACCTAGAATAGTAAAAGCAATTCTAGGCAACAAAGACAAGGTAAGGGGTATCACAAAACCCAACTTGAAACTGTACTACAAAGCTACTGTGATTGAAAACAACATGGTACTGGCAAAGAAACAGACCAGAGGATCAGTGGAACAGATTGGAAGATGCAGGGATAACTCCATACACACTCAGCCACCTCATCTTTGACAAAAGAGCCTAAAACCCACAATGGAGGAAAGATAGCCTCTTTAATAAATGGTGCTGGAAAAATTGGGTTTCAACTTGCCAAAGATTAAAACTAGACCTATATCTCTCACCATGCACTAAAATAAATTGAAATGGATTAAAGATCTAAATATTAAAACAGAAACACTACACCAGCTGGAAGAAAGGCTAGGTAGAACTCTTGAAGGCATTTGATTAGGAAAAGATTTTGTAAACAAAACCTCAGTAGCACAGGAACTAGCACAAATAATCAATAAGTGGGATCTCTTCTTATTAAAAAGCTTCTGCACAGCAAGAGAAACTACCAGCAGTGTGAAGAGACAACCTACAATGTGGGAAAAAAATTTTGCCAGCTGTTCTTCCAAGGTTTACTGCCTAGAATATATGAAGTACTTAAAAAAATCAGACTTCCCAAATTTAAAACCCAATACAAAAATGGGCATCCGAAATGAACAGACATTTCTCAGACAAAGAAGTAGAACTATCAAATAAACATGTGAAAAATGTTCAACCTCACTGGTCTTTCAAGAGATGCAAATGAAAACAATGCTGAGATTCCACCTCATCCCAGAAAGGATGGCTGCTATCATGGAGATGCCTTTAAAAACTAGGATTAGAGGTCCCATTTGACCCAGCTATTCCTTTGAAGATAAAAATTTAAAAGAATTAAAGAATTAATAGACTCATACTACAATGACCTATGTGCACCCATGTTCATAGTGGCACAGTTTGTAATAGCTAAAATTCGGAAACAGCCCAATGGCCCATCAACTGGATAAAGAAATTTTTTTTAATAAAATGGAATATGACTCAGCCATAAAGAATGAGAAACTAGAGACATTTATATCTAAATAGATGCAATTTAAGGCCATACTCTTAAGTGAAATAAATAGGACACACGTGTAAATACCAAATAGTTTCTCTGGTGTGAGAAACTGAAAATATAAGTAAGGATCAAAATGTATAATTGATAATGTGATATAGGAAGAAAAGGTCCAAATGAGAGAGAAAGAAGGAAGGGTAGGGAAAAGAAAAGAAGGGAAAGGAATAAATATGAGAAGAGGAAAAAATGGAAACAAAGTCTTTGTAAATAGGGAAGGGTGGCAGGGGTGAAGGGAGGGCAGGGGAATGGGGAAAAAAATAAGAACCACTATATATTATGTAAAGGTACAAATTCCCAATAATGAATGTCAGTATATTGTGTAACTAAAATGTACAAATAAAGTTAATGAATAAAAAAATTATATAACTTCTCTTATACGAGACAACTGAAAGAATGTTGGGCCTAAATCCCTGACAGCGATAATCACCCGAGTCATGATACGATGTAAAGTCCACAGAGAACTTTATTTCCGGCTGGGACCAAATGCCCTGCAAGAAGACTGGCCCCGGACTGAACTTTTGGTCAGTTTTTATACAGAAAACCCTTTCCTCCTCCCCCCTCCCTAGCCCTGAAGTAAGCGTATCTACAGAAGCGAGAAAGAATGAGTGGTTAGCACCTCTGGGTTACCAGATACATAATATAAAACCAGCCCTTATAAAATGTAAACACAGGTCCTGTTATTTATGATGGGTGGGTTCCATATGCACCCTTGTGGTTGTTTGTCTAAACCCTTAAGCACCAATTAAAAGCAGGAGTATAGGCATGAGATAAGAACATCTGGTGTGTTGAGACATCACACAGGAGTACAAACATGGGATAAGATCCTCCCCTCCTTCAGAGTTCACATAGAGGACAGTTTTCCCATCAGGACTGGGGCAGTTCAGACAAAATGGAGTCTCCTAAGCTAACTTAGGTCTCTCAGTATCAATAATTTAAAAGTAAGTAAAAAATAGAGAATAGGAAACAGGGAGATAGATCTCTTGCAAATGAGAAGGGGATCCAATGATTGGGAGAGGTGGGAAAGAAAGGAGGAGAAGAAGATAAATTATTGTTATGGACATACCTCCTAATATAAATTATATAGTACAAATGTATAGTAATGAAAAATTGAAATATAAGAAAGCATGTGCAACAGAAGAAAAGAATAGACAAATTGGACTACATCAAACATTAAAATATGCATCAAAGACACTATGGACATAGTGAAAAAAACAAACCAAAGAAATGAAAGAAAAATGTTTTGAAGTCATTTCTCTGGTGAAAGTCTAGTATTCAGATTATTCAGAGAATGCCTTACAAATTCAGTTAAAAATAATTTCAAATGCCCTGTTGTCGGGAGCAATGCTACATAATTTTAGGGTAAAATCATTTGGTTAGCCTAGTTCTCCTGTCTACAGCCCAGCTTTGGAATTCTGAGACATAATTCCATTTTGACCTCTGGTCAAAACTGAGACCTCAATGATCTGGTGATGCTGTGATTCTCCAGGACAAGATTACTCCAGCTGAAAACTTGGAAACAGCCCAAATGCCCATCAACTGGAGACTGGATAAAGAAAATGTGGTTTTTTAATAAAATGGAGTACTACTCAGCCATAAAAAATGAGAAAGTGGAGACATTTATAGCTAAGTGGATGCACATTGAGGCAATACTCTTAAGTGAAATAAATAGGACATACATGTATAAATACCAAATAGTTTCTCTGGTGTGAGAAACTGATAGTGTAAATAAGGACTAAATGTATAATAGGTAATGTGAAATAGGAAGAAAGGGGCAAAGGGGAAGGAAGTGGGAGGGCTAGGGGAAAGGATAGAAGGGAATGGGATTAATATGAGAAAATGGAAAAATAGGAACAAAATCTTTGTAAATAGGGAGGAATGGAGGGGTTGACGGGAGGGCTGGGTGAAAAATAAGAACCAAGAGAGCCTATGTAAAGGTGCAAATTTCCAATGCTGAATGTCATTATATTGTATACCTAAAATGTACCAATGATTAGAATAAATAATCAATAATGCAAAATAGGAAGAAAAGGTCCAAAGGGGTAGGGGCAGTGGGAGGGGGAGGGGAAAGGAAAGAGGGGAAAGGAAAGAAGGGAAGGGAAAAACGGTGAGAAATGGAAAAAGTGGAAATAAAGTCTTTGTAAATAGGGAAGGGTGGAGGGGGTGAAGGGAGGGCTAGGAATGGGGAAAAAATAAGAACCAAGATACATTATGTAAAGGTACAATTCCCAATGAGAAATGTAATTGTGTTGTATACCTACAATGTACCAATAAAAGAATTTAATTAAAAAAAAAAAGATTACACCAGCTGAAAACATCCTGGGAGGAACAAAATCTTCATCTACTCAGTTCCTCATTGTTCTAGGATTGTTACATCTTGTTTACGCGGATGTACTGAACTCTCTGCAAGTCATTTGTTACATTTGTTTCTCCCGAGGTACTGAATAAAAGGTGTAGTAAGCGGGGGGCTTTCGTCTTTGCTGCCCAGAGCAGCACTGACCAGACCCAAAGCTCAGCTTTTTCTCAAAGTCTCTTTTTTCTACCTTTCCTGTAATTCGCCTTGTGCTGCCGTGGCTCGCAGGAGACTAGGACTTACTGCAGAGGTTCTAGTAACATCTCCTTTCCCTGTTCCCTATACCCTGTAGCCCTATGTGGCCACTGCCCAGGACAGCGAATGCGCAGCTCAGAAGAGGGTGGCACACGCTGCTCTTGCTCCCCTCTTCCTGCTGCAGCAACCAGAAGCCCTGGATACAGAGCCTGAAGCCTGACGCTGGGCTGGCAGAATCCCTCCATCCACCACTCTGCTGCTGTATGAAAATAAACTTTGTTTTAAACCTTTTTAAAAAAAAGGCAGATAAAACCATTCTTCAAAGACGATACACTAATGGTGAACAAGTTCATAAAAGATGCTCCGTGTCACTGGTACTTGGGTGGGTGCAGTCATAACCATGGGGAGCACCGTTTCTCACTCCTTAGAGCACTGTTACCAAAACTGCCACCAAGTAAAACAAATGGGAAGTAATTACTCTTGGTGAGAAAGTGATGAAATTGGAACTTTCGAACATTTTTGTTAGAAAGGCAAAATGATACCACTGCTATGGGAAACAGCAGGGTGGTTCCTCAAAAAATTAAAAATAGAATTATCACATGAATCAGCAATCAGCTTCTATCCCAAGAAATTAATCAGGAGCTCAAAGAGGTATTTGTGCACCTATCTTCAAATTAACATTATTCTCAACAATCAAAGATTGAAAAGACGACTTTTGTGTCTCTGTAGTTTTCTTTATCGTCTTGTCTCTCTCTCTTTCTTGCTCTGTCCTCTTTTATTGATGATCTGACCTGCATAGGCCTAAGCTAATGTGTGTATGCCTTTGTTTTTAACAACATTGGAAAAGTTGAAACAAATTTTAAAATTTAAAAAAGACCATAGAATCAAGATATCGAGAAGGAAAATTTTTTGTACAGTTGTATTAATGTATGTTCTGTTATTAGGGTCCAAAAGTTTAAAAAATGAAAAGTTTTTAAAGTAAAAATGTTATAGCAAGGTAAAGTTTGTTTCTGAAGAGAGAAACTTTTTATGAGCCCACGTAGTCTACAAAGCTGTGCAGTGAGGCTGGCCAGAGCTTCCTGGGCCTTCCTGTCACTCACCACTCATGCACTGACTCCCCACAGCAACTTCTGGCCCTGCAAGCTCTAGACCTGGCTCCTAGTCTGCTCTTTCCACTGCATTTTTCAATCCTTAAGCATGATTAGACATGCAAATGATGTTGGCCCAGCCGCATAACTGGCCAGCAGTAAGTTTCTCAGACTGGAGTCCTTGGTTACATGACACCAGACTGTATCTTCAACATCAGTCTCCACTGTGCCAACTGAATATTTTAAGAAAATTTGTTAGATATGATTATTTGTTTTAGTGTCTGTTAGGAGGATTAGATAAATGATTTACTTAGCTATTTCTATCTCTTCTGCTAAATAAACATTACTTTAAAAATATTAATTTTTTCTCTGATTAAAAGAAAGTACAAAATTTTAGGAGACTGGTATATTCATATACCTACATAGATCATGTCAATACCTCTTTTGAAGAAGTCTTTATAAACAATAATGATATTTTAAACAGTATATATGATGACAATGAAACTGCTGAGCCATCTGAAAGCATTATAGACTAAACTAAATTCCATCCCTATGTCTTTATACTACACATCATTTCCCAGAGAGTAGAGACTCATTGCAGAAGGATGTAGGATATGAGAAGATAATTACTCTCTCATTCTAATTCCAAGCAACTGAATAGGCTCATATCCCTGTAACTGTATTCACATTATTTGAATGAAAATTACATGGTTGAAAGAGCTTGGTATATGTATCCATGCCTAGGGTCACATTTAAAAAATCAAGTAAAAGCATTATTCAGCACACATTTCCATCATATTATGATTTCCATTTCCTGTGTTTCAGATAGCCCAGCCATGACTTGACCACACTATATTCCTCCACCTCCCCTAGACAAGCTCCAGCTGTACTGACCATTCTCCTATATTCCCATTCTTTATTCTAGTATTCAGCAAAATTCAGAAAGAGCCAGTGTTACCTAGCTTCTTTCAGTGAATGAGGATAAGGGCTTGAGAAAAGATTCACAGGAATCTGCAGAGACAGAAAGGGTACAATCCAGTGGGATGCCTTCATATGCATATGTGAGGTTTCTCCTAGAGGCACATGCTGCTGAATGTATAGTATATGGTGCCTGATTTTAGTAGCTATTTATTTATTTCATAGAAATATTTCCTTTGCTAAATCCATGCCAAATCACTGTAAAGTTCTAATGTAACTGGGTGAAGTTCTTCACATGATGCTATTATAAATGTAGAGGGCCTGCTGGATACTGTAGTATACTAGGAAAAATATGAAAACCAAAATCTAGATCATTCTATATACTGTATTTGTCACTCCCATTGTGGGACAAAATGCCTGACACCAACAGTTTAAAGGCGGAGAGGTTTATTTGGCTTGTGCTTTCAGCGGATTCAGACCATGGTTGGTTGGCTGCAAGGTAGAAATGGTATGAAGGAAGGGTGTGGTGAGGAAACTACTCAGCCCATGGTAGCCAGAAAGCAGAGAGAGACCTAGAGCCACTGTGAGAGACAGACCTTCCAAAGGCATGAGCCCAGTGACCCAGCTCTAGCTAGGAGCTCCACGTGGTCAATCCACTGATGGAATAGCAACTTCATGACACAATCACCTCCTGGAGCCCCACTTTGAGCACATGAGACTTTGTGGGACAGTCTAGAGGTAAAGCACAACATATACCCAAGGTACCCAGGCTAAGTAACTCAGAGACCTTCCCTGTGCCTGCAAGACCAAGATGTGTGCTTGCTTTCTGGGTGCTTTTGGTAACCTTGCACACCAGACTTCACTGTGTAAATACTCAGTGAGTGATTATCTGATTCCCAATGGAAGTGGATGTAGTAAGCCAGAAAACAAAGTCAATTTACATGTCTATCAAAATATCCTACAGCTGAGCTTTTATTCCAAACAACCAATTGCTAACTTGATTTTGATTTTTTTTTAAGGTTACAAGATAGAAAATTGTGTCCTCCAGAAATCCAGAATTATGCACCCTATAAGAAAACCCAGAGGTGTGCACTAGATGATTTTTTGGTAGGGGGAGAAAACCATGCAAGGAGCACTGGCTTTAGGAAGGGAATAGACAACACTTAAGAAAGAGAGCATAGTAGAGGAGAGACTGAGCATAAGGGAAGTGTGCTAAAAGGCAAGAAGGGGTAACAGGAAAGAAAGAATAAAAGAAGGAAGGGAAGGAAGGAGAGGAGCCATGCCAGGGGCAGAAAGACACATTCAGAGAAAGATTAGAGAAAGCAGACACCAAACTTCAGAGAGGGGAAAAAATGGCAGCTTGAAAGGATTTAGAAATTTCAGGAAAAGAGCAGTAGAGTCAAAGTTAGGTAGAACATGTGCAGTATTAAAGCTGTGTGACTTCTGTTTTTCTAAGATTTTTCCAAGTCCTTGGATTCACTATGATTTCGACAAAAAAAAAAAAAGTTTGGACTGTGGTCATCAAAATGTGACCATATATAGAATTGACCCACTAAGTCAAAGAAAAAGCTAATTATAAATGTGTTGCAATTATATATCAATAATTAAATGATTTCTAGAATACTGGGAGTCATTTTTGAAGAATAATAAATAATGTGCCCCTTAGCACTTTTTTCTACTTACTTATCTCCATCTAATATCTTTGGATCACTTAAAATTAACCTTAGAATTTTGAATGTCATTTTCACATCTCAGAGAGTTCAGTTTATGCTTGATGTCACAATTAACCAACAACGCCAACTTTTTCCTGCTCACAAATTCATGCTCTTTAAACAAAGTAGGCAAATTTCTCAGTCCTCTTAAAGTTATTAATAAAAATTCTTACACGCACAGGTAATGGGGAAAAAAATAAGAACCAAGATACATCATACACAGGTACAAGCACCCAGTGATAAATGTAAATGTATTGTATACCTAAAATGTACCAATAAAAGAATTTTCAAAAATTCTTACACATACTTCCACCATTACATGAACCAACAAGAATGCCAGCGTCACAAAGCACAGTTGTTTTGAGGTTTACTTATGGACCAGCAGTGAGATAAATGAAAAATTTAAGCTACGAGTGCGAGGGCACTGGCCTTAGAACCAAGAAACCGAGGTCCTGGACCCAGCTCTGCCTCAAATTAGTTATGTGCCCTTGGTCACCCCGTTCAAACACAGGGCTTCTGTTTTCTTATCTTTTATATGAGAAATTTTATCTAGATGACCTTTTAGATCTCTTCCAACTCTAAACCTTTATGTGTGTTCTAAGGGTTGATCACTTGGAAAATCAAGAGTTGAAGGGCACAGCACAAAAGTCCACAGCAGGGAATGATGTTTATGATTTGCTGTGAAAATGACACCTGGCTGTGAAGTATTAATATCTTGCAATAGACCCTCTTTAATGAATTATTTTTAAGATCAATGTGAATTATCACTTCATATGCTACAAAATATTTTCTGAAAAGTTTCCTTAGGTTTCTGTTTTCGTATGGGCTTAGGTTTCATGGAAGCCTAGGAGATTCATATATTTTTTCAAATTATCCTTTTTATTTTGAGATAATTGTAGATTCACCTGTAATTATGAGAAATAATACAAAGCAATCCTGTGTATCCTTTATGTATTTTTTCCCAGTGGTTCCATCTTGTACGAGTGGCTTCAGCATCACAGCCAGGGCTTGACACCGAGATGCTGAACCTGCAGGGACCTCGCCCTCATTGTAGAGCTTCCTACTCTTCCTCCTGCAACCACTTGTGGTTCCCTCCACCTGACCTCCTGACAACTGCTAATCTGCCCTCACTTCTATATTTTTATTTCAAGAATGTTATTTGAATGGACTCCCATTTAACCTTCTATAATTAAATCTTTTGATTTAACGTAACTTTGTGGAGATCCGTCCAGGCTGTTACATGTTATCAACAGTGCATCACATTTTACTATTGAATGGTATTCTGTGGTGTGGGAATGTCACTGCTTGCTCAATACTTCGCCCTTTGAGAGCCAGTGTGTCGTTACCAGCTCTTGGTATTATGAATAAAGTACCATAAATCTCCATGGGAAGGTTTTTGTGCGAACATAAGCTTTAATTTCCCTAGATCAATGCAGACCGTGATCACTGAATTGTATGGTATTCGCATGTTATATTTTTAAAGAAACTATCAAACTGTCTCCAGAGCAGTTGTGACATAGTGGATTCACAGTAACACACGGTAACCAGTTTCTCCATGAGCTCGAGGACAACGGATGATGTCATTACTTTTTAAAGAATAATTTTATATTTACATAAAATTTGAGCAGATAGTACAGAGAGACCCCACATATATTTTCCTGTTTAATAACACTGTGCATACTGTTTTGTTATAATTAAAAGTGGGTGTTGGTACATCATTATTAACTGAAGCTGACATTTATTCAGATATCCATAGTTTTTACCTAATGTTATTCTCTGCTCCAGAATCCCCTCTAGGGTGCCCTATATAGTACTTAGTTGCCATGTCTACTTAGGCTCCTCTTGGAGTGATACTTTTTTGGACTTTCATTTACTTGATGATGTGGTGCTATAATTTTACCAGTTCAAGTTAAGGGTGGAAGTCTCCTTTGCACCCCATTATCCTTACCCATTTATAATCGCCTTAAACTTCTCCTCCACATACTTTAACATTTTAATAAGAGGAGAAAATAAGGCAATTCTCAAGAGGAGAAGTCTAATTTAAACTACTGATATTTTAATGGTTACTTCCTGATGCTTCAAGATTCCTTCTTTTACTATTTCCTTTCTGTTTAAAGGGTTTCCTTAAACTTTTCTTATAGTGTAAATCTGCTGATGGCAAATTCTCTTCATTTTTCTTCATCTGACATATCCTGATTTCCCCTTCATTCTTGAAGAATATTCTGCCTGGATATAAGATTTACTGCACACAATTCTTTTCTTTCAGCCTTAAAAATATTGTTCTACTTTTCCTGACTCCTTAGTTTCTGATGAGAAATAATTCAAATTATTTTCTACTATAGGTAAGTTGCTCTCTCAGTGCCTCCAAATGTGTTTCTTTTTCTTTACTTTCAGAAGTTTGATTGTGATATGTCTTGGGATGAATTTATTCAGGTTTCTCCTGCTTGGGATTTGCTTGGCTCCTTGAATATTTAAGTTTATGTCATTGGCCAAATTTGAGAAATTTTGAGCTATTATTTATTAAATTATTTTTCTACCTTTTTCCTCTTCTTCTAGAAGTCTGATAACATGGCTCATTAGAGCTTTATTCATTTAAAAAAGTCTATTCTGTCTGTTCAGATTTGGCTAATTTCTCTATCTTCAAGTTTACCGATTCTTTCCTCTAGCCTACTCTTTGAGATTTTTGTTTCAATTCTGTATTTTTCAATTCCTTCTTTTCATTGAGTTTTTTGCATCTAAGAGATTTAGCCTGGCCTCTCTTTTATGTCCAAAGACACCTACAGCCCCAGTGCAAAAGGGCTGTCTTTTGGGAAGGGCATCTGGAAGGATATCAAGGGCACCATGTTTTGTTTCCAGCGGCTTTCTCCATGACTGTTACAGTGCTGGAAGATGGTACTAAGTTCTCTTTCTCCATCAGTCCTTCCTCTGATATGGCCCCATTGGGGATGGGGAGGGGGTCTTCTTATCAGGGTGGAGGTCCAGGCTCCCCAAGTACCTGGTGCGCATGAGAGTCTCAGCTATCTTCTTCATCTCATCTGACATCACCAGCAGTGAGCTGACAAGGGTGAAAATCTAGGCTTCCCACTAAAACCTTGTAGCATGGATGGGAATTTGATCTATTTTTTCTATGGTTTTTGGCTGGATGAGAGTAGCTATCATCTAAGTTTACTATCTTGCCAGATTTTCCCTTTTTTGGCTAAAAAGCACAGATTTTGCTGCTATTTTGTCTGCTTGTTGGTGTTTGTGAGTTTTCAGTTTCCATTCTCAGTCTGGGATATGTGATTTAAACCAAAAGCCAACAGCAACGTGTAACCCACCATATTGCTCCTCATGTCCTGAGTCTCCGGCTGGTCTGTCCTCCCCACCTTCAGAGCTTCTCAGGCTTGAGCTGCATAGAATGTCCAGGGTTTTCTGGTAGGAGCAAGGAAAGTATGTCTGCTCTACTTCCCAGAAGTGGAGATCTAATCCTTCTGTGTATATTACTCAAAGAATAAATTAAAACACATGTCTTTGATGTGCTCATTCTAAGAAAAGCAGGAAGAAGATTCCTTCATGTGAAATAACAATCTTCTATGCCTGTTTAAGATGTGGCTACTGCAGTTCTTGGTTTCTGTACCTCTACATCTCTTGTCACGCTTTCTGAGCTTGCTCTAGAGTTTTCACTGCCCAAAGAAAGTGCCCCAGACTGCTAACAGCCACAGACCTGAACTGTGTGATTTCTTTTCCTTGATTGATCGAACAGTGACTGTGCATTTAGTCACTACCAACAACCCAACTCACTCCCAAGACTAAAGAATTTGCTATTTTGTTTTTTCCTGAGCCAGGACTTTTGAAAATCTTAATCTCCCTTTAATTATGTAACGCCTTGATGTTGATAAACCACTGCAAAGTCAAATAATCATAAGAAATTGAAGTAGACATCTCTGCCTGTGCTGTGTCTCACACAGAGTTCTCTCTTACAGCATCTCAGATTTTTTTTCTGGGGTTTGCCCGAAGGCTCAGGGACAAATGTCCCTAAGTGATCTCAGTTAGATTCAGACTGATTAAATTTTTGCTTGAGGTTGGTGACACAGGAGAAAGGATACACGGGACAGCACTGTGTTCTTAAGTGTCACCATCCACACAAGTCCACCAAGTGCGGGTTGGTTGCAGGCAGCACATCGGGAGCTCCGGGTGGCGATGTGCAGTAGAACAGATTGACAGACAGCAGAACTTCTCTGTCTTGAGCACTTGCTGTCTTTTACCTGAAACTCTGGGCTGCAATGTTTATTTTTTAAAAGTTCTATGGACGTCGCTCACTACATAAGTCATGGACCTATTGGGAAAAAAAAGAAAAAGAAACAAATGAGTTCCCTATTCAAAAAGTCAGAAAAGCAATCATTAAAGGAAATAAAATAAAAAACTTTGTCTTTTCTTCCATTGTATCTTTATTGGCTTGTCATGTTCTTTTCTGCTATTTAATGTAATTCTAGATAGATAAATTTTAAATCAAGTTATTAGCATTAATTTTAACATTCTTCCTTATGTTCATGCCAGTTTTGTGTAATTTAAAAATATTTAACTAAGTTATAGAATCCATCAAATTGCACAATTTGTGCATGCTTATTACGCATTTTGTTCTACCAGAAGTGTGAGAGCGGCACAAGCCCTTTCAATATGCTCATATTCTAGTCTCACTCTGCTTCAGACTTACTGATGAGTACAGAAGGCCTGAAGGAAGGACGTGCTCTGGATCGCTTTTCTCCTTTCTTCTGTGATATTTTGTATCTTGACCTGTTAGCTAGTACTGAGAAGGAACACAGTAAGAAAGGATATTTTGTGTTCAATGGTCATTTGTGTTTCTTAGAACTTCATTGCTTTCTTTTTACAGTGAAGCAAATTCTAGGTAACACAGGTATCTGATTTCTTAGCGTTGTTTGTCCCCATGCTTATCCAGTTGTAGATACAACACGCTTAACTTTTTACTTGTTGGGGGCTCACTGAAATCTCATGTATCGTGAGTCTACCAGAGAGCCGTGTGCACAGGGCATGAGGACCACTGTACACAAATAAATGGTCAGCAAAAAAGGTGGAGGGGGATGTGGCCCAAGGGAATGCACCATGGTCTCATTTCACTTCAGGGAGGAGTTCAAAGACAGAATTGTTGAGATGTTTAAGAAACTGGGCAGTAAATCGAGCACAGCTCTGAGCCTCAGCCCCAGGCAAAGGCATAGATCACACGTCCTGAATCTGGCCTGGTGGATCAGAAGAGTTTTCCTGTATTTTTAGTGTCTTAGATCTAAGCTCTTTTAGTGCTTTTGTCTACCTACATTCTATACTTTAAAAAAATATGTTTTGAAATCAGGTTATTTCCAGTCACCTTCAGGATTTATATGTGAGCTCAATTTTGCTGATGTAACTTTTGTTTAACTCTACACTTGGGCTAATCCGGTTCCCACTGCAGCACATCTCACTCCTGCCTTCTGAGCTGAGCTGCCTTTGTGTGGCTCCTGACTGCACCACATCACTGCTTCTGCTCTCCTTGTGAGTGCAGTTGTTAGTTTCCTCCTGGTTCCAGCTATCTACTCCAATTACTGTAAGTGTGAACTTTCTGCTTTGTGTGCTGGCAAAATCATCACCTACATTAGGGCTCAGGATTTATAACTGTGCCTTAGCTAAGACTTTTATCTGCAAGCCAATAATTATAGCTTGGAGCTAATGTGGTTTAGTGCAAGATTTTTTCAAACTGTGTCAACATAATATACACATAGATGTTGCTTTTTTTGGTGGTACCAGGGATAAAACTCAGGTCCTTGCACTTGTGAGGCAGGTGCTGCACCATTAAGCTAAATTCCTGGCCCCAGATGTTGCTTTTGAAGATATAGACACATGCATATACAGTTCTATTGGCTCACGAGTTTAAATGTGTTTTTTTATGTGGGCTGTAAGTCATGGTCAAATATATAAAAGTCTAGTTTTCTGCAAGCATAAAATATTTTCACATTGAAAATAGGTTTAAATAAATATATGTTATATTAAAAATCAAATACATGCTATGCCAAAGGATGTGGTAACTGGTGACAGTGAAGATACTTCACTGAAGATACCTCATACTTCACTGTGAGTCATCAATACACGCTGGTGTCCCAGGAGGGCAAGGTGGGATGAAGCATGAGATAGGGGTGCACAGATTGATTAGCCTGGAGCCAGAGCCTGGGCCATGGAGAAGTGGAAAACAGTGGGTTCTCAGCTGCGGAGCAAGGAGCCATTCTGTGTCAAAGGATGCAAAAACCTGGGTTCTGTGGTCAGAGGTGATCTGACCAAAAACCAAGTGGACCTCAGTGACAGGGGAGAGACGCTGTGGATGTGGGGACTGAGGGGAAGTATCTTAGCAGCAGTCTGCAGCCGGACTGGAGAGGAGAGGGAGTTCCGAGGTCAGCGAGGGCTGGCTGTGCATTGGAGCCACTGGCCACCACGGGTAGCGACTGAAAGCTGAGGTATGTCTAATACTAATAAGAAACTGAATTTCAAACTTTATTTAGCTTAAACCAATTTCAAAATAAATTTTAAAAAGGAACAATGTAAAAATAGTTTTCATTAAAAACAAATTTATTGTTTTGGTAGGACTGCATTTCACTTTAATCATTGAAAGTTGATTACCTGAATTGAAGTGTGCAATAGGTATAAAATACTCCCTGAATTTCAGATATACTACAATTAAAAATAATTTATTTCAGAAATAATTTTATACTACTACATATTGAAACTCTTCTCTTTGAAATATGGGGTAAATAAAACTAGTATTAAAGTTAATTTTATGTATTTCTTTTTACTTTTTTATGTGGTCACTGGAAAGTTTAAAATTACTTACATACTTTGCATTATATCTTTACTAAACAACATTGACCTAAATGAATATTACTCTGAGCTCACCAATAAACCAATATAACTAGTTTCACATTGAGAAACACTTAAAAAATGGTGATAATAACTATACTTTCGAGATTCCGTTTTCTTGTCCATAACAACAATAACCTGGATTAACTATAGATTACTGAATAAAAGTAAGTGATCCAACTGCTTTAAGCCATTAAAATTATTTCTGAAATAGTGTTTTTGAGTGAAGTTAGAATTCTGGAGAAGCCAGGGATTTAGCTCAGTGGCTCCAGCACCTGCCTCACAAGTGCAAGGTTCTGAGTTCGAACTCCAGTACCAAAAAAAAAAAAAGTCTGGAGAAAACTGAGTTATAAAAACAGATGCACAGATTAACCAAATTCTAGAGAAATCAGACTATAAAGAAAAATTGTGATTATGATAGTATTAAAAAATCTGTTCCCTCATCACATAATTTCGAAGCTGTGATGATTAAGTAGTGAATATACTTTATCCAAAACTTAAAAGATGACCAGGTCAGGCTTATTCATAGCATGGTTGTCAAGAATATGGATTTTGCAGCTATTTCTTTTGGGTTTAAATTCTGAATTTAATGATAGGGAAAATTTCTTAAACTCTCTCTGCCTCAAATTCACTCTTCATATGTAAAAGAGAACAATAATAGCTCCCCTCTAACAAGTCGAGTGCAACTCACAGGACCCCTGCACAAGAAGCCCTTATAAGACCACCAGGCACAGAGCAAATACTTAATATCGACTCTTCACTTTGTTGTTCATGAAAGTATTATATTTTTGGACAAGTATACAAATATGCTATTGTTCCAGAAATATGCAGTATGATCATTTCAGGTGAGAGAATTCCAAGTACCCTTTCAAAATATTTGTACATTTCAGGCAAACTATTTTTTTGTGTACTTTGAGGAGGAAAGAATTCACATTTTTTTGTCTGGTTTCAAGAGTCAGATGGGCTCAAGTGTTGGCCATGGTCTGTGACAGAAGCCAAACCGTTAAACCGCAGAAGTTTCCTGATCTTGAAAGGAGCACAGAGAAGCACCTGCCCGGGCCTGTGAGTCCACCCAGAGGTGACAAATGTGGTCAGGCATTGTTCTGATGCATGTGGTTTTATGATTGTCATTTTCCCTAAAATTCTTTATCATGCTATAAATCCAGCATGTTTTATTTTACCTTCATTACAAGAACATGTTTTTGAATCATGACCATAGAATTTGAAAGACATATCATTCAATTTTTATTTTCACTTTCTGCTTTCTCCTTTAAGGTTAAATTTATTATAAATGACCTATTGCTATGGGCCTTTTAACCCTTCCACTGGCTTATAAAACTGTTAATTTGTTATGGAATATAGACATCTACTAAGTTTATTTTTAAGCCCAATACCCCAATTTTGATCCTTTCCTGTTACAAACATCTTGTGATTTATGCCTCTGATGCCTGCTTTCTGAACTTTTGTTTCTGTTGACTTGGCCATGTGTTTGGAGATTTCGGGAAACGTAATCTAATGGAAATCATGATTAATGAAAGCTATTTTAAGATTCATTGCTTCTACATAAAACAGTATATATTTTCTTTTTAATCAAGGATTAAAACCCTGAAATGATCACTTTCTGTATGTAAAGGAGACAGGATATTTGATAACAAACACTTATTTCTTCATTGTTTAGGTTGCTGTACCTACCTTCCCGGTTAGAGCACAAGACTATATGGGCCAGGGATTTAGCTCAGTGGTTCCAACGCCTGCGTCGCAAGCGAAAAGTCCTGAGCTGGATCCCCGGTACCAAAAACAAAACAAAACAAAACAAAACAAAACACACACAAGACTGTAAATGAGATGCCTGGGAACCTGGGTGCAACCCAGATGCTGGCCACCAGGAATGCAGGGTTTGTGGGGACTCCCGGGGTGAGTGCCCTTCTTGACAGAAGGCATTCAGAGCATTCAAGGGAGGGAGACCTTGGAATGCCTGATGACAGAGCTTATCTTTTGTATTAGGCCATCTTTCCTACCTGTCAGCTAAATGGCAGCATGAAATAATTATGAGATTTATTCACCTCATCTGTGCTCTGTGGAGTCTGCCTAATGGTCTGATTATTTCCTGACACGCACCCTGTGTGAGGTTCAAGACCAGCTTTAGAAACAAAAAATACGTGTTGCATTTTATGTGCTGGGACCTAGAGAGGGTTCATAATTTATGTTCTCATTTTAAAGTGGTAAGTTGTCACCATCAAGGTAGGGTTAATTTGAGAATTCCCTTTTGAACGAATAAGGAAATGATGGATCATTAAGGATACCACACTTACAGTCCTAGTAGGACTTGAAAGACAGTAAACGTTGCCCAGAGAGAGGAGGGAAAATAAGTTGTTAGAAATCAGAAAATTTGTAAAATTAGAGAAAGTTTAAATAGATCTAATTGTAAAAATAACCAAGAGATGGAGGAAGATGGGAAGAAGTGGAAGGGAAGGGGGCGTAAAAGAATTACAATATAGATGTACCAACTCCACATAATGAATGTAATCATTATGTATTGCAAGCATGTATTAATAAATATAATTTAAAATAAAAGTCTAAGGATAAAAACATGAGTGTGTGCATGGGTGGAAAAAGAACTGTGAAACCAGAAGGTCATTCGGATGGAAAGCAGCAAGTTTCTTCACGTTTAAATGCAGCTGTGATTAGCTTTCGGTTATTATAGTATGTTTATGTTAATGCTTTTAATAGTGCCTGGCGCATGGGAAATGCTCAATCAATGCTAGGCTTTATTATTGTCATCCATCATCATTTTTATTTGAATTGAGGAAACTGTCCTGGATAGTATTTGCCAAATATAAAAATTCAGAAATGGTTTCTTATATCTTTTTTCAAACTTAAATGGGCTTTTAGTGCATGCTATTCAACCTGAATGTCAGAGTAGATATATCATATGTTTTCTCACCTTTATTATTATCACAGAGGGATGCAGGTGCCTATCTGCTCATGATGAGCTCAGTGATTTAGAAATCAAGCCCTGTAGCTACATTACCTATTCAGTTGCTGAACTGTGACACACTGTTTCATTAGTCATACCAGGTTGTTTTGGAAATATATCCCATCAACCTATAAATTATGGAGCTGCTATTATAAATTCATAACACAACTATATGGGAAGTTTCAGATTAAGATCATATTCTCTTTGCCTGAGTTAAAATATGAATGAGCTACTTTGCATCCCAGACTTTGGTTCACTGAAAGTCTAAAGTGGGAGGATGATGTTAGAAAACAATATATATGGGAACACAGTGTTATTTGAAGTCCATATCCAGGCTGTCATTTTGACAGATGCATGTTCTTGGATTATTTTAGGACCTAGATTGAAAAAAATCTGAGAATTCTAGTTCAGTCTTCTTATGGATTTTCAAATCTATAAAGATTTGTACTCCCATGGTGGAGAGAAGATTGTGTGAGCTCTAAAGACAAGGAAGCAGTTTTCTGTCTGATGATGACTATTAGTCCAGGGTGTTGTGTATGGCTTGCTTATGGCTTTGTTTTATGTTGTGAAGTCTTTAATTCAATCAACAAACAAGTGTAAATCTAGTGCTGGGTGGTATAATTACCATATTTGATGCCTAGCCTTACAGAATATGCAGTATGGCATGCCACAGGTACATAAAATGACATGGCACAGGCTTTATTATAGTGTCAAATGACTGATATTGATAACAAATGCTATCAAACTTCAGAGTGCTATCTGGTATTCTAAGACACTGGAGGGATTTCACAGGCTCATTTCTTTTTTTTTTTTACCTTTTTATTACCCTGCCTACTCGGCTCTTATTGGCTGAGGAGATAAGCTGCAGTAGGATTTAATGAGGCCAGGAGAAGAACTGTGCAGTGAAGCTGAACACAGACTTTTACATTATCCTAAATAGCCTACACCTTCGATTTCCTTAAAGTTGCTATCTGGTGACATCGGGTTCCCTTTTGTAATGGTGGTGCTTAATGTTAGTGTTTGGCACATAGTGGAAATTTGAATGTTTGTATAATCAATGTTTCATAAAGTTTAGCCCATATTTGGATGTCATTACTTAAAAATTTTAAAAATACTACCCCTACGTGAATGAATTGGATTTTAAAGAAGGCTGTGACCATGTACCATGTTTACACTATTGGTCACAACCAGCTTGGCAGACTATTCATGTACCCCACATGTTACACAGAAAGAGCTCTCAAGTTACTTTCTATGTTAATCTGTTCAGATTTTCTTTTAGTTTATAAGTTTATTGAGTGCCTATGGCTCTAAGATTGTTCAACATCCAAGGAAACAGAAGTGAACAATATATATGCCCTCTCTGTGCCCTCTTTTGGGAAGATGGGCAATAAACAAAGAGAAACAAAATAGGTACATCAGTAACTATAAGGACTAAGCCGAGCAAATAGGGTAAGAGCAGGCAGAGAGGCTGAAATGAGACAGGTTGTTCAACATGACCCCTTCTAAAAAGCTATTTGACAGCAGTAAACAAAGTGAGAGAGTAGACAGAAGCCCTTAGGCAGAGAATGGCAAGCAGGCTGAGGGTGGAGCCCAACTGAGGGACAGAAGAAGGCAGAGTGATAAGGCTGGAATTCCTTCACACTGTCTCAAGGACTTTGGATTTATTCTGTGTGATATAGGAAAGGATGCCAAGATATGACTTCTACTAAAAAAGGAAAACGGATGTGCTGAGATTGGAACTTGGGAAGGCAAGCTAGAGAAAGGGAAAACATCAAGAAAGCTCTTGCAGCAAGACCTGGTGGGAGATGGTGGCAGCTGAGCAGCAGTGGTAGCTGGAGGTGAGCATAGTGGTGGAGGAGTTTGGTGTAGTTGAGGAGTACAGCGACATGATTTGTTAAAAGACTGGATGTGGGCTGTGAGAAAATAGGAATCAAAGATGTCTCCTAGAGTTCTGGAAGCATCATGTTACATATCTTGAGATAAAAACTCCTAGAGGAGGAGCATCTATGTGTATGTTTAAAGGCCAAAACACTTTGGACTGCGCTGTGTTAATTTTGAGATAGCCGTAAGCCATACGTGGAGAGGTTGAACTGTCACGTAAATATGTATGAGCTCAGAGTAGGGAATAAAAGGTTGGATGGTTTATAAAAAGAATTGAATGCTGCATCTGAAAGTGGCTAGCAACATTACACTCTGTAGTGTTCACTGTCTGATACCCTGCTGACTGGGAGCTGTGGCTGCTGCTGTTGCCCAGCACTGGGAGAGAGAGTGCTGTTCTATGTGTAATCCCAGCATGAGAAAAGGTCAAAATTTGATGTCTAATTCCTACTCAACACATAAAGCTTTTGCATCATGGTACAGTGAAAAATCCTGCCAAGATATCACTATCGAGAACCATCTATCCGTACACCCCTCACAAAGACATTACCAAAAATTACTTTCATTGAGTTAAACAACAAATACTCAGTGCTATATATTTATTCTTGTGAGTTTTAAATTCAGAAGGCAATGTTTTTGAATTTATCATCAAATTTGGAGACATCACACTTCCTTCTAAACTAGCCACTTTATTATTTGTTTTCAAATTCTTTTATTGGTACATTGTAGGTATATAACACAATTATATTTCTCACTGGGAATTGTACCTTTACATAATGCATCTTGGTTCTTATTTTTTCCCCATTCCTAGCCCTCCCTTCACACCTTCCACCCTTCCCTCTTTACAAAGACTTTATTTCCGTTTTTTCTGTTTCCCATCATTTTTCCGTTCTCTTCTTTCCTTTCCCCTGCCCCTCCCACTACCCCTACCCCTTTGGACCTTTTCTTCCTATTTTGCATTATCGATTATTCATTCTAATCATTGGTACATTTTAGGTATACAATATAATGACATTCATCATTGGAAATTTGCACCTTTACATAGTCTCTCTTGGTTCTTATTTTTCACCCTTGCCCATCCCTCCCTTTATCCCCTCCATTCCTCCCTATTTACAAAGATTTTGTTCCTATTTTTCCATTTTCTCATATTAATACCATTCCCTTCTATCCTTTCCCCTAGCCCTCCCACTTCCTTTTCCTATTTCACATTACCTATTATACATTTAGTCCTTATTTACACTTTCAGTTTCTCACACCAGAGAAACTATTCAGAATTTATTCATGTGTGTCCTATTTATTTTACTTAAGAGTATCACCTCAATGTGCATCCACTTAGCTATAAATGTCTCTAATTTCTCATTTTTTATGGCTGAGTAGTACTCCATTTTATAAAAAACCCATTTTCTTTGTCCAGTCTCCAGTTGATGGGCATTTGGGCTGTTTCCAAGTTTCAGCTATCACAAACTGTGCTGCTATGAACATGGGTGCACATATATCATTGTGGTATGATTCTTTTAATTCTTTGGGGGAGATCCCCAGCAGTGGAATAGCAGGGTCAAATGGGACTTCCAGTCCTAGTTTTTTGAAGTATCTTCATACTGATTTCCACAGTGGTTGCACCAGTCTACACTCCCACCAGCAGTGGAGCAGGGTTCCTCTTTCCCCACAGCCCTGCCAGCATTTGTTATTGGTTGATTTCATGATAGCAGCCATTCTTTCTGGAGTGAGGTGGAATTTCAGCTTTGTTTTCATTTGGATCTCTCGAATGACCAGTGATGTTGAACATTTTTTCATGTATTTATTAACTATTTCTATTTCTTTGCTGAGAAATGTGTGTTCATTTCAGATGCCCATTTTCAGATTGGGTCTTTAAATTTGGGAGGTCTGATCTTTTCAAGTTTTTCTTAGGTTCTAGATAGTAGACCTTTGTCTGAGGAAAAGCAGGTGAAGATTTTTTCCCACATTGTGGGTTGTCTCTTCACACTGCTGGTGGTTTCTTTTGCTGTGCAGAAACTTTTTAATAAGAAGAGATCCCATTTGTTGATTGTTTGTGCTAGTTCACGGGCAACTGAGGTTTTGTTCATAAAATCTTTTCCTACACCGATGTCTTCAAGGGGTCTACCTAAGCTCTGTTCCAACTGGTTCAGAATTTCTATTTTAATATTTAGATCTTTAATCCATTTTGATTTTATTTTACTGCATGGTGAGAGATATACGTCTAGTTTTAATCGTTGGCAAGTTAAAGACCAATTTTTCCAGCACCATTTATTAAAGAGGCTATCTTTCTTCCAGTGAGAGTGTTTGGCTCCTTTATCGAAGATGAGATGGCTGAGTGTGTCTGGCGTTGTTGCTGCATCTTCTAATCTGTTCCACTGGTCCTCAGGTCTGTTTCTTTGCCAGTACCATGCTGTTTTTATCACAGTAGCTTTGTAGTATAGTTGCAGATTGGGAATTGTGATACCCACTGCCATGTCTCTGTTACCTAGAATTGCTTTTGCTATTCTGGGTCTCTTCTTGTTCCAAATGAATTTTTGGATTGTTTTCTCAAGGTCTATGAAGTATTCTGCTGGGATCTCAATTGGAATTGCATTAAATCTATATAGCAGTTTTGGAAGTATGGCTATTTTCACTGTATTAATCCTTCCTACCCAGGAGCAGGGGATGTCTGTCCATTTTCTGATATCATCTTCAATCTCTCTTTTCAGAGTGCCATAGTTTTCAGAGAAGAGGTCTTTAATTTCTTTCATTAGGTTGATTCCTAGGTATTTCAATTTTTTGGATGCTATTGTGAAAGGAATTATTTGCCCTAATTCTCTCTCAGTGAGTCTGTCATTGGTGTAGAGGAATGCTATTGATTTTTGTGTGTTGACCTTGTAATCAGCTACTTGACTGAATTTGGTTATTAAATCTAGAAGACTTTTGGTGGAGTTCTTGGGGTCTTCTATGTAGAGTATCATGTCATCTGCAAATAATGACAATTTGACTTCTTCATTACCTATCTTTATTCCTTTTATTTCTTTCTCTTGTCTAATTGCTGTGGCTAATGTTTCCAGAACTATATTGAACAAGAGTGTTGATAGTGGACATCCTTGTCTTCTTCCTGATTTTAGTGTGAAGGATTTCCATTTTTGACCATTTAGTATGATATTGGCTGTTGGTTTTTCATAGATGGCTTCTATCAGTTTGAGGTAGAGACCATCTATTCCAATTTTTTGTAGGGTTTTTATCATAAATGCATGTTGGATTTTGTCAAATAGACATTTCTCACACAAAGAAGTAGAAATAGCAAATAAATACATGAAAAAATGCTCAACATCACTGGTCATTCAAGAGATGCAAATGAAAACAAAGCTGAGATTCCACTTCACTCCAGAAAGAATGGCTGCTATCATGAAATCAACCAATAACAAATGCTGGCAGGGCTGTGGGGAAAGAGGACCTCTGCTCCACTGCTAGTGGGAGTGTAGACTGGTGCAACCATGGTGGAAATCAGTATGGAGATACCTCAAAGAACTAGGACTGGAAGCCCCATTTGACCCTGCTATTCCACTGCTGGTTATCTTCCTCAAAGAATTAAAAGAATCATACCACAGTGATATATGTGCACCCATGTTCATAGCAGTGCAGTCTGTAATAGCTAAAACTTGGAAACAGTCCAAATGCCCGTCAACTGGAGACTGGACAAAGAAAATGTGGTTTTTTAATAAAATGGAGTACTACTCAGCCATAAAAAATGAGAAATTAGAGACATTTATAGCTAAGTGGATGCACATTGAGGCGATACTCTTAAGTGAAATAAATAGGACACACATGTGTAAATACTGAATAGTTTCTCTGGTGTGAGAAACTGAAAGTGTAAATAAGGACTAAATGTATAATAGGTAATGTGAAATAGGAAGAAATGGCGCAAAGGGGAAGGAAGTGGGAGGGCTAGGGGAAAGGATAGAAGGGAATGGGATTAATATGAGAAAATGGAATAATAGGAACAAAATCTTTGTAAATAGGGAGGAATGGAGGGTTTGAAGGGAGGGCTGGGCAAGGGTCAAAAATAAGAACCAAGAGAGACTATGTAAAGGTGCAAATTTCCAATGATGAGTGTCATCATATTGTATACCTAAAATGTACCAATGATTAGAATGAATAATCGGTAATGTAAAATAGGAAGAAAAGGTCCAAATGGGTAGGGGTAGTGGGAGGGGCAGGGGAAAGGAAAGAAGGGAAAGGAAAAATGCTGAGAAATGGAAAAAATGGAAATAAAGTCTTTGTAAATAGGGAAGGCTGGAGGATGTGAAGGGAGGGCTAGAAAATGGGAAAAAATAAGAACCAAGATGCATTATGTAAAGGTACAAGTTCCCAATGAGAAATGTAATTGTGTTGTATACCTACAATGTACCAATAAAAGAATTCAATACAAAAAAAAAAATTTCACAAACCACCCTTACGTAAATAAATTGCAAGATAATATTTTAAAAAACCAAGTAATGTTCCAACAGAATGGAAACATATTAGAAAAATATAGCTACAAAGAAGATAAAACCATTCTCTTATTTTTAAATAATCTAGAAAATTAAAAAAATGATCAAAGCTTTGTAAAAGAAGCATAAATTTAAAACAGAACAACTTTGAAGAGAAGTAACTATAAAATAATAGAATCTGAAAAGAGTCAATAAGAATTAGTAATGAGACAGATAAATGTAAAAGAAAGAATTTAGAAATAGAGTTTAAAATAGAAGAAACACAAGAATAAGTACTGGCACACACCAAAAAATTTAGTACAGGAAATAATATGTAATGTAGAGAAATTCAGATTTAACAAACATCAGTAAGAACAACAGCAAACAAAGTAAAAATATTGAAAAATATAGAAAACAGATTATAAATATATTGATTATATCAATAAATACAAGTTGATTAACTCATTTGTTGAAAACAGAATTATAGGCTGACTGCAAAATAATGTTCAATATTATTACTGTAACGAAAGACAAACATAAATTAACAACAAAAGGATGTAGATATACATCAAAGTGAATAACGTCTGTAAGCTATTTAAAATATTTTAAATATATAAAATGTTGTGATAATAATACTGAAACAAAGGAACAACAAAAAATGGGCAGACAATAAAACATTGTACCTAACTGGAAGCTGCTGGAGCACTAACCTACTATCGTAAAAATCAATCATTACGAAAGAGTGGGGAAGGAATGTGGTGTAGCTCAGTGATAGCATACCTGCCTAGGACGCAAAAGGGCCTGGACTGGATCTTCACCAGAAAGGGCAGAAAATTTAAAAAAATGAAGAAAAAAATCTCAAACTTCATAGTATAACCCTGTATTTCAGATCAGTATGATAGTCTTAGTAGACACATTTAAACTTTCTAGGTAATTTATACTAAAGGAACAATAGAATTTAAAAAACAATAGGTTTGTGATTTCTAATAAAATAAAATATTCAGACTACAGTCATTAATGTTTTTAGGGGAAAGTTAATGGTGAACATTCAAATGAAGAGATCAGACTTCTACCATTGGCCAATTTTATTATCTTGAGAGTGAGGTGCTTAGATAACTTATGTTTTCTCCTGCCATGCAATATGAATAACATACAGCCACCTAGGAAGTGTTTACACACATATGCGTGCACACACACACATGCACATACACAGAACTCAAATCTAATGAAGTCTTTAGATCGAACTTGCAGTCTATTGTCAATAAAGGGGCTAGAGGAACAACTTAAATGATAAAATCAGGAGGAAGTCAGCCAAACCCAGAACAGAGTTTTCTAAGAAAACATAACCCAGAGTCTCTGAGCAGCCATTGAAGGGGAAGGAACTGCGGGTGTGTGTGTGTGTGTGTGTGTGCTTGTGTGTGAGTGCACGCGTGGGTCTGTGGACAAGGAGGTGGAGGCAGACGAGTTAAGAGTCCCAACTCCTTGGACTCCATTTTCTGTTCTTTTTTTCTCCCCCACACCTATCTGGTGGTATTGGGTGTTTATATTTGCAATTCTTTTCATTCATTTCCAAATTTTCAAAAGTTTTAGGGTTGGGGTAGTGGGAATAGTAGGAAAGGAGAAAGGAGAGTAGTAGCAGAAGAGCAGGAGGAGGACATGGAGATGAAGAAGAGGATTAACCTGGAGTTAAGGAACAGAGCCTCAGAGGAGGTGACAGAATTAGTCCTTGATAATTGCCTGTGTGTCAATGGGGAAATTGAGGGACTGAATGACACTTTCAAAGAACTAGAATTTCTGAGTATGGCTAACTTGGCATTAAGTTCACTGGCTCAGCTTCCCAGCCTCAATAAACTTCAGAAATTGGAACTTAGTGACGATGCAATTTCTGGAGGATTGGAAGTGTTAGTGGAAAAGTGTCCAAACCTTACCTACCTCAATCTGAGTGGAAACAGAATCAAAGATCTGAGTACAGTAGAAGCTCTGCAAAATCTTAAAAATCTAAAAAGTCTGGATATTTTTAACTGTGAGATCACAAACCTGGAAGATTACCAAGAAAGTATTTTTGAACTGCTGCAGCAAATCACGTACTTAGATGGATACAATCAGGAAGATAACGAAGCCCCAGACTCAGAAGAGGAGGATGATGAAGATGGAGATGAAGATGATGAAGATGAGGCTGGTCTCCCTGAAAGGTATGAAGAGGAAGAGGAGGAAGATGAAGCAGGCTCAGAACTGGGAGAGGGAGAAGAAGTGGGCCTCTCATACTTAATAAAAGAAGAAATTCAGGATGAAGAGGATGATGATGACTATGTTGAAGACGGAGAAGAGGAGGAGGAAGAGGAAGAAGAAGGTCTTCAGGGGGAGAAGAGGAAACGAGATGCCGATGACGAGGGAGAGGAGGAAGAGGACTAGATCACTCTAAGGGCGCAATCCCCAGCGTTCCTGGGTGTGCAATCAAGTGGTCACATCTTTGTTCCTTCCTGTATGATAGCTGTTCCCTGCAGAAGATAATGTGCAACTTTTTATAGGAAAAGGGTGGTTTTACTATTTTTGCCTTATCATTCCAATTAAGATTTACTAGTCTGTTAATGATCAGATTGTATGTAGAGAAAAATTTTCATTGCTCCCCACCATTGTGAAATTCTCTAGCAATTTATTTAGAATCTTAATTTTTCTAATTCAAGCACACTGTATTAGTCATTTTTAGCCCATAATTAAACATCACTTTTACACAGATGTAGTTTGGTGCATTTCATTCATAAGGTTTTAAAGTTATTTATAAATTAACTGAAATTAAAGTCAGCTGTAATATGAAATGACAATAGTCTCTTGAATGATAAGTTCACTATTTTTTTAGAAGTGATGCAGAGATCTTTGGTTTGAAGGCAGTGACTTACTGGCTAAGGGTATTGGGATCCTTGTTACACGAGTTAAGCTGGAAAGCAGATGCAGGATAATACAGGTTCTATTCAGCAGCGTATTTCATGGATTTTTTTAGGGGGTGCTATTCAGTGATTAACGTAGTTCATGGATTTTGTGGTGACTGATAAGATGTTACTTTTGAAGGAAAAATTGCTTATACTAAGTCCAAGGCATGGAGTGAGCCCTTTCCTGAGATACCAGCGGTTGTTCGTTTTGTTTTAGGTTCCTGTTCTTTCTCCTCTTAGCAACTTCTGTGCTCTCCTTCCTTTTTTGTTTCACTCATCTTTCTGTCCCAGCAGAAGGTTGGGCACCTTGTGGATTCCCAGAAAACCTCTAGTCTCATAAGTCAGTCACCTTTTCAGACCTGTCCAGGTTTTAAATAAGTGAGGAAGAAATTGAGCATTTTTTGAGATCTGAATATTGTTGATACAGTTTTATTCAACAGATTCTACTTACTGTAAATGTTTCTGGGTTGATGACATGGGAGACCACTATTAGGATGAAGAAAGAAGAGAAACAAGGGAGGCTTTGGGAAGTAGTATTAGTGTTTCTCAAAAACCTAGGGCTGGGGATTTAGCTCAGTGGTTTTGTCACCTGCTGCGCAAGCACAAGGACCCGAGTTCGATCCCTGGTACCAAAAAAAAAAAAAATCTGAACCATTAGCTGTTGATAATTAAGTTTAAATTGGCTTCCCAAAGGATTTGGATACCAACCCTGTGAAGCATTTATAGTTTTTCTCAGTAGAACTTTAATTATTCTTCCTGCAGTATTAACACTTTACCAGATATAACATTTTTGGAGTATGGTAGGTAGTTGAAAAAATTTTTGAAACTAAATCAATATTAAGGGTTATTTTCAAGCTGATGTTCATTAAAAATAGAACAATATTTGAGATAAGTATGAGTGTGTGTTTGTATGGCTACTAAACAGACCCTGACGGGGGATAAGCCCATCTCCCTTTTTGTTAAGGAGGCGCCATGTCCAAGGCATTGCATTTTTAATCTTGGCCATCTGAAATTGTTTTCTCTTACTTTTGAATATTTGTAAGTTTTTAAAAAGTGTCAGCAAATTGAAGTTATGCTTCTCTACTGGGACACATTCAAACCAGTGTGATATTGCTGCTGCTTTTTTATTTTAAAATGGAGGACTTCGCATTTTAAAGTAAAAATTATGAAGTTATTTGTGGAGAAACAAAAAGTTACACAACTGGCTGGGGATAAATTTATCAGGGCCCGGAACCTCCTAACATTTTTCCCCTAATTTAACAATTGGAATGCCCTGTTTAGTCCCTAAGGTTTCTCACTGCATACTATGCCATCTTAGAAGATACTTATTTTTAAAATTAAATCTATATATTAACTTTCTTATCAATCATTTTATTCTGCAATCATAATTAGAGTTCTTTGGTTTGAAAACAACACTTAGAGCCTCCAGATAACTTTTAAGACTTATGTAGCTTTGTGGGTGGTATTTTCATGCAAATAAGTAAGGGTGGGTTTTATATTTTGTAGAAGTTTCAGGTACTATTTTAATGCTGTTTGTATGGCAGTATGTATATAATGTGTTAAATTCCTCAAGAACCTCTCCTTTAAAACTTTGAAGTTAATACTTTTGTGCAATTGTGTTTTGAATAAAGCCATGACAGTGTTAAAAAATTTTTTTAAATGCAGTATTCCTGATTATTCTTTTATTGTTTCTGATTATTCCCAGTTTTTTCTGTGACTGCTGTAACTTAAAGTTTTTGAAACTGAATTACTTCAAATAAATTGAAGATTTGTTATAAACAAAAAAAAAGAAAGAAAACATAATCCAGTCTTTCCAATGCCATTTTTAAAAGGTGAGTATGGATGCCCTGGTTTAGTGATAGTTTTAAAAAGATTCAAGGGCATATTACCCATATTTTCCATCTGGCTGGGACAATAATGGTTTACTTCTGCTTTTCCAATACTATATGGTGATCATTAATTCTCCTTTTACTCTTGGAAGTATTTAGCATAGAGTTATAGATTATATGACCACTTACTTGGGAGACATACAAGAAAATACATTGAGAAGATTCTGTTTCAATACTAATCCACTCTACCCAAAACCACAACAACAAAAGCTACCAAGAGTTTATTTATATGGACACAGACACTCTTTTTTGATAACATGGGGGAATTTGAATATGAATTGAGTTAGGTGATGCTATGAAATTTCTGTTAGGGGATTCTGTGTGACAATGCAGACTATCTTTCAAAAACATAGGTGCAAAAGAGTTGAGAAAGAGAAACCAAAAAATAAGTGATAATAAGATAACAATTACAAAATCTTGAAAGACATATGAAGTTTCTTTGTACTATCTTATATATTTTCTGTGGGTAATCATAAAATTATCCTGAAAGAAAATATCAGAGAGCAGAATGTGAGGAAAGGAAGGGAAATGGTGACTATAAAATTCCTCTCCTGAGGAATTTTGCTGCATATGCTGTCATAGCTAATTGGGCAGGTAAGGTCAAGAAATATGGATTTTTATCTTAACATCTGGTACAGAAAGGTACTCATGTGATGAGGGGCATTAGGTTAGTGAGACAGGATTCAAAGAAAAGCGTAGCCTGATCTCCACATCCTGATCCCTCTGTGGAAGCAGAAAAGTCAGTAATGCTATTCTGTCTTTTCCCATTTTCTCTTCTGTCTGACTTATACAGCTGAGTTTGTGTAAGTGAGGAGTTTCCATTATGTGTTTTATTTACCAATTCTCATAGTTCAGACCAGAATTTTAATATGTATTCAAATAACACTAAATGTCAAATATCAAAATCTGAATAGGATAACTTTTCTTTTCATGAAAGTGTGATAGATCTCCAAATAGAAATGAGGAGCTCAATCACCATCAAGCTTTATCATAACAGCATCTACAGAAATAGAGAAAAGAGGAAGATGCAAGTGGTTTTCAGAACTGAATCAATCTTTCATGAGAATGCTTTCTCTGCCTACTGTTCTAAAAAAAAAAAAGGAACAAGAAGAAGAAATGAAAGTTCTTATGTAAAGATTGATATTTCATGGGCTGCAAGAAATTGCATAGTAGCTTCAGATCATCCTTGGAATACGGTCTGTGGGATCCGAGCTCTGTGTCCCTTTCAACTGCTTTGCAGGAAAAGGGAGACTGAACAGGGCTGGTGGCAGTCCCAGTGCTGTGTTACTGTAACCAAGATTTCAAGTAAGCTGTGCGGCCAGCGGGACCCCAGTACTTGTCAGCAATTGGTTCTGGGAGGTGTGAGAAGCACCGAAAACAGCTAGTACCAAACAAATTGTCCTGGCAACTAGTATGGACAGGTTCTAGCTTGATGCCAGGTACCAAACAAACAGCGAGTGCAGGGACAAAAACTTCACATGGAAATGTGTTCAATACCAAATGTGATGAGTTTCAAAGCAGTTGAGCACCAAGGCACAACTGTAGAGTTGAGACAGAAGTGCTCAGGATGTCAAAGTTTTTCTAGATTTAAGCCAGATTATTGCCTGTTAGTTACTAACACACATTTATTCTGACACCTCACAGTATTATTCAAGAGATGACAGATAGGTCAAGGGGCTCTTCCTAAAAATGTTCTGGAGAAAAGGTGGGGAAACTATCAACAACACACAAACAAATCATACTTTGGAGTATTTTTTTCCCCTCTAGTGAATAATACTCTTTAAGTGGTTATATTTTGAAAGGTGGTTGAAATCTAGGAATACTTCTTTACTGTGGCCCATATACTACCAGAGATCAGAATTCAAATTTAAGCTCTCATAAATGACATTTAATGTATTACGAGAAGGTAAAGTATAATGAAAAGGGTACTTTTTGCCATCAAGAATGTGAAGGTGTATGTGTATGTCCCTAGAATGGTCACTTACTGACTTGTAGGGCTCAAAGCAACCATAGAAATCAAGAGACTTAAAAATCAGAGTTAACTAAGATGGCAAATGGGAAAATGATAGTGGATGTAAAGTGCCGTGTGAATGTTTGATATGTTTATTACAAAAAATCATTTAGTGATAGCACCTTTGAGATTAGTAATATTTAATTTAGGGTATATTTTTGTGTTTGCAAACTGTTTCTCCAATAAAACTGAGGGCAGTTTTCTACTTATTTAATGTTTGTTAATAAACTGTGATCTATTAAAAGACATGCAGTGACACAAAACACTAACATAAGACATATACAAATCAAAATATAATTTAGGGAAAGATAATTTGAAGATCAATTTTTCAAACCTTGATGTGGTGGAAATGATTATTTAGACAGCAGATTATCTGTTCAAAAATAACTTGGAGTGATAATACACAGCCAATATGATACTAACTGAAGTTTTGCATTCAAAATAAGAAGGAAATGCTATTCCATGCTTGTTTGGTCAGACTTTCCTTAGCAAATGGCAATCATTTGCCTGTCTTTGTAATGGCCAGCAGCAAAGGAATTTGTAGAATATCAAGTAAGTAAAATAGAAATAAGAAAGTTTCACTTCCAATGGAAACAAAGAATAAAAACAATTCAATTTACAAAGCTTGGACAAATTGAAATGGCTCTTGACAAAAATTTGCAGCCTATAAAGGAGAAAGAAAAATTGTTTAGAATGTAATAACGGGATGCAATTAAGCAAAAGAAAATGTAAGCTGAATATCAGAAACAATTTCCTAACAATCTATTAGACTGTACCTTAGTTTCCTAAGGGAAGAAATGGAAGCCTCACTGCTTAAGTCATTTCAAGCTAGACTAATTCCCAGAAGGTGTGGCAACTGAGAAGGAATGCAAATGTAGCATCCTGACAGTCAGTCTAAGTTAATTTTATGTACAGTAAAATGCTGCTCTAGGTTCTGGGAGGCATCTAAAACCAGTGCAATGGTTCTATCACTTTAGAATGAGTGTTTTACCTAGCCACATACCCAGTGTTCTATCACTTTAGAATGAGTGGTTTACCTAGCCACATACCCAGTGTTCTATCACTTTAGAATGAGTGGTTTACCTAGCCACATACCCAGCCAGATTCCCCTACTAGTGTCAGATAAAGTTAAATCCAGCACTAGGTAGGCTGAGTGCTAGAATACACTGGAAAGATATCACCTGATTGTGCAAAGAATCCAAGCATGGCTGTAGCTTTGGACTTCCCAAATGGCAGCTGTTCTCACTTAGGTCTTCTAGCTGCCTAAGAATGGACTAGCTTCTCCTCTGGACTCACCTGTCTCCCCCAAGCCCACTGAGGAGGACGGTGCTCCACTGCGGCTGCTTTGCAGTCAGTGTTATCAACTACAGGCCTGAACACCACGCTTGAAAGTGCTTTGGAAACAACTTGTACTGTGTATTAACCTGCCTACCAACAAAAGTGTTCTTTTGGTTTCTACAACATGTGGAACATTTCTTTTCAGTATCCTTTAGTCTTTTAGAATTTATCCATCCATTTTCTTCTTACCACAAAGATGAGATTTTGTTCTTCTGAAGCACACCTATTTCCCTAGCCCCAAGATTTTCCAGATACTCCAAGATTCAGCTCGCATTAACATAAAATAGAATCTAAGCACTATTTAATTACAATCACAAAGAAAATCACGCTGACCATAACTGTAACATGATACTTATCTCTTGGAATTTTTACTTTTTGCTTATCTAAATAAATTTAAATATTTTACCCATATGTATTACTCATACAGAATATTAGGTTTCATTGAATATGTTGGTCATATCCATTTCCCCAATATCCTCCTTTATCCTCCTCTCATCTCCTTTCTGTTGTCTAATAGTCTACCTTCTACTTTCATGTAGTCTTTTCCCCCTCTAGATTCCACAGATGGGAGAAAACATGATGCTTGCCTTTCTGAGTCTGGCTCATTACGCTCAACTTAAGAATCTCAGATGATTGGATAAAGAAGATGTGGTTTGTACACAGAGTGGGGTATCACTGGGTCATAAAGCAGAAAGAAATCACATCATTTGTGGGAAAATGAATGGACCTAGAAATCATCCTGTTAGGTAAAATAAGCCATAAACAGAGAAAGATTTGTCACTGTAGTAGGTAATTTACCACTCACGTGTTTGTGTGTATTTTACAACTGTGGAGTACATTGTTCAACATAATCTTAAACAATTTCACATTTGCAGTTCAACTTTTTCTGTATCTCCTCTAAACCTAGAGTTGCTGATATCAGTCAAAAGTCTAGAAAAATACAATCTTCTATGGCATCAAGAGCATTACTGATACAGCTTTTCTTTAAAAGTGCTCAACTATAGACTCAGATTTTCTCAGGAGCTGTAAACCCCTGTTCTGCAAAACTTGTTGCTAATACTTTCTTGCAACAGAAGCAAAAGACAGCACATCCTTATCGCCTGGTGGAGTCTTTCTTCCTAAACTCCAACAAATCATTCTGTTTCTGGTTTAAAAAAAAATGAGTCATTTCATTCATGCCTTTTAAGAATGGATATTTGCTTCTGGACTATTAAGTATATATCCCACTGCATGATTTCTGTGCCTTTTGGAATGAACAATAACTTTTCATTTCAATACAGATTCCTACTGTAATTTTTGAAGGCATTTTAAATGGCAATTAAATGTAACAGTTGCATAACAAACATGACTCAATTACAATGACAATGGGAACAGTCACGATCACATTTATTTATGTGAAGGCAATGGCAACTGTGCTGTTACTGTCACCAGGTCAGCAGTGACAGGATGGTTTTTTGGAAATTTTTGGAAAAATATTTTTTGGAAATACCTTGAGCCTTTCATTCCTGTGACATTTTTCCTCAGGCCTTTTTCACCCCAGCTGGAAAATTTCACCTGTCTTTGAGTTAAAGGTAAGTTATTGAGAAATAATTATTGGTATCTTCTTTCAAAGAAAACCACAGGTCTCCAAATATCCTGTGAAATATCCTGTTTGGTGAAAACACACAAGTTAGAGTATTTGAAACTTTTCTTGCCATTGTTGGAATTTTTGTTGCTCATTATCAGAGGGGCTATGCCCCTCAGCCTCGTCCTATGAATGTACTTCCCTCCATACAACCTGCCATTCTTCTAGATAGTCTCATGGATTTCAACAATTATTATTAATTTTTAAATGAATAATTAATTTTGAGATGTTAAACTATGGAAAAATGTAAATCTTATAATGAATGCAATGAAATCAGTCAAAATATGTCCATTCTCCCATTAGTTGCTATATAGTTAGTGATGTTTGGGTGTCTTTTCCCTTCAAGGGTCCATCCCTAGTGATGACAAGTTTAGTGTAACACAGTTTGTTTGTGTACTTGTGTGTGTGTATGTGCAACTTTTAAGAGTTGCCAGTATTGCAAAGGAATGTGTATACTCTCAACTCTATAAATCTTTACTCCCTTTTCCCAGTGCACAAATAGCTATTGAGCACCTACTATGCACTGTACTTAGAGTCAGGCCCTGGAGAGAACAATGAATGAGGTAGGCATGGCTCCAGAGCTCTCACCTGTTCCGGAATGCTGATTGCCTATTTGATGGACCACATTGCTTAACTGTCCCAACATACCAACATAGGGACTCCAGGTCAAGGGGAGGAACTGGCCCGCATCATAGAGGCTCTGGAGTGTGTGTGTGTGTGTGTGTGTGTGTGTGTGTGTCCAGATCAGGCAATGCAAATACACCCAAGATTTTAGTCTAAGAGCAGAGGACCCTGTAAAGGATAGCATTAGAGGTCATGTGTTATTGTTCACAACTCCTCTACATACCAGGTAAAGCCTTCTCTTGAACTGAAAGAGCCAAGTTTTGAGGTCAGTAGAATAATTTTACTGGCTTCTGCACACTACAAAAATTAAATGGACAGAAATAAATACCTGTTTAAATTTACTGGGAAAGTGCTTTTGAGGGACCCAAATAATCCCCTTCAAACAATTCTAAGTTTCAGAAGGACAAGCAAATTGATAGCTGAATGTTTAATTAACATTTATTGCTAGCATCTTAGTTTTACATGACTCAGATCTAATAATACCGCAGTGTTGTGCTCTTGCTACCATATGTGGACTTTATAGCATATTCCATCCTCATGTATAACCAACACATATGGCTCACTTATACTTACTTTGTAACACATAAAGTATAATTTCCCTATTTCAATTGATTATAGAAGTTCACCACTGCTTCTATATGTAGGTCTGCTCTATTATTCCTCCATTATAGCAAACTGATGCTTTCCATACTAAGTATCCTGCAGTTCAAGTCATGGAGGAAGCTGATTAACTGATATAATTAACACATTGGTAGGATCTCAAGAACTATGTATGTAACTACTTATTATTGCCTGGATATTCCAAAGGCTGCTCTGAATTTAAAGACCAATCCATGCTTTTGTGCATTTACCAAACTCCAGAGTGATAATCAGTTGATATTCACTGCATCACTGAAAGGCCATACTGAATTTGAAGAATTCAATATAGAGGGCTTTTATTCCCTTGGTTCCTGCAGCTACCTGTCCAGATTCCTGTGCTGATCTAACCTTATTTTAAACTGTAAGCTCCTTCTCTTTAGGTGGTGCGATGCTCAGTTTTATGTGGCAAGTCTGCTAGGCTAGGTACCCAGCAACTCAATTAAACTTAATCAATTTTTTCTGTAGAGACGTTTTGTAGATGTGATTAAATCTATAATTGGCCATTAACCTTGATAAATCACATGGGCCTCATCTAAGCATTTGAAGTCCTAAGAGCAAAACCAGAGTCTTCCTGAAAAAGATCGTCTGTGACTCCAGACTAACAAGGGGAATCTTGTGATTTCCTGGCTCTCTGGGTTGTTGCATAGACTCCGCATACAGAACACCAGCAGGAGTTCAAGCCCATGTTTCCAACTTGCTGGTCTGCCTGACAGATCGTCCTCCAGCTCGGCTCTGGCAGTTTCGTAAATCCTGCGATAGGATTCACACACACTCCTACTGCTGTTGACTCTGTTGCCCTGACTGACACAGTTGGCTCAGTGGTTTACTGCCAAGGATTTGTTCTTGACCAGGAGAGCCAAGATGAAAAGTGGGGGAGATGTTCCACCTACCTGAGCAGCCTGGGCCCCAAATTTGGGAATCAAATCATCCTACTTGTAGCTCCGGTTCTTTTTTGTTGTTGTTGTTAAATTCTTTTAAAGGTACATTTTAGGTATACAACACAATTACATTTCTCATTGGGAACTTGTACCTTTACATAATGCATCTTGGTTCTTATTTTTTCTCCATTCCTAGCCCTCCCTTCACCCCCTTCACCCTTCCCTATTTACAAAGACTTTATTTCCATTTTTTCCATTTCTCAGCATTTTTCCTTTCCCTTCTTTCCTTTCCCCTGCCCCTCCCACTACCCCTACCCCTTTGGACCTTTTCTTCCTATTTGCATTATCGATTATTCATTCTAATCATTGGTACATTTTAGGTATACAATATAATGACATTCATCATTGGAAATTTGCACCTTTACATAGTCTCTCTTGGTTCTTATTTTTCACCCTTGCCCAGCCCTCCCTTCAACCCCTCCATTCCTCCCTATTTACAAAGATTTTGTTCCTATTTTTCCATTTTCTCATATTAATTCTATTCCCTTCTTTCCTTTCCCCTACCCCTCCCACTTCCTTCCCCTTTGCTCCTTTTCTTCCTGTGTCACATGACCTATTATACATTTAGTCCTTATTTACACTTTCAGTTTCTCACATCAGAGAAACTACTCGGTATTTAAATATGTGTGTCCTATTTATTTCACTTAAGAGTATTGCCTCAATGTGCATCCATTTAGCTATAAATGTCTCTAATTTCTCATTTTTTATAGCTGAGTAGTACTCTATTTTATAAAAAAACCACATTTTCTTTATCCAGTCTCCAGTTGATGGGCATTTGGGCTGTTTCCAAGTTTTGGCTATCACAAACTGTGCTGCTATGAACATGGGTACACATTTATCATTGTGGTATGATTCTTTTACTTCTTTGGGGAAGATCCCCAGCAGTGGAACAGCAGGGTCAAATGGGACTTCAGTCCTAGTTCTTTGAGATATCTTCATACTGATTTTCACAGTGGTTGCACCAGTCTACACTCCCACCAGCAGTGGAGCAGGGTTCCTCTTTCCCCACAGCCCCGCCAGCATTTGTTATTGGTTGATTTCATGATAGCAGCCATTCTTTCTGGAGTGAAGTGGAATCTCAGCTTTGTTTTCATTTGCATCTCTTGAATGACCAGTGATGTTGAACATTGTTTCATGTATTTATTTGCTATTTCTAATTCTTTGTCTGAGAAATGTCTGTTCATTTCAGATGCCCATTTTCAGATTGGATCTTTAAATTTGGGAGGTCTGACCTTTTTAAGTTCTTTATAGATTCGAGACAGTAGACCTTTGTCTGAGGAAAAGCAAGTGAAGACTTTCTCTCACATTGTGGGTTGTCTCTTCACATTGCTGGTGGTTTCTCTTGCTGTGCAGAAGCTTTTTAATAAGAGGAGATCCCACTTGGTAATTGTTTGTGCTAGTTCACGGGCAACTGAGGTTTTGTTCATAAAATCTTTTCCTTCACTGATGTCTTCAAGAGTTCTACCTGACCTCTATTCCAGGTGGTTCAGCGTTTCTATTTTAATATTTAGATCTTTAGTCCATTTCAATTTTAGTTTAGTGCATGGTGAGAGATATAGGTCTAGTTTTAATCTTTGGCAAGTTGAAACCCAATTTTTCCAGCACCATTTATTAAAGAGGCTATCTTGGGCCAAGGATTTAGCTCAGTGGTTTAACACCCGCTGCGAAAGCGCAAGGACCTGAGTTCAATCCCTGGTACCAAAAAACCCCAAAAAAATTTTAAAAAAAGAGGCTATCTCTCCTCCAGTGAGGGTGTTTGGCTCCTTTATCAAAGATGAGATGGCTGAGTGTGTCTGGCATTGTTTCTACATCTTCTAATCTGTTCCACAGGTCCTCAGGTCTGTTTCTTTGCCAGTACCATGCTGTTTTTATCAGAGTAGCTTTGGAGCATAGTTGCAGGTTGGGGATTGTGATACCCACTGCCATGTCTCTGTTACCTAGAATTGCTTTTGCTATTCTGGGTCTCTTCTTGTTCGAAATGAATTTTTGGATTGTTTTCTCAAGGTCCATGAAGTATGCTGCTGGGATCTCAATTGGAATTGCATTAAATCTATATAGCAGTTTTGGAAGTATGGCCATTTTCACTATATTAATCCTTCCTACCCAGGAGCAGGGGATGTCTGTCCATTTTCTGATATCATCTTCAATCTCTCTTTTCAGGGTGCTATAGTTTTCAGAGAAGAGGTCTTTGATTTCTTTCATTAGGTCGATTCCTAGGTATTTCAGTGTTTTGGATGCTATTGTGAAAGGAATTATTTGCCCTATTTCTCTCTCAGTGAGTCTGTCCTTCATGTAGAGGAAAACTATTGATTTTTGTGTGTTGATCTTGTAACCAGCTACTTGACTGAATTTGGTTATTAAGTCTAGAAGACTTTTGGTGGAGTTCTTGGGGCCTTCTATATAGAGTATCATGTCATCTGCAAATAATGACAGTTTGACTTCTTCATTTCCTATCTTTATTCCTTTTATTTCTTTCTCTTGTCTAAGTGCCATGGCTAATGTTTCCAGAACTATATTGAACAAGAGTGGTGATAGTGGACATCCTTGTCTTGTTCCTGATTTAGTGTGAAGGATTTCAGTTTTTGACCATTTAGTATGATACTGGCTGTTGGATTTTAATAGATGGCTTCTATCAGTTTGAGGTAGAGATCATCTATTCCAATTTTTTGTGGAGTTTTTATCATAAATGCATGTTGGATTTTGTCAACTGCTTTTTCTGCATCTATTGAGATAATCATATGGTTTTTGTCCTTGGCTCTATTGATATAGTGTATTACATTGATTGATTTGCGAATGTTGAACCATCCCTGCATCCCTGGGATGAATCCCACTTGGTCAGGGTGCATGACCTTCTTGATGATCTTCTACATTCTATTTGCCACTAGCTTATTAAGGATTTTTGCATCTATGTTCATTAGTGAGATTGGCCTATAGTTCTCTTTTTTGGTTGGGTCTTTCTCTGCTTTGGGGATCAAGATGATGGTTGCTTCCAGGAATGAATTTGGGAGTATTGCTTCCCTTTCAATTTCATTGAAGAGTTTAAACAGCAGTGGCAGCAGTTCCTCTCTAAATGTCTTGTAGAATTCAGCAGTAAAGCCATCAGGGCCCGGGCTTTTCTTAGTTGATAAGTTTTTAATTACATTTTCAATTTCATTGGTTGATATTGGGTTGTTCAGAATTTTTAGGTCTTCTTCTTTCAACTTTGGTAATTCATATGTATCTAGGAATCTGTCCATTTCTTCTGTGTTTTCCATCTTATTGCCATATAGGTACTGGAAGTAGGTATTGATGATCCTCTGGATTTCTGCTAGGTCTGTTGTAATTTCACCCTTTTCATTCCTAATTGCATGGATTTGAGCCTTTTCTTTCCTTTTTCTGATAAGGTTGGCTAAGGATTAGTCAATTTTGTTGATTCTTTCGAAGAACCAACTCTTGGCTTCATTGATTTTTTGTATCATTCTTTTAGTCTCCATTGCATTGATTTCTCCTCTGATCTTTATAATTTCCTCCCTTGTATGAGCTTTGGGGTTGTCCTGCTCTTCTTTTTCTAGAAGCTTGAGGTTCAGCATCAGGTTGTTTAATTGGGCTCATTCTGTTTTCCTAATGTGCATATTCACTGCTATGAATTTCCCTTGTAAGACTGCTTTCATTGTGTCCCATAGATTCCGATATGTTGTATTATCATTGTCATTTAATTGAAGGAACTGTCTGATTTCTTCTTTAATTTCCTCTGTGACCCATTGGTTATTCAGAAGTGTGTTGTTCAATTTCCACATGTTTATGAAATTTTTCCAGTTTCTTTTCCTATGGATCTCCAATTTCATCGCACTATGGTCTGATAATATACAGGGGATAACTTCAATTCCTTTGCACATGTTCTATGTGTGAGTATATGGTCTATTTTTGAGAATGACCCATGTTCAGCTGAGAAAAACGTGTATTCTGATTTTGTGGGGTGGAATACTCTGTAAACATCTGTTAAGTCCATTTGTTCAAGAGTTCGATTGTGTTCTAGTATTTCATTACTTATTTTTTGTCTAGTTGATCTATCTATTTGTGACAGTGGGGTGTTGAGGTCCCCCACTACAATTGTATTAGTGCATATATGACTTTTCATGTCTGTTAGTATTTGTTTTATATAGTTGGGTGCACTAGTGTTTGGTGCATAGATATTTATGATTGTCATCTCTTTCTCTTGGATTCTTCCCTTTACAAGGATATAGTGTCCTTCTTCATCTCTCTTAATCAGTGTTGGTCTGAAATCTACTTGATCTGCAAAGAGGCTAGCTACTCCTGCTTTTTTTCGGGTTCCTGTCACATGCAGTATTGTTTTCCACCCTTTAACTTTCAGTCTATGAGTTTCCTTTTGAATTAAGCGTGTTTCTTGTATGCAGCATATTGTTGGATTTTGCTTCTTGACCCATTCTGCCAGTCTATTTCTTTTGATTGGTGAATTGAGACCATTAACGTTAATGGTTATAACTGAAACGTATTGATTTGTCATTGCCATGACTTTCTTTTTGTGGGGTTCTCCTCCTTTCCATTTAATTTCTTGTCATGCCAGATGGGTTCATTCTGCTTTGCTTCCTGGGCTTGTGATCCTCAATATCTTTTTCTAGGATATTGTGTAAAATTTTTTGGAGTGCTGGTTTGGTATTCACAAAGTTCCTAAGGTGCTCTTTGTCATGAAAGTATCTTATTTCTCCATCAATTTTGAAAGATAGTTTTGCAGGGTACATCAATCTGGGTTGGAAGCTGTTTGCTTTTAGGGCTTGGAATATGTCACTCCAAGCTCTTCTTGCCTTGATGGTTTGTGTTGAGAAGTCTGCTGTGATTCTGATGGGCTTTCCTTTGTATGTGATTTGTTTCTTTTCTCTAACTGCTTGTAGAACTTTGCTCTTCTGTTGAGTTTCTGGAATCTTAACAATTATATGCCTATGTGTAGATTTTTTTTGATCAAGGCTGTTTGGAGTCCCATATGCCTCATTTATCTGTATGTCAAGTTTTTTCCCCTACTTGAGAAGTTTTCTGCCATTATTTCTGTGAAGAGATCTTTTATGTCATCTGCACTCTCTCCTGTTTCTTCATTGACTCCAACCAGTCTTATGTTATTCTTCTTTGCATCATCTAGCAGCTGCTGGATTGATTTCTCATGTTCCCTTATAATTTTGAAGCAATTTTTCTTTTCCTGGTCATTAATTGCAATCTTATCTTCTATATCTGAAATTCTGTCCTCACATTGGCTCATTCTGCTGTGTAGACTTTCAATGGAGGTTTTCATCTCCTGGAAATCTATTTGCATGTGTTTTAAGGATTCCATTTGATTCCTATGTTGAGATTCCATCATGTTCTTCAGCTCCACTCTAGATTTATTAATCATGTCTTGCACTATGAGCACAATTTCTCCTGTTATCTGAGAAATTATTTCTGATTTCATTTTTTCCAGATCCCCTTTTGTTGCCAGTTCAGTAGGTCCAGGTGGTTGAGTATCAGAGTGTTCCATCTAATTTCCCTTTGGGGTTGCTGTAGGTGATCTGGAAGTCTGGTTTTGAGATTTTTTTATGTGTTTTCTCATTTTGACTGGGGGGCCAGGGGGCGCTGTTGGAGCCCATGCAGCTCACCTCCTCTGAAGTGGGAGAGGTGGGACAGGGGTGTAGCAGCAGTAGGGATGGTGACCCGGAAGCCCCTTCCTCTGGGCTGGGAGCAGGGGGACAGAAGGCAGCCCAAAAGCCCTTTCCTCTGGGTTGAGAGCAGCGGGAGGGATGGTGGCTGCGAAGCCCCTTCCCCTGGACCAGGGGTAGTGGGATGGTGGCTCAGAATCCCCTACCTCTGGGCCAGGAGTGGTGGGACAGATGGTGGCCCAGAAATGCCTTCCTCTGGGTGGGGAGCAGCGGGACAGAAGGCGGCCCAAAAGCCCTATCCTCTGGGCTCGCAATGGTGGGATGGGTGGTGGCCCAAAAGCCCTTTCCTCTGGACTGGGAGTGGCCGGAGGGATGGTGGCTCAGAAGCCCCTACCTCTGGGCCGGGACAGTTCCTGTTCTTTTTATTTCCTAGATCTCCTCATTAGTTTTATTATGTTGCCTATCTCATGTTCTCCCATTGGACCCAACTTGATATAAGAAATACAAATCCATTTCCATGTGCTGACTGTACTATATGTTTTCACTGCTCGTTATGATTGGTATCAATTAAATGAGTAATAAGATGACTTTAGGTATGTTTAGTTATCAATATAGCAAACAAGTAGCTTATCTGTTATGTTCATATATTGCTCCTATTCAGAGGGATCTAATGAAGTGTCCCAATTTCCATAGTCAACATTTTAGTGTTTTATTTACAGGGTAAAGGCTTCCAATTATGCCTCATTATAAAACATGAGGGCACCCCCTCCCCCATGACTTCCATCTCAGTGCTGCTTTCAGAAGCAGGGAAACTTCTTATATTCACTGCAACATTATGGGTAATGATCCTTAAACAGATTAGCCATTCTTTCTAACTATTGCCTCCCCAGGAAGGAACCAGACATTTGGGGAAGATGGACTATTGGGCATTGTATTGATTAATGCCACTGCAACAGGAACAGACCATGGGAAGATAATTTCTAACACTAAATTAGTTCCCTGAAAGGCAAGCAATTGGCTTGTACTCTGTTCAACGGCAATACAACTGCTGCTCTTCCTGAATGACAGAACACCTAACTGGTTTGGCATCACTGCAGATTTCTGATGCATGTTTTAGTTACAGGAAGCACAGAGGAGTCACAGGTTCTGAGTTCTACCTGGGCGCCTCCTGGAGAAAAAACATCAATTCCATTTGCACTGCAGAAAACTATGATTTAAAAATCAAGTCATAAATATAATACTGGAACAGTAGGATTGAAAAAGTCAAAAATCTTAAAATTAGACATTTCAGGGTAGACGGCACAATAGGAAGCCACACTCCCTGCCCATGCTCACTAGTTTTTGGGGAAAAAACTTTCTAGTAACTTAAATATGCATACAATGGAAGAGAACAGAATTTTATAAAATTACTCAAGGAAAAAAATAGCCGTTAAGGCCTCTGGTTAAGAAGCCTTGAATGCTAAGGTGAGAAAGTTATTAAAATTTCTAAAATAAAAGTACTATAATAATCCAAAGAGCTTTATGACTTCTCCATTTTGTTTCTTGAACTGAACATTGTAAAATTTTCTTGCATGAAAATGCCTTCAAAGCTGGCCTCATTGTCTGGCCTTGTGTCCTGTGAGCCCCACACGCCTTCCCCGCTGTGGGGATCTGCAGCGCGTGCGGAGCAAAGGTGAAATGACACAGGGACCCTATTCCTCACTATGCTCATCCCATAACCTGTCCATGACATCCCAGGAGTGCAGGACCCCTTCTTCTGTCCTGGACATTGACCCATAACTTTCCACTCAGTGCCCCACACCTCTGATCTCAGTTTCTGTGCTGAGCCCGGTTCTCCTAGGTTGGCAGCTGCCCATGTGCTGGGCTTCAGCTCTTGACCCTCGTGCCCAAGCCCACCAGAGCACGGGGTTCAGGCATCCCTATGCCTGGCTTGGCACAGAGTCTGTTGGCTCCTGATGAAGGGGAGCTCAGAGAGACTCAAAGCCAACAGGAGGTGAACCCGCGGTGTCAAGACCAGGGAAGGCCGTGGTCCCCACCTGAGCCAGAATGTGCTCCAAGGCAGGAGGAGGGCACCAGCATTCTGCAGAGCACTGATGACCAGAGACCCATCACACCCTTTCTTACTCTTGTGGCTTTCATGAGTGAGCTAAACAGCTACCTTCAAAAGGAGCAGGAAAGACAAACCAAGAGGAATTCCTGGCTCCCTCCTTACTCAGGACTAAGCCCAAGAAACAGTGTTGTTAGGATAATTGCACATCAAGAAGGAAAATGAAAACAGGTGAGCTGGTTTGCATTTGGCCTCTGAAATCAGCAAAATACACAGGCAAGTAAGAACCTATGCAAATGAAGTGTGCAATTACAGTGACTCTCCTTGAATGGTTCAATGGCTTATATTTGCATTTAAAGGTGGCATTGTCCAACAAAAGCTGAGTGGTAATATGCTAATGATTAAATTTTTCATAACTTAGAATGACATTAGACAAAAATGAAACAAACATTCAAAATGCTATTACAAGTCATGAGAAAGACCATGAAACAGAGGAAAACAAAGTGATTTCTACTACTTTGTATGGCAGTTTCTTTTACGTTTTTTGTTTTTTGTTTTTCTAGTACTGGGAATCGAACTCAAAGCCTTGCACTTGCCAGGCAGGTGCAGCACCACTGAGCCACATCCCTGGCCCCTCTTTCATGATTTTTGAACAAGGGGCCTCACGTCTTCATTGTGCACTGAGTCCCGTGGTTGTATGGCGAGGTCATCAGCTCTCTTCCCCCTCATCATTCTTCTGGCTGATCCAGAGCTCTCCGTGAAGGCTCCTTTGGCTTCTGTGCGAATACTTTCCTATTGGGCCCACTCCAACTGCCTATTCTGGTTCCACATGTTCAAGGCTTTGTGAGCTGCTTGGTTTGAGTTTTCTATCCACCTATGCATAGGATATGGTATTTAATTCTTTTAATTTTAATAATATGACTAATGTGCAATATGTATATGTGCAACTTCCCATGATGAATGTATTCATTATGTATCACAAACATGTGCTAATAAAAACCTATATTAACATGTTAGGTGCAAACAGGATAAATAATATAATACTTTTCATTAGAAACATTTATTTTCTATTAATTGACCCTGCTAACACAACATTTGGAACAATAGAAGAAAAATGTATCTAAACAAAGTTGAACCCTGAGCGAGCGCTCCTCATTTTGGCAGTAAATCTACCTGTACTTCAAAAAGACTTTTTACCCCAATTCTGTGTTCTCTGCTAGAAGATATTTTTTATTCCTTTCTCTTTCATTTATATTATTCTAAGATGTATAAACATTTTCTCCATAACAATTTTCAATATGCTGATGACACACATGGTAGCTATTACTTGTCTCTTATTAAGTCACCAATTAATTATAGGCATGAAGTATAATTGAACACTTTTTCAGTTGAGCACACCAACCTATCATACTAATAGTTAAAGAGAATTAATATAGCCCTTTCTGCTTTATTTAACTTAACTGAAACACCCTCCAAAATATTCCAAATATTAATATGTGTGTACCTTGACATTGTAACTCAATACTGTCTACTGGCTGCATGTATACATTCCTCACATCTATTTCCCTGGTACACGCATTTCTTTTTACTTATGCAAAAGTAAAATGGGCCCCACTTGTTTAAGTGTTATTTGGCAGTTTATCATCAGCTAGATCATTAAGAAGTGAGGAGTTCACTAACAGCAAAGTACCGAAGCTAGCAAAGTCACTCCTCAGTATCAACAGCAGATGGGTGCCAGGTCTCCCTCAGACACCAGAGTTCACGGATGCTCAGTTCTGCAGGGAGTGGTACGGTATTGCACACGACCTGCACATCCTCTGGTACACTGTACATCATCTAACCCTATGCAAATGCCATGTAAATTGTTGTTGTACCCCACTTCTTAGGGAATAGTGATGACAAAAGTCTGTCCATATTCAATTCAGGCTGGTTTTGTTCCAAATATTTTTGACCCACAGTTGGTTGAATCCACAGCTACGGAACCAGCAAGTGTGGAGCGCTGGGGAGTGTACTCCATAAAAGCAAACTTCTCTACTAGACATTCAAAGATTTTTTTTTTTTTAAGAGAAAGAACAAAAAGAAAGAATTCCAAACAGATCATTTGCATAATCTTGGATAAGTTGGTTAATTCCTGAGCAACCACCACCTTTATCTGTAAAATACAGTTGATAATAGCATATACTAAACGCTCTGGCACTGCTCAACACTCATAGGCCCTGTCAGATGCGCAGTGACTGCTGTGGCTCTTGTTATTCTCCTCACCTGCAGCTGAGGGCTCCAAACCCGGCTCCCTTTCTTCAAAAAGCAGAAACAAGGTTCAGGTGCAGCCGCGCTGGGCTGAGTGGGCCACTGTGCTTGGTCTTAGCAGGAAGAACAGTGTTCTTGCTCACTAATTCCCCAGCATCCCACAGGGAGCAGCCTCGGGACCCAGGGCGGGATGGGAGAGCTAAGCAGTTCTCCCTTGAGGACTAGAGTAGGCCCTTGATTACCTTCCAGAGGGGCCCTCAGCCCAGGTCTTCCTCCCAGCCTGCTGAGAATGTGAATGTCAGTCTTGGGAAGCAGGTGAGCAGAGGAGCAGCAAGGGCCTAGACCCCAGAAGGTTTCTACCTCCAGCCTGAAGGTCAGAGAGCCAAGAGCCCTGTGAGGGGCAGAGTCACTCCAGGCTTGATCCCCCACCCAACAACTGTCCACTCCAATACCCAGAGTGCTGGCCCCCTCACGGCGGGTTTGGAATTTGTCCACTGAGAATGTCAAGGACCTTCTTTAAATACATTTAATCAGGCATTTATAATTGTTACTTATACTTACTAGACAGGTTTCTATATGTGACAAAATTAGTGCCTACATGCAGGTATCTTGGTAGCTTCTTGAAATGATATTCATTTAAAGATGGTTGTGGTACATGGCTGTCAGTGACAGCAAAATGCTAACCAGTAACTACACACAGTGAGTGTTTGAAATAACACAAATAGCGAGAGGGTCCCAAAGTCTTAAGGGGCTTCTACTACTCCGGCTAATGGAACACTTGTGCCATTATTTTCCCAACTCTATTGGTTCAGAATCTTGTATCCTCAGGCTAAGTAATTAACATCTAAAAAGCTTATATTTTGACTGTATCTATTGCCATAAGTATTTTGTATTAAGTAGATGTCTAGTAATAGGTTATTCTGCAGCCAAAACATTAATGGATTTACCATAATCTAATGAAGACTTGGAATTATAACCCCAAGGATGAGAGAGGGGGTCAAGTATGTTAATTAACTTATGGTGCTAACTAATATGCACATATTTGGGCACACATTTTCATGATTTAATTTTTCAATATGTTCTCTCTATTTCTGTACTTTGGTCTGCTTCTAGAAAAATATCTTATTTTAATGTTCTTTAAAAATTTATGATGCCCTCCTAAAGGTAGCTGCTTTTAGTAAGGAGCTGGACTGCGTTCACCATTCATTATTTTACAACGCTAGAGTCATTTTGTCAGAATTTTGTATAATGGAGATTATAATAAGGATTAAATGAGATTATGCTGCAAAAAGTGTTTCACCCCCTACCTGGTACAGAATGAGGTACTCAATAATAGGACATTGTGTTTTTTTCCTCTCTCTGCTCATACTCTTGAGCCAACAGAAGTGTTTGCAGTGATTCATGGCTCATGGGCTCCATCCATGTGTTAAAAGTGGGACTAGATCCTGCTTTCCTGGTTTAATTTATCAATTTTAATGTAACTAGTTTTGAGGACTGTGCTTATTAGGCACGGATGATTTAATTGTCTGGACATGCTTTGGATTAAGCAGAAGAGTAAGGAAAACAAGCTTACTTTAAAAAACAAATCAGAATCCTGCAACCTGAACTGATATTTTGAACAAAGGGAGAATAAAATCCCACTTTAAACTCTAAAGGTCTTTTCTTTATTATCCATTTGAGACATAACAGTTTTTCTGCTTTATATTTGTAAGAAAGGATGGACTGTTACATTATCTAACCCACTGCAATGCCTTCAGAAAAGATTTCTGTGTATTGTTGCCTTCCTGGGTAACCGTCCTTCAAGCAAGGATATAGTTAAATAAATCATTTAGGAAAACGTCTTCCTTTTTTAGATTGTAAGCCACGCATTCCTTTGCATTGGAAGTGATGTGAAGCCATACGAGACAAGGCAAATGGAGAGCTGTCCAGCCAGTGCTACCCCGCCTCGTGAAGATCTAATGACATGCCCACTTGTTTCTCAGGATGCCTTTGTTACCAAGAAATAACACAACCGCGAGATGCAGGGGCTCAGGGTCCGCCTGACAGCAGACGTGAATCTTTCCTAACAGGTACTTAGCGGCAAACCTTTAAATAGAACCCACCAGCTGTTAATTTAGAAGAACAGGAATATTTTACTTTTTCTGTAGTCCAGCTTTCTGTGATTTGAGCATTAAGTCATCCCCCTATCTTATTTTCAAGTGATAGCTGGCAATGAGCAGAATTCTTTCACCACGCACAGATCTTCGAAAGATTCTAGCCTCATTTCATAAACAAAACTCCTCGAGCATTTCCTCGAGTCCCTTCTTAGAACTAGAAAGCATTTTCCCCTTAAGGTGAGCGCTCTGGAGACACACACCTGTCTTTCTGGTGTAAACAGCCGCCCTCCCAGTCAGAAGCAGGTTGTAAGTAGCTTGGAGATTTGTCTAGATTAGCTTTGGGTCTGCTTTCAGATCCAAAACGACCCGTGCCCTCCATTCCAGGATCGCCTCTCTGCTGTGACGTGTGGGTAGGAGACGGGCTTCCTTGAGATTTTCTTTAAATTTTTGGCGTATGCAAGTGACGTTTGCCTGTTCATCTGAAGAATGAAGTAAACACGATTAGATTTGTTCTCCATCTGGGAGCAGGAAATTAACTTTGAAAATGGTTTAAATCCCTTGCTTGGGGAAGGTTTTTACTGCCCCAAGTTCAATAGTTCAATTTGACAGAAGCCTGTGCCAGATTTCTCATACATAGTTGTGTTTTTAAAAAGGATGAAAATTAAGCTGCTTTAACTTTCATTAACTGAATTCTTGTATCTGGCCAAGTTTGCAGATCTGTCAGGCACAAAGCGCTGCCCTGGTCACCATTTTAAGTAGCCACATGTTTCAAAGAAGAAAAAATACATGCATTTGTATGTGAGATAAAAATCTTTAGGACTGGCAAGTATTCTGTATAATTTTTTTATATTTTTCTTTTGTTCTGACCATAAATATATGCAGTGTAAATCAGAAACTATGAAGACTGGTCGTACATGTTTGGAGTTTATAAAACATCAAAGTTATCTCGACATACTTCTGATCATATACATAATAATTGTATGGAAAGGTCAGCAGTCAAAGAGGGCAAGATATTGACATTAAAAGATGTTTTGATTTTTTTTTTACCTGCAGGTAGATGTCAATTTAGGATCATTATTCTTGGTCTATTTATTGTCACATATCTATAATTAGCATTGGTGATAACAATAGTCCCTATGAGTACTAACATCACAAAGGGATAACTTTTTTATCCTCTCACATACTCTGATATTTATATATACCTTGTTCTTCATCACTAAGTTGTCTTTGCTTGGAATCCTTTGTCCAGTGTCCTGAAAGAAGATTCCTACTTTCCCTCAAAGCACTCCACCCATTCTGTTTTCCCCTCATTTGAAAGAGGTCTTGTTTTGAATCTGTCCAGCAGGTAGCAGTTACTTCATGCCAAGTTAGGCCGTGGTAGCAGGTGGTGTCTCCCTCTCCCCTCCCTGTCTCAGCTTTGCTTCTTGGTCCTGATATATCAAATGGGAGCTGAGGGATGAGGCTCCATGGAGTTGTCTTAGTCCATTTTCTGTTGCTCATGACACAACACCACAGACAGGCTAAGCTATAAAGGAAAAGGCCTTATTCTGGCTCATGGTTCAAGACAGAACAGCCTCATCTAGTGGTTGGCCTCTTGCAGGTGGAGTCCCAAGGTGGGATTGGGCATCACATGATAGGCGACAGAGGCACCTAGAGACGTAGCCAAATTGGCTTCACAGCAGACCAGCTAATCAGATAGGCCAGTGTCCCATCAGTCCAGTATCTGCCCCCCATCCAAGTGGACAGAATCCTAATCAGCTCTTGGCCCATCTGGACTCACCTTTTAATATTTTATAGGAAAGATTAAATTTTAACTTGTTATGTATTGGAAGAGAAAATCCTCTCCTACAATACTGTAGCAGGGATATTATCAGAGGAAAAAGCAGAAATGGAGCACTAACATGAAAGCTAAAAGGCTATTAGGGATGTCTATGGTAGTACATATCTCTTTGCCTCATGTTTAATTGCCGAGACCAAACCTAATGTCAGTGGGGCAGGGAATGCAGTTCTTTTTCAAGTAGTTTGACAGGGTAGAATCCCAGATATTTTAAATAAGTAAGATTAAAACCACAATTAAAGCACATTTTACTGCTTCTGTGTATATATGCACAGATAAACTAATGAAGGGGACATAGTAGGTGCTTAAGGAAGATTCACTGACTGTATATTGCTATATGATGTTCTCTGATATTGCCATCTGATTGCATTCTTTATAAAGTACTTGCAACATCCCATTAAATTTTTGGAGGTTTTGTTTTTTATTTCTCTCCTTTTTTATGTAGCAAAACTTTTTAGACATACATAATGAACACTCATTACCAAATGTGAGAAGATTAAAGCAATATAATTTCAGTCCTTGATTCTGTTTATTCACATGAAAACATAGCACACATTTGATGTGCATTTTCTCTGTGCTAGGTGTGTGTTCCCACCATTGCTATAAAACGCTACAGTAAATTGAATTAGCCATGGAAGAGTCCCAGGATTAAGATCTCCACAGATAATATAAGAGAAACCACAGTGATAGTTCACATAAGAGAGGTGCATGACCTGGGAGACCACCTTTGGGGAAAAGCTTCTCCCAAAGACGTGATACATAACTAGGTCAGACGATGAGCAATAGGACTTTGGAATACTAGAAAGATTTGCATAGGAAAAGACTCAGTGGCATGACTGTGTATGGTGAGGTGGAAGAAGTGAGGTCCAGTGAAGAGGGACACAGATATTGCTGGGGAAATTAGGGTCATATGTCACCAGCAAACCATTCTTCTGCGCTGTGGTCGTGTGGCAGGAGCCCTTGTCTGTGACCATTGATCAGTCATGTGAAAGAAGAGCAGCAAAGGTTAACAAATTCCTTATCTCATACTGTTGTTACATGAGCTTTTTGTTTCTCCCAAGTATACTGAGCTCATTTTTCTCCCTCATAAGGTTTTCCAGGTGAGATTTGTCATGTACCAGTCCTTTAGGGTAAAAGAAATCAGCTTCAACTTTGTTATCTATATAAATAAATTCACAATTGTTACCTTTACATCATTTAGAAAGTATACAAGGGAGCTGTAACAAAACAAGTTTACGTTTGTGAACACATAAGCAGCAGGGAGCCACGCCGTGGTTCTATTGGGATAATGCTCAGCCAGCATCACTGTGTCCTGAAGGTTTCCCTTGTGCATGCAAGATAAACACTGGGCCTTCAGTTATGATGTCTATACATCGGGAAGAATAGGGAGGGGAAAGACCAGGGAGAGGGAGCAAACCCACGCAGGCAAACCAAATGCTCCTCAAAATCTCTGGCCAAGTTCGGTCACAACCCACTGGTAAGAAGTCCATGTTCATATCAGATGGACACTGCTAGCATCAAAGAAGGCCGAGAAATAGGAATAAATAAATAGAAATTCAACTGCCACAATCCTGGCTGAATAAAATGAGAGTTTCTTATAATCCAGCAAGGCCAGGTCTCTCCACCTCACAGGCTGTTCAGGGAATCAAACAAGACAATAGCTGTAAAGGGACAAGAGAAGTGTCAAAAAATCATGAAGTAAAAATTTTTTTCTATTTTTTAATTTTTTGTAATTTATATATTAATTGGTACATTTTAGGTATACAATACATTTACATTTATTATTGGGTGTTTGTACCTGTACATGATGTATCTTAGTCCTTACTTTTGTTCCCCATTACCTATGCCCCCTTCACCCCACCACCCTTCCCTATTTACATAGACTTTGTCTCCATTTTTTTTCTTTCTCACAATTTTTCCTTTCCTTTCTTCCCTTTCCCCTTTCCCTCCCTCCATCCCTCCACCTTTGGACCTTTTCCTATTTCAAATTATCAATTATTCATTTTAATCATTTTAATCCTTATTTACACTTTCAGTTTCTCACACTAGAGATACTATTCGGTATTTACACATGTGTGTCCTATTTATTTCACTTAAGAGTATGGCCTCAATATGCATCCATTTAGCTATAAATGACTCTAGTTTCTCATTCTTTATGGCTGAGTAGTACTCCATTTTATTTAAAAAACACATCTTCTTTATCCAGTTTCCAGTTGATGGGCACTTGGGCTGTTTCCAAACCTTAGCTATTACAAATCGTGCTGCTATAAACATAGGTGCACATATATCACTGTGGTATGATTCTTTTAATTCTTTGGGGAAGATACCCAGTAGGGGAATAGCTGGGTCAAATTGGACCTCTAGTCCTAGTAAGTAAAAAATTTTAAAGTAAGAAATATGCGCAGTTAAGCTTGGCTAATTAGCTATCTCTGACACACACCAAAAAAATGTATGACAATTCCAAGCACCAAAGTAAAAACATATACATGCACATACATAATTATTCATAAAAATGGGTTCTCAGTCTAGATATACACTTAGTCACCTGTGTCTCAATGCCTTCATATTATCTGCAGATAATTTATATTAATTTATAATTAACTTTCACATATCTGTAGATGTAGCCATACAAAATACATACAGGTTAAAGCAACTGAAAAAAAGGGATAATATCCTTTCTCTTAAATTTATGCTACTGAGGACTCAAAATTTTTCACAACGTGATATTATGAATTTGCTTCAGGACCTCACATCAAACTGTCTGTTATTTACATGGAAATCTTACCTTTTCCAAAGAGAATTCCAACTGCAACCTTAGAATATACACATTAATAAGGGAGGCAGATGTACACATTTACTACAGATTTCACAGGCAATCTGAAATGCTCACAGAGTTTTGAAAATCTGAGCCGAGTTAGGAAGAGATGGCCCTGTTGGAAGGAGCCAGAAGGCTAAGGAGAGACGTAGTAACTATCACAGCACATGATACTGTGCTGAAAGTGATTATTCTATTAGCTGATGAGGCTAAAACATGGTCTAATGGGTTGGAGCCTAACAAGGAGGGTTTTATTAAATAATAGAGGGAAAAAGCAACAAAAGCTTCCAGAATAACATCTTATTTTTCCCACTGGAGATATTCAAGGGACAAAATCCTTGCTGTTTTAGTGACTGTCTTTCTGACATGATGGAAGAACTGCTTTGTCTACATCTTACCTGCACTGCTGGACATTTATTTCAGCTTTGCAATATTCTTTTTACTTACTAGAACAATTCACCAGTAAGTTTTAATCATTACATTGTGATTAAAGCAGGACCATATCTGTGAAGACTGTTTGTAAACTACAAAAAACTGTAACAAAAATGTAAGCCAGATAGTGCAGTATTATTCCAGTCTTACTCTAGCACAGAATTCTGTGCTGACGCAAGAGTGGGAGCAGAGTCTGGTGCTCCCTATTCTAGTACCATAGAAGGTCACAGTATTTCCACAATAATGTGAGACCATTTGCCGTTTTCACTGTGATGGCACTTGAACCGACAGTGTAAACAATAGTTGATAAAAGTGCTAGCACCTTTGCATGAATCAGGGCCTGGCACAGAAAGGTGCTGGGAGTCCCTGTATTTTCACCACCACGCATGGCAAGCGCATGAAAAGAACAAAGGCTGGATTGTCCTAGGGATGTCCTTCATAAAGCACTCAATGTATATTACTACTTTTTAAAAATCTTTTCTTTGAATACATACCTTTTAAATATTTTCTATGAGATATTGGGCAAAGTAGACACTTAAAATATTTCTGCAACATATCAAAATCCCTGGTTTTGAAAATATTGGCTCTATAAGCTGTGCTAGGTGTTTAGTTGGCTTCATCCTTTCCTGAAAAAAAAAAAAATGACAGTGTGGTTATGGAGACTTGGCTATTTGGAAGTTATTTTCTCAAAAATTAATAAAGTGAATATAGTATTTCAAGGAAAAAGACTTACAATATCGTTGGTAGTCGATATGTTACACTGAGAGTTAAAATTGTGAAAACTTGTATTTACCAACATGAACTTATTCATACTGACTTTTCTATTGAAATCAGAAGTGACAGTAATGAATAATTTTTTCCTTTTTCTTTTCTCATTCTTGATGCAGGAAAAAAATGCTTTGATTTTTAGGCCTTCCATACTCATTTTTTATATTACATAATAAAATGTCAATATTTATAAGTACCTCATAACTCAGTAAAATATATTTCAAAAGATAAACATAAGGAGTACAAGATAAATCAATGAATTTTAATGTGAACTTCCTCCCTCCCTCCCTGCCTCCCTCCCTACTCCTTCCTTTCTTTCTTGTGCTGAGAATTGAACCCAGAGCCTAACATATGTTAGCCATGTACTCATCTTCTGACCTATATGCCCAGGACCTAGTACTGTTTCTTAGGGCTGGTGAAACTACTCCTTGTCAAGTTTTGGTATAGAATCAGAGAAAAGTATTCACAGTCATCTGAAAAAGTTACTAAAATATTTCTCACACTTTCAACTACTTATCTTTATACAGCCAGATTTTCTTTGTATACTTCAACCAAACAATATAAAAAAAGGAATGCAGAGCAAATTGGAGAATCCAACTACCTCTTCTTAAGTGTGACACTAGGTTTGCAAAAACAACATGGTTCTTCTCATTACATGTTCTCTGCTTTGAAAAATATTGTTAGTGTTTATAAATAACATGTTTAAATGTTAACACAGAGAGGGTTTATTACTGTTCCTGATAAGTAGCTTAATATGTAATAAATTTAAATTTTTCTATTTTACTTTTGGATATGGTAAATAAATTGATGTAATCATATAAATAAATACCATTTTGGGGTCTTCCATTAATTTTAAGGCTATATAAGGATCTAGAGACCAAATATTGGTGAACTACTACTACAAAGAAATGAATAAAACACTTCAGTTAACATTATACCATGATTTAACACTATTGAGGATTTGACTCATTCATTTCTTATGTGTCCTTGATTATGTCCCATACTTGGATTTTGTTCTCCAGTATCTATTTTCATCATTTAGATAAGAACACAACCTCCTTAAGCTCCCAGTGCTTTTTAAATCTTAACCAAGCCCCAAGCTCAATGTGTTTCTCATTGTGTTTCATGTGATGCTTGTATTTTTTTTTCCAAAATCTTATAGTAAGCCAGAAACTATGAGCCCTGGCATGTTGGTAAACCCATTCTGGGAAAAAAATAAAGACAAGAGAAAACACCTCTTGATTCAAGGTATTTGCTGCAGCCTCAGAGCTACCAGCTTGGCATTGCTATTCACAGTGTTGGCACAGTTGTGATCCTGAGGGGTAGATGCTGGCTCCAATATACCCTTTCCTGTAATGGCCTGATTTGGTTTATCTCTCATTTTGTAAGAAAATATAATTCTGCATTCTACTATTTTTACCCAGGATTATCTGTGGCAATGGCACTAACACGGTCTGCAAAAGTTAAGAGTCTATCTGTTTCTGAACCTCTGTCCAGCCTCTGTATTGTGGAGAGAAAGCTGTGAAAGAAATGCAATACACGATCTGCTTTACATTTTATATGACTATTCTCTAGATCATTTTATCTGCAAGGACTGTAAAGGTGAGTTTGCGGTGCTACTACTAAAATACTAGTTCCTGAGCTGCAGCCTCCACCTCCCCAGGAGTTGTGAGAAATGCAGAATCTCAGACCTGGCTCGAGACTTAATCAAAATCTGCATTTTAACCAGACCCCTCCATGAGTCTTTGGACACCATGTCTGTGAGCATTGTTATGAGTAATTTGAGCCCTTGCGGCCTTGTAATTGGCAAAGAGTTAAGACATAAAATGGCCTCACAAAAAGTGCCATGTTTTGGGTATTTGCCAACATACCCCACTCAACTTTCCTATTTGGTCTACTATGTCATCTTCCCCTAGTTAATTAAAGTTGTGTCTGTCCAAATACTAGAATGATTCTATGTGTTTTCATAATCTGTTTTCTTTGCAACAGAGACTTTCTATTCTCTTCTGAAGCATCAGATTCATCATTTCAGTTCCTATTAGATTTTTGTCTCCTTGAAAATATTGATGTATAAATTCTTTGCTCTGTGGAATGATCAGTCACAGTTCGTATATATTTTTCTTCTCCATTGATTTGGAAATTCACTTTTATGTGTTAGTACTAAATTAGTAAAAAGTTAAAACACTGTGGCTCTGAATTCTGTAAATCATCCCCAACCCTTTGACCATAAAGGCCAACATAATTTACTATCATATAGTTCAAGAACTTGACAGAGTAATTAGGCATTTTGGGGGAGCAAGAACACATACAAAATATATTAACAAATTTATGGAAGTTTAAACCAGTCCCTGTAAGGAAGCTGATACTTATCTTATCCAGGGTGCACTTTAGAATTATCTGGGAAACTTTTAAGAAACCCTAGGATGGGTCTACTCCTTCAGAGATTCTGGATTAGTTGGCTCAGCATTATTTCCACGTGTCAGTACTGTTTAAAACTCTCAAAGTGAAGCAAAGCAAGAAATGAGAGTCAGTCCTGTACAAAATGGCAAAGCCAACAGTAGCAAGGCCTTGGTCAGCCTCGCTGCAGTCAGGGTTAAGTTGTCTACCTAAGCAGGCACCAGTATGAATGGTGTCCACGTTTCTCACCTGAAGCCCTGAAGTTTAGATGCATATGTTTGTTTTTAACCTGCCCTTATGAAGGAAGCAGAAAGATTAAACAAAAATGATGAGGTTATACTGTGGAATAAGGTGTATAAAGTCTAATAAGTACCAACCCAACTTTCACTTTGGGACTGTGATTTACAGTCCTCTGGGACTCTGTTAATGTGGTGATTGTGAGCTTTACTAAAGTTACTGGTTAGTTGGGTAAAAATAATAGCCTTGATTCAGGCATCTACCTATCTACCTACAATTTTACCTACCAGGGACTTGGTTTTTGCCATATCCAGATGTGCATGTTCCTTCTTATTTAGATACCAAGATATAAATAAGCCACTTCTTTTTGCATAACATTTACAGAAGTGTAATTACTATAAACCAGATAAAATAGCCAAATGACCATATTTTTACAAACTATAAGGAAATCTTGTGACTGTTGACCTCAAACAAATGTTAAATTCCCATAAGATTGCAGACATCATATAATCAGTTAGTAATTCTAGCACATGTGTAGGAGCAAACTATTGTAAGAATTCAAAAGTTTACATTTTTCTTCTCAAATCAAATCCATCAGCATTCTGGGGAGATGTGTTAAGTTTATCTTGACTTCAGGCAAGATCAGGGACTACCCTAACCAGAAAGACAAAGTCAGGGAGTGAAGCCAATCCTACCTCATTTGGGTTTTGGCAAACAGCAACCAAGAGAGGCCAGGGCAATGTCTCTGGTGTTGTCCTCTGTGGATCTTCTCACAGGTGAGTTGCCCACTGCTAGCTGGTTCATGGGTATGCTTCTGGTGTAAGGACAAACTGAAAATAAAAGGTTTAAGTATCTTTTTAGAAAATAAGGATAATCTTAAGAGATTTATCTTTTTCTTTGAGTCTTCACTTCAGAAAACTTACAGTGGAACTTTCTTATCTACTTGAACAGTAAATACAGTTTTTAAAAATTTGAGCATTTGACAGTATTGTAGCTTATGGATTTTTTTCTCAGAGAACTGGAGCCATCTCTTTGTAATGTGAAATATTAGGGGAAATAACACCCCTGTCTTTTGGTTTCTGTGGGAGGGTAGGAATCTAACTTTGGTGGGAACTTGTTGTAAGTTCCAAAAGGACCTCCTGTCGTAAAGAGATGAGAAGTTTGTGATCCTCTGGATAAATCCACTAGCTAACATAGGTGGTCACCCTAGTCACCTCTTAAAGTTGGAGTAAATTATGCTTGACGTGTTGTTCAGTCCTTTTGTTTGAGGATGAGTTGCTGTTTATCGTGGAGACATGCATGTATCTGTGGGTTGTGTCTGTTAGAAAATATATAATTTTAGAATTTCTTTGTGTCTTTGTACTCTCTTAGTGGATTTCATGTCATACCAATCATATTCTAGTTTAATGTTCATTCAATAATAGAAGCATTTTCTTTCTCTGCTACCTTTGTAGAGAACATTTCCAATTTAGAAAGTTTTGTATTTAAATATGTTTCAGCAGCACTGATTTCCCAACAGTCTTTCTCCTGTACTATTTGGTCACCTTCTAGTTTTAGGCTATAAATGTTTAGAGTTTGTTGGTTCAATCTCAAATTGCACAAAATTCAGCCTTAAAAGATACCACTTTTCAGCTGGATTTCAGTATTTTTTCCATGTATACTGGTTAATCTTGATGGTGAACTTGATTGCCTTGAGGTCTGCCTAGAGATTAGTAAAGAACGCTTCTGCCTATGTATGGTTAGTTTGTGCAGCTGTGACCTTGGGTCTGAATCTTGTCCCTGACACCTCTTTTCTTCTCCTCTGCTCTCTGCTTCCCGAGGGCCAGAGGTCTGCATCTCTCCTTCATGAGACCCTTCCGTCATGTTGTTCCTGCCTTGGAGCTGGTTTTGTCAAGGTTGACTGGATCTCTGAAACTGTGAGCCAAACTGAGCCTTTTCTCCTTCAGGTGTGTATATCAGGCATTTGTTCAGCATGATTGAGAAGTGACTAACACGTCCTGTCTATTTTCTTGCTACCAGACAACTTTTGCAAATAGAGTCCTTGGTGGGTTTTGCTTTTGGTGGGAATGTGTTTTACAAATGCCATCTATAAATTTCCATCTCCTGTGTATTCCTGAATTAGAAGGTATTTTTAAACTTTCTTAATTTAGGTATAAAAAGAATAACTTCTAAAGTTCTCTGATTATTGCCTTACAGAGATTTCAGTTTTAGGGGGTAATTGTTAATTGCTAGTGTTGAGTTGAATTTTAACTAAGATGACTGCCCATTGCCATGTTAATATTAATACCTATAAGATCATTTTAGCCTATGAGCAAATGGAGAGAGAGTACAGACCTTGCAAAGAAGAATCACAGTCAATGAGATATGGACCTACAGGAATTAAGGGCAATTTCAGCGGTGGCTCTTTCTACTTCCTGAAAGACCTCCTTCTAAACAGACATGCAGTTGTACTTTTCAGCCAAAATTCATACAGAAAAATGCCTATTAAAATAGATTCTAAAGCTATTACTACTGGGGCTGAGTCATAGAAACTACATTATACAGTGAGTGTTAGAGCCAAAAAGGGAATGGGATATTTAATGTGAACTAAAGATGCTCACTGCTGCATGCAAGTGAGAACCTATTTTGAAGGTCATTTGCACATAAATGAAGAGATTTCTCCTCTACTCTGCCTGTTAAACTTTTAAAACACACAGCATTAGAGAAGTGGGAGTCTGCTTATGCCCTTGGACAGTTAGAACCATCTGATTTTCCATGTAATGGTTGTTAAATTCAGATCAAGCAGAAGGATTTTCTATATCTCTGTGATTACTGCCATGAGAGCATCAGTTTGGAAAAAAAATAAATAATTGCCTGTGTTAAATACCTTTGCCAAACACAAAATAAATCTTTCTCAAAACTTAAAAAAGTATAATTTAAATTTAATTTAATAAGCAGTGCATTAGGCATTTACTGCATGCATTTGCAGTGCGCTGAATACTACAAAAGAAATAGAAGAATATAGTTCCTGCCTCTATAAAAGCACAATATTAAAAGGGAACAGAAATAAATTGGGTAGAAGCCTAGAAATGATTTTCTAACTTTTCTTGATATGGGAAAAAAGTGATTTATTTTATCTCCTGTAGGTGGGACAAGCTTCAAATGGCTTACATTTACATAGTAGCTTTCCATTTGTTCCTTCTGTTGTCCCAAGTAATTGCTTGTGTATAATATTTTATGGTTCTCTGATGTGAACCTTTCTCCCTTATGTAAAATATAGGTGACTAGGTTCCTTCCAAACCATAAAGTTGAAGTTAAAATACTATCAATTATCTGGGGACATTCCAGAGAGACACAAAAAAATTTTCAGAAGAAAAAAACATTCAATAACACTTGTTAAACTACAGTAAGGAAGGTATTATTCAAGATTGTGATGATAGGTATAGGGACCACTGCAATAGGTCCTTGCAACCTGAAATAGACATGGAGTTGAGCTCTGAATACAGCATGGACAAAGTGGAATTTACTGCTAAGGAGCAGGTTGGAGACCAGAGCATGGCAAATTGCTAAAAGAAGTCAACATGGGTAGGAGACGCTGTGGCTCAGTGACCTAACAGGATTCTTGCTAAGGACCGGCCAGATTAACCAGTTATCATCTAGGAGATGCTGGAGGGTGATGAAGCCGATCAGGTAGAGACAATCATCAGAGACACTGTGGCCAGGGATGGGTGATTCTTAGCAGGGTGCTTTGGTAAAGTGGGATTTTACAAGAAAGTGCAGAGATGAGCCTCACAGAGTTTCAGTCATTGGCCAAGCAGAGTCTCTGTTGATATTCATTCCCGCCTGTTTTGCTTTGTTGGTTAAGAAGGAGGCTATGGAGATGGAGGTCAACCTGACAAATTTAGGAGATTTACTGTGTAAAATGTTTTAACACTGAATGAAGGCTCTCAGTTAGACCTGCCAGCTTCCCTTGGATGTCAGACTGTCTCTCCCTGATTTCAGAAGAAGGCCTGGCAGGCCAGGCAGTATCCTCTCAGAAGGCAATGCCTGGAGATGTGAGGGTGAAGCCAAAATTGTAATGGAAACCCCAGGAAGTTGGAGATGCCAGGGATGGGAATCATCTATTAAGGAAAGCTGCAGGCATGAAGGCTGCAACCAGTAATGCCATAAAGGCAGGACCACCCAAGCTCTTTGGAGCTCATATCTCACTACAACTTGCTCCAGGTCATGGATACTGAACTATGGAATTTAATGTTGAACCTGTTGGGTTTTTATCTTGCTTTTGTCCCAATTCATTGTATTTACCTATTTCTCTCTTTTGGAATGGTAATGCTTACCCTGTGTTGGAAGTATTTAACTTTCTTTTTTACTTTTATAGGGGCTCACAACTAAGAGTTTGCCATGAGTCACAGAAGAGACTTTGGACTTGGATTTTTTTAGCAGTGCTGAAACTGTTAAAACTTTTGGCCATGCTTAGAGATGGACTTAATGCGTTTTGCATAAAGAGATGTGCATGAATCTTGGGGCCAAGGGCAGAATGTCATGGTTTAGATTTCATATGTCCCCCAGCACTTTCACATGCTCAGAAGGAGGGCTTTTCAGGAGGTGATTGGAGTGTAGGGACACAGTACTCATCAGTGGATTCAGTAGCTGAGTGTGCTGCTGGGAGCTGGTTAAGTGGGGTGTGTCCTGGGCAGGTGCATTACACTTCCCAGCTACTCTCTTCTCTCCCTGCTTCCTGGACACCATAATATGAACAGGTTTTTGTACTCATGAACTTTGACCATTCTCTTTCTGCCTTGGAGCCAGCTGACTATGGACTGAACCTTCTAAAACTATAAGCCAAAATAAAATTCTCTTCCTTTAAGTTGTGGCTGTCAATTGTTTTTGTTCCAGAAAATCAAAAGTAGCTAAGGTAGGCTACTGTCCTTGCAGAGACTGGGCCCACAGACTCTTGATCTGTCTTTCAATGATTATATTTTCAAAGAAATGGATCTCAAGTCCCCTGGAGGAAGATACCACAGGGCTGTAGAAGAATTACATCTCAATAGGGTAAAGAAAGAATCATAACTGCAAGTTTTCAAAAGTAAACGCTCTATGAGAAGGAAGGACAAGGGCTTATTGTCAGGAAGAAACCTACCTAAAATTTAGTCAAACTAAAGGGAACTTTAGGATATCTTACTTTTGTAAATACATTTTTATAAAATATGAAATTTTACATATTTATGAAATATAAAATATGTTTGAAACTTTAAAACCCTTTTTCTTCTTTCTACCTTTTCTCCTTCCCCTGTCTCCATACAGAATGTATTTTTTTTCTACTTGTATGTTTTTCTACTCTCTTTCACTCTCCAATCTGTGAAGCCAATGCTTAGAACATCAAGTACATTAGTATACTAATCTTTCACTAATTTGTATGAGCTGATAATGGGCATTTGGATCAAGGTCATATTATTAGGATACTTCCAGGTTTAGTAATAATCATTTGAGTGTGATGAAATGTATTTATTATAAGACTAAATATATTTAAACGGATCCTTCATAGAATATTTGTGAAGCTTTGTGGGGTGTAAATAAAACCATCATTACATAGATAATTGTCAAATGCCCTACATTAATTCTGATCATTTATAATATTGGTGGCTTGAGATAAAATGGGCAAGATGATTTTGATTTTTGATAATATATAATTCATGTAAGTCAATACTATGGAATTCTGTTTTCCTAAATGGCATACAGAATATTTGACATTTTCTATGTTATATTTACTGTATAAGACTAAAATATAGTTTAGAGCTTAAAACTGTGACTGAGATTCCAAATATGATTTAATATAGAAGTAATATTTAATTAAAGTATATTCCAAGATAACCATCACAGGACTTACTGCTATACACATGAGGAGAGGACCCATCACTGTGGGCATCAAATTCCTTCACCTTGGTTTTCCTCAGCACAGGGCCACGAGGCAAATACCAGGGGACCAAGCTGATCGAGGATAGTGCCAATTCCACAGAAAAGAGGTAAGCCCAGGAGAGTTAGCTGCTTCAAGAAGAAATGATGGATGGGCCGGCAGCAATAGCCCTAAGGAAAGGCCATGGCTGGTGTAAACTGGAAAAACAGCATAGGGTTTTTTTTTTTTTTGGTATTGGGGATCGAACTCAGGCCCTTGCTCTTGCGCAGCAGGCCGCGAAACCACTGAGCTAAATCCCCGGCCCAATACAGCATAGAGTTTTAACCTGCGAGTAACTTCTTCATGGAGATATAGAGCTAAAGAAGAAATCTAGTACAGCACCCACCATATTGCCAGAGAGAGTTTAACCTGGTGCCGTTTGGGGAAGGGGGTGATTATATGAGACTGAGCCGCAGAGCACCTATATACAGTCTTACACCAGGACTAAAGTGTTATCCTACCAAAGAGAATGGGCAAGGCGCAACCATGGGAGACAGATGTGGAGGGTGAGAAGGCTAGCACAGATCCCCTGAGATCACTGAGAAGCTCAGGCTCAGGCCAAGAAGGATGTAAAGCTTGTATTCAATGGTGGGAGGTCAGCTTTGGTTAGTGTGGCATTCAGAGGTGGCTGGATATGAAGGCACTGAGTCCAGTAGTTTGCTTGAGCCCCCACCCTTCTGCCTACATCCAATGGTGACTGGTGGTGTTTGATTGCTGCCCTGTGCATCAAAGTAAGCAGGGATGCGACTTCTCTTAGACAACTGCCATGGTCTAGGGTGTACACACAAGGGACCTGTTGAGCAGGGAGGGTCACCTCACAAACCCACAGGCTACAAAGTAGAGTGGAGCCTTGCTGGATTCCAAAGACTGTAAGTCCTGGAAAGAAACCACACATTTGAAAATGTATAGGACATTTTTCAGTCATTTTTTCTCCTTTATTTTTTATGGTGTTTAGAGTTTTATTTTTTATTTTCTTCTTCTTCTCCTTCTCCTCCTACTCCTCCCCATTCTTTCTTCTTTTTCTTGTTTTATCATTATTATTTTTGTTTGCTTTGATCCCATTATTTCTCTTCCTTTTCTTTTCTCACTCTTTTCTTTTTTAATTTATTCCCTTAATATTTTTTCTTTTCCCCCTTTAGTTTATTTTCAATTTTTCCTTATTTCTCCTTTTCTTGCTATTTTTATTTGTTACCTTTATCAATTACCATTAATTCCCTTTTACTCTGTATTAGGATAATTCATTTCCCTTTTATCACCTTTTCCTCATCTTCACTGTTTAATTTTTTCAAATGTTACTTTTTTCATGTACTCATTCCCCACACCCTTTAACCCTACTAGTATAGCCATTAGGCCTTACAAATCTATAAATAATCAACTATGTCCTATTACTGTAGAATGCTGTTCTATTGTTAATGAAGGTAAAGTTGTTCCATTCAGTAAATATTTACCATAGGTCAATATCTGGTTTGTTACAGTGTTTATACTATCATAGAACTATTTTCTATGGTTAAAGATAGTGTGTTATTGGTTCTTAGGGTTTGTCAATATCCAGTTGGTATTTGATATTAGGAGAACTTTGAGAACTTGCTTTTAGAGCTTTGAGTGAAATGCTTCAAGTTCTAAAAGAAAAACTTCCAAACAAGACTGATATAGCCTGAGAAATTATCCTCTAAAATTGATAGAGACCTAATGAAATTTAAGACCAGAAACCCAGCACTCCAAAAAATTCTGACATATACTCTAGAAAGAGACAATGAATTTAACAATCCCAAATATCCAATAAAATGAAGGCACCCAGTAGGGCAAGTAATTAATAGAAAGGAAAGAAAAGGAATGAAGAGGAAGATGATATAATGACAAAACTAAGTCAGTATCTATCAGTTATAACTACCAATGTGAATGCTCCCAATTTTCCAATCAAAAGACACATATTGGCAGAATGGATAAAGAAAAGAAATCTGTATTATATAAGAAATACATTTAACCCAAAAAGAGATTCATGCACTAAAAATCAAAGGTTCAAAAATGACATTCCATGCAACCAGAACCTGAAAACAAGGAGTAGTTATCTTATTTTCAGAAAAAGTGGACTCTAAGCCAAAATTGACCAGAAGTGGTAAACAAGGACATTGCATATTGGTTAAGGGAACTATTTAACAGGAAGAAATAACAACTATGAACATATGCACCAAACAGTGGCACACCTAAGTTCATAAAACAAACACTACTGGACAGAAAAGATCTGATAAACATCAAGACAATTATAATGGGGGACCATAATGCCCTTATATCACAAATAGCCAGGTCAACTAAAAATTTACAAGGAAATGTCAGAGTTGATCAAAACCTGTGAACAGATGGATTTGATAAATATATACAAAGTGTTCCGCTCAACAGCAGAATATACATTCTTCTCAGCAACACAGGGAAGGTTTCTTTTAATAGACCACATTCTAGTCAATAAAGCATTCTTAAATACATGCCAATGAATCACAATTTTACTGTGCCTATTATCAGACCACAGTGCAATGAAACTAGAAATCAATGTCAAAAGAAATCATACAAATTATGCCAACACATGAAAGTTAACAACACATTCTTTATCACAGAAAAAAAAAGTTGGTCACAGGAAAAATTAGGCAAGAAATAAGACAGTTCCTAGAATTAAGTGATTATGCCAGTACAGTATACCACAACTTATGGGACACAATGGAATCACTCCTAAGGGGGAAGTATATTGCTGTGAACGTCCACATCAGAAAAACAGCATGAGCTGAAATAACCTAATGATGAACTGGAGGTCCTAGAAAGACAAGAATAATCCAAATTTAGAGCTGCTACAATGAAGGAAATTAAAAAGATCAGAGCAGAAAGCAGTGTAATGGAGACTAAAAAAAATACAAAGAATCAAAGAGATGGTTCTTTGAATGAATAAGCAAAATAGACAAACACTTAGCCATTCTTACAAAAATAAGGAAAAAAAAGACACAAACCAATGTAACAGGAAATGAAAAAAATGAAATCATAATTGATGCACTAAAATCCAGAAAGTTATTAACAACAACTTCACAAACCTGTGTGCCAATAAAGAGGAAATTAATATATTCCTAGATAAAAATGAATTACCAAAAACTTAACCAAGAAGACTTTAAAACTCTGAATAATTCAATAGAGGATTAAAGCAGTAGTAAAAAATCTGCCAACTCAGAAAAACCCAGAACATGATGGATTCACTGTTGAATTCTACAAGAACTTCAGGGTTGATCTAATGCCTACACTCCTCAAATTCTAATGAAATTAAAAGGGAAGGCATTTTGCAAAGTCATTCCTAGAGACTACATTACCCTGATTCCAAAACCTGACAGGGATCCAACCAGAAAAGAGGACTACAGGCCAATATCTCTAATGAAAATAGATGCAAAAATCTTCAATAAAATACTTGCAATCAGAATGTAATGACTCATGAAAAAGATCATACATCATGACCAACTAGGCTTCATCCCAGGGATATGAGGATGGTTAAACATACACAGGTCAATAAATGTAATTCATCATATAAACAGAAGCAAGGACAAAAATCACATTGTCATCTCAATAGGCACAGAAAAAGCCTCATACAATCCAACATGAATTTATAAAAAAAAAACCTTCAGCAAAATAGCTATAGAAGGACCTTATCTCAATCTGATAAAAGCCATTTATGACAATCCTAGTGTCAATATCATATTAAATGGGAGAAATTTGAAAGTTTTCCCTCTAAAATCAGGAACAAGACTAGGATTTCCACTATCATCACTCCTGTTAAATATATTCCTCAAAATTTTAGCCAGAGCAATCATGCAAAATAAAGAAATGAAAGGGATATGTATAGGAATGGAAGAATTCAAATCATTATTATTTGCTGATGACATGATATTCTATATAGGAGATTCAAAAACTCCACCTAAAGACTCCTAGAATTAATAAATTGAGCATTGTAGTTGGATACAAGATCAACAAATTAAAATCAATGGCCTCCTGTACACTAATAATGAACTCATTGAGAAAGAAATCGAGTGAACAATAACTTTCACAATACCATCAAGAAAAATGAAATATTTAGGAATTAACCTAATGAAGGAAGTGAAAGATTTCTACAACAAAAGTTACATCTCTCTGAAAAAGGAGATCAAAGAGGACATCAAAAAGTGAAAAGTTATTCTGTGTTCCTGGATAGATAGAACCAATATACTCAAAATATCCATATTTCCAAAAAGTTATATAGATTTAACACAGTCTCCATCAAAATATCAACAGCATTCCTCACAGAAGTAGAAAAGACAATCCTAAAATTGGAACCAAAAGAGACCCAGCATAGCAAAAACAGTCCTAGGTAAAAAATAAATAAATAAATAAAATTTTTTAAAAAAGCAAAAAGAGAAGCATTACAATCCCAGATTTATAGTTTCATTACAAAGCTAAAGTAATAAAAAACAGCACAAAAACAGACATGTGACTCAACTAAACACAATGGAAGAAGTGGAAACAAGCCCAGGCACATCCAGCTATCCAATCTTTGACAAAGGGGCCAAAATATGCCCTAGAGGAAAGATAGACTCTTCAATAAATGGTGCTGGAGAGCTACCCTCAATAGAGAGGAGGTGTAGCTTCCAGGCTGCTGTACCACCACCCTCAGCAACAAGCAGCTGAGCCTTTTGGGATGCTGTACCACCACCCACAGTGCAGAGGAGCAAAGCCCCATGCAGCACCCCAACTCCTGCCTCCAATTGAAATAAGACATGTACAGAAGTCTCAAAACCAGACTTCCACATCACCTAAAGCAACCCCAAAGGGAAACGAGATGGAACAATCTGATACTCAACGACCCAGACTCCCTGAACTGAGAACAAAAGAGGATCTGGAAAAAATGAAATAAGAAATAATTTCTCAGGTAACAGCAGAGATTGTGCCCATAGTGCAAGACATGATTAATAAATCTAGAGAGGACACAGATAAAAAAAAAATAGAGGAACCAAGGAACATGATGGAATCTCAACATAGGAAACAAATAGAATCCATAAAACAGATGCAAACAGATTTCCAGGAGATTATAAACTCCATTGAAAGTTTATGCAACAAAATGAGCCAATGTGAGGACAGAATTTCAGATATAGAAGATAAGATTGCAATTAGTGACCAGGAAAAGAAAAATCTCTTTAAAATCATAAGGGACCATGAGAAATCAATCCAGCAGCTGCTAGATGATCAGGGAAGAATAACATAAGACTGATTGGAGTCAATGAAGAAAGAGGAGAGAGTGGAGATGACATAAAAAAACTGTTCACAGAAGTGATGGCAGAAAACTTCCCAAGCAGGGGAAAAGAACTTGACATACAGATAAATGAGGCATATGGGACTCCAACCAACTGTGATAAAAAAAAATCTACACATAGGCATATAATAGTTAAGATTCCAGAAACCCAACAGAAGAACAAAATTTTACAAGCAGTTAGAGAAAAGAAACAAATCACAATCAAAGGAAAGCCCATCAGAATCACAGCAGACTTCTCAATGCAAACCCTCAAGTTAAGAAGAGCTTGAAATGGCGCCTTTCAAGCCCTAAAGGAAAACAGCTTCCAACCCAGATTGATGTACCCTCTAAAACTATCTTTCAAAATTGATGGAGAAATAAGATACTTTCATGACAAAAAGCACCTTAGGAACTTACTTCATGAATGCCAAATCAGCACTCCACAAAATTTTAGACAGTATCTTAGGAAAAGACAATGAGGATCACAACCCCAAGAAGCAAAGCAGAATGAATCCATCGTGAATGACAAGGAATTAAACATAAAGGTGGAGAATCCAACAAAAAGAAAAAGTCATGGCAATGTTAAGTCAATATGTATCAGTTATAACCATCAATGATAATGGTCTCAATTCACCAATTAAAAGAAACAGACTGGCAGAATTGATTGAGAAGCAAGATCCAACAATATGCTGCATACAAGAAGCACATTTAATTCAAAAAGAAACTCAGACTGAAAGTTAAAGGGTGGAAAACAATCCTCCATGCAACAGGAACATGCAAAAAAGCAGGAGCAGCTGTCCTCTTTGCAGATCAAGTGGATTTCAAACACTGATTAAGAGAGACAAAGAAGGACATTACATCCTTATAGAGGAAACAATCCAAGAGGAAGAGATGTCAATCATAAACATATATGCTCCAAACAGTAGTGCACCCAACTATATAATACAGATTCTAATGGACATGAAAAATCAAATAAGGAGTAATACAATAGCAGTGGGGGAACTCAATACTACACTGTCACAAATAGATGGATCAACTAGACAAAAAATAAGCAACAAAATACTAGATCTCAATCAAACTCTTGACCAAATGAACTTAACAGATGTTTACAGAGTGTTGCACCCCACAAAATCAGAATACACATTTTTTTCAGGTGTACATGGGCCATTCTCCAAAATAGACCACATGCTCATAGAACATGTTTAAGTAAGTGTAAAGGAATTGAAGATCTCCCCTGTATATTATCAGACCATAGTGTGATGAAATTGGAGATCAATAGCAAAAGAAACCACAAGAATTTCATAAATACATGGAAATTGAACAACACACTTCTGAATAACCAGTGGGTCACAGAGGAAATTAAAGAAGAAATCAGACAGTTCTTTCAAATGAATGACAATGCCAATACCACATATTGGAATCTATGGGACACAATGAAAACAGTCTTACGAGGGAAATTCATAGCAGTGAATATTCATATTAGGAAAATAGAGCGAGCACAATTAAACAACCTGATGCTGAACTTCAAGCTTCTAGAAAAAGAAAAGCATAACAAACCCAAAGCTCACACAAGGGAGGAAATTATAAAGATCACTGCAGAAATCAGTGCAATGGAGACCAAGAGAACAATACAAAAAAATCAATGAAGCCAAGAGTTGGTTCTTTGAAAGAATAAACAAAACTGAGAAACCCTTAGCCAACCTTATCAGAAAAAGGAAAGAAAAGGGCCAAATCCATGGAAGTAGGAATGAAAAGGGTGAAATTACAACAGACCCAGAAGAAAACCAGAGGATCATCAATACCTACTTCGAGAAACTATATGCCAATAAGATGGAAAACACAGAAGAAATGGACAGATTCCTAGATACATATGAATTACCAAAGTTGAATGAAGAAGACCTAAAAATTCTGAATAACCCAATATCAACCAATGAAATTGGAAACATAATTAAAAACTTACCAACCAAGAAAAGCCCAGGTTCTGATGGCTTCACTTCTGAATTCTACAAAACACTTAGAGAAGAACTACTGCCACTACTGTTTAAACTCTTCAATAAAATTGAAAAGGAAGCAAGCATCACCTTGATCTCCAAAGCAGAGAAAAACCCAATCAAAGCAGAGAATTATAGGCCAATCTCACTAATGAACATAAATGCAAAAATCCTTAATAAGATACTGGCAAATAAAATGTAGACCATAGACCCTGACCAAATGGGATTCATCCAAGGGATGCAGGGATGATTAAGTGTACACAAATCAATCAATGCAATACACTATATCAATAGAGCCAAGGACAAAAAACATATGATCATCTCCATAGATGGAGAAAAAGCATTTGACAATATCCAACACGCATATATGATAAAAACCCTACAAAAAATTGGAATAGATGGTCTCTACCTCAATCTGATAAAAGCCATTAGACATGGAAATAAAAGCCATTAGACAGCAATTAGATAAAAAAAGCCATTAGACAGCAATTAGACATGGCAAAGAAATAAAAGGAATAAAGATAGGAAATGCAGAAGTCAAATTGTCATTATTTGCAGATGACATGATACTCTATATAAAAGACCCCAAGAATGCCACCAAAAGTCTACCAGACTTAATTACCAATTTCAGTAGAGTAGCTGGTTACAAGGTCAACACACAAAAATCAATAGCTTTCCTTTATATGAACAACAGACTCACTGAGAGAGAAATAGGGCAAACAATTCCTTTCACAATAGCATCCAAAAAACTGAAATACCTAGGAATCAACTTAACAAAAGAAATCAAAGACCTCTACTCTGAAAACTATAGCACTCTGAAAAGAGAGATTGAAGAGGATATCAGAAAATGGAAAGACATCCCTTGCTCCTGGGTAGGAAAATCAACATAGTGAAAATGACCATACTTCCAAAACTGCTTTATAGATTCAATGCAATCCCAATTTAAATTCCAGTAATATACTTCACAGACCTTGAGAAAACAATCCAAAAATTCATTTGGAACAAGAAGAGACCCAGAATAGCAAAAGCAATTCTAGGCAACAGAGACTTGGCAGGGAGTATCACAATCCCCAATGTATAACTATACCTCAAAGCTACTGTGATAAAAACAGCACAGTACTGGCAAAGAAACAGACTGGAGGACCAGTGGAACAGGATAGAAGATGCAGAAACAGCTCCAGACACACTCAGCCACCTCATCTTTGACAAAGGAGCCAAACACCCTCATTGGAAGAAAGATAGCCTCTTTAATAAGTAGAGCTGGAGAAATTGGGTTTCAACTTGCCAAAGACTAAAACTAGACCTATATCTCTCACCATGCACTAAACTAAAATTGAAATGGATTAAAGATCTAAACATTAAAACAGAAACGCTGAACCGGCTGGAACAGAGGTTAGGTAGCACTCTTCAAGACATTGGGGTAGGAAAAGACTTTATGAACAAAACTTCAGTTGCCCGTGAACTAACACAAACAATCCACAAGTGGGATCTCTTCTTACTAAAAAGCATCTGCACAGCAAGAGAAACCAACAGCAGTGTGAAGGGACAAACACAATGTGGGAAAAAATGCTGTTCACCTGCTGTTTCTCAGGCAAAGTTCTACTATCTAGAATCTATAAAGAACTTAAAAAAATGAGACCTCCCAAATTCAAAGACCCAATTCAAAAATGGGCATCTGAAATGAACAGACATTTCTCAGACAAAGAAGTAAAAGCAGCAAATAAATATATGAAAAAATGTTCAACATCACTGGTCATTCGAGAGATGCAAATGAAAACAATGCTGAGATTCCACTTCACTCCAGAAAGAATGGCTGCTATGATGAAATCAACCAATAATAAATGCTGATGGGGCTGTGAGGAAAGAGGAACCCTTCTTCACTGTTGGTGGGAGTGTAGACTGGTGCAACCACTGTGGAAATCAGTATGGAGATACCTCAAAGAACTAGGGCTGGAAGTCCCATTTGACCCAGCTATTCCCCTGCTGGGTATCTTCCCCCAAGAATTAGAAGACATACCACAGTGATATATGTGCACCTATGTTCATAGCAGCACAATTTGTAATAGCTAAAACTGGGAAGCAGCCCAATTGCCCATCACCTGGTGACTGAATAAACAAAATATTGTTTTTGTATAAAATGGAGTACTACTCAGCCATGAAAAATGAGAAATTAGAGATATTTATAGCTAAATGGATGCAAATTGAGGCAATACTCTTAAGTGAAATAAATAGGACACACATGTGTAAATACCATATAGTTTCTCTAGTGTGAAAAACTAAAATTGTAAATAAGGTCTAAAAGGTATAACAGATAATGTGAAATAGGAAGAACAGGGCAAAGAGGAAGGGGAATTGAGAAGAGTAAAGGAAAGGAGAGAAGGGAAAGGAATTAATATGAGAACATGAAAAAATGGAAACAATGTCTGTGTAAATAGGGAGGGAGGGATGGAGGGGTTAGGAGGGGCAGGGGAATTGGGAAAAAATGAGAACCAAGAGAGATTATGTAAAGGTGCAAACTTCCAATTATGAATGTCATTATATTGTACACCTAAAATGTACCAATAAAATTAATTGAAAAAAATAAATGGTGCTGGGAAAACTGGATATCTGCATGCAGAAGAATGAATCCAGACCCATATATCTCACCAGGTACTAATGTAAAGTCCAAAAGTATCAAAGATATAAATACTAAAAAGTAAACACTTTATCTACTGGAAGATAAAATAGATAAAACTCCTGAAGACACATACATAGACCTGGACCTTCTGAACTGAATCCAACAGCGCAAGAAATAGTGAAATCACAGAGAAATCACAAGCAGGCTCTTATCAAATAAAAAGCTTCTGCTCAGCAAAAGAGACAGCCAACAGGGTAAAGTGACAACGTGCATAGTGGGAAAAAAAATTACCAGCTATTTCTCAGTCAGAGGACTAAATATAGAACTAACGTCCAATATAACATCTGGCATATACAAAGAACTCAAAAAAATTATACCCCCCAAAATAAAAACCCAATCAAAAAACGTGCAACTAAAAGGAAGAGACACTCATACTCGCTTTGGCAACATATATACTAAAATTGAAAGGAAGAGACACTTGTCACAATAAACACAAATGTCCAATAAATACATTAAAAAGGTGCTCAATACTGCTGGCTATTAGGGAAATGCAAATAAAAACTGCACTGAGATCTCCTATTACCCTAGAAAGAATGGCTATCAAGAAGAAATCAAATAACAAACACAGGTGAGGCTGTTGAGAAAAAAGGAACACTTCTAGATCTTTGGTGGGAATGTAAACTACTTCAACCACTATGGAAATCAGTATGGAGATTCCTCAAAACACTAAGACTTGAAATTCCATCCAACCCAGCTCTTCCTCTTTAGATATCTTCTTAAAAGTTTTGAAGTCATCATAGTACAGTGATACTTTCACATTCATATTTATAGCAGCACAGTTGATAATAGCTAAATCTTAGAAATGGCCTATATGCCCATCAATAGATAAATGTATAAAGAAAGTGTGGTTTTTATACACAATGGAGTGATAGCTTACCTTTAAGAAGGATAAACTTGAGGCATTCATAGGTAAATGGATGCATCTTGAGATCATAGTATTAAGTGAAACAAATCAGACATACTAGCTTAAGTATCACATGGATTCTCATATGAGAAACTCAAAATATAAATAAAGAGCAAAATAAAAGATAGATAATAGGAAGCAGGGAGATCTTGTTCAAATGGGAAGGGGACCAAGAGATGGAGGGAGGGAAGGGAGAGGAGGAAAGTGGGTGAAGTCAAAGAATTGAAAGAACAAAAAGGGAAATAGAACTTTTGCAGATGGGAAGGGCACTGACAGATGGAAGGAACAGGGAGAGATTGGAAAGGTATGGGATGAAAAAAGAATGAAGATGCATTAGGCATATCTGTCTATTCCCCATGATGAGTGTAATCTTATGTACTGCAAACACGAACTACTAAAAATAAAAAAAGATATCCATCCCATAACCTGACTTCAACTCATTTCATTGTTTGACTTGTTCATTCAAATTCAGGTGCATATTCCCCTAGAACATGACTTCTATATTTTAGAACAGTTCCCAGCATCTACTGATATTCATTATTAGAATATGTAACAATCCATAATCACCCAGGATTTAGATAGTTATTAACTCACTCTCATTTCTGAGGCTGGTAGATACAAGGTAGCCCAGGATGGCCTCAAACTCATGTCAATCCTCCTGCCTCAGCCTCCTTAGTGCTGGGATTACAGGCATGTGCCACCAGGCCTGGCTGCATATGATACTTTATTGGTTCTTCCAGGTCCAGTACTGAATTTTTTTATTATCTATTGTAAAGTTTTAACCTGAGTCCAAACAAATATGCCATGGTGGCCAAAAGCCTGTCAAAGAATTTTACTTAAAAAGGCTTAGGATAAAAGAGAAGGAAAGAAAGAATAAATCACCAATTGAAGGCTGTTAATGATTTTACAAACTTACTCCCTCTACCTGAACTGCTAAGGTTAACAGTGCCTGGGAATTTGTCTCAATGTTTGCTGAAAGGACACAAAGATTCCTTTGACAATTTCAAAGTTGTGCCCATTATAAAGGTCTTCATATTTGATTTCCTGCCTGATTTGTGGTGCCTTTTTGGGTTTTATAAATGTTCTGATGTTGAGTAGCTTTCTGAAGTTTTGAATATCACTGAGGTTCATTCCCTCGTATCACTGTAGTACCTGTTTCTTCACTGACTTCAGTGATGAGTGCTGATTAATTTCTAGACTTCTCACTTATTTACCTTCACTTCTTCCCACTCTGGTACAGTGTGGCATCTGACCTCAGGACTAATGGCAGGCCCTTCTGGGGCTCCAACTGGCTGCTTCTGGCTGCAGCCATTCTGAGTAAACATTTTAATCACATAATTTGAGAAACTTTCAGGTATTTAATAAAATGACATTATGAAGAACTTTTTCCTCCTATGGGAACCCAGTTATGCAACAGGTGGTACAAATGATATTCCTATGTACTTTTCTACATGTGAACATCTGTACTGGGGTGTATTAGTCAGCTTTCCCCCCAGAGGTAAAATACTTCACATACACAATTTAAAGGAGAAAAGGGTAATTTTGGCTCATGGTTTTGGGGTTTTCAGTCCATGGTAGGTTAACTCCAAGGCAGAAACATCATGGTGTAAGGCCCTGGGGAGGAGAGCTGCTCAGTTCATGGCCACCAGGAAGCAGAGAGGGCAAGATCTAGAGAGAGAGGACAGGGCTGGGACCCTCAGTGACCTACTTCCTGCCTCCTAGTAAGCCCATTCAGCTATGGACTCTTTAGTGCATCCACTGCTGAGGAGCCCGGCTCCCTTGAGAGTCATTATCTCTCTAGGCTCCACCTCCGGGGTCTTGCCACACCAGGATCAAGCCGTCCACACAGGAGGCTTTGGGCACATATCACACTTAACCACAACACGTGGCTGTGCTCCTCTTTCCATGTGTAGACGACCCCTCTCGAATTTGTTGGTAAAAGAAACTTCCTTGTTACTATAAAAATCCAGCTATAACCTACATTTGTTTTTTCTATTTTGGAGAACTTAATGTGCCACCAGGGAGGAAGGAGGGGCACAAGGATTGAGGCATAAAAACACACAAATTGCAGCTTTGACTTTCACTGTAAACATGGAGCACAATAAAACTCTTCTTCTTCCATCAGAAGTAGGAGAAGATAGGTGTCCTCTCCCCTGTGTGATTTGATATCATGATTGCACAGGAAGCGGTTCAGAGTGCACACATTAATAAAGTGCACTTGTTTCTTGCTCCAAAGCAGCTGCTTTAATAAAAATCGATGGGGAAGACATGGAACTAGGGATATGGTAGGAGATGATGTAATTACTGCTGACTTAGAGTGTACATATTTATATTGTGACCGGTGGTGATTCCCTTTGGGTCAGTTGTTCTCGGAGCTATTTATTTTATTCACATTGGCAAAGGTGCTGCTCACTACAAGTGGGCCATGAAGTATTTACTCATTGTTGAATTGATGAAGCACTTCTCCTCTTAGGAGCTTGCTGTGTTCCACGTGAAACTTTTGCGTTACAGAGCTAATTTTTTGATGGGTACCTATGTATGAAAATAGCAAAGCACGGTATGGAGCCTAGGGAAAGTCACAGGGATGGAGACACGCTAGTGACTGATTATCTGGGACTCTGAGTTACTCATGACTATCAGAAGTAGAAAAATGTGTGTTAGGGGACACGCACACTCTAATTCCACCAACAGGACAATCTGGCCCAAAATTCTATTTAAATCACTCAGAGAATGGGGCAGGGAAGTTATAAAGAAAGATGCTCTGCCCTTCTGCATCCCCAGGGGTGGGTGCCATCCTCTCCCTCAGTCTATCCAGTGAGCTCTTGAAGTCCCAGCTGAAGTGACTTTTATACAGCATATACAAACCATTTCAATGAAGAGATGGTGCCAAAGTCTCCTTCTCGAACATGATGCCTGATATATAACACATGCATAATAAATACTTGGCAAATGAACATACAATGCATTTATACATGAACCAATTATCTTTATCATGTCTCTTCCACATTAAATTAATTATCATAGATGCTATAAGTTTTTATTTTGTATATAATCTGAATATTATAAAAGAGAAAGTGCAGCATTCTATCTGGCTCTGGTATCTGTCCTCTTGTTGATTACTGTAATTATTTTTGCTGATCATATAGGCTATGTGGGTTCTGCTTATTTTTATAACACACTTTTTTATTGTAATTTGTCAAGTTAGCCATTGAAAAAAAATAAAGATGTCATGGATGTTCAATGTTGCTTCTAATAAATTTCCAGCACCAGATATGTAATTTGATCTTCAGAGGATTAGGAAAGGTCAGATATTTGGTATCAGTACCTCAATACACTTATTTAAATTTAGATTTCAGTATGTTTTGATCTGTTGAAGACAATGGCTCACCACTCCATGTTGAACAATGTCTGTGCTCCTAAACTCAGCACTTCTCATTTCTCATTTCTCAGTTCCTAAGAACTGAGATCATAGTATTATGATCTATAATCATATATCATATATAATCATATATCATATATAATCATATATATATTATGATCTATAATCATAATTTTTAGGAACTTCTGATTTCTCAGTTCCTAAAAAATGCAGCGTGATTGTTTTACTGTGAGTGTTGCAAGCATATTTTACTGATACATCTTATAGTAAGAAAAATAATTTTATTCATTTGTCATGTCCTATTAAGCATTATAAAGAATTATCAATATTTATACCTATTAAAGTACCTATGATATCACATTTGAGGAGAAAATCAAAACTAGAAGGTAGCTCTATTATCGCCCTTAACAGTGAACCCATGATCTAAAGTGCAGGTGAGGTAATGCTGCTTCCTAGTAAAGGGCAACTGGGAAGGTTTTAAGGCAATCCTTGAAAGGAGATAAAACTCTAGATGAGTGAGAGTAGGGAGGGCCTTTTAGAAGATTTGTGTGATAATACAGAAGTAGAATACAGCCAACCTCTACTGGTAGAAAAATTCAAGTAGAAAGACATAATTTAAATTAAAAAGGAGAAGGAGTTCAGAAGTTAATAATAACTTCATAGACTTAGGGGATAAATTAGTCTGGCTGTATAATTTACATGAACTTTTCTTTCACATACTTTTCCTAAACTGGTCTTAGGGAAAAAAATGTCCTCACTGTGTTTCTGCCCCTTTGGGTACTAGCTAAACTACTAAAATCAAGTTTTGTGCATTCTGTTTATTTTTTACTAAAATGTATCCTGAATTCTTATGTTAATGCTTAGAAACTAAATTCACAGAAATAGAATTTCAAATTTTAAATTTGTTAAATTGGCTTCGATCTCTAAGAGTTTATGAGTTACACTTCTACAACAAAGCAATATGTAAAGGTGCCTGTTCCCATCACCAGTGAAATGCATGACAACTTTCTGATTGGCATTGATTTGTAGTGGTAACTACAACGAATAAGGTTGACCATATTTTCATTTACTTAAAGTCCATATTTCTTTCTTTCGTTTTTTTTTTGGTACCGGGGATCGAACTCAGGTCCTTGAGCTTACCACTGAGCTAAATCCTCAGCCCTATATTTATTTCTTGTTCTCCAATCTGTTCATGTGTTTTGTCCAATCTGTTTGTGTTTTTTTTCTTTTTTATATATTAAAGAAATTAGATCACAATTGTGATATGAAGTGCACACATTTTTGGAAATATTTAGTTTATCTTTAATTATGGTAGCTTTTTCTAAGTTCATTGTTTTTATGGAAGTAAAATTCTCATAAGTATAGTTAAAATATTATTTTCAAAAGTTTGCTGAAGCATAACTAAAATCTCTGTAATCAAAATTTATGGCTTTTTACAAATAGATTTATTGGTGTATGACTAACATAAGTAAACTACACATATGTATTTTTAGCACATACCCATACTTGTCAGATCATAACTTCAGACAAGATAATAAACACATTCATTATCCTCCCCACAAATTTCATCATAATTCCTTGTAATCTCTTGATTCTTTAACAGCCTCCCAAGACTCTGATATTCTGTATTTTTATTTTCATTCAGTTAAAAATACTCTGTGATTTCATCTTTGAAGAAACTTAGGTTTACAGAGTTTGTTTCTCATTTCTGAGGGATCACTGTTTTCCTTCCTGATTCTAGTGCTCAGAAAACTGTTGTTTCATATATCATGTGTTGTTCTGCAAAGGAATATAGGTCATTTAGTCCTTCTTATCTATGTCAGGTAGCATCTCATGTAATCAGCTTTAACAGTCTTCTGTTTTGTGCCATTTGGTATCTGTGTTCTACATAGAAGATCTCTAACAGTAGGATTATATTTTTTCTAGTATCTTTTTGTTTGTCTTTCTAGAATTTATTTTGCAGTAAAATATGAAATGTGGAGCCAGAATCCTTACCTTCATCTATTTCATAGAAACTCTGGTAGCTCTCTCTCATTTATTGAATAGTATAGCTATTCTTTACATCCTAAATTCCAGTGTTCATTTGAATGTATTTCTTGTCTCCCTTTTACCTAGTTACTATCTACGTATGAGTCCACACTGTAATCCGAAGACATAGTGATATTGGATAGAATTTGTTCTATTTTCTTCTTGATTTTTTAGAATTTTTTCATTGAATCTTTTTCTTTTTTATTTTAATGTAACACAAATAGTACTGATAAAGAAAAATTTAAAATGCTCTTCTTACTCCTATGAAAAAATGAAATTTCATAACAAAGTAATTAAGGAATACAAATGGTTAGTGTAATATGTATCATGATCTTAAAAAATGGCCAAAATATTACTGAGGATACAAGTCACAGACAAAAAAAGGGTTCTCTCTTACAGAGAAAAAACACAAAAGGACAAATTTTTTTTTCAATGAACAAAAAGAAACTAGTAGTATAAATGAAACAAATTAGCATATATCTTAAAATATTTCTGAAGTAATAGAATAGATAATTTGGGGAATTATTTGAACTCCTAACTTCCTGTTTACCTATGTTTACCTTTTGCTCTTCATTGAATCTTGTTGGCTCTTTTGTTTCTGTAGAATTACAACAGTGTGTCTATTACAAAAAAGCCTTGTTAGGGTCATATAACATTCATAAATTACCTTTCAAAGACTGTGTCTATAAGATATTGAACCATTCCACACAAATTATAGTATACCTTTACCTTTGATTATGTTCCACTATGTTTTTGGTAGTGTTTTAAATTGTTTTTAGCTTTTGAATTTTTTCTAGATGGCTATAGTTGCACTACTTTTATAAATATGTGCTTTTTGTTCCATAATTTTTGTAATTAGTTTTTATTTAAAGTAGTCCCTTTATTATAAGGCAAACACTGGGCTGGTGCACACAGCACTAACTACCAACCCAAAGACCTTTCTTGCTTGCCTGTAGTATAAAGATTGCACAAAATAGGTATTTGAGTTATCAGCCTCAACTGGAGAAATAAACGTGGATTCACAGCATCTATTTTGTGACCAGGAGGAAAAGGACTGGAGAAGGTCAGAGATGTCAGCAATGCTATTGTGGAGTCACTTTTCTGGCACTACAAAATGTAGCCCTTTCCCGAGCTCAGATCTTGTTGTTGAGAAAGAAGAGAAAATAAACTGCCTAAAAATTTTGAAAAACTGAATATGATAATGAGCACTTTCAGGAATCTTATATTTGAAGATTGGTTTTCCATACCACAGTATACCATACAGATTAACAATATGAAAGTTGAATTATGATAATAATTATGATAATGCTCTTTATGTTTTACATACAATTAAAGACAAAGCACAGAAATGTTATTCTTAATGTAAAGAAACTATTATTAATATTTCAGGGTAACTATTCTAGGGCAGCTAAAATACCTTCATTTTTTTATAATCCCCAACATGTCAGAAATGGGAATTTAAAAAGTCTTATTCAAGGAATGAGAATTATAACTCCAAATTTTTAACTGAACAATTTTATAAAAGTTAAACCTGACATTAATATCATCAATCCTTAGGTAGACATTTCAGAACTACTTATAAGAAAAGTCTATCCTTATTAATAAAGCTTCAGTCTGATTATTGTGGTGAACAAATGTGTTTTTGGCCTTGGAGTCATAGAATAGCCTCAAGTCCAGAAGGCAGAAGGACTTTCCCTGGGCGGGGGCACAACACTTGAATGTTGGCCTCTTCTGCTGAGTTACAGCCCTGAGAAGGGAGGGGAATTGTGTGGGTGGAGAGGGAGAGGGACTGGTAGACAGGTGATAGGAGGAAGTGTTTATCATTATAGCTCACTAATGGCACACCTCATAGACAACTTGTCAAATGTGTGTGGGATTCCTTGCTTATTGTCACTTAAGAATTCAGAGTGGTCATTCTGAGAAACAGCACAGTAGTTCAAAATATGTGTAGGAGAGATTTTAGTGACAATTACGTGTCATGATTGCATTTGGAATTGGAAAGACAGCGTGGCTATAAAATCCTTGACTTACAGAATGAATTTGAGAGGTCTTTGGTTTATGAGGTCAACTGCTCGTATTTCCGCAGCAGTAAAGCTTTTGGTCAAATAAAGTGTTCCAGATATCATTGCTTTTGCATTCTACAGTCCATCTAAAAGCACTTTTATCTGCCAGTAAAAATTTGCCTTATAAAACCCAAAGTTGGCTTCCTCAAATAAGAAGTGTGGCTACTTCATTGCATCTCTGTAATAGTTGTAGTGTTAAGATAGTTTTAAGGTGATAAAATTATCTTTTTACAAGTTTTCAGTGGTAAAATGATTATAGTCAGATGCTTGGACAATGAAACCATCCTTGCCAATTAAATAAAGGGGATCCTATTTATTGAGGGCAATGAGATGAAGATTGTCTTTTTCTTTCTTCCTTCTGTTCCTTAGCATTTAACCAGCACTCTCCATTTGCCTCCCACACCTTGTACTTTGCTTGAGCTTTACCTGATACTGGTAATTTCTTCTCTTTGCCCAGGAGGAAGGGTTGTGATAGTTTTATCCTTATTTAAATAAGCTCCCAGTGAGACTGCTTGCCACAAAATATTAGTTTTAGCAATCCCAGAAGACAGACAAGAAGGGGTGGGCTGCCCCTGGCTAGTTTAAACGCAGAATAAAGATGAGGGCTGGCTGGGCATGGAGAAGTACAAGCACGGGCTCAGGAGTAGTAGTGAAGAAAACTGATTTAACTACTGGGAGAAGCCTCTGTCCTTCCCTCCAGGATGCTTAGGGCTTCCTCTTCAGACTCTCAATTACGTCCCAGCTCAGTTCTGCTTGTAGAACAGTGGTCTCGACTCAGTTCCTCTCTCGTTATGAAAGAGACAGATTTCATATTTGGAAATTTTAATGCCTTCTTAAACAAACAAACAAAAAATACTACCAGGTAAAGACTGTGAATAAGCATGTGTGTTTAAATAATAGTGATATTGGAGCGCCAGAGCAAAGTTTTCGTGTAAATGCCGATGCAAAGCCTGAAACACATTCTAAAGACTCAAAAACTGACCTCTCACTCCTCAGTTTCTACTTATCTGCTCCAGCCAGGCTGTTGACATGTACTTTCCAAATCCCGAGACAGTCTTTTCTCCATGCCCTCCTCACTGTGCTGTGCCCCTCAGAATGTGAAGCTCGCCTTTGCTTCCTCCTATGGTTGATGGCTCTGTTCATCAACCAGGACCTCAGGTCACCTGAGAAACTTTCTTCATTTGATGTGTCTTGTTCAATCTGTGCTTCTGATGTCAGTAACTAAAACAACTAAATAGCAACTCTAACTAAAGAACATGCAGGGCCCAATGTATAAGAGAGCATACAAGCAAAATCTATGCCACATTTGAAAGTAAAAAGTATTCAGGAGAAAATATAAAACCTATGAAATTTAATGCATGAAACAAAATATAATAAAATGTATATAAAGCAATTATGGAATTATAAGGAATAATTGACAAAAATACAATTAATTTTTAAAAATCTAAAATCATCATTCTATTTTTATGACAGCACAAGTAAACCAATATGGACTCAATAAAACTTTGGACTGCAAGTAGCTCATCATTGGTTATTTTTATGTATTCTAATATTTCATTGGGCTTTGGCCCAATCATATGTATTTGATATGTATTTGTGTGTCTTGCTTCTTTATTAGGCATTATAGTTGTTCTTTTCTGAGACACAATATTTGTGCATATTTATAGGACACAGAATGATAACTTGACACATGGATATAATGTGTAATGATCAAATCAAGGTTAAAAGCACTTCCCTTTCTCTCAACATTGATTAATTCTATGTATTGGTAACTTTTGTACTGTTTTTTCATTTTTTTTGGAAATATATCATGAGTAGATATCAATAGCAGAGTTACCCTATTATGCTACTGAAAACCAGAATTAATTCCTTCTGTCTGTGTTTTGATGCTCTTCCTAGTTTCTAATGACTATTATTCCAAACCAGTCTTCTGAGATTGACTTTTTACTTAACATAAATGAGGGACAACATATTGTATTTTCTGTGCTTTGCTTATTTCATTTAACATAGCAACTTCCAATTTTAACCATGTTGTGACAGATGACAGGATTTTATTTATGTATGAATTCTCTCTCTCTCTCTCTCTCTCTCTCTCTCTCTCTCTCTCTATATATATATATATGCACCTTGGATTGTAACTTGTTCTGCCAGTGTTTCACAAGAGAAGCAAACATTTCTAACTAAATTGATAAACAAGTAATGTCCTGTAATACAAGTAATGTGTGATGCTGAATGTCACATGATCACTGAGATAATGGTTCTTCTCTCTCTCCCCCATTGCAGGGCTGTAGGTAATCGTCTTTCAACAGTGAGAGGTTATGAAGGAGATCTAGTCTTCAGGGGAAGAGGAGGAAAAGATAGAGGAATCCCTTACTTCAAATAAGTTAGGGAGATGTGTAAAATATGGGAAACAGTGCAAAGTTTTGTAGAAAGCACCATCCAAATGTGGGTGTAGCAGTCCAGATGATGTATCTGTTTAGCGACAATGAAATGACACATTTCCACGAAATCCTCAAAAGGAGGCAAAAGCAAGTGTCATTGGATAGGTTCCTTTTTAAAGTTGCAAGAAAAGAAAAATATTCCATTGAACCAATTGATACCAGTGATTCCATTAGTGATAGTGAAAGTCATCCTATACAATATTCCTCTTCTCTCTTGTCTCCCTCACAACAGCCATGAAATTTCCAAAGGTGAGTGCAGATCAGTTTTATTTTCCTTATATTTTATATTTTCTTTATTATTTTTATTATATTGCAGTATTGATTTTTATATGAATATTTTGGGGTTGTGGAATGAATTATCTGACTCTCTGTTATTTCTGATGGGGAAATTCCCTTTGATATATGAGTGCTTTGGATTATAAGCATGTTTTCACAGTCAATTATACTCACAGACCAAGGTTTTACTATATATACAATGTAGATCTCACATTTTCTTTGTCCATTATATACTGGTAGACATTTGATCCTGGCTTGTGAATAGTGCTGTCATAAATATGAGAATGTGGATATTTCTTTGATATAATAACATAATTCGATTTGGATATATACCCAGTGGTGGAATTGTTAGGTCATGAAGTATTTCTAATTTTATTTTTTAAAGGAATCTCCATAGGATTCTCTGGAATGGCTATATTGTTCTGCCTTCCTAGCAGCAGTGTGCAAGTATTTCCCTTTCTTTGCAATCTCATCATCATTTTTTAAAATAATAGTCACTCTAACTGTGGTGAGATTGTTAGTCTGGATGTTAGGCATTAGCAGGCTTGGAAAGAAGTGACGGTATTACATGAAGGAGAGATGTGATTTTTTTCCCCCTTTTCCTTCATTTTCTTAATCATTAGATATAGATAAAATCCAAACAAGCTTATGGTTTCAAGCTCTGACCCAAGAGAATGTAATCTCCTCTGAGCATGCTGACAAGGTCTGGGACCCACACAAAATCCAGGCCATCCATGAAGAGTTGGAAAACATCAAGGTCTAGAAACAGCTACTTAGGGAGAAAACAGGAGCCTTCTCCCTCTGCAGATGGTAAAAATAGCTCTGATTTCCTTATAACAAAACAGTGACCTCGGAGGAAGAAAATTATATTTTTGCAGGTCCATTTAATCTTAAATGTAGTTTAAGTCTTATTTCAGCACAACTTTTACTTTGGCATTTGCCCACCTTCATGCTTGAAGGTTTATTCTCCTTTTCTACCACTCTGAAAATTTATTACTTTGCCACAGCAGCTTTGCTTATACTCTGAATGGCTTCCTATGTGACTTTTCTGAATTCATTCATCCAATACACAAAAAACCGAGAAGTGGCACTGGTCCCTATGGTACTGGGCTCCAGCTTCTCCATGACAAGATGGTATTTCATTTTGGTTTTGATTTGTATATTCTTGATGATTGATGATGTTGACCATTTTTCTCTATATTTCTTTGCCATTTGTATGTCTTCTTTTGAGAAATGAAAATTCAAGTCTTTATCCTATTTTTAAATTGGATTATTTCATGATTTTTTTGTGTGTTAAGTTGTTTGAGTTTTTATGTATTCTGGATATTAATTCTGTGTCCAATGGATAGACTGCAAATATTTTCACTCATTCTGTTGGTCATCTATTCCCTCTGTGAGCTGTTTCATTTGCAGTGCAAAAGCTTCTAAGTTTAGTCTAATTCCATTTGCCTGTTTTTGTTTTTGTTGTCTGTGCTTTTCTGGGGGGTGGAGTCTTGTTATGATTTAGAACTAAAATGTCCCTCAAAAGCTTCATGTGTTTGGAGTTGGGGATTTTGAAAGGGATTGGCTCATGGGGGTACTGTGTTCATCAGTGGATTGGGCTATTAATGAGTTAATGGAAAACAGGCCCTGGTTGGAGGAGGTGTGTCACTGTGGCCGTGAGTTAGAAAGGCACATTATTGTCCCTGGTTCCTTGCTTCTCTCTCTGCTTCCTGGGTGCCATGTGACCAGCTTTCCTCCACATGCCCTTCTACCTTCCCATTTCTGCCTTGGAGCCAACTGATCATTCAGGGACTAAAGCCTCTGAAACTAAGAGCCAAAATAAACTTCTTCTTTAATTTACAGGTGTCATGAATTTTGTTCCAGTGGCAGAAAAGTGATTAATACAGAAAATTTGTACCAAGACTGGGGTGGTTTCTGAGACTAAACCTGACCATGGGGTTGAGATGCCTTTGGAACTAGTTTGTAGAAAGTGTATGGAAAGGTTTAGAAAATCAGGCTGGAAAATGCTAGATGGCAGTAAGCAGAACCTGTTAAGTGATTCCTGTCAGGCTCAGAAGATTAGAATGCTGACAGGAATTCAGAAAGTAAAGCCAGGCTCATGAAGTTTCAGATGGGAAAGAAGATTGTTTTGGAAACTGGACTAGAGGCCATGTCTCTGAAAAATACTTTATGATTTTCTTTGTCCTAAGACTTTTTGTGAGGCTGAATTGAAGGGTGGTGGACTAATCAATCTGACAGAGGAAATTTCAAGTTAACCCAAAACTCAAGCTCTGGCACAGGTACTGCTGACTGCTTTTACATAGAAAAAGTAGCAAAAAGCAGAGCTAAAGATGTGAAAATCATGCAGCTTGACCAGAAAGGAAATGCCTGTAAAGTTGGGTGCCAGGAGAGGTGATTGTGGAAAAGATTAGCACTATTAAAAAGAAGCCAAATATTTTTCAGTGGGACAATAGGAAAGATGGCTTGAGGGCATCTCAGAAATTGTCAAGACCCCACCTCAGAAATTCAAGGGTGGAAAAAGGAAAAATCCTTTCAAAGACTTTGAAAAGAGTTCCAGGTGCTCTGCTCATTCCAGCCTGCCTCGGGAAGTATATATCCAGAATTCAGCCATCCAGGCCCTCAGAGGCTGCTGCTGTATGCACCGTCAAAGGGAGCTCCTGCTACTGCTCAAGCTGGCAGCAGAATTTGGTGTCATCCACGTGGTGTTGGTTGTTCATGCATGCAGTGTACAGAAGTTGAGGGGTCATGAAAGCTTTCACTTAGATTGCAAAGGAAGACATGGGAAGCCAGGCAGGGCAATGTGTAAAGCTGTGAGTTTAGAGAGGAAGATGCTGTAGAAACTCAAGAAATAGGAGCTGTCCAGAATGTGGAACATTTACTGAAGAAAGATACGGGCAGTGAGCAAAGCCAGCCCAAGAGAGAGACCATGTGGGCTGCAACCAGCAAGGCCATAGGGGTGGGGGTGCTTGAGCCTTTGGAGTTCACGTTTTATCACAGTTTTCCCTGGTTTCTGGACATGGAGCTACAGGATTTAATGTTTGGTTTGCTGGGTTTTGGTCTTGTTTTGGTGCAATTCCTTTCTATTCCCCTCTTCTCTTTTGGAATGGAAATTATAATGTATGTCACTATATGTTGGAAGTATTTAACTTAATTTTTGAGTTTTAAAGGGACTCACAAAGAAGAGTTTGCCTTGAGTCCCAGAGTAGACTTTACATTTGGAGTTTTCAGCAAGACCGGAACTGTTAAGACCTTGGTGACTCAGACATGCACCAAACACCTTCTGTATGAGATGGACATGAACATTTTGGAGCCAGGAGCAGAATGTTGTAGTTTAGATCTAAAGTGAACTTCAAAACTCTCGTGTATTTAGAGGTAGGGTTTTGGGAAGATGATTGGCTCATAGCCCATTATGTTCATCAGTGGATTAGTCTATTGTTGAGTTCCTATATAGCTGAATGTGATGTTAGGAAGGGGGGCTTGGTTTGAAGAGGCGGTCACCGGGAGTGTGACTTGGAAGGGTGTATTCTTCTCCCCACTCCTTGCTTCTCTGTGCCCTTGCTGCTCAGGTTTGAACAGCTTTCCTCCACAAGGCCCTTCTACAATATCATTTTTGCCTTGGAGCCAGCCAGCCATGAGCCAAACAACAACAACAACAAAAATCTCTCCTCCCTTAAGTTGTGGGTTTTGGGTATTTTGTTTTAGTGATTTGAAGATGACTTATACATATCTTAAAAAATTTTGCTTACAAAAATGTCTTGAAGTGTTCCATCTATATTTTCTTGTAGTAGTTTCAGTTTCTAACCTTAACTTTTGATCGCCCATCCATTTTGAGTTAATTTTTGTGTGATCAGAGGTAGGATTTAGTTTCTTTCTTCTGGATATTTACATCCAGTTCTGCCAGCACCATTCATTGAAATCTACCCTTTCTCCAATATCAGCAACATAGTTTTGAAATTCACATGTTTTGCAAGTATGTTCATTTTTATTGATGTGTAGCATTCTGTTGTATGACATATATTTATTAAGCTATTCTTCCTTTTAATGAAAATCTGGGGAATTTCAAGTTTTTGGCTTTCATAAATATAATGAATATTATGAATTATTATAAAAATATGAACATCCAATCATTTCATATTTATTTATGTTATTCATCTGCTACATTAGATTATCTTGACATAATTGTTGAAAATAATTTGATCATATATTTGTAAGTATATATATATTTTTGTACTGGGATTGAACTCAGGGCCTTTGCGTTGAGGTACATCTCCAGCCCTTTTAAAATTTTATTTTATTTCATGTCTGTCTGTCTGTCTGTCTGTATGAACATATGTATGAATTTGAGATAGGATCTTTCTAAGTTGCACAAACTTGCAATCCTCCAGTCTTGTATTATAGGACTGCGCCACCATGGCCACTAATTCTATAATATCTTTACTGTTTGTTTTGCCCCACTGGCTTATTTAGCTATTCTTTTGCCTAACTTGACTATGCAGGTTTATAGAAGGCCTGGATAATTTCTTTTATTTTGCTCTTCTATATAATTTGGGATGTTTAAGTTCTTTTGTCTTTTAAAATTAATTTTAAAACCAACTTTTAAATTTCTAAAGTGAATTCTAGTAATACTTTAATTGAGTTTGAAGTTGACTGAATATATGGATCAATTTGTATATAATTAATATCTTAATAATATTAAATTTTTAACCCATAAATACAGGGTTTATCTCTTTAATGTAAATCCTCTTTAATTGAAATCAGAAATGCTTTACTGTTTTCAATGAAGATGCCTTGTATATCTTTTGTTAAATGTGTGCATAAATGTTTAACGTTTTAAATGCTTGTGTAGGTGCTATTTTTATTTTATCTTCAAATTTTCCTTGTTTGTATATGTAAATCATTTGATTTTTCAATGTTGATTTTGTATATTTTGACATTGCTGAATTTACTTACTGCTTTGAACTTTCCTTAGGATTTTCTAAATAAAATTATCATGTTATCTGCATGACAAAGATGAATACAGGTTTAGTACTTTTTTTGTCTGCCTGCTGTTATTATGATTTATTATCCTGCTGGTTTGTCCATTACTATAGGATCATGTTGAATAGAAGTTATGAATTGGGGTTATTGCACACCTGTAATTCCAGCACTCTGGGAGCCAAAGGCAGGAAGGTCACAAATTTGGGCCTAATCTTGGGCAACTTGGTGATTTAGCAAGATTTCATCTCAAAAAATAAAAAAGTGGTGAGAATGTAGCTCAGAATGAAGGTACTGGATTCAGTCTCCAGTACAAAAAAAAAAACAACAAAAAACCAATCAAAAATACAGTAAAACTGAGGAAAGCAGATATTTCCATGTGTTACTGATTTTAGGGAGAAAGTGTTCAGTAGTTCACTAGACTAGCCCCAGATTTCCAGGATTCTTTGTATGGTTTGAGAACTTTTTTTCTATTTTTTTCCTATGGTGAATTTTAAAAATAAATGGGTATTCATCAAAAGCATCTGGCAAAATAATTACATGAATTTTCTTTCTCAATCTCCTAATGTGATTAATTGTATAGACCGATTACCTATGTATTTGTGAAACAAATCCCATTTAGTATAAAACTTACCATTTTTTGCACATTAATGAATTTGATCTAACATTTTCTTAAGGAATTTCTTTTTTTATTTTGGTACCAGGAATCGAACCAGGACCCCACACTTGCCAGGCAGGAGAGGTGCCACTGAGCTACATCCCAGCCCTATTAAGGATTTTTCCCTTTACAGTTTCAGGGTTATTTAGAAGAGTGGCTAGCTTAACAAGCAGGCTTTCTATAAAAACATTTCTGTACTAATTAAAGTATGGTATCAATATAACTGCTTTTCATTTTCCACCATCAATTATTCATTTTAATCATTATTTACACTTTCAGTTTCTCTCACCAGAGAAATTATTTGGTATTTACACTTGTGACCTATTTATTTCACTTAAGAGTATGTCCTCAATATACAGGGGTAGGGGAAGTGGGAGGGGTAAGGAAAGGAAAGAAGAGGGAGGAAAAATTATGAGAAAAGGAAAAAATGGAAACGAAGTCTTTGTAAATAGGGAAGGATGGACAGGAAATGGGGAAAAATTAAGAACCAAGATATATCATGTAGAGGTACAAGAACCCAATGATAGATGTCTGTCCTGGCCGCCGTGCAGCCATCTCCCTGCTATCTCACCTGGCCACAGGGACCAGTGCCTCCCAGCATGAACATCATGGACTTCAAAGTGAAGAAGCTGGTGGCCGATGCGGGCAACTTCCTCAGCCGCGCTGTGCAGTTCACTAAAGAAAAGTTTGGCCAAAAAGAGAAGACAGAATTGGATGCTCACTTAGAGAACCTCCTTAGCAAAGCTGAATGTACCAAAATATGGACAGAAAAAATAATGAAACAAACTGAAGTATTATTACAGCCAAATCCAAATGCCGGAATAGAAGAATTTGTTTATGAGAAACTGGATAGAAAAACGCCAAGTCATATAAACAACCCAGAACTTTTGGGACAGTATATGATTGACACAGGGACTTGAGTTTGGCCCAGGAACAGCTTATGGTAAGGCCCTTATTAAGTGTGGAGAAACACAAAAACAAATTGGAACAGCTGAGAGCTGATTCAAACATCAGCCTTAAATTTTCTTACTCTTTTAAGAAACTTCATAGAAGGAGTTTACAAAACAATTGCTAAAGAAAGGAAACTATTACAAAATAAGAGACTGGATTTGGATGGTGCAAAAACCAGACTGAAAAAGGCAAAAGCTGCAGAAACTAGAAGTTCATCTTAACAGGAATTAAGAATAACTCAAAGTGAGTTTGATCGTTAGGCTGAGATTACCAGACTTCTGCTAGAGGGAATCAGCAGTACACATGCTCATCATCTTCCCTGTCTAAATGACTTTGTAGAAGCCCAGATGACTTACTATGCACAGTGTTACCAAAACATGCTAGATCTCCAGAAACAACCGGGAAGTTTTCCATCCAATTATCTTTCTAACAACAATCAGTCTTCTGGAACTCCCGTGCCATCTGCTTTATTAAATGCAGTTGGTTCTTCTGCCATGGCTTCAACCAGTGGCCTAGGAATCACCTCTCCTTCCAATGTCATTGACCTTGAGGAGTCAAGAGGCAGCAGGAAGGCCAGGGTTCTCTATGATTATGATGCCGCAAACAGTACTGAGTTGTCCCTTCTGGCGGATGAGGTGATCACTGTGTTCAATGTCATTGGCATGGATTCAGACTGGCTAATGGGGGAAAGGGGAAATCAGGAGGGCAAAGTGCCAATTACCTACTTAGAACTGCTCAATTAAATAAATGGACTATGAAAAAACTACTCGTCATGACATCTTATTTATATATAAATAACTAAATAAAGCAGGTTTAAGAATCTTCCATGGTAATGTCTTAAGAGACTGGAAAACAAAAACAAAAACCCAGTCATCAGAAACCAGCCCTTCTGCTAATAAAGTTGCATGGTAAATATTTCATTAAAAAAAAAGAACCCAATGATAAATGTAAATGTATTGTATACCTAAAATTTACGAATAAAAGAAAAAAATACAACTGCTTCTCCTTTGGGTAACTGAAAGAAGATAATTTCTCCTCCAGACTTGTTCGATGAGTCTTTGGGAACAGAATCATCCAAAACATGATTGAAAGTATGCAGTGGCATCAGAAATCACAATAGAGAAACTTGTTCTGAGTTTTAATTTCTTTTTATAAAATCTTTAATGGAAAATTTGTAATCCTGTTAAAACTTTCTTTTCATTTTTACATTTACAGTTGGGATTTTCCCACTATTGTTGTGTAAATTTGTACCAAAACTATAGTTTCTTTGAAACTATTATTGTACTCCTTTCATGGGAAATAAGTAATATAATGTAGAAATTATGATTCATGTGATTTTTTGGAGCATATAAAAGAAATGTAGCAAGACATTGTGTTATTTCTACACATAACTAATCATTTTTACTTAAAAGCCACAATAGGCTTGTTCCTAGGACCATCTTTCATCCAGAGCATTAAAGGTTGCTGAAAAAAATGATTTGGCAGAGCTGGAGAAGCCATCAGACAAAAGTGTGGTTTGTTAAACCTCCTCAAAAAACATAAGATGGAAAAAAATGGCACTTCCCAATTTATAACCCTTCATCTGGTGATGAAAGTATTATATAGTGTCACAAAACTTACGCAGTAATAATTTGGTGATGCTGGCTACCTTGTTTTGATAGGAAAGAAAGGCAAGGAAACTTTGACTAAAATCATAACTCGCATTAATTGTAGCTTTGGAGTAGTCATCTCACTTTTCTGAGCCTCTTTCATATTTTTTAAAATCAGAAGCTTATAAAACATGGCTTGCAAGAGTTTTGAGTGCCAGTGTACCACTGCACATTAGCATAACCAGTAGTCAGGTAGTGACTCTGGAGCATCATCAGGTGCTGAAGTGCTCTTGAGCCATCAACAAAATTATGTTCAGAATCATTTCTGTGTGGACTTTTAGTGTGTTTGCCCACCCACCACCTATTCTTGCTCTTCCTGGGATTAGCACTCAAATATTTGCTTGGATATTCGTTCTTCCTTCACATAGTCCATTCCTTCAAGGTTGGTGCAAGGGGCTTAGGTTTAAAATGCCTCAGATAATCCCATTGCTCTGATTTCAGCAGTTTGATGGTATGTGGGAGGAAAAAAATCTAATCCAGTCAATTAAATTTAATCCCACATCTCTTACTGAGAAGCTAGAAAAGGATTTGTGTCTGTGCATTCATGAGTGAGAAAGCAGGAACCCCTGGGAGTAGGGTGCCATTGCTAGATCACAAAGGGGAGTCTGGCTCCTAATGGGGCCAACTCTGAGAGGTGAAGCACGGAGCCCATCAAGGTCCCAGACACACTGACCCTTCAAATTGCACTGTGCAGGGAGACACCAAGCCCTTCAGATTGCTAGTTACATAAATTCCTTTATCCTCTAGCTGGCATTCTTTAGGTATTTGCTATATCTAATCAAAAACATCCTGCTGGGTTTAGTTGGGGAACTGCTTTGATTTAAAACATGGTGGCTTCAGGGAGCACGTGTGTTCCATGTGTGCGTTCCTCTCATTATCAGTACCTTGTCCCTAGAGGTGCGATTTCTCTTTATGTCCAGAACATTTCTCCATCCTCCTCCTTCATGAAGCCGATGTGTTTCCTTTGGGAATATCTTTCCTGTTTTCCACTCCACTTCCTGGCCCTCACTTTCCCCAGGGGAACTCCCTGGCTTGCTCTCTATGACTCTAATGTCATTTACCATGACAGTGTCCAAGACTTTTGTGTCCACTTGAGCAGAAGAATCCGGCATTCTGGGCTGAGTGACTAGTGGTGGATGGGGTATGTGGATCTGTAGAGGAGTCAGAAATTTTCTTGATATTAATCATTTACATTTGGAAAGGGAAGCTCTTTTTCTGCTTGGGGTTCCCAAATGCCCTGTCCCAGTCTCTTGAAGAAAATACATATGCAGTAGGAAAAAACAAAAGCCAGCCCAGAACAAAACGAAAGGAATGGGAAGAGGACCCTGAAGGCAGCCAGCAGAACTACTATTCCCTGTATGCCTTCATTCTTGAATTCCCCTCTTCTTTCAGTCAATAAATTCCCCTTTGAGTTGTCTTAACCATGCACTAGATTTCTGCATCTTCCAGGTCCCGACTAATAACACATAAGAAACCTGCTCAAATTTCTTTATGCATGAAGATATCTCCTGATTAATTTAGCAGCACACCTGCTCATTTCACTTTCTCTTTGCCATTTTTATTCTCCTTTCTCAGTATTAGATGCTTGTGTGGTGCTGGGGAAACTGATAGAGCTCCCCACTCCCTCTGCACAGCACACTCTGCACACTCTGCAATGTCCCTTACTCTCCCAGCAGCCAGCTTCCTAATGAGGAAGCAACAGCCTGCTCATTGAATCAGGTTAGACTTTGTAGACACTTCTTTTGGGGCTGCCATGTCAAACATACTGGCCTGGATATGAATTGATTAACACATCTCAACATCATTCTGCTGACCTTGTGTCCAGTGACAGTCAGCTGGTACAATGGGCAGTGCGAAAAGAGAGAATTTTGATCAATCTTTCCACACATGGGTTTCTTGGGCATAACCATCTATGTGATCATATTCTCAAAGCAGCAGGAGCACTCAAGCTTAATGGCTTGCATGAGTCTAGCTGATACTATATTTGATTCTTATTTTTGCTGTATTTTAATGGAAAACTTATTTTTTTCTTTCATTTTCAAATGTCCAGAAATGACCCGAAGGCTGCCACAAATGCAGCTATGTTACTCATCCCAGCAGTACCAGTACCTAAAGAGCTATAGCTTAGGCCAAAAGAGTAATGTTTTTCATATGACAGACTGTGGTTCTTTGGGATATCAGAATAATGGCTGGTTAACACTCAAAATGTCATTAGCTGCAGTACTTATCTTTATAGTAAACTGCCCTATCTCTTCTCTAGCTTCGTCTCTCTTAACTGTCCTTATATTGCATGCACACACACCATTTTATATGATCAATCTCTCCTTTCTGGAGTTCAACGTTGCTCTCTGCTTAAAAATGCTTAGAAAACCAAATGGAGGTATCTTTCTCATCCCTGCATTCATGACTATACTTGAGAAACTACATCGCAGAAATTAAACTACTCCATCCTTTGCCATCCATTTCTATTTTGTAGAAGTATTTATGAAGATATTTATGCAGGTATTTATGAAGTACCTGTTCACACACTGGCAAACAAATGTTCTCGGTGAGAAAGGAGCAAGAGCCTCCCCGTTGAGAGTTGTTCTAACTTGACCGGCTGTTCAGGGCTCTGGGGCCCTGATTTGGTCATGGTCTCTTCCATTGGCCATGTGTACATCCTTGGATAAGCACTTCTTTTGGTACTGGGGATTGAACTCTGGACCTTGCGCTTGCCGGGCAGGCGGTGGAACCACTGAGCTAAATCCCCAGCCCCTGGATAAGCACTTCTTTGTCCAGGTGTTTATCTTGTTAGATTCACAGCAGATTCAGCATTTAAGGCTGAATTAGTGAAAAAGATACATGTGCATTTTAGTGTATTAATATGGTGAGAGAATAATAAAATATATGTACACATATATAGGTGTGTGGGTGCAGGGCAGATTTTATACACTGAGTATTGATAGTATGGCCCAATCCCCACTTTGTGTCTTTTGTGCTGAATTGGAGGTGGAAGGCAAAGGGAACTGAGGCCTTGGCTGCAGTGAGCCAGGCTGCTTGATGGTAGCAGGGGGTTAACTCCTTCTTTGCCAGAAACCTCACTGAGGTCCTTTAACTTCCGCTGCCCCCAACTTTCCCCACAAGAGCTCTGGAAGACAGCCTGCCCACCTGGGGAGAAGACCTGAATATGCAGATACAGCACACAGGGTGCATACATGCCAGTAAGGAAACTCTCTATGAACTTTTTTTTCTTAATTTTCTCACCAATAACATTTTCTCTTCTTGATGCACAAGTTTCTCGGGATATTGTGACCCCAAAGTACTATTAATTAGCTACAAAACCAAGCATATCCAAAGCTACTCCTTTCTACCACTTCAGATATAATTTTACAACAAACGTGTGAACTGGGTCTATCCTGTGTCTTCCTGCAAAAGGTATTTGGTAATAGAAAAAGAAACATTTGTTCACCAAAGGGAAAAGTTTGTGGTTAGTGGGAAACTGTATTTTCTTTCTTTTTTTCCCCATATTTTCAAGTGCATTTTGCCTGGAGTTTTATTTTCCTCTCAGAGGATGGTAAATAGCTCTTCACACAGTTTTTAGGGGATTATAATCTGTCCCAACCACAAACAAAAGAAAGAGGTGACCTTATGGTATCCTGTCAAATTCTCAAATGTTTATGCTCAAAAATAGTCCCTCCATGGAAACAGAAAAACCTCCTGTGGTGAAAGCATCCTATACCCAAGAAATATCTGTGCACTAATAAACAAAATATTAGCTGCAATAGAAACAAACATTAGCTGAGGAAACTTAACAAAATAGTTTTTTCATATTTTTACCACCATTTTTTAATATTTCTGGATTTGTTATTCAGTTCACAAATCCTGAGAGACCAGAATCATTAAAAATAAATTATAAAGGGCAGGGGATTTAGCTCAGTCGTTCCAGCTCTTGCCTTGCAAGTGCACGGTCCTGAGTTTGATCTCTGGTACCAAAAAAAATAAAAATAAAAAAGTTATAAAGATAAGAAAAGATGAGAGTGGTTAAAAGTATGGAGCACCTCTGCAATGCAGAATTTCTTAGTATTTAGTGAATATTCTAGAAAGCCATCAGTCCTAAATTGCTTTCATTATTTGTGCATGGAGGGGTCTTGGTATTTTCTCCTGGAACACAACAGTCCAGAAGACTACCTGCATGGCATTTACCTTGATGTATCACATCTTTCTCCAAAATCTCATCTGACAAAATGATTTCTAAAATAAGATTCTACAGAGGCCTAAAATTTTACACCCAATGTGATCACCCATTATTAAAGATTCGTTCATGGTACGTGTACATGTTAGGGGATTGAGAAGCCTGTTTAATTTTGTTTCACACAGTAGTATCTCTCCTCTTTGAGAGAAGAAATATCCTGCGGGTTTACTTTGGGAAATAGATCCTTATGTGAATTTTCTTTCTGATATCTTTCTTTGGCATCTTTGGCATACAAAGTATGTCAAACTGCCTTCTCAGAGAAGAGAGCTGAAGTAACAAAAAGTCTTTTTAAATAGGGAGAGGTGGAGGGGTTGAAGGGAGGACAGGGGAATGGGGGAAAAGTAAGAACCAAGGGAGATTATGTAAAGATACAAATTTCTGATGATGAATGTCATCTTGTATACCTAAAATGTACCAACAAAATTAATTTAAAAAAAAGATGACATGGTGACTAAGTGATGGAGCTGAAATTCATTCTCAGGTAATTGGTACTAAAGTCCAAATATTCACTTACTACCCATTGAAAGCTTGACTTTCAGCCTTGAATTATTAAACACTTAAATCTGCATGTAAGTCATGGAATGCTCCATCTATCAGGGTGAAGATACACAAAACAAAATCCCTAGACTGGAGCTTCAATCAGGATGCTCACTTTATAATTTACAACAAGAAATCACTCTCAGAGACTAGAGCACTCAAAGTATGTTATTTGTGTATCTTCCCTTCCAGGCAGACATATATAGGAAGTTGCTATATTTTGCTGCTGTGCCAAAATGCCTGAGAAGAGCAATATAAAGGAGGGATGATTTATTTTTATGAATGGTTTGGAGGCTTTGTCTATTGTCTCTTGGCTCTGCTATTTCTGGGCCTGTGGTGATACCAAGAGTCACGGCAGAGAGGGGGGTGTGGTAAGGAAGGCTGCTCCCCTCCTTCAGCTGGGATGCAGTCTGGGAAGATTCAGAGAGGAAGGGACCTGGGACAAGACACACATTTCAAAGCTATACCCCAGTGACCTACTACCACCAACTGGACTCTCTCTCCTAATGGTCTATTCAGCTGCAAAATCATCACTGGATCAATCCATTGAGGTTAGAGCCCTACTGATCCTCTCACCCACAAAGTTCCATCTCTGAACACTGCTGCATTGGATCCAAGATCCCAGACATGAACCTTGGGGGGCTTATCCAAAATGCTGCTGAGTAGGAAGGAATTAGATCAAGGTGAGTTATTTTGATCACGGTTTCTCATTTTACAGTTGAAGGACTTGCATTGATGAGTTGGAAGTCTTCTATCGTGGCAGGATGAAGTTCAGTGTTTCCCCCACAAAGCACTGTCAGCCGTAGGGTGAGTGTATCACAATGAAAGACTGAAGACGTATGCCCACTCACCACTTCCTCTAAAAGCCAAAGAAAATACCTAAAAGATTACTTTATTTAGTGACGTCCATGAGTATGGAAAACTATACATGTCATAAAAATGAAAACTATTATGAAATTCTTGAAATATAGAAAGCAAAGCTGAATAGATAGATGAAGAATAAAATCGTAGAAAAACAAAAGATAAAACATGATCTGAAGGATACTTCTGAGAAAGTAGGGATACCCTGTTGAGTAGAACAAGGGACTTTGGTCAGGGTGATTTCACTGGTGACCTACATCTTGTGTGCCCAGAACAAATTAATTCCCTTCTTCTTCTGCTTGATGAAGAACCAGTTTGGGTGTTACTTGGTCACAAGATGAATCAGAAAGCCAGATCAGGACACAGAGAACAGAATTCTAAAACCAAGACAAGATAGCAGAGAGCTACTGGGCTCAAAGAAAGACAGGGATCCAGTCATAAGACCATTCAAATTATACCCACACTTACACCCCATTGCTTTCTCCTCCCCTATATGTGAGCAGTAAAGCAGTCAAGAGTTATCTAACTTAAATATGATCAAATAGCCAAATATTCCTTCCAAACATGTGAAGGAAAGGAAAGCCATGAGAGTCATCAAATCAAACATAAGTACAAATAATATTTAGCAAAATACAGTAATAAAGAAAATAGGAAAAAAGAAACAACAATAGAATGGAAGAAAATCTAAAGCACAATTAATATTTGATTGGGAAAGTTACAATAGAGTATTATGGTTGTGAAACAAAATCTGGAACAAAGCCCAATCTTTTGACTGATAGTAAAACAATCCATTATTCAGACTAACACATGTTACGTGTTATGCCAGCTGTCATGTAGTTAATGCCTTCACCAGAATTTTATTAGAACACAATGTGATGTCTGTGAAATATATACTTTTCCCTGTCACATTGATAAATTTCAAGATAGGTTTAGGAAACATCCTTAAGTGTTTCAAAATTGTCTTAGATGTAGGTCATATTCAGTGTTTAACATATTTAGCTAGGATAATTAGGAAAACAGAACATATATCTGTTATCAGTGCCCCAACCAAGCTCAAGGAGAATCCTACCTTTGGAGAAAGGAAAAGAAGACCCTTTGTTCTGTTTCCTTAATAATTTCTTAGAGATCTATTTTGGCTTTCACCTTGCAGCAGTCACTTTTTTTCTGCATTTTTCTGTTTCCATCATTGTTTCATGAACACCTTGAGGTAGTCCAAAACAATGTAGAATGGAGAACAAAATCTGACATATATTGGGGTTCCATAAATGTTATGTGTTTGATGGATGATTGAATGGGTGGATACATGGATAGATGAATGGAAAAGCACAAATGAGAGCAGGACAAGGAGATGGAGAAGGTTGAAAGATGATTCTGACACTAGAGTCATGAGCCATTCCTATCTTTGAAATGCAAGATACTGCCTGCCTCACTGGCTGCGGAGCTTCCAGATTTGATTCAGTGTGGATTCTGGAAGTAACATGAGTACTCGGACTTAGTGGTTAATTCACCTGACATCATGATTATTTAAACAAATTTATAATATGGTATTTTTTTTCAAATGTATTCCTAGGGAGACCAATCTTTCCAAAGATTTCCTAGTGTGACTATCTCAATACACAACCAAACAATATGATTTCATACTTATTTTTTCTGAATAGATTTAATAGTTTGATTTATTGAATGGAAATAGTTTTAAATTTTCAGTTCCTTCTTGTTCAATCTTTCAGAATAGGACTTTAATTATTTTGACCAGTAATGACATTCTGGGCTACCTGCAGAATCCATGCTTGCTGAAGGATTGATGAGGCGAAAGGGTGGTACAGAAGCCCACCAGCCTGCTGAAGGTTTTATTCTTGACGCAGGTATCATCACGAGTGGTGACTTTTAAAATGTCTTCATAGAGTGCAGAAAAGTTTCTGTATGACTTGCCAATTGTGAAGTGGTGAGTTTTGCACTGTGAGAGAGTTCAGGCTCCAGAGGCAGTGTGAGCTTGGCTTGACTCAGGCTCGAGACACGAGAGCTCTGTGAACCTGAGGAAGTCAAGCTCAAGCAACCTCACTTTTCTCTCCCTTGTAATGGGAGCGGCAACAGCAGCAATAATAATAGAGTCCATATATTTAATATCAATGTTAAATGGGTTACTGCAGATGGTGCTTTGAAATACTCATGCCTTATAGTAAGTATTAAATAAATATTATTCTTTGGTGAACTTTATTTAGCAAAAACTCTGCTGAGTTCTGTTCTTCTTTGGTCATATTATTTGAGATATTGTGAGTGGATATTGTTCACAATTCAATATAGTTCACAATTCAAATGAAAAATCAAAACTAAGACAAATGAAGAAAGAAGCAGTAGCATCACTTCCTTTTCATTTTTATTCCCATTCTTAAAGCCAGATGCCTTTATTTTTTCTAGGGAACCACTAAGCTCATAGATGTTATTGATTGATAATATCTTATCACATTACCTACCTGACAGAAAAATCAGAGATATGGCCCAGATCTGCTCAGCTTTATTCTCTGTCTTTGCAAACATTTGGCATATCAAATAGATAAGTTCAAAGTTGACCAATCCATAAAAGTCTATGAAAAGGATCTTAGGACTATTTCAGGTATATTAAAGAATAACAGTCATTTTTTTCTCCAAATGTCACTTTTTATTTCTGTTAAGAGACAGAATCCTGGGTTGGATGGATTATAGTGCTGTCTCAAAATGGCATTTCCTTCCTGAAAGGAACTAACTATACACAAATGTTCATGTTCCCACGTCTCCTGAACCAGCTGCAGAAGCGTCTTTGTCAGTGGATAGAATGAAGGTGTGAGGTTAGGTGAAAAAAATTATAACTAAAAATGTCAACAAGATATCTGTTTAAATATAATAACGCTTTTCCTATTTGAATCTTTCTGGAAGATTGGGACACAGATTTATACTACAATGCTGTTGTAGTGTTTCATCTTGAACTCAGTGGTCTTAAATTTGGGGTTGAGGGAAGAATTACTGGGGATTGGTGAGTTGTAAAATGAAATAAGATGATCCATTAGTAAGAATGTTCTAACAAAAGTTTTGTTGCAAGATAAAAGAATATGTGGAAAAACACTGTGGCTTTCTTTTTAAAATGTATTTTAAATTTAAAAATGTTTTAACAGATACATAAAAATACAAAACTCTACACATTTATGAGGTAGCAAGTGATGTTTCAGTACAGGGGTATGTTGTGAAAAATTCATGTCAGTATGAACATATTTGTGTCTTCATTTTCCTTTTTTTATGGTGGAAACATTCAGAGTCTTTTTCCTAGCTTTGTGAAGTAGAGGCACATTATCATTATCTATAGCCATTCTCCTGTTCAACAGCACAGCAGAATTCTTATTCCTATCTTTTGCAGTTGCTTTCTAGACCATCTGTAGCATACTTTTATAATCAACTGATCATGGGATTAATTAATTTGGATGCTTTGTTAGATGCCTCCTTGGAATTTGCTAAGGCCAAATATGAATGATAAACTCACATGTTCCTTTTGCTCTTTTCTAATGACCCTAGAGGAATATTAATTAGTAGACTCCAAAGAGTCAAGCATTTGCAAAGTCCTCTTAGCCACTTAATCAGCACACAGAATAGACCCAGTTCTTGTGTTTTCCAGTAGGGTATTCCTCCTGGACTTTTCAGCCCAACTGGAGAGAATTTTAAAACATTCAAGAAAAACCTCCTTAGTAAGACTACATTCAAATCTGCTAAAACCTGTAATGTTAGAATGGCTATTTAATTCTCAGGGACAACTTATTTAACTGAGTGGCTCTTTGTTTTTTTACACAAGCATAAAATTGGAATGAGAGTCTAACCAAAACTAAGAGCCAGTTGAGACCAATTTCAGAACAAAAGAGATGAGAATGTAGATGCAGATGCAAAATAATTAAGCATCTTTACCAGAAATAACTGGACTATTGGGATTTAAAAATTCATTTGAAAAAATAACTGATCTAATGGATATAAGTAATTAATGGTTTTTACCTTAAAGTTAGAGGCCTTAAGCTAGCTTCATATCACATTTTAAACTGCAATCTCTATAGGTCTGTACATTTGGGATTTAAAGATTGGGTATATGAAAAAAATCCATTCATTTCTGCCTACCCAATGATTAGTGTGGCTGTCTATGTGTGTTCCAGGTATCAATTTTGGAAGGACAGTTTTGCTTTGATCCAGCTTATCTGTCTCATTGTCTTAGTTATAATCTTATTTTGGATATTGTCTTCCTAAAATACAACTTATTATTAAAGTAACCACCTCTGTTTATTTTGTTGCAGCATTAGGTATAACACCAACTTATCTTATAAGACACATTTATTTTGACATGTTAGGCAGCTAAAGTATATGATTAGAATTAAATATTTAAAATACAAATTAAAAAGAATGCTAATTTATTTTGCTTCAAAATCTTATTAACTGAAGAAGACTCTGATTGTTTTTTTTTTTTTTTGGTACCGGGGATTGAACTTGGGACCTCGTGCTTGCGAGACAGGCGCCGGAACCACTGAGCTAAATCCCTGGCCCAAAGACTCTGATTTTCTAAACCATTTTGAATATGTATTGTCAGCAAAATCATGCTCATACAGCACTTCATTAAGTAAAGTAAATTAACAAAAAATAACTCCAAATGAATGCTGATAAGTTATAAAAGCACCAATAAAATTGAATTTGTGTGAAAAAATCTTTGCCTGTTAGATACTAAACAATAACTAATTTCCACATATCCCCTTAAAATATTAGAGAATTTCATCATTTTTGCTTAGCCTTTAGGTTTTTAAGAATACCATACAATATTAAAGTTTAAATCTTACTAAATCTTGACTTTTTCCTAAGTTGCCATCTTTTCTACAAAATTAGCACTATTTTACATCTATTTGCAATTTATTTCCTTATCCTTCCTTATTTTCATGAAGTTGTTTTTTGTTTGTTTTGTTTTGTATTATTTTTGGCAGTACTGGGGATCAAATCCAGGGGTGGTATACCACTGAATTACATCCTCAGCCCTTTTGATTTATGTATTTTGAGACAGGATCTCCCTACAGTGCCCAGGCTGTCTTGCAGCGGTCTGTCTCCTGAGTAGCTAGGACTATAGGTGTGTGCCTCATGCCCAGCCAGGGTACATTCTTCAGGCTACGTGCATAACTTGATCAAATTTCATAAAGAAGAATCGTTTAAGAAATTTTGAAAATACTTTCATTTTCACATTACATTTTTTCTGTTAGACAATTACTGGTCTTAATATAAATAAGCCCTTTGGAGTAGAGTTCTTTTAGTGGACAATCTGCTAATTTCAGAAGTGCTCAGCCAGGGAAGGTCCCCTCTAACCAGATCAGGATCCTGGCTGGAAAAAGACGGGTTCACTGAAGCACTGATGGAAACTTCTGGGTGGACACTGCCAAAGACTTTTACACTTGCGGTAAACACATCTTAAAGTGACTCCAAAGATCCACTTTCTGGTCTTATCCCTTCCTTTGATGGTCTGTGGAATCTCCAACTTGCTTCTGGCCACGACAGAATATGGCAAAGGGGCTAGAGAGGTCAGTGTAGCATTCTTGCCCAAATCTGGAGCCCCTGGCTACAGCCCCCAGCACTGGGAGATAAAGAGGTGATAGTGGGTGATATCACTCCTGCATCATTTTGTTGTTTACACTCCACCTTACAGCTGGCCAAAGAGACTGTCTTCTGGCCTTGAAGAAGCAAAGGGCAACAACTGAACTGTGGAGAGCATCACGGGACAGGGAGTCTGTGTGTCCTTCAGGACGAGGGATGCTGCAGTGCAGAGGCAGAAAGAAAGGGAACCACAGCCATACAGTTAGAAGAACAAAATTCGTCACCACTTGAATGAGTTTGGAAACAGTTTTCTCCAGGTAAACTTCAAAATAAGAATGCAGCCCAGCGACATTGATTGTAGGCTTTTCTGAACTTTAGCGAAGAACCCAGTTAAAATATTCTCAAACTTTTGAGTTACAGAAACTTTGAGATAAGAAATGTGTCTTGTTTTAAGTCAATAGGCTTGTGGTAATTTGTCACATAGCAATGAAATCAACTCATACAATTCAGTGGACTCCTTTGCACCTTAATTGCTCATGAAGGTGCTGCCACTCTCCGTTAAGGGGTCCCTCTCAACAGGACACTGCGGGGGGCTCCCTTCGGCAAGGTGACAGAGGCCACCTCAGGTATGCACTCCCCTTTCCTGGCAGCCAAGTCAGTAACTGGAATTGAATCTTCAGTAGAACCGGGCTAGAAACACACTGAGTCGTATAGTGGAAAGCAGAGACCAGCCCACAGCAGCTACAGAAATTAGTGCAAATGCACCAGCCAAATTCAAGAACATGCACCTGACATTGGAACTTGAGGTGAGTTGACCACATAAGCCAGGAATGGAAGTCCAAACAAAGAAGAGTTCATTGACTTTGGGGTCTTGTGTGGAGTATAGGATTTAACACCACATCAGGGCCCCAGGAGACAGGAAGAACTTAGTGCTAGCATAGCAATTAGAAGCCTGGAGAAATGCTAGGATGCCTGTTTTCCTGGCTGTACAGGAAGTAATAGCAAAGAGCAGAGACATGGGCATGCATGAGTGGGAACATTATAGAAGACCAGAAGATGAAGCAAAGGATTATGTTGCATGGAGAACCCAAGAACTTACACCATCTACTAGGACCTCCACGAAGAGCAGGTGGTGGGGGCAACAGCAGCACCATGAGCTGTATCTGCAGCCCTCCGCTGCAGGGCAGGCTGATGGCAGGAGAAGAGCTTACAGAACTGCTCTCAGTAATAGCGAAGGGAACAGTGGGTGCAGAGTAATCAAGCCCATTTGGAGGTGTTTGATTGACTCCAGCAGATCACAGTTGGTATAATGACTGTCAAGATCAGAGGGGAAGCCTTAGAGGCTTAACTTGCAGAGGATTGTGATGGTGGATTGGACAAAACAGATGGACAGCCAATGACCAAGCGGCTTAATACTCACAATAGGTCAAAATGTGGGGCTCATTGAGTATGAAGGTAGTAAGCCCTAAAATAATCCTGACCCCTTCCTTGTTTGGTTCCTGGATCTGAACAAGTTTTATGATATGAATCTCACTGACTAAAGCCATATGAGCTCCAAGGAAGAATGCTATAGCAATGTAGCAAGTATAGGCTCTAAAGTTTCTCCTAGTCTGTAGTAGCTCCTGTGGTGAAAGTGATGTAAGTGATGGGCAATAATGCAGTATGGAGTTTATAAATTCTAGTATGAAAATTACAGCACAGGTCCCTGACTATGCCCCTGCAGTGCAGGATTATATGCCTTCTGAGAAAGAGTTCCTGCCGTGGCATAGGGCCCTGGTAGAGACTGGCAGTTATCCACGGAGTAATGAGTAACCTTGCATTTAGATATAGCCATTATGAAGTAGCTTCTCTCGACCCACTGAGTCACAGAGTGCAGGGGGCCCAGTGGCATTTCTTTCATTGCAAGATGGAAATGATGATATATCCTGGGCTAAGCCTGGGCAGCAAAAGAGGTCATGAGTGTGACACATAAGAGGCCCAGATGACCACAGTTGCAGCAGTAACCCTCTGCTGTCTTGCACCAATGACCTGACCTGACAGGAAGATCTTCGATGCCCAGCTGGGAAGGGAAAATAATGCCTGAGACTGGATTATCCTCGGGCCAATTTGATGTGTGGGTGTGAGCTACTAACTGCTGACAGCTGTGTTACAGACAGTGGAGAGGGGAATCTTCCTAAAGGATGGAGCCCCAGGCAAGGGTCTGGATTGTCTACTCCACCAGAAAGGAGGAGTGGCCTGAAGGAAGTATACACATTCCTGGGCAGAGGCCAAATGCCGATCACTGGAGCTGTCCCAATGACAAGGAGGTCTGGAGGGGAAGTTTGTGTAAAGACATGTAAGACAGGACACAAAGTTTAGGATGTTTGTATCACATGTCAATGCCAACAAGATGCTGGCTGCTACTACAGAGGTACTGAATAGCCGAATAGACAAAATGATTTGGCCAATGACTTTAGCTGGCTTTTGTCGTTGGCCACTCCAGAACTGACATGAAGGGTATTGAACAGACTGCCACAGAGATGAAGCTACACATTGGCCCTTTGGCATGTATTGTCACTTTCCCTGAAGACAACCCTGCTACTTCCACCTCTGAATGTTCAGCCTTCTAGCAGGAGACACCAAGTGGATATTTGCTGGCCATCTATTCACTCTAGTGTTCCATTCTAGAAGAGCAAGGAGTTCACCTCACAGGTACTTTTTATGACTATGGGTGCAACTTGTGACTTTCTTTTCTATGGAGCTTTAGTCAGCACCACACAGCAGCTTACTAAAAGTCAGATACACAAGTTATGGGATCTCTCATAGCATCCACCAAGGATGACTACTTCAGAACCAGTGCTATTCCAAAGCAAAGTGTCCCTTGAATCACATCCACACCACTCACCGAGACACAGCTGGTGTTGCTGGAATGAACTTCGAAGGTCACAGCTAGAATCTGTCATGATGGCAATATTGTGCAAGGTCGGCTTCTCATACTTCAGGGCATAATCTGTACAGTATGGGAGAGGTCTACACAGGAAGCAGATTAGGCTCAAGACCAAGGAGCAGGAGAGGAGAGGCAGCACTAACCATCCAGCATTCTCCTAATTAGACACCTGGGGACTTTGTACTTTCCATGAGGTCCCAGGTTTATAACAAGGCAAACTCTTGTCAAGGGGACAGCAGAAGTCCCAATATACTGCAAGCTGCAACTCCATGTGAGTGTTTGAAACTCTGAATTCAGAAACCAGCAGGTGAGGAAAGGCAGCAGCATTGTAGCAGGAGTAATTGTTCCTGGTCTCCAGAGTGGTGTAAGGCCTTTATCCAGAGAGGATAGAGAAGAATATGTGTGGGATTCACGGGGCCACTTTAGCGCTTTGGGGGAGTCTCCTGTTCAGGTCAATGTCGAGTAGAAATGGGCATCTGTCCCAGGTTGGTGTGATGACCTGGGACTCAGAGCAGTTAGGAATGAGTTTCTGACAGCAGGGGACCAGCAGCACCTCTGCAAGGCCCTGTAGAGACAGGGCTGTCCAGGTCTTCCTTCTCTGTCTCCTCTCATACATGCCAGACTTCCGCAGAGAGCGAAGGCTTTTCCCGCTCCTTCTCCCCCTCTTTATCCTCTTCAGGCATTCGTTTTGGTAAATCCTTTACACTTCTAATTCTGTTTTGGAATCTGCTTCTCACAGGATTCAAACTGACACATCAGGAAATGCCTGTGGAGGTTCTCATCATTTTGATCAAAACTAGGAATTCTAATATATGATAGAGATTGCTTGTGTCTTAAGCCACTATGGCGCTGTGAATGCTTTGTATGCAATAGGTCTGATTGTAAACAAAGGGATGTCATTATCCCTTATTAAATAATGGCACCTACTATTTTTGTTAATACATAAGCTATATATGTGTACAGAAGTCAGATAAAAATGTAAGGTATTATATTTCATAACATATCCTTTTTGGCTTGAGGGGAAAAAGAGTATTTCATGTAAATAAAATCATCTTCAAAAACAAATACACATTGGCATTTCTGCAGGTACAGAGGCTGGACTGCTTGGTTTTCTACTGAAGTTGACAGATGCACTGGTCTGTGACAATGAACTGAAAGGAACTGTCAAAATAGAGAGTATTTCAGCTAAGTTTACACTGCTGTGTAATACTGAAAATATAGGGGAGCATTAATGATGCTGACTTCATCCCTTCAGCATTGATCTAACAAGGATGAAATATTTAAGTCACCACTATGGGAGGTTTGGATTTTCACATTTTTTAGGTATTACTACCTGGTATTTGGTTGAGAAAGAAGATGCAGGGAGAGTTGTTTCTATCCAATACAGTGTTTCTATCAGGCTGAGCTGGTTTCTTTAAGAAAATACGCTGTATGTGGTAGGGTGGCTTCTCTTGTGAAACCAGGTCAAGGACTTGCTTTTGAGTGCAGCCCTTTCCGAGAGCTGTGAACACCACCTGACCTTTTGTATGTGCTCAAAGCTGTAGCTCTAAGTCTCATGTCTCTCACTTCAGCTTCTTTTGGAATTTAACTGTTTGCTGGAATATCCACCAGAAAGAATCTAGAGTTGGCTGAAAATCATTCTGTGGTGTAATGAAGAGTTTTACTAGCCTTTGTCCTTCGTGCTTCTGAGGGGGCCTCTAAATCCTGGATTTCCCCAGTGATCAGAGTACACTTTTTATGGTAGTCCCAGTGAGTCACAGCTGAGTTTATGCTAATGAGGTGACTGATGGAGAATCTGTAGGTTGTTTGTGCTAATGGATGAGCACCAGCGTTATCATGTAGGGAGCACTCCACATGTGATTAGAAGGCTAAAAATCTGAAAGCATGATAGCAGCCTGAGACAAGGTCAAGATCATGAGTTCGACTTTGTGACCAAGGATTTAATTAGTCATGCCTTTATAATGAAATCCCCTTAAGGTTCTACAATGACTCTCAGTTCAGGTTTTTTGTTTTGTTTTGTTTTGTTTCAGTTCAGGTTTTTTGGTTGATGATACACACACACAGTGATAAGCCAATAGGCTAACATGCCCTGACGATGTAGAAACTTCGTGCCTGGAATCCTTTGCTTTTTGCCCTGTGCATTTCTTTATTTGACTGGTTCTGATTTTTATCTTTTATTAAAAAAACCTGTGATGTAGGCATAATGTTTGCCTGAATTCTGTTAGCTGTTGTAGTGAATACTCCAATCTTAGAGGGTGGTGGGAACTTCTAAATTTGCAGCCAGTGTACCATGACTGCAGGCAGTCTGGACACTGAGACCTTGTGGCTGGAGTCTGAAGCAAGGGTGGACTTTGCCTCTGTGCCAAGACCACCTGGATCTTCAGCTGAAGTTTGCCCTGAGTTGTTATCGTCAGGACTGCATTGCACCTTCTTTAAATCCTAGAGCACAACCATTTCCTACAGCAATCATCTCATCTGCGACACTTTCCATCTGCTTCTCTTCCACACCATCAGCCCTTCAACAGGGACCTCTCACAGGCCTCACCTTCAGCTCAAGTTCATTTTTTTGCTGGACTACTTCAATCCTATATAAACTGGTTTACCTTCATTTTAATCTAGTCTGTATTTCTCAAATTTATCTCTTACCCTTCCTTTGAGCTCATATCTTTTTCAGAAATGTTTATGAGTCTACCATACATCACTCAACTAGGAAATATTTATTTGTTAAATAAATGCCTTCCTAGTATCTGAGCTCCAAGGAAGCCCACGGTTGCCCACACATCTCTTACTCACATATGCAATATCTTGCTGCAAACCAATCACTCCTTTTGCTTTTACTGCCAGACAGTAAGGATCCATCTCCATCTCCACTGAAAACTGTGTATGTCTTGTTTAAATGCTATCTCCTCTGTGAGTGTTTTTGGACCTCCTGCTTCTCAGGAATCAGTCTCAGCTCTGAACACCTATACGTATTTTATGCCGATTGTAGGTATTGCACAGAGTTCTCATTTGACTCCAAGTCTGAATAAACTGGAATTTTTATTTTTTAAAAATCATTCTAGTTCCTTTCAAAGCTATATTGTGAACTTTTGAAAACAAGTAAATGTAATCTATGATTTTTGTGTGTGTGATCTCAAGAACTAGCAACATGTGCACAACTTGCATCAACTTTCTGGTTTTGTTATGGGTTTTCTTTAATCAGTGTGAACAGTTGTCTGACATATAAAAAGAATGAAGGTAGAAAAAATAGTGTAGCTACTAATTTTGAGGGGATTCTAATCAATCCAATACTTTAAATAGCCTTGAAATTTTAGGGGTAGCATCATCTGTATGAAGACCTCATTATAGAGAAACTGACATTAATTTGTTGTTCTTCAACACAGCATTGTCATTTTTCTAATTAATTAATTGTTCTAATCCAAACTTCTCTCACTTAAATCTCTAAAGACAAGGCTCACATCTTGCACCATCAAAACAAACAAAAATACACATGAGAACATAATCAGGTAGCCCTTACTCTCCTATCAGGTAAGAAACCATGTCCAAAACATTATTTAAGAAACAACATTTTCAGACAGTTTTGCAATCCTTACTTTAGCATATCTTCTTACACTGCTCATATGCACCTGTGTAATTGAAGAGTAAATATTGGCATTCCTATAATTTTGCCATTTTTGAGGCAAAGAAAAGAAAAACAGGACTCCAGCCTTACTAAAGAAGGAGGAAGCACGATTCAGCACTCATTTAAAAGAAAGAGGCTGTGGGCAGAAATAGCTTTTGTGTGAGATAACACAACCTTCTATTAAAGATCACATCCTGGAAATTGCTTACAGGGAATTTACTTAGCCTTTTGGGCAAATGGGATCTGGGACATTATGTCTGCATTTGTTTTAAAGAGATTTATATTTTCTTGACTTGATAGATCAATAATAACACTAAAAAACTAGAATGTTATAAAACTGAATTTTAAAGTCGAGAGCATATAATCTGGGAGTAAAGACAAATGTGTTTGAAAATAAAGATGAAGTGAATAGTGAAAATTTACTTCCCTGAAAAGCTTTATCTGATAAATTTCAAATTTCCTTGTAAAAGCCCACATTATTTTTACTTACTGTCAGTGGAAATACACTTTTGCACACCTTGCTTTGTTAAATATGATCTTGGAGTTATTCTATATGCCTGCATTTGAGTTGATAGTTTACCTCAAATACTAATTTCAATTATTTAAGGTTTGTGAGTCAATACACATTTTAAAATGCTCAGAAGAAAAATTTTGCATTAATTCCCATCTACTAAAAGGGTTAGAAAAACTATGTAGTGATATGAGTCTATAAAAATGATATGGTGACTGAGAAGTTCAATGATTTTTACTTTCTTAGTCCTACCTCGTCAATTAGTTATATATTGATTTGGTAAGAAATCAGACTGGTAGAAGTATAAACATGTACTTATTTTAAACACTTGTTTATTTAAACATTTTACAAATGTATGACAGGGAAATGAGGACCACAGGTGATCAAAGTTGACTATAGTTTGAGCCAATCGAACACGCTTTGCAGGTAGAGCAAAAGCACAGGAGAATCATACTTTTTTGATGAAGACCTAGCTCCAACCACTGGAGATTGCAATGTCTTCCAAGATGAACAGAATTCTCTGGAGGAAAGTACCTGAAACCAAACCAGACAGATGTGGGTTGAGATAGGCTGCTCGGAAAACTCTAACACGCAACGAAGGATTATGCTTTTACAACAGAACGGTGCGCTCTGATAGAGCGGAGTGGATTCTAAAAGGACACCTGAAATGAGGAGACATGCGAAGGACTCCAAGGAGTCAGACTTCTGTCTCTTGAGACCCCGATCTCCAGGCATTGGGCCAGAAAAGAGAGGGACCAAGAAGTGGCGAGAGTGCTGAGTGGAGAAAGATTCCAGCTTGTCCCCAGGCAGTAGGAGCTGTACACATGGGGCACCTGACTGAGCCCCGGTGAGAGCTCAGCTGAGGAGGAACGCTGGGCTAGAATTCTCCATACAATGTCCACGTGTCCCTTTTGGACCTGCGGTTTTTTGTATTCCTTAGTGAGAGGCAGGATTGCTTTGTAAACATTCTTTTAATTCTCAGCTTGGAATTCCAAACTTACAACCCTCTTACTATTTAATAAACATCTGACCAATTACAAAGAATTTAAATTTTGATCTAAGTTTTAGAAGGTGGGAGAAAAGGAAAAAGAAAAAGTAAAGATAGAATTTTACCTAGAAACAGTATATCAGTTTGCTTTTAGTTACTCAATGATAATTAATAATTCACTCAATAATAATTTTATGAACTTTTTCTACATGTTAAAACAATGTTAGGTATTAAAGCTATTAAGACAAATAGGACATGTTTCTTCCCTGAAGAAACTTACAGCCTTATGGGGACAGAAATAAGCAAAAAACAAAGACAAAAACCAAAACAGTACAGCATGTTACATTCTCCAGTGAGTTGACAGAGGTTCTATGAGGTGGGAAGGGTCAGAAAATATTTTCAAAGAGGTAGGAGCTAAACCTAAATATTAGATACATGGGTTGTTAAGTTTATTTGAATAAAGGGCTATCTGCTGAGTAATTGTATCTGTGGTATTCAAAGGTAAGTTAGTATTGGGATTTGAATGTCACACTGGGGAGTTCTGATTGGTAGATGTAGGAGACTATTTAAGTGTTTAAGGTAGGTGTAAGAATATGGTAGAAATTTATTCTGTGACTTCCTTCAGTAGGGAAATCAGAAGAAGATAGCCAAGAGGCAGGAAGTTAAGTTAGTTATTTGTTTTGTATGATAATTTAGTGTGTAATAAGGAGAACTCAGTCTAGAAGGGTGTTGATGAGGAAGCACAGATCGTCAGGGTATGAGACTGGATTCTGAGTTTGTTTTAGATGGTTTTTCCTTACCATGGTCTTTTGATTGAAACTAAGGAGAGCAGAAAGCTATAAATCAATCAGCAAGTGTACCTACCTAACAGATATCTCATTCAAAGTCTTTCTATGAAACTCTCTTAGGATGTAAAAATGGTTTTGGAAAATGATATGGAAACAAATGCGAAGAGAAGAAGGTAAAAGATGATTCCTATATTAAAGTGTTAATATTCACATACATGCCCATATATGAAGGTATGATCAAGATATACAGTGAATGTGAAAAAAAATTATCACAGTAAAAGGCACATTGCCAATCATCCCCCTCAGAACACTCCCTTCCATTTGAACACACCTATTTCATCATTCTTGTCACTTTCTGAAGCAGGTCTAGAAGTCTTCTTTTGTGAGTGTCTGTATCATGTGGCATCAAATATATGGTGAATGCTGCTGCTGAGTGCCGTTTAATGGAAAAGCAGGCTCATGAAAACATTGTGCTATATCCTAATTTACCTTAGTCACTGGATCTCATACCATGCAACTTCTGGTTCTTCTGCAAAGTCAAAATTATCATGAAAGGTCAATGTTTTGAATTGATTTAGGACATCGAGGCAGCCAGAACAGTGCAATTAAAGACACTCACAAAAGAAACCATCCAGATCTGCTCCAGAAAGAGCAGGCAAGAATGATGGGGTAAGTGTATTCAAAGTGAGAAGGGGAGGAGTACTGTACTGAGCAGGAGTAATGGCAATATATCTTTTAAGGCAATTAGAAAATTTAAAATTCACCGTGTATGTTGATTACACTGTGAATGATCAGATCTGACAGACTGCAGAACTGGTATGGAGGCTTTGTAAGATGAACAGGGGGCTAGCAGGGAGCCCTGAGAAGGATATGTGTACATTTCAGACCTTACTGTGTTAGAACTCTGGCCATAATTTGATGTGAACATACAGGATAATTTAGTAGACCTTGCAGAACATTGATGGCAGTGTGTCTTTTAACATAATAATTTTTAAAAATTTAAACATCCACTGTAGTTTTTCACCATGCCCTGTATTATTTCTTTGTTTACAAATGCTACTGTTGTCATTTTAACAGTGTGATGAAAATGTTCTAAATGAAGACAGGAATGGTTATATAAAAGGACTGTCTCCAAGTTTGAGTATGGCCAATAGAAATTTGTGAGTTAAAATAAATTTAATACATCTAAGTATTATTTTAACACCAAATGATCTTCAGAAAGTGGCATGAGAATTAAGTTGAGTCAAAATACCTTGTCATGATAAATGGCATGGAGAAAAGGAGGAAGAAAACATTTATATTTCAGACATTGTGCTGGCACTTTTTAGAACAAAAATACTTCTTGATTTAGAATGTATATGTATCATATTTTTTCATTTTCATTGAGAAGTTTAATAGAATGATATCAGTTCATCCTAATTGGGTTATAATATAAATAATTTTTAAAAATAATTTGGGATTCAAAAAGTACAAGCTCAGATAAAATTAAAAATTTATAGGCAATTCATTTCAAGTGGCATATTCTTAAGTATACATATTTTATACTTTTGTTTAAATGTAACTCTGTTAACAGCCATCCTTTAGTTTCAGTCCTTGTGAAAATAGTCAGTTTTGATCTCCCTGTTGGTAAAAGCTACTTTTCGAAAGGGTCAATGGTACATTTTTCTCAAGGATGGTGCATCTGACATTCATCTGTGCCACAGAAAATTAACAAAGCAGATGTCCTACAGATTTCAGGATACAAAAATCGTCTCCATCCATGAGGGCAGTGGTAATCACGCACAGATAAATGAAAACCAATATTCTTCTTCCTTAAACATTCTAATTTATCTCTCAATTATCTGTTCTTGAAGTATTTGTGAGTAAAAAAATGAGTAAAAGCTACTTATAAAAAATAAATTACCCTTTGTTTCTAATACAGAAACTTAGCATTTAAGGAAAACAGAAATCCATGAAAGCTTAATATGTTCAGAATTTGACAAAGTGTGACATATTTACTGAAGCAGAAAAGACATTGCAGTTTTCTCAGTATTTATTTTTTTATTCTAAAAGTAGATAAATCATATTTAGCAACTAAAGAAGAGAAGTTTTCCCAGACTTACTTAGGGAAAAACAGAAAGAGAAACTGGGGTATGTGTGTATAGGAATTTTGACTAAGATACACTTCCAAGATATAAAACTGGTGAATTTAAAAAGATTTTCTAGAACTATCAAAATATGAGAAACATTTAATGAATTTACATAAAAACAGTTGTAATTGTAGACCTTTTCGTGTTTTTTTACCTGCTGTGGAACATTTTATATAAATCTCTATCTTAGTTCCTTGAAAAGAAAGTTTGTGTTGCTACCTGTTTGTTTCTTTTTTCTGAGAACATTTTTGGTTTATATCTTGGACTGAGCAACTACTTTGAAGACAGTGATATGCAGTGTAATGACTGTTGTTATTCCCTTATTTGGTTATAAAAATTTGTTTTATTTTTTCATAAAATAAAAAGAAAAAAATCACATGTTCATGTTGCTATTTTTCTTAAAAACCTACTAAGGTTTTTTTGGAATTCTGAATATACAGGAAAGAGAGAGACAGCAGAGCAACACTGAGCCCTCATGCTGGCTGGTGCCCCTTAGTGCTCACTGCTTTGGTGGTGCTGTTTGCATGCACCAGCGTAATTCTGTTTTGAAAATTTCACCAAAGGCAAATTAAAATGAGATAGAAATGGTTGATCTGATTTAAACATTCCACACACAAACATGCATCAAAATATCATATATTCCCCATTGATATATATATAATTTTATGTTTTGTGGATTAGTTAAAAATAAATAATTTAAATTTTAAAAATCACAATTAAAAAGACATAAAATGTGCTGATTCCTTCTGTGTATTGCAAAAAAGAATTTTCATGTCTTACTGCAAAACTGACTATATATTAATATAAAGATTGAGATACTTTGTATCACTTACACTTAAAATAGAGCAATAAGTTCACTAATTATGCTTAAATCACACAAAATTCCTTCCAAAAGGGATTTATATAGAAGAAAACTCATCTTTCAACAGTTTTATAAAATACTGCAATAGCATGTCATTGTAATTAACATTATAATTAATATTATTTTAGACATTCCAAGTGGTAAACGGTATATTGTTAAACTAGAACAATGACTGAGCCATTTCATTTCTAACCACATTTTTAGATTTTACCCTGACTCATGCTTTAAGCCAAAGTCAGGCTTGGGACTAAAATTGAGATGTCTGACAATCTAAGTGTTTTGTCTTTTTATTTGGTTCAATATAAATTTAAAGTTATATAGTAGGATTAAAAAATTTTTAAAGACAGTTTTTTCATTAAGAAAGAAAAGAAGTGGTAATAGCTTTTGGGACCCTTAAAAACCACTTCCAATCTAAACTCAGAAGGGCAGAAATGATCAGTAACACTAGCCATTTGGTTTCATTCCCTTTTTTTAGTGAACACACCCAAATCTCACTAAAACCATTCCTGCGGGACTGGGGGATTGCAGTCTTCTCATACTGACAGGAATGGGGGTTCTGGTATACCCAGGGGGAATCACCTTGCTACATCTGTCTCCCCTCTGCCTTCACCTTTAGATGTTGGTGCCATTTAACTCAGAAGCATGAGCCATTTTGCTGCAGACTCACAATCTGTGGACTGCAACTATTAACTAAATTGTCCCCATGGTTCTTGATGCACTGAATTCTAGGAACACATCCCAGTACCATGGATCAGTTTCAAATATGTAAAGTCTGATAAATAGGCATAAAGACCTCAAGAAAAAAATAAGTCCTGTATTGGTTTAATCATTTTATTAATATTCAATAAGATTGTTTCCATTCCTGTAGTCACTGCTCTAGTTCAAGTAAGCATAAATTTGTATCTAATACAGTTTCATTAACACTGGAGATACTTAAAAATTGCTTTGATAAATGCATAACATCTAGACTATTATAATTGTTCTTGTCCCACTTATTCAAATTTATTCCAATTATCATTTTATATCCAATTGCCAGAAAAACTCCTGATTTTATATCATATTAAATTCTCTATTTATGAAAGAGGAGTTTTCTTATTCAACAAAATCAAAGTTCCTATGCCTGAAGATAAATTTCTCCATTTATTTCCTTAGGTTCTCATTTCTTAGTCTAGTTGACCCTTTATTACTTACTTCATTGCATCTATATATTTTTTAAAAAGCACACTTTAATTTTTGATATCTACCAAATATGGTTAGAATCTCAAAAATGAAAACTTTAAGGAACCCTAAAGTAAATATACTAGTTCACTGGTAAACACAGAATAGGTCTTCGTTATTTCAGAGAATCCTCCTATCTTGGATCTAAGTCCAAGGTGGAGTGGGGGAATGGGAAATGGGGTGGGGATGAAGGGGAAGTGACCTTTGCCTGGACCCCTCTTTTGACACGGCTTCTTTTTCTCCTTAATTTTAAAACCATATCAAGTATAGGGAGAGGTTTTAGTATTTAATAGGATAGTAAATCTTTCAGAGCAAATGAACAGAGTAGTTACTGAGAGTGAGTGCGTAGGAGTTTGACACGGGGGTTTTAGGACAGTTGACAGAATCATGTCCTGCCCTAACATTTCATATTGCAAGTGGGAAAAGGAAAATATACTTAGATTGAAAATCTGAAAAAGTGTGGAAGAAACGAGGAGACTTTCAAAAGTCTGCTTGTGAGGTGACAATCTCAGGGTGTGCAAAGATTAACTTTAGAATTCTTCCTTCTGTAGGTAAATAGTGGGCACCATTTTGGCCCAGGCTTTGGGATTTAAATTGGCTATTTTTCTTTAATGAGATTATTTGAAAGCCTAGACTCATGGTTTCTGTATCCCTGGGATGTTACTGTTTGGAATAATACCATCTTTGGCTTCACCGCTCTGCAACATCGGCTGTAACTTTCCACTTGATGAAGCCCCGAGACCTGACACGTCTGTCCATCATGAAGTGTCCATTTATCATGAGAAAACCATCTCAGCAACTTACGACATTCAACAGAGAGGCAAACTGCAGAATTGGTTTCCTTACTTGTTCTATCCTCTTTCATCTTATGCTGGGAAATATATTCTCTGATTTCAGCCAAATTATGTCCTTAGCGGAATCTCTTACTTAAAATGGACTTTCTTGTACGGCTCTATCATTCTGTCTATAATTGCCACATTAATATTTCTGAAATGATGCTTCATTTCTCTTACTTTCACGTTCTAATGGCACCCCTACAGAATAAATAACATCCTCTTTATTTTGTATCCAAGGTCCTGAATCATTTGATTGCTTTTTACTGTATCAGCCTTCTGTTTTACGAACCACCTCCCAAACACTGAATGCAGAGTGAGTCCTGGATATAATTAGCGTTTAACCATTTGCTTGCCTATCTTGAGTTTAGCTACTTTCTCCCCTCCCGAAATGCGCTCTTCTCACTCTTGTCACGGCAGCCCGACACTTCTATGGATTTTCCTGAACTGGAAGTTGTCTCCATTAGCAAAATGCACACAGAACTTTCTATCTAAACCAGAGGCTAAAAATCGCAAGTGATGTTTTTGTCATTCCCGGGGACACCTGGAAATATCTGGCAACACATAGCAGATGCGGAGACAGCTCCTCACCTCTAAGAAGCATCTGATCCACAGTCATAGTGTTGCTGTTTAGAAGCTCTTGCTTAATCCAGCTGACTTTATTTTCATCCAGTCTGTAATTTGATTTCTATTTGTATATGTTTAATCATCTGTACTGGAATACAGGCCTATGGAATCATATGACATCATTGTGTGTATAGTTTTCTTTTCTCAAAAGCCTAGTACAAGTCTTGGCACATTTGGGCACTCAAAAAAGTTACAAATCTATCATTTATTAAAGAATAAACATACAGAAAGAAAAATACTTACCAATAAATCTATGTTATGTTCAATGTGTACTTTCATTGATGACCTTGATAATTCAGTTGCCATTGGAGAATTTTTTAATAATGAAAATCAATTAGGATTTTCTGGTAAAGAGAGAATTTATAGGTCAATACACATTTTAATTGATACACAGAAGAACAGACATATTACAAATGTCACTGTAATTTTATTACTGATAGAAAGTTTAGAGTTTAAGGTTTGCAGAGCTAGTATGTCTTTACTAAGGTTATCTCTCTTTTGTTGAATTTGTTGAGCTGTTGTTTTATATTGTGCTACGATTAAATCTTGCTTTATGAAGCTCTCTCAGCTGCTCGTAGTGGGTGTTGTTAAATCTGCTCCAATTTGTTTGTATTTCTCTAAATGGAGTATCTAGCTCTTGGGCAAAACAAAACATCAAATTATCTTGCCAATTTTCTATAAATATTTGAAAATGATTGCTATTGGAATACATAAACAGTTTCTTAAGTTCCCTTATGAAATGAGCCAGCATATTTTGCTTACTAATGAAAGATCTATGTTTACATAGTGTGCAATAGTCTCCCATATATGGAAAAATGAATGGAGCTAGTGGTCCTGTTCCAAAGGACAATGTTCAAGCTACTGATCCTGCCACCCACTGTCCTACCAACCTTCCCCCTATGTACCCTCTACACATATCTTTCACAAATATTCTGATTTCATTGATTTGTTTTACTTATATCCCTATGTACCTTTCTTTCTCTCCATGTGTAAGCCTTATGTCTCTTTTCCACCCTAGTTTTCCATTCATAAAATGAACTTTCGCTTTTCCTTCCCTCCCACTCCAACTTCTTCCTTAAATTGCTGGTCTCTAACTCATCCATCTAAATTGTTAACTTTTCAAAAAGACTTATCTTCCAAGCCATACCTCTGCCTATAAACCCACAGTATCTTTACCACTTCAGTAACTTATACTGCCATTTTTGTCATTATCATTTTGCATTTTTATATCAATTTTTCCTTCATGTAAAAACTTCAATGTAGGAACTATAATTTATAGACATTTCACATCAAACTCAGCACCCACTACAATGTCCTACATATAGTAATTGTTCATTATGCAGTAGCTGGATAAGTGTTGAATGATATATAATATGTAATGTTACTTCCAAAGTAGAAAATATAACAATGTAGTTATAAAACACGAAATAAAGTGTTTTTCCAGTAATACTGTACATATCAGGAAAAAAAAAATCACCGGAGTGTTTCCAACATAATAACCAAATAACATCTCCATCATTTGTTTCAGACATGGTAACCAAAAATGATATGTGGACCTTGTTTGGATCCTGATTTAGACAAAATAACTATAAAGGGACATCTTTAGTACAGTCAGAGAAAAGGGTATGCGGAATGTGCACTATATAATATTAACGATCTGTGGTGTGACAAAACCATGCCTGTTATGTCAAAGACAGTTCTCACTAGTTAGAGATGCATACCAAATAGCTTTTAAACAGCATGTTTAGTATTCGCTTTAAAATACTAAAAAATGTATAAGGGCAAGAAAAGTTTATAACCTTTGGCAAAATATTGATACTCAGTTTAGCAAAGCAAAGGGTATATATTGTTCATTATATTGTTTCAATGTAGGTAGGTGTAAATATTTTCATGAAAAGAACTTTAAAATACATAGCGTTGTTGGGGAGCAATCTGTCAGTCATTCTTACAGCGGGAAACTATCCAGGAATTTAAGTAACTAACTCCAAGAGACTCTGGTGACTTTGCACATTTTTATTTCGCTGTGTTTAACCCAACACCCGACACAATCATCACTTAGAACCCACCCTCAGTTGCATAATGTCTCACTGCTTCATATGCCACAGAAACCTACTGAATTTTTACTTCTCTTTTTCCAAGGACCCCAGCATTATGACTCACAGTATCTGGTTTAAAGGATGCTAGGGCAAACACCATAGATAGTCACTAACCCAAAAGAATATATTCTCTCCCCTGTTTTTAAGAAAATTTATTAGTACTGTACGTGTTTGCAGTCTGTAAGGTTTACACTCCTTGTATGAAGTTGGTACATGTACATAACACATCTTAATTCCTTTTCTCATCCCTTTTCCTTCCCACCTCTCCTCCTTCCCTGAACCTCTTGATCCCCTCCCCCTTTGACAAGGGTCCCTGCTTCCTATTATTTCTCTTATCCTGAATGTGACTAACAGCCCTGTAGGAAGGATAGATTCATTTTTCATTGATAGCTGAACTGGATCCACTCCTCAGTGTCATGGACTAGAGCTGATGTGAATAAAATCTTCCTTTAATAAATACACAGGGCTCAGGGAAGTGGAGACAGATATGATCTGGGGTAGACATCATCTAAGAGCTAAGAGTAAAGAAAGACAGTAGTCAAAGATGGACCAGTTATATGAATTTTAGAGTTAGTTACTACCAAGTCTTCTTCTCATACTCATCGCTGTCTCCCCACTTTTGTTTCCATTTTCCTAGACAAGTTCTTCTTACTGACTCCTTCGGTTGATTCAAAGCCTCTAACCTTGGTTATCCCTATTAGCATGTTCAAAAATCATCCCTTGAAAGCATAAAATCCAAGTTACATTCTTGTGCTTGATATGGTGGAATCAGAACCTCCAAAGAAGACCTGTACTCACTTAGCCTTCAGTCACCATTATGCCCTCCCTTCCACTGCTGGGTGCCTCTTTTGACTTGTGGGTTGCTTCCACAACTTCTCCATTAGTCTTTTCACTTGGAATCACTTCTCTGCTCAACAAACACCATGGGAAGCTTCTAGATTTCTATAAGCACTTCTCTACCACACCACTCCCTGTCTAAATAAACACCATTCACCCATTATTCCAGATTTTGCAAATCGCTCTATGTGTCTACCTTCCCTCTGACCAGTGCTTTTTTTTTTTAACACATGAAATTAAACCAGCTGAGCCAATTGAAAATCTCTGAAAATAGTCTGTACTTTGGAGTCTCCCTTCTTTGGTTTGTGATGTTTCTATTCTTTAAACTCTTTCCAAACATTTCTACTGGAGATAACTTCCAATTTTTCCTTTCATCTCTTATTATGAAGTCTTTCTGGTCTTTTTCAGAATTATCCTCTTTCTCTGCAAATTTCTGTAGTTCTTCTTGGATATTTTTCTAGTTACATATTAGCACATGGTACGAACTTCATTTCTCCAATTAACATTAAGTACTTTGAAAGCTCAGTTTGTCTGGTTTATTTATTTATTTTTGGTGCTGGGGATCGAACTAAAGACCTTGTATGTTACATTTAATCTTCTCAATTCTATAATTTTACAGATGAGGAAACTAAATCTTGGTCACATTATGTACATTTTTCCTTTTTTTTTTTGGCATTGGGCATTGAACTTGGGACCTTCTGCAGGTGGTGGAACCACTGAGCTAAATCCCTGGCCTGCCCTGTACTTTGTTTGTAATGGTCTATCAGAGACTCAAATGCATATCTACCCAAAGTGAACTCTTTTTGCTTTTTTATTATTTAATGTGTCTGGGAAGCACTGGAGTTTCAAGGACATACCTCAAAGAGGTTTTAAAAACAATTTTAAAAAATAGAATAACAAATATAATCAAATAGATGGTATTTCCACTCCTCATTCCTCATTTAATGAAGAAATTTTTCTTTCATTGTTTTATGCAGTGAATTTTTAATTTTTGCCTTGACTACCTAGAAGACAGTACATTTATGTTATTTGTCATTGTTTCCTTTGTTACCGATTTTTTCACTTAGTGATTTCACGTATTTAAATAAATTGCGTGAATGAGTTGAAATCTATAACTTTCACTTAATTTACCAAAAATAATTCTTAAGTAAAAATGAGAAGTTACATTTCCTTCCCAAATGTGGGCATGTGACAACCCTACACGCCTTAGACAATGCTTCATGTTCTAACATCTATCTTCTTATCCACTTCCGTGACTGTGCTCAGAACAGCCTTCTGATTCTAAAGAGAAAATTGACTTAGTTGATGGCTTCAATTTCCACTTGCTTCATATGGTTTTGATTCTTTCCAGAAATCTTTCCAATCTGCAAGGATGAGGCAATTGTGAGAATACTTAAAATGTAGTTCTCCAAAGCCAACTGCAAAATTGATTTTTAAAATTATGTGGGAAATGCATGGCTTCCTGAGATAGTCACTTAAGAGAGTACATTTGAATGTGCGAACTCTGATTTGTGTGTTGCATACATATGTGAATATCTGAATATTTTTCTGCCATGTATACATATCTGTATATTGTGCTATACATATTTCTATTTCCCTAGCTATACTTGTATTCTAAATATTATGCAACTACAATATATCAGAAATTTCACAAAGATTTGAAAAGGAACAATTTCTTCTGGGACAGGGTAGCCAGCAGTGTTTACATGAAGAAAGTGTGGCGTTGAGCTGTCCACAGAGCCTGGGCAGAGTCCAGGGTATTAACTTAGGGGTATTCCAGATTAGGTATTCAAATGCATTTTCTAGAATGCTTCCCATAAGGTGCTGCTGTGGACAGAATGGGGAAGAGGCAGAATTGATGATTAAATATGCTGGTAAAATTAGTCTCTTGGCGACTTCTGGAAGATGATAGCACATTAAAGACTCAGAAACACATGTCAAGGAAAGAAAAAGTCATTTTATGCTCCAAACACCTTTTATAATGATTCATCCTTCTTTTCTTTACCTACCCTTTACTAGCACTCCATTATCCATGTTAAGTAGAACTGTAATATTTAGGCTGAAGGTCCCTTATATTCCCTCCAACAAATAAATACATTTTTATGCCTTAAACAGTTTCCTGCGTTTTTATTCAGTTTGTCATTTAAAAATTGTAAAACTATAGCAAATTTTTTAATCTCCTTGAGTGTTAGCTTCCTTGGTGTAAAATAGGGATAGCCTAACACCTATTTATAAGGTAGCTGAAAAGTAAGAGTCCCTCCATGTAGGCAGGGACTGTGTTTGCTCCCTGTGTGCTGTGGTCTCTGCAATTCCATTAGCCTAGCTGTGAAGCACTGCTATTTCCACGCCACCTAATTTTGCCCTCGGTAGTTTTCTGCTACAAGAATATTATGTAAATGAGCACACAATGCTGTAGAGAGGTAAATGTTTCTCTACATCAAACACTAAATAAGCCCGGGACACTAAGTACCTAAAGTAGCGCGTGTCCAAGGTCCTTGGCTCCCAGATGCAAAGTGCACAACGCCTCCAAGGCTGCTCTGCGCAGTGGGTGTCTATGCCTGTGAGGTCTGGGACCTTTTCCTTCTGTGTTGCTTTTTGTGAGTTTAAGAAAAAAAATATAAATTCCTTCTCACTTCTACAGGATCATTCATGTCATAAGGAAAGAGAAAAAAAGGTATATGGGTATTATTTAAGTTATGCTTTAAAGGACAACACTGGGGACTCGCAGTGGGTGGAGCTCATGGCAGAGCACAGACCAGGTGCTTGGTTCATCCCCAGCTCCACATTTAAAAAGTAGCATGTAGTAACTGCAATGAGATGCTTCATTACACGGTGTCAATTTGTCCATTATTAAAGAAGATGATTCTTCTGGTGTCCTAAATTTATAAATATGTGAAAAATATGGCAGTTGTGACCTAGCTTCTGTAAGTTCGAAGAAGTCCTTGAAGTTCGTGTCATCCATACTTCACTCTCTCTGCAGTTTATTGGGCACCAGTCTCCTCTGTATTTAACTTTTTTATCAAGAAAGAACAGGAGAAAAATAATATGTACAGTATGTATTTAAATATGCAATGTCTGTTATTTTTATAACCTTTACTTTTATGATGCAAGGATAAAATTAGATCATTAAGAAATGATGGTTCAAGTGCTCTATAAATGGCAAATCATTATGCCATATGTTATCTGATCATAACAATAAATTGATATATGGAAATTTTTATACTTTGTTTTATAATTTTACCTGTTTCATATCTCAAATGGGGGATCAACCTCAGGCAGTATTTTCACAAACAGATATCAATAATTCAATAAGGCATGATGTTTATGTAAGTTAATGTACAATTATCTATGATTATATAAATTATATATAATCATAGATAATTATATAACATAAATATTGAACTCTGACATTTGCTTTCCATCTCTCTGTGCCATAGTAATGAATTCTGTTCAGTATTTGTTGTGACACAAAAGATTTTATAAAATCAATTCTAAGATGTACTTAGTAAATTTAAAAAATTTACAGTCATTCTCAGAGTGAATATTCTCAGAGTGAATATCCTCAGAGTGAATATCCAAAGAATTGCTACTTATTTTTATACTGAAAGATTTTCATTAAATATATAGTAAGTGTGATATAAATTTTGTAACATAGTTAAGGGAGTGCAAAATATTGGATCACCATGTATCTAGAGACCTTTTTCACATTTAAGTATACTACTCAATTAGCTTCCAATTCTGTGTGCATTCCATTTACTTATTTTGTGCTGACTTCATAGAAAAAATGAACTCTGGTTCTACCTTAGACATTAAGTGGCATGATAGAGGTAATAGACTTCTCTAGTATTAGTTTTTGTTTTCAAAGGCCAAGTTATGAATTATGAACAAGTACCTTAGTAAAAAAAATAGGGAAGAGTGATCTAACCTATAATAACTTGGATTAGCCTTGACCCATTATATAAAAATGCAAAGATAACAGTTCTGAAATCACGAAAAAAGATTCTAATTAAGAAGGGAAAAATCTTCTCAGAGGTGACTCAGGTTCATGTCTTTTGCAACTTGACCTAAATATCATTTTTTCTTTACTTTAAACTTCTCCTAAAGCAAAGAAGCAAAACCAAATTAGTATAATAATTCTGTAAGATAAACTCTACACTCACCATTAGCACTATAACATCTTGAATTTTTAAGAAGCTCGCTATGATTCTAATTGCTTGAAATCATTTTGTATTATTCTCTGACCCCATATGTAGTTTCTGTGGTACAATACACGTGAGACCAGTGACCCAGTGTTTTATTTAGTATGAGAGCAGAATCTAACTTCAGATCGAGAAGCAAGAGCAGATAATAATCCTATCATCATGAAAACAAGAGGAGTCTTGACGTTCCCCAGCCACCAAAGTCTACTGTCCACATTGTCACCCCTGCCCTGTTCTGTCCTCTCTAAGGCTGCCAGACACTCACTCAGCCTTCCAGGAAACACGAATTTCCCACTCTACGGGTGCCCTGCTAGGTCTTTGGAATTCAAAGATGAGCACATGTCTCACTTCCAGGACAGCCTTGTGTAGGGACAGACACATAATCTATACTTTCAATAATGGGGAAAGCAGTGACACAGAACCCAGGGTGGAGGGAGGAGGAGCCAGGCTGTCTCAGAGCCAGTGAGTGGCCTGGATAGGAAAATGTGCACAGGGATTGACTGAGGGGTTACATTTGTGGGTTTTCCTTGTTAGCCTATCTAACATTTTTAACTCTTCAGAGAGAGTCCTGGAGCACTCCTCCTAAAGTAGTATCAGTGATTATCATGGCCCTAATGCAATCTTGGTGCTAAATATTTCCTGGTAATACTGTGGCTCCAGAGCAAAATCTTGTTTTCCTTTGAGCTTTTCCAGGGGTTTGTTTTGAGCCTGATCGAGGAAATCCTGAGCACAAGGTAGCAGTAGCACCCACAGGCTACTTTGTACCCATCAGGGGCTACTTTGACAGTTCTGCCCTGGGGAGTCCATGGCAATAGGAGTCTGTCTGAAGACTAAGATGCAGAAGTGCTAAGGACCAGGGGATGTCTAGGGGAGAACAGGACTGGAGAGGGGGCGTGTTCTGGTCACAGAGCTCCAACGGGCAGCAGTAGCTTGTGTCTGTTGACCTGGGACTTACCTACTGCTGCGGATGTGAGGTGAGGTTTTGCAGGGTGTGCAGAACAAGCGAATCTTCAATGTGTGAAAATCTGCCTGTGCAGCCTATTTAAAAATAAATGTGTGTGTAAAAAACTTGAGTTTTCTCCCCAGACCAAAGGTGAGACCTAGCAGAGGCTGGCTCGGGCTCATTTCTGTCACAGCGTCACATTGCTGTAATCAGGGGTCTTTTTCACATCTCTGACCAGGTGTCACAGGACCATGCCATGAACCTCATCGAGACAGAGCTGCTGGGGGGCCCCTAGTAAGCGAACTATCATCCAGCACCCGAGACAGAAACTGCAGGGTCACACGCAGCCCTTTCTTCCCTCCCAATCCGGCCTGCACATCCTCCTGTCCAGCTCTCCAGGTGGAAACGACACATCCCTGCCCTGGAGTTACCACTCTGACAGTCTGCCAGGTTGTCTCATTTTACTCAGGTCCTCTTCCCATTAGTGCTCCATCCAGCAGCCAGGGTGGTCTTTTGAAACTTGTATCAGATCATTGTAGCTTCTTGTACAAGTTCTTTTTTTTCATTTCATTTTGAGGCTGGGTCTTGCTAGATTGCCCAGCCTGGTTTTGAACTCTCCACCCTCCTGCTAAGCCTCCAATGTGGCTGGGTTCCAGGCACATACCCCACCTTTTAGTGGTGCTCTGCTCAGAAAACCACGCACGATTTGACCTGCGCTGTCCCCCAAGCCCTGCTCCCACCATCCTTCCTGGGCTCACAAGTGTCCACTGGCAGACAGCCCAGCATGTGTGCCTGCCCACACCACACACCACGGGGCTCCTCTCCTGCAGTGTGAGTGCTGCCTCTATTCTTAGACGCTGCTGAAATGTCAGCTCCTCAGGAAGGCCTTCTGCCCTGGCCTAGCAGCCCTGAGCCTCCTCGCCACTGCTTGCCCACTATTTTGTCTCAAGCTTTCTATTTCTTTCTGGCATCATAATATATGTTCCATTTATTGCTGTGAACCCTCGTTACACTCTAGGCTTCATGAAAGCAGATGCTGTCTTGCTCACTGCTTTTTGATTTGTATTTTTGTTTTTGTTTTTATATCAGGTCTCTAGTGCAGTGCCTGACACATAAAGGCATCTTAACTGGTTGTTAAATGAAATAATGTGCATGCTCACGAAGAATAAAAAAGTAAGGGGCAAGCACAGGCAAGGGGGGAGGGCTCTTTCTCCATGGGCTATGCGTGTTAGTATGCTATATAGTTAAATCATATAGGAAACTCAGTACTGCCTCTCTGATAAGGGAAAGGAATTAAAATAATATGGGGAATATGAATAGCCTTTGAATGAGTAAGTTTGAAAAATCATGAGTTCAACCACTGGCATTTCTGAGTAAGGCTGGGTTACTAAACAATAGGTTGTGACCAGCTATTCTCCAAATGTTTTAGACCAAAGAAGCTGACATAATTCCTTGTTCTCTCCTTTCTACATTTTTTATTCAGGAAAACTTAAGGTCTGATAAATTAATGATTGGGAAGCGTTCTTTGCTCTCCTTGATCCAGCCACTCTCTATTATTTATTCACCAAGCATTTGAGCACCTACTGTGTGCCAGCCAGCCTCTGTGTTAGGCTTGGTGTTCAGTAGTGAAAGAAGCTGAAGTAAAGAAAATCTGTAGAGGGAAAGACAAAATGAAAGCATAACAACACCCCCCCCACACACTCATACAAGAGGGTGCCTGTTCTGTATGATACTTATACACGTGCCCTTTGTATTCACTACACATTTGTATAAATTTAAATTTCTCCCTGTCCTTTATGCTTATTCCATACATAGTTCATATGCAATGCTATGAAGAAGATGAGCAGGTTCTGTGACACAGAGCATTGTCAGTCCAGGAAACCACTAGAAGGACAGTGGCAGTCCCCAGGGAGAGGCAGCTTAGGGGGAACCCTTGCTTTTAAAGTAAGTGGCAATGGGCCTTGGAGTCTTTGTGCTGCCCCTAGTGGCCCCCAGTATCTCCGGTCTAGAATACAGGACCTGCTCAGAGCACATCCTGAGTGGATGATCCAGTGCACACCATGCAGCTGCAGGAGGGCACACAGCATGTCCCTCTGACAAGGAACCGGAAATCAGCACAGATGCTGGTGAAATGTAGACTGTATTTAGCTCACAAGCCTGTACTGTGAACCTGCTGTGAGCAGATATAAAAGGAAAAGTGCCCCTGACCACAGAGCTCTGCGTGTGATTGGGTAGAATAAACAAATGCCACGGACCGATGTGGGAGGCAGTGGACCGAGTGCGCAGAGAGAGCCTGCTAAATGAAGTAAACAAAGCCGGCACCCCTTTACAGGAAACAAGTCAGAGCTATGGCATCTACTTAATTGATGGCAGAGGCTGGGCACATGTCCCATAGGTTTGCCACCAATGGGCTGGGCTAGCAATCCAGTGAGCTGTTTGAATGTCTTCTGGTGTCAGTGTCAGCAGGCAGAGAAAACTACTTGGTCTCTCCTGGGCAGAGTGGGCTCAAGTAGAATCTGAACCGGAGAAGGAGAGCTGGGAAGGGGGTCGAAGCCTTGGGGTCTGGCCCCAGAGGTCCTCGGGTCAGCAGGAGCACTGGGCATCGCCTCCGGGCTGTGCTACCCAAGACTTCAGTGTGAGCAGGATGCTGTGCCGGACTGGCACCAATCAGGATGCAGCTAGGAAAATAAGATTGGAGTATTTGAAGGGGAGAACTGTGACTCAGGGAATTCCACAAAGTGGGAGACGGTTGATCAGAGATCCAGAGCAAGCAAACCAGAGAAAAGGGGGACAACTCAGAAATTAGTGCCAGGAGCAAGCCGAAGGCTCGGGGGCACACACACCTGTGACAAGGTGGGAACTGGAACCCAGGTGAGCAGGAGCAGGAGGGGAGTGGCTGCTGCTGGAGAAGGTGAAGGAGATGCAGTCTGGTTGGGGAAATCGCACCTCCACTGTTAGCCCAAGGCTCTCTTGAAGTCAGCTATGAAACTGAGACAGAGGAGTGGAAAAGGAAGCTTGGGACAGGCAGAAAAGGATCCAAGGACAAACAGGCCCCAAGCAGCACGAAATCCAAGGGAGTAGAGTTGTAGAAACCAGAAGATTACCCTGCCCATAAAAAGAAGGGTGCACTACAAAGACTGGGTTCTTAAAAGATCTTTAATCTATACTCAAGACGCATTTCTCCTTCTTGCCTTGCTTAGCCAGAAGGTCAATGGAAACTGGGAACATGCGCATGCACAACCACAAAAATAAATTTTTCTTTGTTTGGAATGTTTATCAGAAAAGACAAATCAATTTTTTTCTCTAAAAGAAATTTCATGTTAACATCCTATTTCGCAAAACTTTGCCTACATGTAAGATTTTCTGTTTGTTGTGCTAGCTATTCTACACATCAGAAAATCCTTGGATTATCTAGCAAAGGCTTATCTGCCTAAATTGCTGTGCTGTCTGACTGAGGTGTGGGCTTGTATATACTAAATTTAGTACTTGTACTAAATGTACAGAGGACATTTAGTGACCATCAATATTTTGATAAATGCCTTAGCTTGAACGATGTAGTAGTAATTTTGGGTACCATCTGTGTTTGTTTCTGTACAAACAGTAATTGCCTAGAGAAAAATCTGATGCTCATTTCAGAGATGTGGTATAAACAAAATTCAAGATGGTGCCTTTAACATAATTATTGAAGCTTTCACTTACTCAGTGCTTTGTGCATTTTGGAGTGATTTGACGTGCTTCCATTTAATGGATCTTCACAAACTTGTGGAAGTTGGGTACAGGTTTCTAAAAGATATAAAATCTCAACAGGAAAAGTAACACTGAAATTAGGCAGTGTTTTAGGAGAAGTCTAAACAGCCTGTTGATGTTAATAGAATGAACTCACCAAGCATGTTTCCTACACGAGGCGTTTTTTGCAGTGTATTACATATGTTAGCTCATTTCACCATCAAAACAATCCGATGCAATAGGCATTATTATGTTCTCATTTTAAGTATGAGGAGACTAAGGCACAGGGATTTTATTAACTGATAACTAATAAAAGATTTGCACCTAGACAGTCTAACTTAATGCTATCTCTCATAAGCAGTGTCTTATTAAAATATTTACCAGTGAGCAAGATTCTTAATTACAGAGACTTCTATTTATATTGGGTCCCTTTTTCTTATAAAATGTGTGTGTAATTCAGCGGTGTGCTAATAACTGGCTCACAGGTGTTCTACAAGAGAAAACAAGACCCTGGATTATAGCAGTAGCCAATGTCCATGGCATAAAAATGGAGTCACAAATGTCCACTTCCTGCTACCAAAGTAAAGTCACCAAGCCCAGCAGGGATGAAGTGGACACATGGGGTGCTGCTGAGCCTGACCAGTGGACTCAGCTCACCCTGCTGATTAAAATGACCACAGTATTGGAGGCCACATGGTCCACTCTAGGAATATTATTAAAAACATGAATTAATTTTACTTAATATACAGAACTATTATGTGACCCCTGTGAGTTAAACTATTTCTTCATGTTTTTGTTAAATCTTGCATAAGAATTGGTAATCATGCTGATTTTCAGTATGCTTTTCCCCATGATTACAAGGCTTCTCTGAGATGAAGCAATCATGGAGCACCAGCTCAGAAAGTGCCCCACTCCCAAGAGGCTCAGCAAGTCCCTTCCCTGAGCAGGTATCAGGTTTCCCAAGTCTTGGTTCCCTACACTTATTTTGCAGCCCATATGTTTACTAAGATGCTGCTCAGCAGTTTGGAAGTTTTGAGTTAGTTCCAACTCCCAATTCCATGTGTCAGAAGATGAAGGGGTCACTGAATAGTCCCTTGGTAGGGTGGCCTTTATTTCTTTTAAATCCTTCTACCCTAGGGCCATCAGCTGAACCAGAAGCCACTATGGTGGACACACAGCCAGAGCTCCCTTGCTGGCCCCAGCGGGGAGCCGCAGGTGCCACAAGGTGCTAGCAGCTTCTGCTCAGAGCTGTCTTCCAGTTCTTACCTGAATCTTATCTTCCTAATTCCAAGATAAGCAGCTGTTTTTAATCATCGAAGTGGAGCTATGTGAATGATAACATCAAAGCTTTCTGTGGTCAGCTCACCATTTTCTTTTTCCATCTTTATTTTGTTTTCTTTTCAGTACTTTCCCTACTATTTTCTCCCTATGAATATGTTTCCAAATGTATTATACAGTTCCACTGGGAAAATACAAGGCCCCCCCTTCACCACCACATTGAAAGCCAAGTGAAGCCGGGCTTCATTGTGGTGGGGATTTACACTGCAGAATGAAATGGAGAGTCTCTGTGATCCTCTGGGCTGTGCCTTAGGCTCCACTAACTGCCCAGACCCCAACAGTGACAAAATAATCCTCTCCTCCAATACTGCAGGGCTGGCAGGAAGGGCTCAGAAAGCCTGGGAAGATGTCCAAGTCTTGCTCCTGCCTATGGGGAGTTCTAGTGCCGTCCTTGCTTCCCCAGGAGGTACAGGACTGAGAAGAGGGGTGTACAGTGGCCCTGGGCTGGAATGCGGAAGGATGCCCACATGCTGGGAAGAACGCCCTTGCCTCTCCCATCCTTCTTCTCTTCAGTCTTTTTCTGAGAAAGAGAAGACTTAAAGTTTACTCTTATGAACTAATGACTGAAGTCTTTGGCAGTGCCTTGTTGCAGATTAAAAAAAAAAATGACAACAAAGGAACGGCCCAAAATTTTACAGCTAAATTTTATTACCTTCCAATGGAGGTCGATGCAATTTGCCTCACAAGCAAGGTAGAATGAATAAACTAAGTAAATTCGAAGGCCTCATGCATTCAACAAATATGTATTATGCATATTCTAGATAACAATCTCCATGTTAAGGAACTGACAATCAAGAACTGAATAAAATACAAGCCCCGCCCTTTGGGAGTTTGCAGTCTAAATTGTAGTTACTAGCTGTGATTAAATTTCTTGATTATATATATAAATATTAATCTATAATAACATATTAGCCTTCACAGGGGATGCTAAATCTGATTTTCATTTGATTCTATCATAGGTATATTACAAAATAATTTGCTTTTAGGCATGTATTGGTATAAGTGTGAGGATCTTTCTCAGAACAATGGATCTAACAGATTGGTTCTAATCCAATTGGGAATCAAAAATGCAGAAAAAACATTAAAGCCAAGATTGTATTTTTATTTTAAGCTAAAAAAGAAAAAATCATGTTCCACTTACCTTCTGTCCATGTCTGAACTTCCATTCAAATCTTATCTCTTCTATGATACCATCTTTTGAAAGTCTCAGCTCAAAAGAACTTCTTTAAATATGTGCACTATTAATATATTAATATTTTCTATATATTTTAATCCACTAGTGAGTATCCACAGTGCATGTCAGAATCACTTAGAGAGTTTTAAAAATACAGATTTCCAGGCTTCTACCTCAGAAATGTATCTATTCAATGCAGATAGGGTCCTGGCATCTGGATTTTTAAAACATAGCACACTTGATACTGATATGCACATCCAGTTAAGAATCATGATCCATATCACACTCTATGACCTGGCAGTTTATAATAACATGTAACCCATAGTGCATTTATATTCTTATATCCCAAAGTGAGCTGTAATCACTGTTTGTGTACAGGCATAGACTTGTATTTACTTTGGTATATATAGCACAGTGAAGTCTGTAGTTGCAAGAATTTCTACACTTTTTTTTGTTTTTTTGGTAAGGGGATCGAATTCAGGTCCTTGTGCTTGTGGGGCAGGCAGTGGAATCACTGAGCTGAATCCCCAGCCCTCTACCTTCTCTGTTTTTATATTCATATTCTTCATATAGTGGTATAACAAATTTGATAATGAGAAAATATTATTTATTCATCCTTATTTAAGATTGTCTTCCAGAAAGGTTTTGAAGTTGGAGAAATGCCTAGTAAATTTCAGAGAAAGATAATGTCTATCATAGTGCAGTTAAGTTTACACTGGTTCAAATCCTTACTCTCTTCTTATTTGGGCTATGGAAAGGAGAAAAACAAAGAAAAGATTAAAAGTACATACAGTACATTCCCTCACTAAGCACTCAATGCACGAAGTTAATATGTTAGGTGTTGTGTTAGGTGGCAGACAAGTCCCTGTGTCCCCGAGGATTTTCCTTTCCATCCTTGCGGTGTCTCATATCCTGACAGTCAGTTACTCAGTGAGACATCTGGACACAGGTGGTTGCGGGTGGAGAGCCTGCTAAAATGATTTCATCCTCCATCTTCACTTTTAACCTGTGAGCCCATCTGGAACCACAGCTACAACAATCCCTACATGTTCAGGGTTCATGGGGTTCAAACCTGCTGCCATGCAGGGTTCTTTTAGCATCAGCAGTAGAACATGGGGCCAATCCCTAGAATGCTGCCTGGCATAAAGCAGTCTCTTGGCAAATCATTATCATTTATGCAGTGACATTAATATGTTGAAGTACAACCTAACTACACTGTAGTTCGTTCAGTTCAGTGCTCTTTTCCTGTGGTTTAAACAACATGATTCTTAGCCAGGAGTGTGTACTGGGGTGGCTGAAGCAGGAGGATTGCAAGTTTGAGGGC